>NC_136063.1:479548693-480748693 GCF_964261635.1 Lissotriton helveticus | reverse complement strand
TAATTTTTGCCCCTACACTTTCCAACAATTACCCTACTGTTGCAGTCACTGGAGTGGGAATAGCAATTGTTACCCCTACACTATCCAACACTTACCCTACAGTTGCCATAAAAGTAATATGCATTGTAATGGTATGCGTTGTAATGGAATGCGCTGTGAATGTAGTTTCTAAAAATGCGTTGTGATGGCATGCAAGGTAAAATCATGCGTTGTAATGGTTGTTGGGATGTAAAAACTGCCTTGTGAAGGCATGCGTTGTAAATGTTTACGTTCTATCGTCATACATCCGTGGCATGTCCTCAATGTGGTGAACAGGGAGTGGAAATGCTTCATATGGCGTTGTCTTGTCTGCTATTGATGGTTTTTTGGAGAAAAGTAGTGACCTGCATTAATGAGGTTATGCAGAGATCTATCCATTGTGCTCCCCTGATTTGTCATCAGGAGGGATTCCTAGCTCGGTCTAGCACAAAAATACTACAGGATTTTTTGACTTGGCCCTGGTGCTTGCTAGGCACAATATTACTATGCATTGGAAAGCTACTAGTACCTCCAGGTTTGAACAATGGAAGCAGGAATTGATTCAGGGTCAGGCTATGAGAGCTCAGTGTTACACAGAGAAGTGACGAAAGTAAGGGGATCAATTGAAAGAGAGTAAGCATTGATCCTTTATTGGATTGTCTTAGAGACCCTGACACAGTAGATGTGTCTGTAGAGGAATGTAAGTAATAATAATTTCAAGGAGAATAGGTAGTAGTAAATTCTGAAAATATACCTGGAATGGAGAATGTGTACTGGCCAATTCTGAAAATGTATACTTTGAGGTGAGAGAGGTGTAGACTATGATTGTAACACAGAGATACATGATGTGATAGGGGCTGAATCTTAAGGGGTTTGGGAGGAGGGATGGTGTTATTGGTTAATTGTAGCAGGATTTGTATCCAGATCAAATTATTTGTGAAATATCTATTTCATCAAAAAATGCTAATAAAATTATTTTACACCATAAAGTTGATGAAGATTCTCTTTGAAATAAAACTGTGCCCTTTATTACAACTTGTTCTAGATGAGGGTGTATATCATTGCATATGTTGGATTTGCATTCAGTCACAAATTTGGGATCCTTCAGTTTGGCAGCAGTTTTAGTGACAAATGATATTTATAAATACATGTATGTGTGTTTTACTATAGCGCGTACATAACCTAAAGGTGGTGAAGCACTAGGGTCAAAGACAAGCATAAAGTCAACAAGCGAAAGCAGAAGTAGCTGGGGAATGGACAGTTATTGCGTTATGATTTAGCGTTCTTTAAAGAGGGGAGTCTTTATGCATAATGTGCACATAATAGTCACAGTTCAAAAGAAAAAAGCATTCTCACCTTAGAGTGATTGCACTACATCAAAGGAAGGAAGCAAGGGATAAAACAAAAATACAGACCTATTATATTTTTTAAAGAAAACCACATTATAAAGATACTATATATAACAAATACGAACATATTCATAACAACCGTCACGCTGAAATAAATTGTTAAATACAGCCAATAGCACATTGAAAGGAAATTCATCCCTAATCATGGGTTTCTTAAAAATAAAATTGTAATAATTTAGCATATAATACAGAAAATGTTGCACACAAACAATATTATCTTACATCTAACAAAAGTAATGTTATTTATTATCACTGACATTTCTACTGTAGTGTAAAATATTTTTGGAAAACGTATGCAGTATTACACTCCTCAGAACACAAGCCTATGTCACAAACAAGCACAGCAGCACACATGCATGATACAAGTTTGCCATCCTAGGCATCTTTTAAAACTTGTCTTAGTGCTTAGTTAATTTTGCTTTCAAGTTATGGTCCTTCTCTGGGAAGAGTATTCGATTTGCATAAATGGTGAAATAAATCACTTTTATAACATATAACATAAATAATTATCTCGACTCTCTTCGCGGTACATTAAGTGGTATTATATTATCATCTGTGCTGTGTTATCAGAAGCAGGCTCTGTGTATTGTAATGTGCTGTTTACACCACTGTTTCTTTTACTCTATGCATAGTGCTGTTCTAGTGCTTGGGCATTGGAATGCGGAGTGCCACACATGGAGGTTTGGTACTAGCGTTGGTGTCTCTTTCATCCCCTGATAATTCTTGGTGGCATCTTCAGCTCTGACTAAATAACGCAGTATAACCATCTCCTCCCAATGTCATTTTAATTTTCACAGTAAGGTTTTTGCGTCCTGGTTGAGCAAAAGTTCTTCCCTAACATTTTTTTTTGCAGTTTTATATAATAATACAAGCATTTGTAAAGCGCGCAGTTACCTCAGGCGAGGTGTCCCGGCACTGGGGGAAGTCGGGAAGATTAAACAAGCTATTGCCCAGAGTCACACAGTGCTGGGCTAACCTGCTGCCGGCGCCAGGGATTGAACCAGGTGCCCCCGTGTTCCAAAGTCAGCCGCCCTGGCCACTGCCCCACAGCTCTTCCCTGTATATAGCGACAACTTTATTCAAAGATATGAGAGCGCCTCACATGACACCAGTTGCATTACAGAGGGACACATTCATTACATTTTTTTCGCACTGGCAGATTAAGTGATTTGCCCAGAATCATGGGATGCTTGAGCTCCAGTCCCACCAGAGAAAAATCTGGTTTTGTAGCTTCAAAGTCGGCCGCCGTAGTCCTTAGGCCACATCCTCTCCCCATTAATTCGGAGGTGATGTCAACATCTAGGCAAATTCACATTAATGCGTGAATAAAGCAATCAAATGCTGAAAATGACCTTTTAACTTTTGCTAAGTGTCCGGAACAATGTTACCCCCTTTGGCAGTGCTTTTAGTAACACATATAATGTTATCCTACACATTTGTATTTTGGGTTGAAAGTAGCAAATTATGTAGCATATTTATGTATGTATGTTGTATGCATTTATTTATTAGTAGTGCTGTACCAAAGATCGAGTTACAAGTTAAGGGTTTCAAGCTAGATGTAATATACTACATGAACAAATGTAGCAAACAAATGGAGGTCAAACACCACAGCAAGTACATTTCGTAATAGCGGGCATGTTCATGAAATGTATAATAGGTGTAAACAAGAGTGTACTAATGTCAAAAAATGCAAATATAGAAGAGAATAACATGGGATTCCGTCAGTCGAAAATTAAAGGAAGCATATTTTCTGGATCAAACATATTTGTGAAAACTACATCCTCTTCAAGAAGTGAGGCTCACCCATCATCGAAACAACTGTCATTTTAATAACTTTTTAACATATCATGAACAGATACTGTCCTGATATCCAGTGGGATGGGATGATAGGCTCTGGGTCACTCCTGGATACTGCAGGTCTGATTCACAAAGGGCCGCCACGCTCGTGGGGGAGCCTCCGCACTCGGGCGGAATCTCAGCAATTGGGGAGAGGATGTGGTTTGACGGCTAGACTGCCGACTTTGGAGCTGGGAACCCAAGGTACCTCAGGGTCAACTCCACATCCTGTGATTCTGGGCAAATCACTTAATCTCCTGGTGCCTACCAGAAAAGAAAAATAATTTGTCCATGTGTAACGTAACTGTTGCTCATGTAAAGCCCTCCAATACCTTCGGTTCGAGTTCCTGCTATATATTCTGCAAACATAAATAAATAAATAAATAAAAAATGAGACTGAGAGCTCTCAATTCAAGACGACGGCGGTCCTCCTCACGAGCGCTGAGGCCCCTTGTGAGTCAGTCCCACCTTGTTTAAAATTGCTCTGGGGTTTCTGTGAGAGGGAAATATCCGGAGGTGTCTGAGCTCCTGTGGTGGCGCCGGCCACCTGGGACGACCAACTTCTTGACAAGATCTGATAGGGAGTGTGAATGAAGTGCCTTCTGGGTAATGGCTGTTTCTGGAAAGCTGCAAACTCTTCCTGTCTCGGGCTCCTTACATTTCAAGCTACGCAGAAGGTAATACTGCAGGTAACACTGGTGTAGGAAAAACCAGCACAGCATCGTGCCGCACTTTAGTTTTATCTGAAGTAAAAACGCTAATAAGCTGCATTGCTGCAGCAGTGGCCCGTCTTCACTCTCTAAGACGCAGCACAGCCCAGCTATTAAGACGCAGAGCTGTTCAATACGACAATTTATGTTCTGGAATAAAGCAATGTTTCCAGTCCCATTTGGCATCTGTATTCGTGCAGACGCTTTCAGAAACGGCTCCCGTAAGTGATTAAAAAATCATTCATGTCAGCTGTTTTATCAAGTGACTGTAATGGAGGACGGCGGTGCGCCATCTGACGGCTGGTTTCTTTCCAAATGTTGTTCTTGAAATTGAAGTGTAATTTTTAAGTGAAGTGCGATAGATGGTGAAACTTTCATTATGCCACGAAGGATTGGTAGGTTTCCTTAACGAGCTGTGCAGGAGACGGACATTGGTCTGCAAAAATAAACAGCAATGAATTCTCATATAAACTTCTACAGGCATTCTCTTGTCTCTTATTTCCCGATAGTGTACAGACATTACATAGCACAGAACTTTAAAGGAATGATGCACAGAGTGGCTTTGTCCTGTCTCCGCCTCTGAGCCACATAATGCGAAATCCCATTTGCAGAAGAGCAGGCAACATGTGTGAGTGCTGGCCACATATTATATGGTGCATCATGGGCCAAAATGGGCTCTCTGGGCTTCAAGAGCACAGGACAGCACACCAGTTAGTCATTGGGACTAACTCCACCATGTCTCCACACTCACACTCTAAATGATTGCAACATTTCAATGCATTGTCCTTTGACGTTGGTCAGAACGGTGATGGAAGGTGTATGCAGTCGCTTACTTTACCATCTTCCCCAGGAGATCCCTTAGAGAGCCTGTTGTTCAGCCCTTCGTCCAAGTCCCCTTTCTCCTGTATTCAGTTTCCCTCAGCTCAATATGGCGCACATTGTGTAGCACAGAGTCGATTACATTTCTGCAGCTACTTCACAAATGGATACTTAGCATGGATGGTGCTGAAAAGCACATCATTTGTGTGTCAGACTTGCATAAAATGACATGTAAAATGAGCCACAATGGTTTCTGACTGATACTAGGGATCTGGCATACTACGCTTGATGGCCAATATAGATGCCTCCCTTGTGGTAATCCACTGAGCAGAGGCACAGTACTACAAGGCATCACACAGGCATTCTGCACTCTATAATCAGTGGCCCCCTGGTTTTGAATGGCATGGGGTGGGGCTAGAGGTAAAAGACAAGTTGCATGCAGTCCTTCCCTGCACCTATTAAATTTGATTACTGCCTCTGCAAGTCATCCATATATGACCCTGCCAAGCTTACGACCACCACAGGGATTTATAGGAGACAATTCATATGGCACACATCCTTCTACCTTTGGGATATAAAATGACACTTTTTAAGGAATCAGACTTTCAGTTCATTGGCCAACGTTATTTTGCTTATCGCTATCATAACACCTGCTCTTATGAAATTACTCTGATGCACCTGATTTAAATTGTTTACAGCATGCACGTATTTAATTTAACTATCAATTAGTCCCAGCAGATTTAAACCATGTTGATGATCTTGGGTGTGGAATTTAGAAAACGCAGCGACAAGGCTCCGCTTATCAGCAGGCCTGCCTTATTTAAGATTGGTAAATGTTGCATGTCCTGCAAGTTGCAACTCCTCAGGCTCCAGTGGGCCCCAGAGTAAAATCTACCTATATGGTGGCAGACAAATTGCACTGTCTAAAGTGCTTGTTCCACCAATGTATCTGGATGAGATAACTCCATGAAAGGCTACTAGAGAAACTGTGGCATGTGTTTGTGCTAAGAGGATCATAGCATAATTGACAAATTAACATACTGAATAAATAGCTTAAATATGCCATGGAGTTTAGTTATGATCGTACAGTCATTATCCCTCAACTTTGGAGGTACATTTCAAGTATCCCCATTTGGTGGCAAAAATTCAGCAAGTAAAGATTGGCATTGCCAGATTTTACTCTAACATGTTCACCTCCAAATGAATCATTTGATGAAGAATGCAGTCATTTTACCCCCACAGGTAACTGAGTGTGCCAGACAGGGGTGGCTCATCCACTAGGGCAGACAAGCGTCGCCCCACTGCTTTCTCGCAGTGCGAGAAAGCCAAAACATAAAATGGTAATTACTTTGAGTTATTACCATTTTATGTTTGATTTGAGCACAGCCTGCGGGCGAATGTGGAAGCTGATATAGTTGTTTACATAGGTGGGTCCTTGGTTGTATTTGTGCGTGAGTAGTTTGAAAAAGGTACGTTTGTGATTTGGGAGTTAATGGTGGTCTACGAGATTTGAGGCTATATGGGTCTGGAATGGGAGGTTGAGGATGGGTCTGGCCGCTGCTTTCTAGAGCTTCTGGTATCTCTTGTTAGATTTACAGAGATTCCAACATAAAGTGTGTTACCACAGTGTAGTTTGCTGGTGAAAGGACTTGACTTGGGTGATGGTTTGACAGATGTTGAGTGGAAGCCATTTGCAGTGAGTTCTGGTGAAACTAAGTAAAGCACTCTTAATAGCAGAGTTCAGCAAGAAAGAGCATAAAGTAATTTGGCGATGAGTGGCAGCAAGGCATTGCGATATATAAGCTTCTAAAATGGGAAAACTGTTGAAAAGAAGAAGAAAATGTGAGTGCTACTGACATACATGTGGTAGGAGAAACCAGTCAGACAGCATCAAGTGAGAAGACGAGAGTATACAATACAAAGCCTACAAGGACTGCTAATGCCACTTTACAGTGGAAGACAGGTTTAAGAGGTAGGAGGACCAGTTGGGAGCAGAGTTAGAAAGTGGTAAAGTAGGATGATTGATTGTGTTGAAGGCAGCATAAATTTCCAGGAGTATAAGGATGGATGGGAGTTGGTTGTGATATGTGGCAGTTATGATTTCTGCAACGGGCATCAGAGCGATTTTAGTGGAGTTGAGGGCACGTAACCAGATTGGAAGGGGTTGAGCTGAGTCATGCTACCTATGTGCTGCTCAATTGTGACCCGCCCATCACCAGGACAGCCAGTCTTTACCCCATGCAGAAACCCAAAAACAGTCAGAGTGACCGACTACAGTTGAATTCAAGGATATTCAGGGGGAATCTAGATCCCAAGTTTTGAGGATCGACTGCAGGAGTCAAGGATCCCAGGATTTAAGAATCTACCACAGGATTTGAGAATCACATAGTCTTTTAAAGACACACCCAGGGCTTTCCTGCCAGTTGATGAGAGGAAGCCTTTGCCTGGGCTGTGCTTTTAACCTGCATCCCCCTGCTTGGATTCTGATGCTCATCTGTGTTCCTGGCACATCATCTGAGACAATTTTCAAGTCAGATGCCAAAATCTTCTTCTCAGAATATCCTGCTTGTGGTGCATCTTGGAACTTCCTCTGCCTTGTAATTTCCGAGAATTTCCTGGTAACATTGAACCTCTTGTACCCCCTTCAATACGGTCTTCAGAGCCCTCAGGTTAGTGATTTGTTAGGGAGAGTTAGATGTATTTCTTGGTTTGTGAAACTACTATTGGTTTTTGAACTGCCCCTCACACTTACACACTGGAACGCTACCTCACCTTCTAAATTGCGCTGAAAACTGTCTCTTAGGCCTCCTTCACAGAGTTATTAACATATCCTCATTGAACATTTGCTTCTGTTTGGTGCATCAAGTCGCTGAGGTTTACCAAATGTACATAGGACATCGGAATAGAAGCTGGCAGCTCACGATTCTCTTGGCTCTGATATGATAAAGATACTGTGCCAGTGATACATTGAATGTTTACTATAGTACACCAATTGCTAGAGTGATTCTTGGGAATTTGTAAGTTTCTATAAATACTATCATTCATGTAAAATCCATGTTAAAGAGAAAAAGTAAATACAATAAAATTCATGTATGTAAAGACAGTCATAGAATAATAGAGAGGTCATTAGAGAGAGACTAAGAACACCCGGGTGGACCTTCATTTAATGAGACAAGCTATGTGACGACAATCTAAAGATATCTCTTAAGAGCCTTCTCACATATACATTTCCCTGTATCTTTTTTCCCACTTTGCCATCAGTGTCGAGCACTATTTTGGACGTGCTCAGCACTGTCAATGGGACAGGAGACAAGTGGATTTAATCTTGTTCATGCAGCAACATCTACTTGTTAGTGGAAAGTCTAGACTGACAAAAGAATTGGGAACAGGTACTAGATTGTAGTCAATAGTTAAAAAAGGAGGTAGACAGAGTAGCACATTGGAGGTGAGAACAAGTTTGGTTATGGTTGGTAAATTGAAAGTGTCAGATCGGGCACCTGAAGGGTTAGCAGAAGTAAACGAAGGTAGCTGTGAATATCTTAGTAGTTGGTAGTGATACAGGAGGAGGGAGGTAGAGAAGGAAGTAAAGAAGCAAAGGTGTGCAAAATAGTTGTAATTTCTGAAGAGAAGTAGATTGCAAAGTCTGAGGTGGTGACAGAGGATGCAGATAGTTGTTCTAGGAGGTGCAGCAATGCTGTTTGTTGATGTGTGTTTGGGGCGAGGATGAAGAGAGGTCATGAGGATGGAGGCAGGCAGATTAAGTATGGTCGAATGCTGTGGAAAGTGGGGCAAAAGTGTTTCCGTACTTGTACCATTTATGAAGACTTATGCACATCTGTGTTTTTGGTGGAATTGATATGTGATGTGATTCACAGTTGAGGTCTTATTGTTTTTGGGGGTGGAGGTCCAGGTTAAGATCTTTTGTTTTTAGAGAGTGTTAGTTAAAATTGTGATGAAGGGTCTGACTGAATTTTGTAAATTATGTATTTTGTAATAATGGAGAGAAGGCATTTTGTATTTGGTCCATAAATGCAGGGAGAGAGGTGGTAGAGTGTTTTCTTGTAGACAAGTAGGAGGTATTGTTGGGGTTTGATGAGAGGAGATGTTGACTGAATAGCAAACGATGGCATGATCAGTTGGAGAGGCTTCAATGTTGGTTAGGGGATGTGACAATGTGTTGGAGATCAGTATCAAGAGTAACCGATTGCCTTTTTTATGTCGGGGTGCAGTATTGAGTAGTAGGTGGTCAGAAAGCAGCTACATGAGCAAGGTGTGTTGCAGTTGATTGCAGAGGTCTATGTTAATGTTTCCCATGACTATGAGGGCACTGTTGGGTGCAATTGTTTCCAGGACATTGTTTAGGTCTTCAAAGAAAGAGTCCAACCTACCTGGAGGGTGGCAGAGGGTGATAACGCTCGCCTTGAAAGGGGCAATTATTGAGGATAGATGGCTTTCAAAAGAGAAGTGGGTGTAAGGACTGGGGCTGTCTTGAGTAATGTGTTTAAGAGAATGGCAACTTCTCCACCTTTGCAATGTTGCAAAAGGGTGTGGGAGAAAGTGGGATAGTCAGTGAGGAGAGAAGCAGGAGTAGTAATGGTGTTGTGCTCTGTCTGGGATTTAGTGAAGGCAGTGAAATATAGGAGGTGTGAATCTAAATATTGAGTGAGGTCTTGTCGCAGATTGACCTCCCAAAGGGAAGCTTTGACAGGATATGTGCCCAGACAGAGCTGGGTGAGCTCAGACTTTTGCTTGATATTTAGTCTAGGAGCGCAGATAAGACATGGCAATACCCTGCAGAGAGAGCATTGGGCTACAAGTCAAAACATATAATACTGAGATTTAGTGGACATATTGGAGCAAAAGTTCAAGAACGCTCTAGAGTAGTACTGCGTAGGCAACTGAAAATCTTTTCGAAATGCACTTCATTTGGACTAAGACATTTAATTCCATTTTACTAATGTTCTAAACTGCGTTTGGCACCATCGTAACTGTATCAATAACAGAGCAAAATTGCACCCTATTTATGGCCCTAGTAAAAGCTTGCTTCAATTAGACTTTTAGACTGAGCAATTAAAGTCACAATTCATTATGACTTCTTAATTAAAAAGGATCTAAATTTCAAGCATGCACAGTAAGCAGAATGAGTACCCCCTGGGCAGTGGTGTAAGGCAAAATGATGCCCCCACTGCAGAATGTGAAGAGGTGGCCCTCAGTCTTCCATTCCTCACACATATTCATTGGCCATAGGCTGAATCTGTGCCTCTGAGAGTTATGGGGCCCCATTCAGGCTGGGGGCCACCCAGTGCAGTAGGGGCTGCGCGGGCCTGTGTTACGCCGCCTACCCCAAGGGTATTGGATATACATATTGAGTGCTAGTAGTACTTACAGTTTTCTCATTTAGTAATAAAAAATATAAACCGAAAGGTCAGCTTATGTTTACTTCTCAAAATTTTGGACTGCAGTCAAACATAAATGTGGAAGTGAGTTTAAAAGGAACTCTTACTCAATTGTGTTTTTGTCCACTTTCCCTGTAATGTTGATGCCGTAAAAATGCTGCATAGCAGCTATAGCTGATTGCATGGTCTCTGCAGTGCGTAGCACGGACATCCGGGGATCAGTTGGTGGAAGGTAGCCGTATTTTTGTAACCATACCTGGAAGACAAGAACAATGCACATTACAATTATACACCCGACATGTTGGTTCTTTATTTGAGCAAAATTGCATAAGAGTTTATGTAATAATTATTTTCCATTCATTACTTTGAAGCATTCATTTCTTGATAAGACACCAATGTTTTGTGCATATATTTTTTATCTTTGTTCATTCTATGAAAAGACTTATCTTAGGTATTGCAGAAAACTGTGCAAGGAAAACCCAGGGAGTTCATATTACTAAACACAATAATGATGAGGGGGTGAACAAAAAGGGGAGGAATTACACAAAAGAAAAACAAGCAATGGCAAAGCCAGTAGGTCTGGCATTGATTGTCTAGAAGTTGAACATTTACGTCCCAGTAGTTAACTGTTTTAGATCATTCACACCAAAAGAAAACTGTGAATGCGGCAATTATTTAGACCACAATGAAATATTGCAAATATATGCAGCAGAAACACAGAAAATAAAACTGCATTTAACATACCGCCTATTTACAGCACTTAGAAACTGCAACCGTACAGTATATAGTACTGTAATAAATAACTCATATTTTTGTTATGCTCTCCACAGATTAAGTTTATATTGCAACATCATTGATTCTAAATGTTAGCCAATTTAGAACATTAATTAACAGATACGTACAAAGGCTCTGTACTCTGTAACATGATATGGGCGATCACACCAGGTAAATCTTACATTTATATTAAAAGCATAGTTGTTAAAAAATAATTCAAACATGCTAAATAGGTAAAAAAAAACACAATACGATACACAATTACACAATTGCTTGCAGAAGGGACAACTTGCAAAATAACTGAATCTCCAACATTGCCACACACATGATGAACAAAAGAAGTCAGCTGCTGCTGAACCATTCCCACAAAATGAAAACCTGAACTGCCATGCACAGGCAAAATGCCATCACTCAAAACAAGTGACAATGTAGTTACCGAATTACATTACTTTCCTGTGGGCTTATCCAAGAAAAAGACTGACACTCCAAAAAAAGCCACTAGCTAAAGAGAGATGACTCATTCCCACACTGCAGGTATACTTTCCTGTGCAGTGGCGCAAAATGTTTCTGACACTCTTACTATTAATACCTGAAGAACGCTAACCCAAATCCTCCTACTATTTGCAAAATTATTATTAAAATGAAGCATTTTTTTTAGATAACATTAGCCTGCTGAGAAACTAAAGCCCAGACCTAAAATGGGGTCACATGATGCGTTGGGAGGAAAGAAGAACAGCTGGAACAGAAAGCAGTGTGGGAGTGAGTTCACTTTGTCGACTCTTGCCAATGTCTAGGTGCACCTTGAGGTTACAGGTTGCTTTAAACTGTATATCTCTTTCTACTGCGCACCCAGTAAAACAGGAAGCATTTCCAGATTCTGAGAACTGCATAATGTGACAGACACTCTGCCCCTAGACTGAAACTGCAGTTTTTTTGCTCTGCACTACTTCCTGTTTGCGAAAATCACGTTATATAGAAATACTGAGCAATGCATCTTCAGATGATGGGGGAGGGTCTGTCCTCAGGCTCATTCCAAGAGACATCCAACTAACTTGCCTGGAAATGCTATTATACAAAGGGCAAGATGTTGGTGAGAATTAGACAAAGCACTACATTTTCTGAGTAAACTGCCAAGGGGTAACATTCACTTTTTAAAATTCTATATAGAATTATAGAGAGAAGAGTCTATGAAGTCGCTCAAAACTCTGAGGTGAAAAACATCCCCTGTATTCACAGTTACCCACTTTTATGTATGCCCCCTACTTTAAGCTCCCCAGTTGACATCAGATCCGCATGGGTAGATAAGTAATGAAGGTACCGTACACAAAATGGCGTCACTTGTGTCTGCTCCCTGCCTCTTTTCAAATCTGGTATTCTGTCTGAACACCCGCAGGCCATTCCCTGATCTAGGACTCAATTTCTTTTTAAATAAGGTACTAGACATCCTGCCTGCCTCCCACACCACCCTCAGCATAACCATTAATACACTCCTATATATAAAAAAATAATAATACCTGGCTTCCCGAAACACACTTCACCAACCTCTGCATTTACACTCTCTCCTGTCCAAATTGGAAGAAAATAACACCTGACCGCCTGCAAACCACAGCTCTCTTCCGTTACCTTTCCTCCTCCCATCCAAGTTGAAAAAGACTGGGGCCTTCCCATCCACCACCCTTTTATATTCTCTCACCACCTGCCCAAATATTAAAATAATAATGAGCCTCATGTCACCCACCCCATCACCTTCTCGCATTTACCCTGGCCCTCCTGCCCCCATTGAAAAAAGGAATGTGATGTCCTACCATATACTCACACCACCCTCTCGTTAGTCCTCACTTCACCGCCTAAAAATATTGCTTCGCCTCCTGCTACCCAACCAGTGCATGTTGTTTGCTCCAACTCACTTTCTCAGAGAGTCATTCCAGCTGTTTGGACCTCTTCTGTGCCAAAACCCACACTAATAGGGAATACACCAGTTAGAAGAGAGGAATTGAGCGCCCCCCTTATGACGTCAGAGTGGTGGAAAACATTGTTCCCACTGCCATGTCATAGCAGTGAATAACCTGATTTCAATC
The DNA here is from genome assembly GCF_964261635.1 of Lissotriton helveticus. Taxonomy (NCBI): domain Eukaryota; kingdom Metazoa; phylum Chordata; class Amphibia; order Caudata; family Salamandridae; genus Lissotriton; species Lissotriton helveticus. Next base: position 480,735,653 of record NC_136063.1, on the reverse strand, counting down.
CGCTTATTGGCGCTTTTTGCTTCAAATGGAAGCCACACATAGCAAAGGGAATTGTACAAGTAACTTGACATTAAAATGTTTTCTCCAAGGGGGAGTGGATTGTATTTGTGGAGGTCGGCATGTGCATTTTATGATCTGAGGGACGGTATCTATATTTTACAGATCCTAAAACTATTGTATGGCTGTGTATGCTGACAGTCAAAGTTAATTTTGTTAATGATAACATTTCCTTTCCGTAGGCTTTATTCTCATCTCTGCCGAGAATGTATTTGTAGACTCCCACCCATTCATTGCTGAAAAGCGTACCAAACTATGCTATGTAGAAGAACTGCACAGCAGATTTTAGCTGCTTTGAAATTTATCATTGATATGACGGCACAACGAGCTCTTAAATTAATTCTGCAGTATTTCCAGTAACAGCTTTCCAAATGGTTCTATTTATATAATCTAGTGCATTGCAGTTTTTGAAATAATAAAATAAAAAAATGTTTGCTTGCATTCTCGAATGTGTTCTTCAAACGCAGAGAGAAAATATATATTTGTATTGTTTTACTTCACTCGTTAAGAGACATAACAGTACCTTTCATTCTCTGAATCACCACTAAAGTGTTTGTTGTACTAAAGAGGTGTCAGTTTACTTTATAGGACTGTGAGTTACTAAATGACGTGCATTGACAGAGTTACTTACTATCGAAGAGCTTTGCAAAATCCTCAGACACAAATGAATCTGTTACATTATTTGGATTTTCTAGACAGTGCACTACTTACATAGGACCATACATTTGGGAGGGCTTTTCCAAATTTGGACTTCCATCTGCCAAATCCTAGAACTACCAGCTGCCTGGAGGAGCTTTGGCCTACTGTCCAGAAACTCTGCTTGGGGGTGCACAAAGTGATATGTGCTTTCCATTTAATTTACTATCCTTTTTGTATGGCATCCTGCTTATAACTTCTTCTTCAGTGTACTAATCACATCGTCTGATGATGATGGGACTATATAGTGCCTCACACGGTTGTCAACTCACCAAAATGCCTGGGGTAGCAGAAGTGACATCACTCACAGGCCCTTTGACAGTAACTTTCACTGAAACACACAAGCTTACACACACTCACATCGAGACATACATACGCTCTCTTTCACGTAAACCCGCTCTCACGAGACCGCAAGCACACAACATATGTTTTAAATCGTTGTTTTACTTACCTCAGCTGCCAGGGAAGGTCCATATTCCAGTTAACCGAACTCAGTTTGTTTTTACACAACTTTTGAATTGTCTAATAATATTCACTATTAGTGTAAATAAAAAAAAAATACAGGAAGGAAGAAGAGTGGAGTCCCAACTGACGTCCTTAAACCTGCTGCTGTGTTCCAGTCACTGATTTTGCCCTACCTCTGAGGCCAGAGGACACAAAGGCCGCACCAGGGATAGCAAGGGATACGACAAGAGTTGCAGCTGCGACCCCTAAATTACGTCTATGGTGACTCATCAAGAACATCTTCATTGCTTTCTCAGCCCTCCATTTTCTCTACGGACAAGCTGCCTTTTCATTTCAGAATACAAAGATTTATTTCTTAGCCAAACTCTGTGCTACAAAATATTGACTCATGATTGAGTAGATGCTGCCGGGCACATCTGAATAGTATGTATCTGAGATATGTATAAATGTATTTTCTCTTCATCTTCTTCTTCAAACAAGCATTCCTAAGAAAAGTGGAAAAGTTGTTTTTTGATTTAATTAAAATGTGTGCCTAATATTATGAACATTTCTGCATTAAAATGAAAACACTGCACTTGACAAAACTGTATTCTCCTGTGCTTCCTGAACTAGGTCTGAATTAGGCCAAACTCCCATTTTGGATATCAACAGTCATAATGTGGGTTTTCATTTATCTCTTCAGCGCACATAACCAAAAGGTACACTATGTGAAGCTCTGTATTGACCTGCCGTTCTCAACGAACTATGGAGCAAGACTTTTTGCAAGATTAAAGGCTCTTCCTGCCAGTAATACTGTAAACCATTCATTTATGAAACTTCAAAAGATTTTATGTAACTAGATCTGTGCTGCCACATCTGATGCCATTAGTTCTGGTTAGAGCACAATAATATTCAGTTAGGGGATAGTGCAAGTATGGTGGTATTAGGTGACTTTGTATAATTTTGCATTATGATTTGTTTAGCTTTGCTCACCTTTTACTGACTTCCATTGATTTCTATTGGGAATTTTCCTATACAAGATTGCACATTTTGTAATTGAGCCAGACTGGTTTCCCCTGGACTCAAGAGATTGAACCCTTGCTGGTTAGTCTCATACTTTAATAAAATTGTTTTGCCTTGACTTCATGTCATTTTCTAGCTGCATTTTATTGAGCCTTATGCTAATTCCAATTAATTATTTACTATGCATTTTGATTAACAATTATTTTTGCCTTCTGAATTGCACCTTAAAAGTTTTAATAAACCTCAATGGTTTGCCTTTTACTTCTGACTCCAGAGGATTTGTTTCCTTCAAATGCAAATTATTTTATTTGTGTTTTGGATCCATTTAAAGACACATTGCCTCAAACTGGCTTGAGGTTAACACCATCCCTGATCCTGAGTAGGCATTTTATCTTGATTATCTGATGAATATGCATCAATAGGAACATACAGCTAAACGCTTCAGACCACTTATACAAACTTTGGCTTGCGACAGATGTGAGAAAGCAGACAGCTCTGGTCTGAAATCCATTCGGATCAGGTAAGAGCAAGTACAAGATCACATGAGTTGAAGAAGAACACTATAAAGAAATGACAGATAATATAACAAGAAGCAGCATTTTCTCCAGTGTCCTATTTGATTTACCACTGTTCAATGCAGAGTGAAACACCAATGAACAGAATATGTTCACATCAGCTGGATCAGTAGAATGTGTTTCATTGGATTTCCAGTCAAATAAATCCATCACTAAGGGTTTAGGTTTTTCTAGTATCATAATAAACTGCATTTTAGAGGATAGTCAAACGAAAATATGTTCTTACTTTCAACCTCTATTCCCGTACTCCTTCTGTGTATGAATACCTCAAAATAAAATGAAGAAATATAGCACACATTACACAGACAATAGAAATGTAGCACACCACTTACAAAGATGAACTATTATGCTAAATAAACTTAGAGAAATCATAATAAATAGCTTCATTACAGGCAGTTAGTGCCGTCCAATCTATGGACTTAATTATTACTTCTATTACAAGTCCAACACACCGCCAAGGTATTTCAGATTTTTTAAAGTCTTTTTACCTGTCTCAAGAGGAAAGTCCTGTATTAGTTATTTTAGTCAGGTAAACCCAAGACAACCCATCACCTCCACACCCCCATGTCAACCTGCAACTGTGATAAAGGTTCTAGTGACCAAGCATGAGTCAGTATGTGTGCTAGATAAGATAGCTGTTTGTCTAAGAGAAGTCTATAACGCCAAAAGGCAAAATCAAAGAGATCTGTTTGGTTTTTCACCTAGATCTTAGCATTCTAGATATATTGTTCTATTTAATGCTGCTTCACGATGTAAATGGTAATGTGCCACAACTATCATGATTTTGCAAGTCTGGGTCACATCATGACCTTATGATATGAAGATTGGTAATTGCTTATTCTTGACATTTTAAGAGTGGATTCTGCAAAGATAACCCTCTACCATATCATGATTCACTAGCATTAAATTCAGAAACATTAGTCCTCTGCCAGACTCCGAACACAAGCAGAACTTTGTTTGGGTTCAGTCTCCTTTTATCTAACAGATATTCTGATATATTTGTTAGATGAAAGATGTTCAGAATTCTTGAACAATTGCAAGGCTTAGTGATCCTGGACAATCACATTTGAAACATCTACATTCCACCTCTTCTGAAACTCTGACAACTTTTCCAGTCTAACATATAGCCTCTTCACAATGAAATCTGGCATCCTCTGTAGTTTAACTTTCCTCTGAACATCAGTTAAGAACTGAGATCACTTGAGAGTGGCTGCCGCCATTACAGGTGATCGGAGACGTTTCAGCTCTACAGTAATAAGGAAATTAGAGATGGGCTTTTACACAAGGTTTTCAGGCTCCCATGAATTCTAAAATATTTAATGTGCAAGATTCATACTTTGTTATTAATATCCGTACAAAAGGAGAACCTTTGGCCTTGGTTACTTAAACTCAAATGGCTGGTGGAAACTGTGTGAGCTGTGCCAATTTAAGGAACTGTCTTGAACTATGGCAATGCAATGTAAACCACATAAGCCTACACTCCAAGTCCTCCTCTTTTTCAGCTTAGTTGTGACATGGCACCCATCCTCCCATGACTACCCGGCCATCTATGGTAACTTAGGGAGCTCTGCGAATGCTGGCGGTGCCATTATAGCATCACATCAGGTGCATGCCGCGTTTATGATCAGAATTTGTTATCAGGATTTCCAGTCTCAGAAGTGGGGGCCAACTCATGACTGAGAAGAGGAACAGTAGCCCTATCACAGAGTAATAAAGATTGCTGGTAAATAATTGGGACATTCTCAAGCACAGCATAGCATTTGAAGGCCGACGATTCCTGCAAGCTAATAAGCATGCAAGGCAAACATTTAAAAACAAAAGCCAGGTTTGAAAAGGATTTTGTGTGTAAGCATATTGCTAGCTAGACTGGTAAGTTCTTTAGTGACACAGTCTTAACATGGATCATCCATAGCAGAATTTAGCACTGGAAAAATATTTGCTTCAGCTTCATTCGGAGCAGTTTATGGTACAGGACCTGTATATTTGTACATCCCTTCTATTAAATCGGCCCGTTATGCTGGGATAGATTTTCCTCTCAGCAGCTTTCATTAACAGACCGGGCGCATAACCTGCCGCACTATGCTGCGAGTTCCCAGTCGTTATACACTGGTGAGGAAAAGATCTGTCACAGACAAACATAACTGGCACCCATGTTATTAGCAGTTGAGACAGAACAACTTATTCCCACAAAAACGCGAATGAATGAGTTGCAAAATGCACTTTGTGCATCGGAAATGTGTTTCCGGCTTGCAAGGTTCCTTTTGCACGCAATTTGAGCAGGAATGAGGAGAGAGCATGAAAGGGACCTCCCCCCCCCCCCGTCTTCTCCCCCCCCCACACGCCCCCCACCCCCCCATTCTGATTGGTTACGCTTGGTATCAATGTTCTAGGATCGCCACAGAAAACACCACGCTCGGTGAGTGGAAGCAGCCCCTTGTTGGATCTTTTTAATTTGTGACAGGTGGTGCACAGCCTCAAGATAAGCATATACAATATATACATATGATATATATATTATAATGTTTCTGTCCATGTAAGGAACAGAAGCTACTGTTTATAAAAAAAATATTCACATGCTGGGAACTTGTACTGAGTGATGGAAGTTTGCTGCCTCTCACATGCCTTCATCCCTCCATGCACATGCATTTGTTCACAAAATCCTTCCTGTCGTATAAATATTAATAATAAGAGAGCTTTTTCAGCTCCTTGCAAATGTGCATTTTGCAATGAGACTCATTAGTCGACCAATTATAATGCAGATTTAAGTCGAGCTTGCAAACCGGTCGGTCTCCAAAAAACATTGACTGGTTTTCGACCTGGTTAAGTCGCTGCCTCTGCTATGCGAAAGCCATCTTGGAAAGTTTCAGAAAGTTGACCTGGGAATGCATTCCGCCAATGGTTTGATATTGGCTTTGTGGTTTGTAACTCTAGTTTAATGATTTCAATGGTTGAGCAGGTGCAGTGGCACAGGGGCCAAATAGTTTAAGAAACCCACTGAGCACTGGTTGTTGCTGTATTTTACTTCTAAACGAGCAATCACAAGTGCAGTTACCTTTCAGGCACTAGTGCAATGACTTGAATGGTGCTGTTAGTGCAATGCCACGGGGCCTAAAGCTCTAGGAAACCCACTGAATACTGATTATTGCTATATTTTACTACTAGACAAGTAGTCAAGTGCAATTACCTTACAGAGACTAGGGTCATGATATGAATGGTACAGCATGTGCAGTGCACAAGGGCCAAAAGCTCTAGAAAACCCACTGAACACTGATTACTATTATATTTTACCACTAAACAAGTAGTCACAGGCGCAATTACCTTTCAGGCACTAGGGCCATGATTTGAATGGTGCAGCTTGTGCAGTGGAACAGGGGCCAAATGCTCTAGGAAACCCAATAAACACCGGTTATTGCTATATTTTGCTACTGAACAGGCAGTCAGGAGTGCAGTTACCTTTCAGGGACTAGGGTCATGATTTGAATGGTACAGGAACACCGACTATTGCTATATTTTACCACTAAACAAGCAGTCATGAGAGCCTTTTTGGTTCTTTTGTAACCATTGAACCCAAAGTAACTCATAACCTAAAGCATTTAAATCTATTGAACCTAAGGAACTGTCCCCATTGTTTGCGTCATGTAAGTCGTACTCCCCTTTCGAAGCCCCTGTCCTGGAGCGACGAATGGAAGTAGGACTACCCTTACTCGTTGATCTACTCAATAGCTCCTTTAAAGTGGACCAGGTTCCACAGCGCTGGAAGCCAATGTAGTCCCACTTCTTAAAAAACCTCTTTTACACCCAACCAGGCCTCAAAATTATAGGCCTGTTTCTCTAGTTCCGTTTTTTACCAAGGTCACATAGAAATATGTAAACCCATAAACTATCGACCTATATTAAGGTGAAGGAGCTTCTTTTTAGGACTGAGTCTGGCTTATGCCCCTTTCATAGCACAGAGTCTGCCTTATTGCTGGCCTCTGAGTCCATCCACAAATTTGTAGACAGGGGTGACACTGCAGTGCTGCTGTTGCTGGACCTCAGTGCAGCTTTCAACACTGTATTACACAACCTCCTACCTGAATCGTGGTGGAGCTGCGGTGTCGGTTACAAGGCCTTGCAGTGGCTCGCTTCTTTTTTGCAGAACGTGGCAAAAAATGTTTTCAATTTCAGGTTTTCCAACTGCAGCATGAATCCTACTCTATTCAATCTGTATATGCACCCCCTGGCTTATATCATAGAGCATTACAGTTTCAACATTACATTATATGCCAATGATACGCAGCTGATCATCACCTCACCCTGTCACTGAATGATGTCAATGTGGCTGCTCTGTAAAGGGCTTGTCTGTCAGAGGCAGCCCAGTGGATGGAGCTTAATTGTCTCAAACTAGATGCCGGAAAAAAAGAGTTCCTTATCTTAGGCAAGCAGCCTTTGATCTGGTCCTCCACCTAGTGGCCAGACTCACTTGGTTCTTTTACCTGCACCTAAGATTAAGAACCTGGGAATTTGTTTCGATGCTGAACTCACTTTTCACAGTCAGAAGCTGCCAGGAAGACAGTAGTCCAGACTTTGGTTACGTCCAGGCTGAACTACTGCAATGTCTTGTACCAGGGATTCTCACAGTCTCGATTGATGAGACTTCAACAAGTGCAGAATGCGGCAGCCCGTCTGCTGCTGAATCTTCCTAGATGGGTTTCCAAGGGCTCCACGCCCTCAATACTGCACTAATTACCTCTGAAGAAAAGGCTTTCCTTTAAGGTCCTGTGCTATTGCTAAAGTAACGGCCCTCACTACCGGCACCCCTTTTTTTAAGCCTACGATCTGCAGGGGCTTTGCTGGCTTGCATCCCCACTGTAAAGAGAGCCTGCATTGGAGGTTAACAAGTCGTGGAACTCTCTTCCTCTTCAAATCAGACAAGAACAAATGGAATGATTGCTCTGCAAAAATTAAAACTTGTTTTTAAGGTCAGCCTGATTGTGTTCCCTTACTTGCCTGCTGCATTGTTCATGGTCCTTGGTGAGTGAGACCCTAGCACTGGGCCACTTCATTAGAAGTATGTATGTGCTGTATAAATTACTTTATTATTATTATTGTTATTATTATTATTATTACTGTAATAAAAGTTGTAACCTATTGGACTTTTCTGTCTACCTACATCTTATGTTACATTCAGCAAATTTATGTGGCATGTTTTCACAGTCTTTGTATGGTCCTAAAATGCTTCTTAATCTGGACACACTAGCACCTTGGCAAGGGCATTCTCCATTCTATAACATTAGCACTTCAGCCATTGCAAACACTATACACATACTTATAACTTAACATACAGCATATGCCATTTGCAACACTGCTAAAAAAACAAAAGCAAAGCCAAAATATCTCAAATAGTCAACACCTATTGGCTTTGCCAATGCTTATTTTCGGATTTGGAGCCCTAATGTTTAAAAACAAAATGCTAACTAGCAAGAAGGGTAAGGGCAGGCACTAGTCACTGCACCGGAAGTGTTTGCTCCTTTTTAGACTGCTTGATGTTCAGCCTAATCCCAGTCTCCAGTTGATCCGATGACGCTTCCTGGGATAATGATTAAGCTGTTTTGGAGTTAATTGGCATTAAGTGCTTCAGGGCATGCTCTTAAAAGAATTACAATTCTTAGACATCCGGTTTGCTTGCTAAGTAGCTGCTTTGTATTGAGCCTTAAATCAAACGTTGCTTCATGCACATAACTGTTTCCATGCCTGGCCTGTGCAGGTCCGACCGCAAAGGTTTCTCCATGTAACCTGGGCGTTCATTAAAGTCTGCCATGGAACCGAAGACAAAAGTTGTACAATTGATGTTTGCTTACTCATTGCCTCCCCCTCCTTGAAGACAGTGGGAGAAACTGGAGCAAGCGCATATGTGAGCTTTTATAACAAAGTCATTTACTACTTTGTTTAACAAAGTAATTTAGACCGAACAACCGTTATCTGCACATATGATGTCGTTTATCTTTTTCATTGACTAGTAGCATTGATATAGTATGGACCGAGCAGCAGCGCGTGGTGGACAGTATAGAGCAGCAGACGAAGGCAGGTGTGTGAAGGCTTAACTCTGCAGAATGCAGAGCATTTACCATGCGTGTACCTGTGGCTCTCCACAGATGCGCGTATATGAATGCAATAATATTTACATAGCAGGATTTATACTATGCAAACTGTGCCAATGCAAATCAAAGCTGCATTTTAAAAAAAACATACAGCTGGACATTAACAGAGGGTCTTGAAGTTGCACACACACTTGCACTAACAAAAGCAATAGTGGCCCGCCCCTGCCAAAATGGCGGGGTGAGCTGGGCCGGAGGAGGGAGGAGGAAGGTGGAAGGTGGGTAGGGCTAAGGGGACAAATAGAAACTCTTATGAACGCAACCAGCCACCGCATCACGCTCCTCCAGGCTTCTCTTTTTTTTGGCAAAGGCTCCAATACAGCACTGCGGGCAGTCTTGACGCTGCATGACAACAGCATCAGGGTTGACCTGTGAGCTGGCAACGTGCGCTCCCAGGTAGACTGGGAGCCTGTGCAGGGGCGTAACACAGGCCCCCGCATCCCCCGCGGTGCGCGGGGACCTCTAGCTCCAAGGGGCCCCCTTGGCACTGCACTCTGGCTGGAGAGCTCTTGATTGAGCCCGGAGGGGGCCCCTCTAAGTATTGTGCAGGGAGGCCCCCTCACTTTCCGTTACGCCAGTGAGCATGTGCGTGCTCATTCCAGCCCCAGCAACGCAGCTGGGGCTGGAGAGAGCTTCACTGCGCATGAGGGTTTGGCTGGCCTCAGACGGCTGCCCAAACCCTCATGCACAGTGAAGGGAATGCCCACCACTCCCCCACCAGCAGTGTCATCCCCGGGACCCACCCCCAAGACTTGTCTGAGTGCTGGGGTCGGGTCCAGGGGTTTAAAACCTATTTATTATAATTTTATTTGCGGGTGGTGGCAGGAGGGGCAGCTCTCCTCCACCCTAATGAAGCGGCCGCTGCTGGACAAAAGGTGGGCTGATGGAGGGAAGGGAGGGTAAAACTCAGGGTTTCTGGAAGTTTTCTACAGGATTAGAGAGTAGTGGTCGCTATCAGATGAAGTGGTAGATATTTCCATATGATGGGAGAGTAACAGAAGAAAGATTGGCTGCAAAATAAGAGATATTACTTAGAACATTTGTTTGTAGCTGTCCAGTGATGCATATAAACTAATGCACAAATCCAATGCTGATATATTTGTGTAAAACGTACAACATGTGGATGGTTGCGCTGCATCACTACAGACGCACACTCATTGACAGCTTTGGCTTGAATTGAATGGCAATGCACAATAAGGCTTATAGGTTACCCTTTCAAAAAGAGTTACCCCTCTGCCAGGAGAAACTATCAATATGCATACACTGGACCCATGCATAAATTCACAATGGCATTGGCAGGACAGTGGTTAATTGCAGCCTGTGGTTACCGGTGCTTGGCACTGTCACTTTATTGTCAACATAGGACCTTATGAAAGCCTGCCTGCCACATGGTGGCAATGTTAGTCTTATTTTCTGAGGAGCACATCTGTTGTTTAAGAATTAAATATACATTAAAATTACTAATACATGCCACCCAAAGCTACAGGAATAGCCTGGGCTGCATGTATTAGATATTTTAATGTGTTTTAAAAGTCTGAATTGTCACATTTGCATGAGTGTGATGGCTGGTAGTAATAATACTGTCATTGTCAGCGCTAGTGGGAGCAATGGGTGGAGCAATCTGCAGTTGCCTCCTGACAAGGGCCCTTGCAAATGAAGCACTGGTGATAAATACTGTACGCTGGCCCCGTAATTTGCCCAATGCTGTGATTCTCTCTCAGAGATTTCCACTTTTCAACTATCCTTTTACAGTACTCATTTTCTCAGCACTCATATCCTCTATAATATACTCATCTTTTATTCTCTAGTGTTCCTTGCCCTCCACTGTAAAGGCACACCCTGGGATTAGCATCATTTACCAGCAGTTTAACATCGGTTTAACCGTCTCAAAAACCATGCAATACAAGATACAACAATCTCAAATAGTCTAATAACTTTTGTAGTTACAGGGAAAATAGTTATTGCTGGTGGATGATTTAATTGCATTTTTATAACTGAATCAAAACTGGTCTGGCGTTTTTATCAGTTAAATATTTGATATGCTAAAGGTAAATAATATTCCTGCTCCTAAATGTACTCTAAAGCTGTGTAGAAGCCTCGCCAATTATTCTCAATGAAATGGTTAGTCCTACCTTTAAATTCTCTAACACATTGAAAAGACAGCAATCTTGGTTATGCCTCGACAAAATACGTTTTATCTACTCTGTAGACTTAAGCCTACCTCAGATGGCTTCAAACTGAATCTTTGTATTACATGTCTTTTCATTGCCCTTCCTCTTTGTGAATGTCGACAAATAAAAAAAATGTATGAGGCATTGGTGCTGGGACCACTACATTCTGCTAAAAATATTTCTTAACGTATTCATTTAGTTTTTTAAGCACATGGGATGTGTTTAAAAATATAGATTGCTCTATTTAAAAGCAATCACAGAGATGGTGGTAGGCCCACCCCAGCAGGCCACCATGCCTGTGGCTCTAACCAATCATAGAAGGGTCTCACTTGCAACCTATCTCAATCATATAAATGAGGTAGATCAAATTGCTGCCCATCACAAATCCGTATTTTGTGAACGAACCCATTAATACATAGTTTGGCTCACAAAATAGCACTGTATTATATTGCCGGTGTGTAAATTGACCCCTAATTCTACCTCTTCCATTATAATAGATTCCTAATAAGAAATCACAAACTGCAAATCACTATTTGATGTAATTTATGATTTCTTAATAGGAATCTTAGTTCATCAAGCCCTCTGTGTCTAGTTCTCTTTGACTTCTGATGATCCAGTCTATGAATTCAAGAAGAAGGCATGTGTTAACTTGAGGATTGTTATTAGTAAGGATATTACATGCTCTTTCTGTTTGGCCTTGTTACAAGGGGGCTACTGTTATATAACAATGTTCGTGGCAACACAAATGTGTTACTAGTCCATCAGTTATGGCCACAAAGGCAGGATTACAACTCTGACAACCCAGGGCTTGACTCTAAAGTGGAAACTTGGCTAGGTAACTTAACATGTGACAAACTACCACATGTATATACGGTTGTTTTAACTCATTCTGACTTGGGTTGCTTCTGGTATTAACTATGTTTAGCTTCTTTAACGAAAAGACCAATTCAATGATACATTTTAATTTCATGTATATTAATGTTTTTATTATAGGTTCAGTGTGTTGAGATTTTTTTTTGTTTACAACAATAAAATAACATGAATCAAGATTTGCTTTCATGACAAAGGCTATTCATTGTTCAAAAAAGACTGCACAAACTTCGAGGCAGCAGTAATAAGTTCAATGTCTATTAACAATAGGATTTACTCTCATCTATAACGGCAGCTTTAGTGCTTCTTTTGTCTTCTTTCCCTTCTTATTCTAAAACTTAAAAATCGGTTAGGTATATACAGTATACTTTGTTAGAAGATAAATAGATCGATTCAGTATTATAGTTCTTCTATGTTATCCTTCATTTGTTTTTCCACTGGCTGAATTTGTTTACCTTCAAAATAAAATATCTTGGAAAAAATTATAATTTAAGGGGAATATTTGATGAATACTACCTTTCTTTGTCCTACATTTAGTTCCTTGTTACTAATTAGCCAGTATAATAACTCGGTGGGTTAATTCACTTGTTACATAACATGTTTCATAACATTTTATCATAGACCAAAAAGCAATCCACAGTCCATTTTCATATAAACTATAAAAATAATTATTTTGTTGTGGTAATTTTCACCCAAGGCAATGGCAGAACAGAAATGCTATGTCCCCTCTGCTGGAAGGTAAGTTAGGGTGCACATTTCTTGGATAGACTCAGCAAGTGCTCTATGTTTTTTGTGAGACAATGAAGAGTCTTGTATTGGTTGCTTGTGCAAAGTCAGTGTGGCTTTAGAAATAATGTTCCACAATAGGATGGTGTTTCTGATTGTGTTTTTAACAAATGTGTATGTTGCCAACGTCAAGAACTGTAAGAGTCCAGAACAGTTATTATCCAAACATCAAAGGCAGCTGATGTCAACCGGGTATTCAACCTGGTATTCCAAATTTCGCTGGGCAACACCAAATATAGGGGTTTGTGTAATAGTGCAGCATGACTTCAAATGAGCACAATCATTGAAATCAACGCACTTCCTCATGAAAGGCACCCAGAGGATCACCCAGAGGATCACCCATCTAAGATCCTCATGGTCTGCTCCTGTGGCAAATAAAGTCTATAAGAAGACAATGACTTTTGCTAGTAACACACCACCTAACTCTACAAACTATGCAAACACAATTTACAGTGCAACGCAGGTTCATTTATCACACCCAGAGGTGCCACACCTTGATCCAAAATATATGTTGATGGAGAGTGTGATGGAGCACGTACATCTGTACAATTCCCCAGAGAAAAACACAACAAGGAACACCAGAGCTGCATGGAGTCCAAGCTAGCAGACAGCTAGAGGCACTCGTGTGTAACTACACCTCTCATTATAGTGGGAACTACATTTAATTTTAAATGTGATAGGATTAATGTGTAGTCACTCTATGTTCTTCTGTACCATCTCTGCTCTGTGTATTATCAGTGGATTTCTTGACTTAGCTAAGTGTCTGCATCAGGTTTTTATTGCAGGTTATAGCTATGGCTTTTTCATTTTGCGACTGAGTGGTTTTTACCTCACCAGAATGTACTGCTCTTGGCTATTTTTGCTATGTTTACTTCACTGATTCTTTAACATGTTGGCATATTCATAAATACTACGAGCATCTTTGTTACATGCATGCCTTGGTTGACCGGTCAATGGTGCCTCCAGAGTTCCTATATTGTGTTATTTATGTGTAGAGCTGTTTACTGTCTCACTTCTTAATGAATTTGTGGATGCTCTGTTTCCATGCTGAGCATTGTTCGCATATGTTTCACTATCATTCTGTGTTCTCTCTCTTTGCTCCACTTGCCTCTTACATTGATACCCCCATATCCCGTGGTTGATTTGCTTTTGGATTGGGATTGTACTTTGGTAGACATCTTCTTCATTTGTGGCTGCACTATGTTCTCTCTTGCACCTTGCTCTTGTTAATGTATGTGAGTCTTCCACATGATGTGTGTGGTTTTCCCACAGCTATTTCATTTTCTATAATATCGTTCTCCTTTGTATTTGGAGCTGTCCTCATTTCAGATTTCGCACCAACAAAGCTTTTTCTGTGTGGATTCTATTCCTACCCTTGAGCCCCATTTTCCTTGGCACTTGGACTCTGTGCACTGCCATTCAGTGTCACAGCGTGTGTGCTCTGCCCTTAAAATGGTGCTGTTAAAAATTATTTTACTCAGATGGTCTATTTACATTTCCTGGAAGGCTATGTTAGATGGCATAGAATCTGTATTAGTGACATGGGAGTTAAATGTCACATATGAGTTGCAGTGTATTCCCACCACCCGCATGTATCACAAAAATATATGACTGACAGGAGCACCACTGTACTTACTGTATTGGAATGTAAAAGCCATGCAGTGGAACGTGGAGACAAAAAATACATTTGCCATGTACTTGTTTTTTATATATTAATAAGTAATTTTTGAAGCGTGCCTTGTAACCCCAGAAGTTTGAGTACATGATCTTTAGAAAAGAGGTGTACTGCAGATTGGAAATGGTGTCCACTCACAAAGAATAAATACCCAAAAGCTGTGTTCACTTTGTAGCTTAAGCTAATTTTTCAGTGAGCAGTTTCCGGTGAACAGGCCTAGTTCTAGTCATATCTTTATCTCACAGCCATAGTTACGGAATACAAGAACAAATTTTATGGACCTACTCCCAATAAACTTAAAGAAATATTTTTATGGAGAAAGTATATTTTGATAGCTTGAGCTGAAAAGTAACTTTATAAAAGTGTACTTTATGCTACCTCATGCAAAACTCGTTTAGAACTAGTTTTCCTTCCTAGCCCAGCAACCCTGCCCCTTAAGGATAATGGTTTGGTCTGTGGGCCCTGGGGGGGGGAGGAGGAGGGGCATGGGTGTTTTAATGACAGGTCTCTTAACAGAACTTAGCCATCTAGGAGACAAACAGGAACAGTAGGTAGAATAAAGGACTGCCTTCAAGCTTCTTCTTCTTACTTGGAGTTCCCACATGGGGCTGACAGAATCTGATCCCATTAATTCCCAGGGTCCATGTAGACTTTCAGGCTTAAATCCCAGCAGGAGGAAGACTCGTTTTTTTTACCCTAACACAAGGGAGATACCTCACCTAAATAGGGGAGTGGCTAAGGGACCGACAGACCCGCCCCCCCAGACTTAAGAATTGTTTAGCCATTTTGGGCTTAATGCTCTGCTAATTTTTATAGTAATTCAAAAAGTAAGTTCTGCCAAAGTAGATTTGCAGGGTGTGAAATAGTAGGCTGGACTGGGCGGGAAAATATTTTGAATCACTTTCTAGTGCACAGGAGAAGACCGGCACCTCGCACCCACTTTCTCAGACAACATCTGACAAAAGAAGACTCTCCTAGAAGAAATGTTCAAAAGAATTTCTTCCTCCAAGTGGTTGATCTTCTTTTTGCCTGCTCCAGGGACACAAAAAGCAAAAGGATTATGACTCCAAGAAGCCCTGCAGGAAACCTGTTCGGAGATGGCCTGGTGTCTAAAAGCCTTCTCAGAGTATGTGGGGCTGCAGGAAAGACCAGAAAGAAAGTTTTCAACAGTATAGGAGAAAAGGAAGACTTAATGATATTTTTTAACTCTGGAGGACTGAGACAAGGTGCTGAAGCTTGACCAGGGAGGGTATACCATCAGATGCGAAAAAAAACAGGTCTGTCCCAGTTGGAAGCCACTCTGAAAACTGGTCATTGGGAGCGCAAATAAAGGCATCCAGCCTTGATCAACCCTGCCCAGCTAGAGGCTCCATCCTTGCCCAGCTGGTGGATTTTGAGAACCAAACAAGTGACTATGTGTGAAGGTAAAACTTTGAACAATGGCGAGGGGGCAAATCTATCCCTGTGGCGATGCAACCTAAGCAGATAAAAAAAAATCCAACGCGGGCCTGATGGTAGGGTCATGAGTGCTCCACCTCTCATAGCAGAGAGTTTCGCGCATTACTATGCTGAGTTATATACACCTAGGGAACCCCTGCAGGCCAGTGTTGTGCAGCGCTTTCAATATGATTTACCGCCATGCGCTCTTTCGGGTGAGGCGTGCGCAGCACTTGCCCTTCCACTTACTGACGAGATCAGTGCTGCGCTGTGGGATCTCAGTTCCGGCAAGGACGCCAGGTCCAAATGGGGTCCCCTGTGAATTCTTTATGAAATACTCCTCCAAACTTCTTTCTCGCCGGCTACAAGGGTGGTATTCCTGGGCCGCAGAATGGGGTGGTGGAATACGCTAACCAGGGAAACCCCGCTGTGGTAAAATGGTCATCTTCCGCAGCTGGCTGCATTATCCGGGTTCCAGGGATGGGAAAATATTAGTATTTCAACGCTGGGAAACGTAGTGGGGGGCTTGATGCCGAAGTCGTTTCAGGATCTGCAACACGAGTTCCAGATGCTGAAAACCCAATTTTACTAATATCTGGTCATCCTACAACTCAGGAGGGTATAGGAGGTAACCTCTACAAATGACACTTGTTGTTGCTGGGACTGACCATAGCAAAATGAGACATATTAAGGGGGTGGAGGACGCTAACTCCACCCTTTCTCTTGGCCTGGAAGGATGGACTGGATTTCTGCATGGGGAGTTGGTGATCCCAATATTTAAGGCCAGGGGCTGCCCATAAAAACATCCCAAAATTTGGAAGAGGTGGATGGATTATCGAGGCCTAGACCGGGAGCCGGTACCTCCGATCGACATATCGGCACCTTTAGTGATGCATGGGCCCGTTGGGTAGATGCTTTGGGGGGCAGCGAGGATCAATCCATGTGGGACTGGGGAAATGCAGTGGTAAATAGGATGCAGTAGCGAGTTCAGGCATTGGGGGATTTAATGTGTTTCTGTTCTTTTTTTTTATAATTGAGCTTATAAAGAGAATGTGTATATCAAATGTCCCTGGAAATGATTCGGAATGTTTACTGTGGCAGAGGTTTCCTGGGTTAAGGAGCTTTGTAATGTATTTGACATTTGACACAATAAAAAAATCTATTAAAAAAAATAAAATTCAACGATTTCCTGCACTCACCTTTTGGCACCAAGACCAATGCCCTAAATGGGAGTTTTATGATAACATACCTGCCTTTGATGAAAGACTTTCAACAGCTTGAGCCTTGGACATGCCCCAGTGGAAGACTTTGGCCTTCAAAGAGTAAACCCAGAGTGACCGGGGTGACCTGCTATGATGGAATGGAGGTCGAATACACACAGTCACAGCATGAATGGGGCCAAGGGTCCCAGTCTACCGCAAAATGGGAGATTATTTTTGTCTCTTACACATTGTTCTATATTTCTAAGTTGATTTGGGAATTATGTTTTGCTGTCGTTTTTAATTTTAAAATTCTTAGTACTGCTAAAACATAATTTTGTCTTTAGAATTGCTTGCTGCTTGTGCCATAGCTAACAGCCGAACAGAGTTTCACTTACATTTGTTATGAGACCTAACCAGGGTGTGCTTATTAACTTGGTAAGGGTTTGTTTGCATTTCCCAAAGTAATAACCCTCTTGCGGACTGATGGCCTTCCACTGCTTGTACTTTTCCTTAACACCACTTCACAAACTCTTTGTACTGTAGCTCATTTCTTAAAAGAACACTTTTTAGGATCCTCTCTATTTTGGGGGACGCATTTTACAACGATCTCACAGCCAACACATATTTGTCGCCCTACCTACATCAGTAAATTGAAACTTGTACACTGACACAATTCTCTTAGAGCTGATTTATTTCAGATACAGTATATAGATATTAATGATATAAAAACAACTGAAATACTGCAGCAACACATGTTACTGGATATTGAAACAATATTAGCTGACGCTGACTACAACTAGAATTTTGAAATTAAAAAAGTACCTGCTAAATTATAATCTGCCAAAGTAAGTACCGAAACACTGAACATTTTAGATGTAATTCTTAATTTACATTGAGGAAAGATGGTTAATTGAAATGAGAGGCCAGTAAGCATGCCCTCAGTGCCGCATGAACATTAACAGCTCATATTGTAAAATCCATACATTATTATCCAGGATCATCTTTCCTCCATGAATCTTAATTTGAGCTAATTGAGCATGAGCTTCACATATGTGCCACATTTTTAATTCCACATTGCTTTGTGTTAGACGATGATGCCATTGGTCTATATATCCACATTATCCCAGTGTGCTAATAATCATTTAGAAACAATCTGTAATTAAGCGAGTCATAACCTGTACGTGTAAGAAACGTTTATAGGTGCCTCCATTTTTCTACCTTACTGATGTAAGCAATTCCTCACAGCATCAGCTACAGCAAAATGGAAGTAATTACACATCTCTAAACGATGGCCTTTGAACAGAGGCGGCATCTTGCTGTGAGCACGCTGTGGCATATCCTTTGTGCAGTCCAAGCAAGCACGCCCTGCGAGGGGAAGTGAATGACAGGGTGATCGACATGTGGCTGCTCTCCTAACCACACCACCACGCACCGCCTAATGTGCATGATCAATGCGACACCGTTCGCTAGCGATACTGAGATTGTGGAGAACTTGATGTCTGAGGCCAAGCTAATGTCGCCTTTTTACTGATTGCCCGACCTGAAGGGCACTCAGTACCCCCATCATCCTGCTTGACATTAAGTTGCAGAGATGATTAATTACAGACGATCAATCACTCTACCCTGTATGGTTATGTCTGGGCACAGTCATGAAGCGGTCATATGCAATGGCGGCATCAAGATTAACATGGATTATGACAAGCCTGTGCACACGCTGAAATGTCAAAACTTGACAAGGCAGGAGTATACAGTCATCACAGAATTCGAAAGGTACATGTATTCAACACATGAAATCAACACAGTATGGTCAAGATTGTGTAGTCTTCTTTTATTTGAAAGGTTGCCCAGCCAGCATGTGTTTCGTCTGGAGATGTACCCCACGACTTCTTCAGGGCTTATGGCAATGAATATGGAATAGAAGAGCTCTCTGCCTGTTGTAATTCCGTTCCGGCTGGTATGTAAAGTGGTGAACCTTCTCTAATGTTGTCTTTAGGGATGGATGCGGTTCTTGTATAAGGTGTGTTATCCTGGATACGGTGTCCAAAATGAGTATGAGGATCGGCGTGAGTCGAGTATATCGGGCAGCGAGTACGCGAGTTGCAGAGAGCGCCCCTCCGAGGTTCCAGAAGTGGCCCGGAAAAAGATTAACATGGACCTGTGGTAATACACAATCTCATGGTTCACACTTGTGTGTATTGGTGAAGCCATCCGTCATCGCTCAGAGTTTGTGGCAATGATATATGCTAGTTGCAACAGCTCTATTCAAACAGAGCTGGCTCATATCACAGGTTGACCTTTCTGGCTTTCACCATTTGGGGTGAACGTGGCTCATCACACAACAGATGACCACAATCACTTCACTAACATTGGACTGCAGCAGTGGTAGACGTGCAGATATAGTACTTCAATACACCCAGGAGTCAATGGAATGATGTCCCTTCAGGTGCTCTACTTACGAACTTCTCGTACTTGAAGATATACATCTTTTACTAGAGCTCTCGCTTGCAAGGTTCCTTTTAGTTCTCCTTCTAGAAAACGTTCATACAAATGCCCCATGAGTCCTCAACAATAGAACACAGGTAAGTGCTTTAAAGTCCTCAAAACAGAATACATATTAGTGTTCTGAAATAATTAAAAGACAATGCACAGCACTTTTGAAAGTTCCCAACTGAACAAATAAATAAACAAGTAAATTAATTAATAAATACATTTCATTGCCCATTCCTCGCAAACCATGTTTTCTCTGCTCCTTTTCAGAAGAGACACTGTACATATGACCACAATGTGGTTATTATTCTTGCCTCAAACATCATGGACAATCACTGCTTCTCTCCTTTCTACATGATGAATACATATAAACAACAATGTATATCTTCAGTATGCATCTGCCCAAAGAGTCTCAACAGAAGGAACAAGAAAGGTAATTGATAAAAAAGGCATGAGGGTGGTTATTTGTTACCAAAATGGCATGAGAGAATATTCAGTTGTAGGGTGAACTTGTGATTTTTTAATTGTGATAAAATAAGTGCAACAACCCTTCTGAACTTTCCTATGTCATGTGCACCATACTTAGCCATTCTATAATTTATGTCTTTACCTTTTATTCCAACAGCTGATTTTTGACCAATAACAAAGATTCAATGTGGACTAACTCCACAATAGGGATTTTAGCAATTTGGGCCATTTTACAACGATGCATTACCAGCCCCAGTGCCCCAAGACACTACCACTAAATGATCTGGACCACCAAATGTGCCAATGTGGTGGATTGCATTGATATCAACACCAACAGAAGCAAGAACATTTTTGCCATTGTGAAGGACTTCACCTCACCAGTGACTGCTTCCAACTCGATCACCTCCTCGCAAGACCTTAGCAACAATATCACTTCTTCAGCAACAAATTCATCGCTATTTTCAGCAACTTCAACCCGCAACAAGACCTGACAGATCTCCTCAAATGTCTCCCTAAAGAAACAATGCAAACCAGATGGCTCATTATCTCCCCAGAACACTTGGCTGCCACCATGAAGTCTATCCACTCAGTGACCACATTGGGTGTCTGCTCCCACCCCACCTACTCCAGATGTCAGCAATCCATCAGCATCATGCTCACACCCATTCTGAAGGCCTCCACCTCTTCGGGAACCTTCACAATACTTGTCTTCCAATTTCTGAATAAATCATCTGCAGACCCTTCAATGCTGGCCAACTACAGACCGATCAACCCTGCCACCATTCCCAGACAAGGCTTTAGAAAAAATCATCAACAGACAACGAATACCTAAACAGTCACCAACTTTTCGACACCTCTCATTCTGCTTTGAAACCAAACCACAGCATGGAAATTGCCTTCATTGCTGCCACTGATGATATCCACATGAATATGGAGAGAGAAGACATGGTGGCCCTCATTGTCCTAGAACTCTTAGCAGCATCTGACCCAGTCTCTCACCCTATCCGTATCCAATGCCAACAAGACATTAGAATCCAAGGACACACACTCCAATGAATCAGCTCCTCCCTGACTGGAAAGATCCATTCAGCAAGCCTGGCACAGTATACCTCTAATGCCCACAACCTCATCTGCAGAGCTCAGCGGCGGTCTTCCTTGACCTGACCCTCTTCAACGCATACATGATCCCTCTAGGCAGCTTTATCCATTCTCACAATATCAACATCCTCTCCTATGTGTACAACACTCAACTCATTCTCTTCCTTACAGACAAGACACCCAGGGCCCGTATCAAGTTTAATGCCTGCATGTCTAAAACTGCACACTAGATGAAGACCAACCTCAGGATCATCTTCAACATCAAGCTTGAAAGAACTGCCCAAGTCAATGCCCTCGTCACCTCCTGCTTTTCCATTCCCTGAAGATGCTGAGAAAGATTTTTAAATCGCTCCAAAGCAGAATCTGGAAAACCATTGCGCACACCCTGGTCACAAGCAAGCTGGACTATGGGAGCAGCCTCTATGCTGGGATCAACTAGAAACTCACCAGAAGTCTGCAGACCATTTAGAATTTGCCAGCCAGATCACTCTAAACCTCCCATGCTGCACTAACATCACACCACACCTAAAGGAGCTCCACTTGCTTGCCATACACAAACTAGCATAATTCAATCTTCTAACTCATACTTTCAAGGCACTACATAACAATGGCCCAACATACCATATCAACCAAATCTCCTTTTGCAAACCTTCCAGATACGTCCGCTCGTCTGATCTCCTACTTCCACACATCCCATGCATACAGAAAATCAGATCCGGTGGCCTAGCCTTCTCCTATACCACTCCTAATGAGGGGAACTACCTGCCACTACACATGAGAGCTTCCTCACTTCCTGAATTCTTCAAGAAGGTGATAACCTGGCTTCTCGAGTAAGGCCCTAGGTTTGGCTAGGCTCACCCCTGCTCAGCACCAGGATATCCTCCCGAGCGATAGTGATCTTTACAAATTTAAATTACACAACATAATATAACATAACCGAGCCAATGTTTCTATTTGGAAAATATTACTATGATGGATGTGGTGAATGGGTGACTTTTAAAGTGTTTTGTCTACTAAAGATCATTAGTTACAGCACAGTGTGGTATGAAGCGCGATGCAAATATGGATATTTATTTATAACAAGGTGTCATATAAAAAGAACATAACTTTCTTCTTTTAAATGAAAACAAGTTTTCTGCCCATTTAAAGATCAGACTAACTCAGACCAGGCGTCAGAGTGATGCATAAGTAGATAGGATTCGTTCATTTTATAATATTTCATTTTTTTCATTAGTATGCAATATTCCTAGAACGTTTGCAGTTCATTGTCACACAGTGAGTACACGTAAATGAAGCTGCAGTATTTTTGCATAACAAAGTATACATCATAACATTATGAATGTGGAAACATTATAATGGAAGAGAATGCGTTTACTATAATCATGCGCCATGTAACCAGCTTTGTAATTGCCTTCTGCAGCATATTATATAATGGGTACATGGGTCGAATACTCTATATGCAAAATAGCATAATTATCTTTCGAAAAACTTTACACAAATTCCATGACAGTTTCTTGAAATTATACCATCAAAGAGAGTGATAAAAACCCGTGGTTTGCTTTGAAGTGCCCGTGAATTCGTGTTTAATGGGTCGAGAATAACCTGGACTGAAATCTGAGCCACTAGGGCTGAGATAGATCTATTTTCTACTTGAACTTGTCTCCTATTTAAAGAGAGATGTGGGTTCCGAGAAAAAATCCGAGAAAAAATAAAATGACACAAAATAGTATAATGTAGGTTTTAAGAAAATTCATGAATTTTAATTAACTCAAAATTTAAGAATTTCGTAAACTTCAGATGCGTAATTAAAACTTCATCCAAGCCTACAGTACACGCGGCAAGATAAAATAATACGCACTGCATAGTAACGAGAATGAAAAAGTGGGAGGGATACTGACCCCTCCAGATCGGTTGTGTTTACTAGCATCAAACAACAATTTTTGTTGCAGGTCGGTCCAGTGAATTAGCATAAAAATGACAATACATTTTTGTGACTGATAACAGACACATTCACATGTACTGCAATTTCCGTTTACTTGTTATTATTTAAAAAATATATTATATATATCTACATACAAATGTTAATGTTCAGAAGTAAAACATGAATGAGGTGCATTTTACTGCGCACACTGGCCTAGACGGATGTTTGGCTCTATGGCTATGCTTTGTGAGAGGACGTACCGATTAATGACACGTGAACGGTCTCATTGCGCGGTAACTGATTTATCTCAGGCCTAGTGGCTCAGATTTCACTCTGGGATATTCTCTGCCCATTAAACACGAATTCACGGGCACTTCAAGGCAAACCACGTTTGTTTCATCACTCTCTATTATTTAACACGCTGCCTGGGAGAAAATGCCTCGTATTAATCTGACTACAGGCAAACGAAGTCTGCAAAACGTGCGCTAATAACATGCACTGCTGATATATGTATGATGACACTACAGGCTCTCAGTTTTGGAGTTAGTGCTGCAAAAAGAACTCAAGATGCGTGACTCAGACGCTCTCCGCTATAGGGAGCACTTGCCTGGGTGAAGGGGCACACCAGACCTGCGTGAAGGGGCCCATGCCTGCGTAAAGAGGCCCATGCCTGCTTGAAGGGGCACATGCCTGCGTAAAGAGGCCCATGCCTGCGTAAAGGGGCACATGCCTGCGTAAAGGGGCACATGCCTGCGTAAAGAGGCCCATGCCTGCGTAAAGAGGCCCATGCCTGGGTGAAGGGTCACATGCCTGCGTGAAGGGGCCCATGCCTGCGTGAAGGGGCCCATGCCTGCGTGAAGGGGCCCATGCCTGCGTGAAGGGGCCATTGTATGTGTAAAGAGGCCCATGCCTGCGTAAAGAGGCCCATGCCTGCGTAAAGAGGCCCATGCCTGTGTGAAGGGGCCCATGCCTGTGTGATGGGGCACACCAGACCTGCGTGAAGGGGCCCATGCCTGCGTAAAGAGGCCCATGCCTGCTTGAAGGGGCACATGCCTGCGTAAATAGGCCCATGCCTGCGTAAAGAGGCCCATGCCTGCTTGAAGGGGCACATGCCTGCGTAAAGAGGCCCATGCCTGCGTAAAGAGGCCCATGCCTGCATGAAGGGGCACATGCCTGCGTAAAGAGGCCCATGCCTGGGTGAAGGGGCACATGCCTGCGTGAAGGGGCCCATGCCTGCGTGAAGGGGTCATTGCCTGCATGAAGGGGCCATTGCCTGCGTGAAGGGGCCATTGCCTGCGTGAAGGGGCCATTGCCTGTGTAAAGAGGCCCATGCCTGCGTAAAGAGGCCCATGCCTGCGTAAAGGGGCACATGCCTGCGTAAAGAGGCCCATGCCTGCGTGAAGGGGCACATGCCTGGGTGAATGGGCACATGCCTGCGTGAAAGGGCCCATGCCTGCATGAAGGGGCACATGCCTGAGTGAAGGGGCCCATGCCTGCGTAAAGAGGCCCATGCCTGCGTGAAGGGGCCCATGCCTGCGTGAAGAGGCCCATGCCTGCGTGAAGGGGCACAAGCCTGGGTCAAGGGGCACAAGCCTGGGTCAAGGGGCACAAGCCTGGGTCAAGGGGCACATGCCTGCGTGAAGGGGCCCATGCCTGTGTGAAGGGGCACATGCCTGCGTGAAGGGGCTCATGCCTGCATAAAGAGGCCCATGCCTGCGTGAAGGGGCACATGCCTGGGTGAATGGGCACATGCCTGCGTGAAGGGGCCCATGCCTGCATGAAGGGGCACATGCCTGCGTGAAGGGGCCAATGCCTGCGTAAAGAGGCTCATGCCTGGCTAAAGAGGCCCATGCCTGCGTGAAGGGGCACATGCCTGCATAAAGAGGCCCATGCCTGCGTGAAGGGGCACACGCCTGGGTCAAGGGGCACATGCCTGCGTGAAGGGGCCCATGCTTGTGTTAAGGGGCACATGCCTGCGTGAAGGGGCACATGCCTGCGTAAAGAGGGCCATGCCTGCGTAAAGAGGCCCATGCCTGCGTGAAGGGGCACATGCCTGCGTGAAGAGGCCCATGCCTGCGTGAAGGGGCACAAGCCTGGGTCATGGGGCACAAGCCTGGGTCAAGGGGCACATGCCTGCGTGAAGGGGCCCATGCCTGTGTGAAGGGGCACATGCCTGCGTGAAGGGGCACATGCCTGCGTAAAGAGGCCCATGCCTGCCTGAAGGGGCACATGCCTGGGTGAATGGGCACATGCCTGCGTGAAGGGGCCCATGCCTGCATGAAGGGGCACATGCCTGCGTGAAGGGGCCAATGCCTGCGTAAAGAGGCTCATGCCTGGCTAAAGAGGCCCATGCCTGCGTGAAGGGGCACATGCCTGCGTAAAGAGGCCCATGCCTGCGTGAAGGGGCACACGCCTGGGTCAAGGGGCACATGCCTGCGTGAAGGGGCCCATGCTTGTGTGAAGGGGCACATGCCTGCGTGAAGGGGCACATGCCTGCGTAAAGAGGGCCATGCCTGCGTAAAGAGGCCCATGTCTGCGTGAAGGGGCACAAGCCTGGGTGAAGGGGCACATGCCTGAGCGAAGGGGCATATGTCTGCGTGAAGGGGGCACATGCCTGCGTGAAGGGGCCCGAAGCCTGTGTGAAGGGGCAGATGCCTGCCTGAAGGGGGCACATGTCTGCATGAAGGGGGCACATGCCTGCATGAAGGGGGCACATGCCTGCATGAAGCGGCCCATGCCTGTATGAAGGGGCACATGCCTGCGTGAATGGGGCACATGCCTGCGTGAAGGGGCCCATGCCTGCATGAAGGGGCACATGCCTGCTTGAAGGGGCACATGCCTGCGTGAAGGGGGCACATGCCTGCGTGAAGGGGCCCATGCCTGTGTGAAGGGGCACATGCCTGCCTGAAGCGGCCCATGCCTGTGTGAAGGGGCACATGCCTGCGTGAAGGGGGCACATGCCTGCGTGAAGTGGCCCATGCCTCTACTTGTTGGGGAAGTTGAAATGGGCCATTCAAGGTGTGCAGCGTGTACATGTGAGGTGCTCCGCTTATACATACATGATCGGGAAAAAAATATTTTCTTTTTACCCAGTATCACTAACATTCACCAACAACTGGCGTTTCATGATGTCCCATTTTGGCAACTGTGATTACAAGCAGACAGACAGACAGACAGACAGACATTCTACTTCGAGCAGATGCAACCAAACTTGGAATCTAACATATTTTTTACAAGACGGTCCATGTTGTAAGGCGCCGCGTCATGCATGAATGCACACACACACACATACAACAATTGTGCACAAACATCACAGGCCTGCCAACTCACATGGTGCCACCGTGTGTCACATGATTTCAGCTCCTTTCAAACGGTCACCCCGTAAGGAGCCGAAATCATGAGGTAGCAGGTCAGTAAGCAGTGGATATCGATTAAAAGATGTGAAAACACCCCAGGACATCGGCAGCCTCCATGAACTTGCGTTTTTTTAATGTTTTTTGGGGGAGATGAGCTGGGGGGCCCTGGTGAGGTGCAGAGTGCCTCTTTGAAAGCTTTCGGCACCAGGCGCACGCCCCCTCCTCCAACAGTGACATTATTTTGTAAATTGGGAGGCAGGACATCAGCACATGCTGTGTCTATTACTTTCATAGGTGTGCTGGGGCTCCACACCATGCAACTTAATGGCGTAGTGAGGGGGACTGGGTTGTAAAGCAGACAAGGAAAATGGGTTTCTTGCTAACCTGCGGGGTAAAAGATGATAGACATACACATACTGTGCCAGTAATGTCAGCACCACTATAGAAAGTCCCACAGTTGTTGTGCCAATGTTAAATAGGATATAATGTTAAATAGGATACAAGGTCAACCCCTTTCAACCATTGGCCCATCTGACTGGAAGTGATGGCATTCCGTTCTTGTGCAATGTGCACACCCGAACAATAAGGTAGTCCCCTTCATTGCAAAATGACTGTTACAATGTGTGCTTTTACAGTAAATAAATAGTTGGCTTTTAGGTGATGCTTGCTTTACTTGAGCGAGGGCCATGCGGCTCCCCTAACACTGCTATCGGGGAGCTCCTGTATTATTTATCATCATACAAAAAACTTTCAAAATCAAAATAAGTACTGACAAAGCGAAAGGCTCAGCAGCCAACACAGAGCTACTGTCTTTGACAATTCCTGTTACTTGTAATGCAAAATCGTCCATTATTATGAATTCAAAAAGTCCTAAAAACTATTCCTACAACTTCTTTCCAATCTGTTTTTGAAAAGAGTTTATGAATTTGATATTTCGACTTATTACCCCAACGTTTCGTTGCCCTCTGGAAATTGGTGTCTTATTCAGCGAATTAGAAACTTTGAATCTCAGTGAAATGAATCCACTAATACAAATTCGCCTGTGTGGGTATATGTGTGTGTGTTTGTGTGTGAGGCACACACAGACACACTCCTGTACATATGCATTCGACATTCCATTTGTTTCTGCAATCCCTTGCACACCCAATAAGGTTCTTCAAGCTGCCATTGGAAATGGCAGAGTCACAGGGGACCAATGGACACAAAGTGAGCACGAAGAGAAATAAACATGAAAATGTTTGTACATATGTATGAATGTGGTACTTGTGTAGCACAAACCGAGCCAAAAGGCAACAGCGTGCTGCACATGGAAAAAGAAAGACAATGAGTGATTGGAGAGGAAGTGGGGTCTGCCAGTAGAAGTGGACTATCACTCTATCATGATGTGGCGCTCTTGAAAGAAGTTAAGTTCTAGTAGGAGCGAGGTGGTCATGATGGATATAGGGATGCCCTTCCAGATCCTGGGATCCTGGGATTTAATCTATCATCTTCTTCAGCTCCAGCCTGATTGTGTCCTGGATGCAGGTGTGTGAGTAGCAACGGGAAACGGAAAGCTTGTCAGACAGAGAGGATATGTGCTTCCTGGTTGTGAGGAACATTTAGGCGATCTAGCAATGTCATGATGCATACATGAAATGCATGAAATTAAGCATTTCTAACCCAAAGAATCTGTACAGCAAAATGGTGCAACATTAGGCCATTGTTGTGGAATAGTCACGCAGAGGGATAATGAATGTGATTATTGATGACAGTGACAGCACAGACAGTATAGTATGCTCACTATACTTATGTTTTTGTTTTTTTACCTCAGACGTGTTTACAATTTGAGGCACAGAGAGACAAAGTGATCTGACCAAAAAGACATGATTGTTACTTTACGTTCCATAGCTGAGATTAGACCCCAGGCCTGTGATTGCCAACCTGGGCAATTTAGCTGCTAGGTGATAAGCGCACATGTCTTTTATAGACTGATATTGATGGGCACATCTTGCCTGACATTGAGCAAGGTCTGTTACATACGATAAACGTGCAACACAAGAATACAAAGAGTTTGTTACAATATGTTTATATCTTTCACGTATTGGTGCATTATCTAATTTAAGCTGACTGTACAACCTCCTCTAGACTGCCTCTGAGTTTACCATATATGACGTCTGAGAGTTCAGCCTGCGACTATTGATACAAGCAGCTGCCCACATTGGCACCAGCGAGAGTGGATTCAGTGTTTGAAGCCAACATGCTCCACTCTCCACCATCCCTCGCCCAGGCTGTGGCGAATCTAGTAATGTGGAAAACGTACAACTGGAGTCTGAGAGGTAAGCATTACCGAAGTAAAGTGAAGGAGTGGCGTATAAATAGGCTGTGGGGTTTTAGGTTTAAACCTATAATAACTGATAAAACCCCACTGAAAGATAAACAGCCCTCACCGGTGAAAACATATAAACACTGAAAAAACACCTGCACAACCACAAACTAAATGCCATTCATAGAAAGGAAAAAGAGTGAAAGAATCATTTTTTTCTTCCTGAAGGTGTCAATACAATGTAACTTTGTTAAACAAGCTAGCAGTAAGGAAGACTGGCTAACATTATTCTGCTTGAGTTTTATTCTTTAGGGATGCCACTAAAATGTTGTTTCTTCTTCCTTTTACTTTTTTCAGTTTTGTGGCCTTTGGTCTAAAGATGCAGGGTTTAGTTTCAAGTTTTAGGTCTAGTTTAATTATTGTATAAACTGTAGAGAATCAGAAAATATCAAACTCATATTTGATATTTTGGCTGATTTTTATTCTTTCACTGATAGGTAAAATGGCTGGTTTCATAAAAATCTTTCCTAATATATGTCATCACATCTACCCACAGAGAATGGGTAAAAACCCTTAATACATCAGACCATAGTTTCTAGTGGGTCAGTATTGATAGTAGGTGAATTACCAACACCTCAGGCTTTAAACATTCAATGCAAGGTATAGTGACAAGTATATATATATCACCAAGCATCTGGGATAGTGGTGAAAACATGACACCAGACTTTTGGAAAGCATTGAACTCAGTATCACATGTAATGCTCTGCAAAAAGGTTATTTCCAAGTTCAACAAAGATTGGAGTGATATTGTTTGTATTTGCAGTGATTCAGCTACTTATATAAAAAAGTTCTGTGATGACCTGTCAAAATTGATACCCGAGCTGAAGTGATTTCCTGTAGGAGATCCTTGCCACTTGTTAGATGGTATGCTGAAAGCATCTTTACAATCTTCAGAGTTAATGAGGGATGCTATTGACTTTTTAGTCCATTCTGGTGCACTGTTTTCTTATGCACATGAACTAAAACGCAAATATTTATCATTTTGTGCTTTATGTGGCATCAAAGAAAGAGAAAGGTTAGCAGATCCTAAATGTTGGACTGTCTCCCTGGGCACTGTGTTTGCTGGATCCAGCTGGATGTTAAATGAATAAAGATACTTTGATTCTTTTTCATCAATCTCTCCTTTTATTTTTTCATATGCTTATTGTCAGATGTTGGATTCACATCTATCTGTACATATCATTGTTATTTCTCCATTTTGATATCGAATTCAAACGTATAACAAATCTACCATCTTCCCCAATGCATTTCGGCACCCCGCGCCTTTGTCAAGGGTTCAATCTGTTGAAATAATAATATATTTAACTCATTGCTGTGCATCATTTTGCCACCAAAAATACATTTCTACATGATTAAATTCAACGTTGCAATCACTTTACTGAGCGTAATCATTTCCTAAATAAACAATGTTACAATATGTAAACTCTTAAAGTGAAACCGTCATGATGATGTCAAATGGCTGTGAACAGTCACCCGCGGGTGAAAATGAGTAGTCGAATCGTATTAAATAATAAATAGTTAGATCCACGGAGCAATGTATCGGAGTGTTCTACGGATATATATGGTGATGTGGATGATACTAATGCTAGGAGGGATGTGTGGATGCATGTATGTAACTATTGTTCAGAGTATGATTAATTATCGCCTAAATGTAATGGTCACATACAGATCTGACCTATTCATCATCATGTTGGATATCATAGAAATGCTTGCTTTATACATGAAAAATTATAAGTAACACATAAATTCAATCCTTTCATTAAGACCCTTTGGCTTCATGGTCTGCAAAAAATATATCCAGTGATTTTCTTTTTTGAGCAAAGCTTTTCTATTGTCTCTTCCTGCGATTCTTTCAACGTTTTCTAAAATGCAGGCTTTTAGTTGGTCTGTATGGTGTTGCGCTTCAACAAAATGAGTTGCTATGGTGGATTTCATCATTTTAGTCTGTATATTACTTTTGTGCTCATTGAGTCTTACTTTTAGTTTTCTTTCTGTTTGTCCCACATAATTTTTGCCAGAGTTTACATATTCGTAGTCACGAGGTCACATCAACACATATAGACCCTGCGTCCTCTGACGCATTTTGTAAGAACTCCCAGCGTGCGCTACGCGGAGCAAAACAGCTATGTACCAAACACGCCATTTCGGTAAGCACCGTTTCCATACTTTTTAGATAATCTCGGCAGGTTAGAAATCCCACGTGTATTTTAGTTACACAAGCAAGCGCCACAAAATAGCACACCTTGTTAGAACCTCGGACTTTCAGCCACCGTTGTTTAAATAACAAAGTAGACAGTTCTTTTTCGCACGCATCGAAATGGTTTCATCGTTTCTGTAACAGCTAGGTGGTAACATGTAACGTTGTTTATTTAGGAAATGATTACGCTCAGTAGAGTGATTGCAACGTTGAATTTAATCTTGTAGAAATGTATTTTTGGTGGCAAAATTATGCACAGCAATGAGTTAAATATATTATTATTTCAACAGATTGAACCCTTGACAAAGGCGCACCGAAATGCATTGGGGAAGATGGTAGATTTGTTATACGTTTGAACTCGATATCAAAATGGAGAAATAACAATGATATGTACAGATAGATGTGAATCCAACATCTGACAATAAGCATATGAAAAAATAAAAGGAGAGATTGATGAAAAAGAATCAAAGTATCTTTATCCATTTAACATCCAGCTGGAATCCAGCAAACACAGTGCCCAGGGAGACAGTCCAACATTTAGGATCTGCTAACCTTTCACGTTACTATAACACTCCGGAGTGGGGAGTGATACCCAGGAGCACGTAACATTTTCAAATATCTTCACAGCAACCACGCAGTGCGCATCCAGCAACCATTAAATAGCATCAAAGAAACAGTCATCCCAACTGTGTCCCTTAGCTGATGATTCTCAGCCCAAGGGGCTATGAATGCTCAGAGGGCCTTTTCACAGAAGATTACGTGGGAAGGAAAGAGCGAGCGCACATGACCCAAAGACTCACTGAAGAAGTATTGTATGGTGTACTACAATAAGATTAATTTGCAAAAATCTATTTGGAACTCATATACACTATAAGTACACTGTCTATATACCATGTTCTTTCAGTGCAGAAAGCAAGCAATAATAAAAGAAAACCGTTCCATAAACACCGGAAAAACACTTTTTCTGTTGTTTTTAGTGGCGCGAAAATGTGTAACCACTGAGAACAACAGTTTTTTAAGATATTGAAAACACTGAAAAAACCCCACCAGAATTTACCAAAAATAGAAACTGAAAACAGGAAAGCCTACGTATAAACAGCAGTAAATGCTGAAAATGCTTTTAACAAGTATCAATACACAGGTGACCCCAACGACGTGCAAGTGTAATGGGAAACCCGCTGTTCCATTATTTATTAAGCTTGTGTTTTAAGCTAGTGGGAAAAAGCAAGACTGACCTCTAAACGTGACCCTGTAGCTAATTGTTCTGAGAGCTCTGTTCAATCCAGCTCTTTTAACTCGTTGTCATTCACACATTTCCAGAACCAATCTTGACTTTTTCCATTTGCCAGTCAGTCTATTCTTTAAGTTTTTGAGAACTTAATTATTAAGGAGAATGCCCAAGACCATCATACAGCATGGCTTTACATCAAGTCTTCCACTATGAATCTCTGTTAACATCCTTCGCTTTCCTTAGACTGTTTCCAACTCTGATCTCTTCATTTGTTCATTGGATCAGATTACAGGTCAATTGGGCTCAGTTTTTGGAGAATCTTGGTCAATGAATATGTGTGTGTAATCACACGAGCGTGTGCACAGTTGCCTATTTATGAGCGCATGCGGGCTTTGTTTGTGGTACCATCCGTTGAAATCAGCAAGGTGATGGTACAAGCTTCGGTTGTCCCAGAAACCCTGGGGTGAAATAGTCAGAGTACTACACCTTGTATGTGATGCAATTTTCCTAACACATACACAACCTTTACAAGGCTAAGGCTACTGGAATCTGGCCAGCACTGGCATACTCACAGACCAGAATCAGGCTTAGGATAATCGCAACCTAGACCATGCCATTCTGGAGTCAGGGACTGCGAAACCTTGTCCCTTAACATTAAAACTAAGACCACTCCCTCAAACTCTGTAGGCTTGAAGCCAAATTTATTAGTACTTTGCACACATTTTGCTTCACAACTGAGACGCAAACCTGCACAAAGTGCTGTATTGAAATGACTTTCCAAAGCAAAACTTGCTTTCTGCTGGAAAGTAGCCCAAAGGTAAAGCAATATGGTAATTTTACAGGTGGTATTTGGGTCTTCCATGCACCCACCAATGGGTTTTGACACAAATCCCTATCTACAAATGTTAACAGACAGAGCTTTACAGAAAAAAGTGTGAGTGTTCATCACTGGTGTAACATTGGTAAAATGTTTTGTTTTCTCCAGACTTTTCCATCTTTGCACGTGTGCTGTACTGTAAAGCCCACATACAAACTTAAAAAATATAAAATTATGTCAAAGCATAGTTTTTTGTACTTGAAGGGAAGCCTTCCAGAACGAAACCTATGCTAAAAAGCATACAGACACCTTTGCATTATGACAGTTCAAAGGGTGCCAATGCGAGGGGAAGAGAAAATGTGCCATATCTTAGTAGATATGGTACCATTCCACTCTCTCACTGTAATGCAAAATTACACAGAAACTTTGGTTGCTGCGCTGTGTTCGTCCCTTCTTTGTAAGCCTGCTCCTTCGTTCTTTCACATGTTCAAGCTCTTAGGGAACCCAGAGACTTGTTACACCAATTCCATAGCTCTCCTTCAGTACAACGTTCTCACTAAGTCTTGGCTCTGAAAATAATGGTATTGATTAGGGAGAGCAAGAAGATAAGCGTCATTGTCCCTGGTGATATCCAATTCAGGAAGGACCTCAACACCTGGCTCTTTAACTGAGCTGCAGATCCACCCCCTCACACTCAGTGCCTTTAGACCCTCTCGGGTGAGTAGTCGCGCTTTATAAGCATCCTGATTAATTGATTCATTGATTTTGATATCCTGGAAAGAGTCTGGCAATGCAAAGACTGCAAGAGGGAAGAGATTAACAGGACAGAAGAAGGTACAACAGTACATAAATACAGTACCCTTCACCGAACTCACATGCAAGTGAGTACGCAAGGGGACCAGTCATTACTGAGCTTGGAACTGCAGACGATCCTGCAACAATGTTGGGTAGCATATTTCATTCAAAGAAACAGACAGATACAAACACACACAAAGAATACGAATGGCGAAGACAATGGCGCAGTAGTACCCCCTTATCTCAGTATGCTGTAAGTGTTGGTGGCGTAAGACCAGAACCCTATGGACCAATTCGGAATGATAGCCCATCACTAAATGAGAGCAAGCTAGGAGACAGTAAGCACATGGTTAATAACTGGGAATACATCCCCATCTACAGTGCTTTAAACAGAAGAAGTGAGAAATGAACAGTATACTAATAAGTATTTACTTCTGCCTATATTTTTTCTGGTCCTCACAAGTAGCACTTTGATGAGACTCAAATCAAGTGCTGGGACAGATTGTTCTCACTCTTGATGCTATGTATCCTTGACTATAGAATCTATGTCCTCTGTCTATAGGACATTGTGAGGAGCAGCACATATTTCAGGAGATGAATATGAAAGTCAGGGGTGGCTGGTACTCTTTGAAAGTGGTTGCACCAATTCCCAAATAAAAACAAAATAAAGGAGCCCCTTTGCCCCGAAACCCCAAAGTAAACCACCCCTCCCTTCAAAAGTACAAAATAACATACCGCCCTTCCACCAAATCCCCCCAAAAAACATAACAGTAATTACAATATAAAACAAAACCCCTACACTTACATGCATTACACATATCAAATAAAATAAAATAATACTGTATTTACCCACAGGTTGCACATCCTCCTCAGTGCTCTTCTCCTTCTCCGATGCATGAAGAGCTCCCCTACCCAATCCAGACACTGCTCTCATACTGTTAACCAGCATGAGAGAAGCATGTGGATTGGAGGGAGCAGGGTTGCTGGATGCTACTTCAGACCCTGGCGGCCTGTGCTTGGTCTCCACCCAGCTGTCTTAAGACAGCTGGTTGGAGAGCTTCAAAGTGCACGTGTCATTTTGGTCGGCGCAAAACACCCGAACAAAGTAACATGCGCACTTTGGAGTGTCCAGTCAGCCCTGCTTCAGTCCTCTTCTGCTGCCAATCTGTAGAAGAGGACAAGGCCAGTATGTCTCTGTGCTGGCACAGCTGCAGTGTGCTAACTGTGCCAGTAAGAATGAAATATTTCCATTGCCATTTTATTTTTTCCTGTGTAGCTTGCAGAGGGTGCGGTTGGGGGGATGCTCCCCCACCCTCTAGAAGATATCACCACTGATGACAGTGCCAGAAGTCACAAAATGACAACACTAGTTCTTTATGGGCAAACTAAGTAGGAGATATAATAATGATATGTTTTAAGTAGAGGTTGTGCTCTAAATGAGAGAATTTTAAAGTAGTCAAATTATCCATCTTGGAATATTCAAGGGCTCGGTGGAGCCCTTACAGAATGAAAAACTGTGACAAGGCCTTACAAATTACACTTGCTGATCAATTTTGCCAAATTTTTATGGCTTAGGAAAATGAGTTAGGAAAAGGGTAATCAAAGAGAAAAATATAATTTAGAACCCTGTTGTGGTTTGGCTATTTTAGCACTTATTTTAAAATTGAAGGTTTTGTCTTAAATCAGACAGATATTTTATCAAATATCAGTAGCACCTTCAAAAGTTGCTAAGAAATTGTTCATTTTCTTTAAAACATAGTGCATTTTTTGAAAGGCACAACAAAAGAACTCTGTACTGTATGTGGCTGACATTACATTTTTAGGTCAAGCTTAGGCAGAGCATGCCCTGCTCTGCCAGGCATGCTGTATTCAGGTATAGACTTGAAGCTCGCCCACTCTCTGCCCATATAACTACCCCATGCCGCACTTTCCTTTAAGTGGTGGCCGTGACCCTTTTCTTAGACAAGCTGCATCTAGGGATAGGAGCGCGGCCGCCATTAAAGTGAAACCGCGGCATGGGGCGCTTTTACAAAAAAAGCATGTTTGTCAAGTTGACAAACAAATGTTTTTTATGTAAAAGCGTCCCATGCCACGCTTTCACTTTAATGGCAGCTGCGCTTCTTTCTTTAGACACAATTCCTCTAAGGTTAGGGGTGCGGCCCACATTAAAGTGAAATCGTTGCATGGGCGCTTTTACAAACAAGCACTTGCAATGCAATTAGTCTTGGATTTCCATGAGTTTCATAAATGCGAGACCTATTGCATTGCAAATGCTTGTTTATGACTGTATACTAGTTCTGAGTGTAGTTTTAATTATACTGAAGTCATTTTCTGGTGAAATCTGAGTAGTTCCAAAGTTTGGGTTGCTCTAAATTTGTGAAATTTTACACAACTTCACATTATGCAATTTTGCATACTTTTTTGCATGCAGAAGCCTTGTTTACACAGAAAATGTCTTGTCATTCTCCTGCCACTTTCTCATGAGACTTTTTACATGAATTGCTAGTTCAAGTGAAAAATGTGTCTTGCAGTGCTTGCAAACTGCAAAATATTTTGCTGTAAAATTGTACTTTAGCAAATTTTTGATGGAAGTTGAAGACATTTATCCTCAAAAAAGAAATTACTTTGCATCTACTTACTTTATACATTGTGACTGTTTTAGGCAGTGAAAGCAATTTAGGTCCATGCACTGTGGTTTTATATCCCACGTACCCAGCACATGCATTGAAATTGTAGTTATATCTTGTTTTTTAGGTCGAGCCTGGGTAACGCTTACGCTGCTCTGGGAGGCATGCTGTATTAGAGTATAGACTTGAAGCCCCACCCACTCTCCGCCTACATTTTTATTGGCTTGTGTCATTGTCCTTCGTAAACACTGGCTTCTGATTCGTTAATAGTTTGTTATTCCTTGCTTAGTACCGCCTTGTCTTTATTTGTATCCTCCCATGAGGACTGGCTCTTTTACTTCTGTTGTTACACGGCATGTCTTATTTAGTCTGTAAGCACTATTTTCTTTAATGAGTTTCTACTACTGCAGGCATGACATGCTTTTCTGTAACATTCAGCGTGGCATGCGCGCCTTTTTTTTCCAAGCAGCCTGGGACAATGGTGGGCCCCTCTTTGAAATTAAATAAATCTTGCATTTACAAGAGTTTGGTCTATTGGCATTGTAAATGGCAATGCCTTTTATTCATGTGTTAATTATCAAAACAGATAAAGAAAAGGCATTGTAATTTACAATGTAGATGAGGAGGATGGGTTTAGATTATTGGACAGGAAGATCTGGCGCTCAAGCGTGTGTGATTCTGAGTAAGATTTCTGATCTACAGCTAGCGGTGCAAACAGGTCAGGGGAAACAAACCCAGACAACAAAACAACCCCTGCAGTGGTGTAGGGAGGCCTACACTAAACAGATAAATACAAAGTCCTGTGCACACAATATAGAGTAATAGGTCCTGATGTCAGAACCCATAATTTGAGACAATGTTCATTAGAATTGAAAGAATGAAGGTCAAACTCCGAATTTTGCATGAAGGAAAGATTTATAAGTCAATCTTGATCAGTACATTTTGACATAAGCCAGCCGATATGTGTTTCGTCACACCGTGTGGAAGATATGACTCTTCAGGGCTGTAGGTTCCTTATGTGTAATGGTGATCGCAATAACGGTGATAAATCCTGACCGGCTGCGAGCGAAACGGAGTAAACAGCAGTCAAGGAAATGCAGCCGCGGTCAGTAGTAGGATTTTCTGCAGGGCGGTGACGTGGGGAGGGGAAGGGGCAGGATGGGGGGTAGTAATGTATGGATTACGGACCTTAAAAGGTAAGTAAACATAAAAATAAATAAAACAAATTTCGTTGCACACACTGCATCGCATTTGGTGATGCAGTGTGTGCAACAAAATTCGTTTTATTAATTTTTATGTTTACTTACCTTTTAAAGTGCGTAATCCATGCATTACTACCCCCCACCCTGCCCCACCCCCTCCCCACGTCACCGCCCGGCCGGTACTCCCACTACCGGCCGCGGCTGCTAGACGGGTGACTAGGGCATGGAAGATACTAGATTGTTCCAGGGAGCACACGACAAATCTGCCAGTGAAAGTGCTGACAACATTTCCCAGCGTCGACTTTCTAAAATCCATGAGCTGATCCTTCCTTTGCAATAGTAGAATCCAGGCAATCATGAGCATCATCTGACACCCATTGAGGAAGGCATAATCAGGTTTTGCGCAAACTAGAAATGGCATTGCCAACTGAAACAAATAGTTCCAGCCTCCTTGCCAGTCCCCCACAACATAATAATGCTCCTTAGGCCTTGAAGAGTTAATATTACACCTGAAATATTGCAGATGATATTACATCATCCCATTGAGTTAATCACAGCCACAGCAAAGAGAAAATAAAACAATGTGCATCAGGATCAAGAAAAAAACTGCCTATGGAATTTTTAAAGTATATGCACATAGGGATGCATGGCTTAGAGAACAATTCACACCTAACCCATCCATTAATGAATACAAGCACACAGTCATTTTTACAAAGTCCAATACACATACAGGCACAGAGAAACTATCAAACAACTATGCATCACAGCATATAGAACAGAAGTACTGCAAAAGGGTGTGAAGAAAGTAGCAGATGGCGATGTGCATCAGTGGAACGCAAATCCACTTAGATCCATAGAGATGGAAATCTGCACAAATATTTAGGTCTGGCCTTTGAGGTAGCTGTAGCAGTATTATCCGACTATTGTTTTTCCAAAATAGCCATACAGAACATACATCGATAGAGGGGCTTTTGGATCGTGAGCTTCATTCATTGGTCTATAACTGGTCATCAACATTTTCATTATTCTTCTACTCGCTGCATCATTAGGCAATGTGCTATGGGTCTGCCCATTTTACCCATCAGCTCCCATCACTTTCTGTGACTGCACAAAAGTCATGAATACTCGTCACATTCGCCTATATTAGTTTCTGTTTCTTCATCGGTAAAGCTGGTTCAAAGAATGTTTTATTTTATTTTTTTATAATATTTGAAATGCCAGCTATTCATTTTGCCATTTGAATGGCAATTTTTTTTTTTTAAGTTGTTCTTTTGAAGTGTTTAAGTGATATTGTAACATTGAAGCAGTCTGCAATTTGAGTGCTTGGTTGGATGGTGGATGGTGATTCACTCTTGTTATCTTCACAAACAATATTCAGAAAGCTGAACAGCTGACAGACTTGTTATCTAACAAACATCACTAGCAAAATGGCCACATCAGTGGATTTTTAAAATGTTTATAGCAAGCAATATGGCAGCCACTATACGAGTCTGCATATTTTTCTGCTTTTAAATTTTTGGCTTATGCTTGCAATATAAAATAAGAAAATTATGTCAAAACTCTTTGCTTTGCCAAAGATTGTTCATAGGAGTGTCAGCCACAGGGTAGAAGAAGTAGGGGATTTCTAGAGGGCGAATGAGGGCAATGTTCTTTACTGGAGAGGGTAGTGTCAGAGGGAATATCTGAGTAGCTGGGAAATTAAAAAAATCTATGTTTATGGTTGAGGTCAGGAGTGGAAACAAGCACTAGGGATTGTTTGGTGAAGAGGGAGAGAGCACCATGACTTAAGAAAGAGGGAGGTGAAAAAATGAACACCATAATTACAGTCACGGCCAATGCAGGTAAGTGCAGTGGGGCAGGGCGGGGACAGAGCGGTGTGTGGAAGTTGAAATACGATGGGATAGTCAAAATAAAATAAATGAATGAATAAAACCACTTACCTTGCACTTTCTACATTGCTTACCCGACAATGCGGTGAGTGCAATGTTAGGGGTTTTAATTATGTTATTTTGACTATACCGTCATATGTTGACTTTCAAATACCCGCCCACCCCTACCCCACCACCCCTATGCGCTTAACTGCACAGGCCCGACTCTGCAATTATTCTGCTAATAAGTCGATGGCAAAAAAATACCAGGGCTAGAAGTCATATCAAGGATAGCAGGACAACAAATGTATTTTTTCTGTGCATGTTCACATGCATGTGTGCAAGTGTTTGCATGTGTTTGTGAACCTGTGCCTAAGAGATCGTTTTTGACGTTTTCTGAAAATGTATATAATAATACAGGATAGGTAGCATTCTTCATTTTCTCTCTGCTGATCCTTTCTTGCATGCATGTTTTTTCCCAACTATTCAAACAATCAATGGGTTACTGCTCCAACTGCTGGCCAGAACTTTCAATTATGAAAGCAAGAGTCAGTAGATGACTGATGTGAAAATGACCACATCTACCTACTAGAACCATAATTAACTTGTTTCAGCACAAAATTACTCTGCAATTAAACCCTGTGCAGAGTCCACCCAGTGAAGGCGTTTTTAACTCTAAATGGCATTCAAAGCAGGCTGTCATCCCGGGGTACTATAAATCACTGCCTCCGTGAAGGTCACC
This sequence comes from Lissotriton helveticus, assembly GCF_964261635.1. Lineage (NCBI taxonomy): Eukaryota > Metazoa > Chordata > Amphibia > Caudata > Salamandridae > Lissotriton > Lissotriton helveticus. The sequence goes on along the minus strand of NC_136063.1, from coordinate 480,695,409 downwards.
ATTTGTCAATGAGTCACAGTTCCAAGTATTCCCTCTACTTTCTCCTCCGCCACCTTATTGTTTGCTTTTTGGTTTGGCTAACATTTGAGAAGGCCTCTTAGTGCCTGTTGCAGTCCTGCAATGTGCTCCCTGGACTGGAATCTCAACCCTTTGAGTGAAGTTTGAGGGAGGGATACAGCTTTGCTTATACTTCCATAATGTTGTGACATGCGCGACGCGACACATGCATACCTCTGCAGCGGACCTATTATATTGCAGGTGATCGGCATTAAACTCACTCGATGTGCTCAATTATTGTGTATCTGTTTTAAGACTATTGCAATGAGCAATCTCAATATAAATTAAAACAAACCTGAATCAAGTGAGTTATTGAGACAAACTTCAGGCGTGCCTTTATCAATTATGTATACAAAGCATTAGCATGGGTTGTAAAATACATTGTTGCCGATCTTTTTGGAAACATTGTCATTTAATACATCTGATCATACAAATGAAGTCATGGAGGAAAAAACGAAGGCGTTGCTTTTTAAAGCAGAGAGGTGGCTGATGAGTTAATGAAGGATTTAAGTATCTGTGAACTCATTTTCTTTCATGTATGGGTAAATCTAATGGATGTCATATACGTCACATTAGCAAATTATTTGGGTAAGGAGTTCTAAACTTCGAGTGCATTTAATGGTAGTATATCATAAACAAGTTAACAAATGACACATAAATGACGTCCGGGTCTGCTTTGTGTAACCTATTTCTTTTCTGTGTGGTTGTTTGTGCCTTTGAAAGAGGATTGTAGCTTTAGGTCTTGTTGTTATTGAACCGCAGCCTTAGAGTCTACATATTGCTTACATTGTTTGGCTTAATTGTCACGCTTATTTGCTTGGTTCTTATTCATTAGCTGTGTGGGCACAGAGTCCTCTTCTTCAGTGTGTCCTTCCCCCCCGGAATGGACACATTACTATGTCCTTCTAGTGCTCGCTTTTTCAGGAGCTTCTTTTTATTTTTTGTTTAAGTATTCTACAAGAGTGCATGTGTTTTCCAGCTGCCTTCCTCATGTACTTCTCTCCCACCTCTGTCACGCTACATGTTTCTCTATCTCAACCCTGTGGTTCACCATCACCCCCCCAGTGCTACCTTCTCGCCAGTGTGCTTTCTCCGCACCCGCTCCATGTTGCTGTTTTTCACCAGTTTAATCCATCCCATCTGCACCCCCATGTCACTTTCCCCTGCCTGCACTCCTGTGGTGCTTTCGTCCCAACCTGCATCCCTCTGTGTTGCTTCCACCCTGCCTGCCTAAAGAACACCAGGTACTCACACCCCCATGTTGCTTCTGCCCCTCATCCCCCATGTTGCTTATGCCACTCTACTGCACCCACACGACAAAAACTTTTCGTAAACAAAATCGTTAGATATGCGGCATAGCATTGGGGTTGCTGTTCCGCATGGCTAAAACCCTTGTCAAATCCAATAGGTCCCAAATGCAAGACCTATTGGCTTTGCCAGTGTGTGTTATCTCAGCACTCATGAATATGTGTAATTAAAACTGAATCTTCACCCTCGTAGAGTCACTTGAGTATCATAGGTGAGGTATGTCCTGCTAGAATGAACAACAGGTTACAACAAGCAAAGGCAAAGTCAAAAGGTCTGCCTTAGCATGCAGTGTAATTTTCATTTTTTTTATATTTGTAAGCATATATCACAACAATAACAAAAAATGTATGCTGCCACACAATAAAAATTTAATACGTTCAAAAAAATTTCTTACGTGGCTGTTTTGCTAAAGATGATAAAAAAACACATCACTCAGTTGTAGCGGGCATTTAATTATTGTGAAAGTGACAAGATAAAATAACCCTCAAACTAAACACTCAAATTGTAGGCATACAGCAATGTTACAATGTCATTTTAACTCTCTATAACACCAACTTAAAAAAACAAAGCAGGCAAGAAATAAATCAACATATATCTGGGCACCCGAAGTGGAGACATTATAAACAGATGATATTTAACACTAAAAAAAAGCACCCTTTAAGCGGGCGTTGTCACTGAAGAGAAAATAATTATTTTTAAGCAGATGTGAAAAATGTGTGCAAGCTTTGTCCAATCACCCAACGTAAAGGGAGCCAATGAGTAAAGAGGAAATGCTCACAGTCTCATTCTTTATGCTGCAGTAGGCGTAAGAAAAATGTGAATCACAATTTAACAGATCAATGAATGAAGCCTGCTGCCCAAAAGCTCCTCTATGCATGCATATTATGTATTTTTTTTGTAAAAACAATAGCTTGAGAAAACAGCTAAAGCTGTCTCAAGGGCCAGACCAAATACATGTGCACATAGAAAGGTGTTCTTTGTGAATGGGCAGACACCACTGGAATGCATTATTCCAGTTTTAAAGAGGGACTGCTGAGAAATATTGATTTTGTTTCTGAGAAACTTTTTGCAAAACGCCTGCCACCATAGGGATTACATAGGGGGTACGTGCAGAGACTCATTTACCTTCCAAAATGAATGAAAAGCTTAGTTCAGGATTTTCTTGGTGGCAAAACCTTATATTTATTTTGGAAGGAAACCATATTTCTATAGTCATCTAAGGAATCTGATTTTATTTTGGTGAGATATTTTTCCTGAGCTAATACACGTTCCTCTGATGGGGGTAACATTTAATAACATGACAGGCAAGTGCTGCGAATCAAAGATGCACAATAATCTAGTAGTCAATCAGGGGGTAGCCAATAAGCAAAGGGGCCAGTGCCGTTTAAGGCAAGAACTTAGTCATTAGGATTTTTTTACTTCCTTTTTGAACGAGGCAGTGGAAGAAATGTGTCGGACTTCGACTGGAAAAGAGTTCCAAATCTTTGGGGCAGCAGCTGAGAAGGCTTTATGACTCGTTCTCATTTTGTGAAAGAACTGTGGTTTCAGGAGCAATGAGATTGCACTTCTTGACTGTCTGCAGCCTCCAAATAGTTGTCATTTTAGAGCCAGATACATGGGCGTCTTGAGATGCATTGCTTTGTGGGTCATGCAGGTTGGGGAGATCTGACTGTTTCTTTTTGTACCTGTGATCATCTAGCTGCGGCATTACTGGAGGCTCTTAGTGGGGTCAAGTTATATTTGGAAAGTCCACAGAGCGTGGAGCCACCATAGTCTAGCCTGGGCAGTACCAGAGCTTGTACCGCCATCTTGAAGTCCTCCTGTGGAAGGAATGGTTTGAGGTTCCTTAGTATGGTCATCTGCTGTTTAGCACGGGAAACATCCTTTACAACGCAAGTTTTACCACGCATTGCCTTTATGACGCAACTATTACAACGCATGTCATTACAACGCATTGCGCTGGGGGGCGCTTTAGGATAGGAAATAGATTTAATTTACTATCCAACACCTTCCCTACTATCCACGGGGACTGGAGTTGGAATAGTAAATTAAACTATTCACTATCCAGCACCCCTAAGCGCTATGCGTTGTAACAGCATGCGTTGTAAAAACTGCGTTGTAAAGGCATGCGTGGTAAAAGCATGCATTGTAATGACATACATCCGTTTAGCACCCTTGCTTACATTGCTAATATGAATCTGCATGTTCAAGTACTTATCTAGTGAGATTCCGAGGGGTTTCGCAGAATCGATAATGTGGGAAGTGTAGTTGAAGGCTGTAAGGTATTTCAACCAGTGGGTGATCTTGGGGGTGTGATTAGGCGGAGCAATGAGAAGGAATTTCGTTTTGCAGGTGTTGAGCATGAGGTAGTTATCCGTTAGTCAGTTTTGAGTATTCATAAGGGTAGAGTTGAGTGAGATGAAGCCTTCAGGGGAGGTGATTTACAGATAAATTTGAGTGTCATCTGCATACATATGGAAGAGAATGTTCACAGAGTTTGGAGCCTTTGCAAACGGTTCCAGGAATAAGTTGAAGAGTATCGGTGGAGGTGCAGACCCTGTGGAACCCCCTTAGAAACTGAGGAGGGCTGGGAAAGGGATTGATTCATCTTGACTTTTTGTGATCTATTGTGAAGGAAGGAAGTAAACCATTGTAATACCAGCCCTGAAAAGCCCATCCTGTGTTCTAGGTTAGATAAGAGATTGTCGTTGTTAACAGTCAAAAGCTGAAGATAGGTCAAGGAGAATCAGGAGGCATTATTTGTTTTGTTCTAGCATTTTTAATGTGACCTATCAGAAGCCAATCCAGAACACAAATCCAAGACACCCTTTATCCCTCCTTCATGCCCCTCCCACCAATATATAGAAGTCACAGAGCCATGGGGTAACACAAAAGGAACCAAAAAGGGCCTGGGTAACTTAAGATACAGACAAACAATAGTCTGATCAGAAAAAGCAACAAGAGGCATAGGAGAACTGAATATATCAAAAGATCTCCTACCACTATATGGAAGAGAAGGACAATCTTGTAGATTCAATCCACAGTAATGAGGTTAGCACAGCAGACAAGATTTAAAAAACAGAAGATTAAGACATATACACATAATTTAATTTCTGAAAGCTTAGTTAGATCGCCTATAAGTCAGTCTCAAACAACATTCTTATTCATACATTGTATCAAAAACTCTTAGCACCACTAATTGATAAAGTGATAAAGGTGAGTACTCAGAGAATGTGCTCATGTGGATAAGGAGTAGAAAAAGTAAACGTAAAAAAGGAGGGGGTACTTTAGACCTTTTCACAAATCACATTATTGACATGGAAGCCTGTCCTGTATAGAATTTCTATATATCACATGTCGCATCTAGAAGTGGTCCAGTTTTTAGGTTACAATTGGCACTCGGCATAGATGTCCAAGCGATCCATGCTTAAAGAGCGTCTAAGTTTTGACCAACACCTGAGGAGGGGAAGGGGGCCACTGAATGCCTCAAACGCGGGTCTTCATCAGGACTAGGAAGGTGAAGGAGCGATCTGGATGCCAAAGTCATCCAACTGAGAAAATAGACCTGGGTAATTTCATGAAGCAGAAGGGCCCACAGACTCCCCTCTGATGGGTGAACAATCTCCACTTTAATATATGGTCATAACGGTGACCATAATGGGAAGAACACAAGCCTTTAAATTCAGCTTAGCCGCGTGGTCCAGCCGTGCTTCCACTCAACTGGCTATGGCTAGGAAAAAATCCACAATTGGAGTCTGGGGAATGCAAAATGCAGTTAATTACACAGGCTGTCTGGTTAATGGGTGCTGGTGAAGTACTGGTGAGTCAGAATACCATACATGGACTGTCAAAAATGCACATGGTATTGATCTGTTGGCTTATCTGATTTTTATGCCTAATTGTGTCTCCAGAGGCGTATTTTAGTCCTAGTTCATTGTTCTGCTAGAGTTTGCTCCTGTTTCTTTTTGGCCGATTGAAGTAATGTGACAATATGTTCGCTGACTCACTGCACATCTCTTCCTGCATATTGTACTCATTGCCCTCCTATCAATATGGCAATAAAGAGGGCCTGAACACACCACACGTCCTGTTATTTTGTCTGCCCATCTGACATCTTGATTATGGAGCCTGTGAGAACATTTAAAGTAAGTTCTGTGGGACAGGGCTTCTTCTAGGTCTCCCATTTTGACTACTGGCAAGTAAGAAAGTGTGTGGTTCACAGTGCCAGGAGTTTAAAGGGTTCAGTATTGAATGGGAGCAGCCATTGTTCATTATATATTTATGCATCCTGTTTGTTGGATATTATAGAGGCGAGCCTCTGATTATTCTGGTATAATATTTCTTATCATCATGCTGTTTTAATATGGTTGCTTACCTGTGGGCCACTTGTAGTGGTAAGCTAAATATACTGTGATAGTGAGAGAACGCTGGCTTAGATAAAGTGCTTGGCTTAGGAACAGTGCTCAGCATTAAATACAATTCCTCATTTGAACTGGAACAGCCTTGAAAATCCAAATTGCCTTATTTTCTAGATAATATGTAAAAGAAACAATTGATGGACCAAGCCATATACAAATCAGTCTTGACCCTGTTACTTGTGGGAACAGTCCAGCCCGAACTGCCAAGTCAGGTACGCCCAGATGTGGGTCCCGTGCTCTCTACACCACTGGATTCAAGCTAGCCTGGCTGATGAAGGGTGATGCCCTGAAACTGGTCCCAGGATGCTTGTTTCCAGTCCATGGAGGACGTGGCTTGGCAGTTCGGGCTGGACTGTTCCCACAAGTAACAGGGTCAAGATTGATTTGTAAATGGCTTGGTCCAAACTGGGGTGGTGTGGTGAGCAAAAGAATAATGGATTTAACTCAGATCCTTGTGACTGGGGGGTGAATGTTTGCATTGTCCAGCATTCCGTCCACCCGTTGTTTCTTTTGCATATGTCGCCCTAAGTGGGAAAGGTATGCCTAGACGTGGGTCCCGTGCTCACTACACCACTGGATTCAAGCTAGCTTGGATGATGAAGGGTTATGCCCTGAAACCCGTCCCAGGATGCTTGTTTCCGGTCCCGAGAGGACCTGGTTTGGCAGTTCGGGCTGGACTGTTCCCACAAGGTACAGGGTCAAGACTGATTTGAATATGGCTGGGTCCAAACTGGGGTGGTGTGGTGAGCAAATGAATGATGGATTTAAACCAGATCCTTGTGACTGGGGGTGAATGTTTGCTTTGTCAAGCATTCCGTCCATCAATTGTTTCTTTTGCAAGTATTTTCTAGATAAGACACCTGGCATCAGGATTATTACTAATTGGTGATAACTCGAATTGCTACACTTTGGTGGGCCTACAGATCTCCAGACTCTCTCCGTGCATCTGCCAACTGGCTTATAACACATTCAGATACCAAACACATAAATACTTTTCTCACTCAATATTCTGTGAGCCCCACAATTTAATCCTACATAATGATGATGAGTGGTGATGAGGGATATGAATTTACGTTTAACTAGCTAAAGGAAATTCATGTAACCATGTGCCTCCATTGAAACATTGTAGAAAGTATGAAGTAGATGACAACAAATGACCACATCCTGTGGTGTAAATCACATCTCCCAAGCATATACATGTGCTGCTGGGAATCTGTCGGGCTCACATGTACACTCTGTCCATATTTTAAAACTATTTATGATCATTTAAAACTGGAACATGTAAATAGGAGGTTTTGCCAATTTGTTGATGACATCATGTTTCTAGAATGCTCCTGACAGAGAGAATGAGCTGCTAGAGATGTACTGTGGGTAAATTAATTCAATGTTCCTGAGGTAAAACAAGTACCACACTTGGTGCTAAGGAAAGTGACAGCATACAAGTAATAATAGTTTTAGCAGTTAATGTCAAGACCCAGTAAGCTGTTGCATTGAAGAAATCAAATCTTATGCTGACATGCATTGCAAATTACGTACAAAGACCGTTGACAGTGTTTAATTCTGTCGCAGTACATGCCAAGCAATTTCCCTTGAGCGACCAGCATCACAGTGGATTCACGCTTCGCATTACAGAAGGCATTAAATACAAGCATTTGCAATGCAATAGGTCTCGCAGCATTAAAGTTTGAGTTACTGACAATCTAAATGACAATGCTTTGCATGAATTTTTTTTTAATTTGCAATTGGTATATAAACATTGTTTGTGAGTAGTTAGCTGTTGCTTATGCTAAGCTAAGTTGGCAGTAAGACAGAGTGCTAGTCTTGCTTGTTATAAGCATGCTGATTTAAAGCGCTCTGATACCTGCGGGTAAAGTTTGCACTATGTAAAAGTGAAAACTAATAAATAAATAAAAAACAGCCTACCTGTACCACGTCCGTTCTTATGACAGAAGCATGCACAAAGAGAGAAGGGATAGAGGTGTGCACAGGGAAGTGCACACATGAAACAATGGAAGCGCAGAGGTAAGCATAAACGCGGGGCACGGGGAGGCAGAGGGATGCACACAAGAGAAGCTGAGAGGTGCAAGCGGGGATGGGGAGGCACATGGATGCGCACAGCACGAAAGAGACAGGGAGTGTACAGGTGCACAGAGGAATGCATAGGAAGGCGCACAGGTGCACATAGCGGGAGGCAGAGAGGAGTGCACACAAGCGAGGTTAAGAGGTGCAGCAGGAGGGGCAGATTCTTGCACATAGAGGTGAGGACACAGGGGTGTAAGGGTGCAAACGTCAACAATAGATGAGGTAAATTACACGGAGCCAGTTGTTTCCTACAGCTACCATGTTGTATGATTTTAGTACCAGTGTCATTGTCCGCTTTTGTAGTGGGGACGAACCAGTTTCTCTAGTTAAACGTAGAAAAATGAGATGCTTTATACGGAATTAGAAGTGTAGCTTATTTGGTTTATTAAATCCTACTTAAACTCTAAAGTGAATAATCATGCTTAACAACAATTTATATACAATTAAAGTCACAAAATTATCTTCATAGTGATCACACGTTAATTAAGCTTTATATACATAAACTTACATTGTATCAGCGTTGAACACGAGAATACAATGCTAGTGTAATTTAAAAAAACAACTAATCATGCCGTGCACACATTTTAAATGATGCACAGAAATTCAAATAAATAAAAAGTTTAAAAAAAGTTACTAGCATGTATGAAATTGATCACTGAAAAAAACACTAGGTCCTTACTAATAATCATATTGGCTTTGCCAAGCCTTTTTAGCCATGCTGTACCGCTTCGCGTATGCTGTGCAGCATTGGTTATTTAAAAAGAAAAAAAAGCATGACACAGATGCTGCGTCATTTTGTAGGTAGGCACATGTCTTCAGCATGAATGCGCATGCCTACGAAATGACCTACGTGTTTATTTCTTGTTATTTACCTATCCGAGATGGATTGGTAAATAAAAAAAAATTGATTAAATAATGCTATGCCTTGCAGCCAAACGTTTACTTTAGAGTTTAGACCAACATCCTGAAGCAATGGGGAATAGAGGTGGGTGATGGTGGAGGGGAATAACTGGGGGTAGGGCGGCGGGTTGTTAGGGGGACGGAGTTCACATAGAACTAATACGAGGGAGGGTGTGGAGATTAACGTGAAAGCAACATGGAGAGGGTGGGTGTAGGCGGTGGAGCGAAGCACAAGGAGAAGCACTACAGGAAGGGGGCCAGGCGACAGAGAGCAACACGGGAGATATTTACATTAGGGAGGGGAAGAAAATTACGCGCAGCGTGCTATTTACAACAATTAAAGCACAAAGCCAGAATTTTCTCTGCAAACTTCCTAAATAAATAATATTATCATTGCCTATTCGTGTTTATGGTACTTACAACAACCAACGTCCCTTTAACCGATCTCTAGGAAATGCGTTTTTAGAACATTCACTGGCACTTCATAACACGATTTCTGCCCAATCCTCACAAAATCGACTCAGAAGTGTCACTTTTGTGGTACACAGCACTAGCCCGCGCCAGAGCCATCTGTCATCAATATAAACATGCGTGCGTACCCATGCGCCCTCCTTACGTGTATTCACTGTCAGGGAAAATGCAGACTGCCTGGGAGCGTGTGTGCACGGGCCAGTGGGACCCCCAACCCCGGACCTCCAGCTCTTTGTGCTTTCCAATACTGACTCAGTCACCAATGCACTATCTGTACAAGTTACTGCCACATCACGGACTACAGCGAGGAGAGACGAGGATACAAACTGAGCTGACACCGGCCCAGCAGACAGACGAGCTGCATGCAAGGCGTCAGTCAACTGCAGTATGTCCCCTGAATCTGAGACGGGGCTGGGGGAGCGCTGGAGCGCAGCCTGGAGACAGACACACCGGCATGCCACAAAAAAAAAAGAGCAACCGGGGAAGTGAAACCTACTGAAATTTAGAGGAGTAAATTAGATCGCATCGCGCAGGATTAAGCCACGAACACACAAGCAGGAGGCAACAATAAACAAGGGCGAAAGCGCCCATACCACATTGTACCAGAGTGACGAGAAGCCAACGTGAATGCGCTAATTAAAAATACATGGTGGCTGGGGTGAGAGCCGAAGGAATAAGCACGGCAAAAAATACAACGGAGTGTGAACACTGCCTGTTTATGAGCACCGCGCGCCCCTCTGCAGACTCCCCCTGCATTCCACGAGGCGCGCGTCGCGATCTGGCTTTGTCCTATGGGACAACGCTGCGCGCGCGGCCAGGTCTTGTATCCACATTCCAACTCGTTGTCGGCTGAGCCGACAGCTATAGTTCTCTGGCGAGAACGTGCTTCGCACGTTACTAGCCGAGACCTAAAAACGTATCTACTGTACAATAGGGTGGGTGCTCTTTAATTTGCATGGGATGAACCCACGTACTTTTTGAAAAGCGTGCAGATGTATTGGGTACCATAGACCTTGGGCCAGTCACTGCACTCCTTCCTCCTTCCTCCAGATCCACCAGACAGATGATCTTCAATCTGCATAGTCTGGCCGACCAGAAAGGGCTCATTGACCTTTAGCCCTTGCGCACCAATGTCTAAAGTCAGACGTTGGTTTGCACTCAGTTCTGCTTATGGAAGATCTTGGTATACCAGCTGCTGCTCAGCTGCCTTCGAAAATGTGGTCATGAAAAGTAAAAGTAACTACTAATAATACTAATATTGTCAACGTGCCAATACATCAATGTGTCAATACTTCAAATTGAGCTGGATCACGCTTGCACAGCCTGGATTAACAACGCGTTTTAGGCGTGTGGATTACTGAAGGGTCAGTGTTTCCTGCATTACAACCTCTAGCACACACTTCAATTATCTGCTCAATTTCTTCTGTCTGGTAAGTTTCATCAGCAAACTGGAAGCCGGATGTCAGTGATATTTGAACTACAATTTCAAGATATCAGCTACAAACCATCCTAGATATAAAACACAAACCCAACCACTTGTAAATCTGAAACAGTTACTGTTTCAGATGCAGGATTTCATCAACATATAACATATATAAACTAAATATCTCTCAAAAAAGATAGTGGATTATAAAAAAAAAAAAAGAATGGTGAATGGTTCTCCATCAGACTGGGCATTCAGCCAGGCTTCTTCATCCATTGGTTTGTTGTTTTGGCATTCATATTTTTATTCTGCCCACTACAGCAAGGGCAATGTACCTCAACCATTGCCTAACTTCACTGTGAATGATGATATTCTGCTATTTCATATGGTGCACATCTGCACACAAAGTAGTTGCCTTCAGTGCTGACTGCCATGTCAAAGTGTGCTGTTTTGAGACTAAAAACAACTTTTTGCTTGTAGCCTTTGCGGGCCCAGCAGATCTACCAAAAATACATTTGTACAACAACCATGACAAAACTTAGAAAAGTGGCCCTTTGCCATCCACTTATCAACTTTTTTTATAGTGAGAGGTGCATCCAAAATCTTGCAGGTTTAGTGCTTTAAAGGTATTTTGTACATAAGCCAACCAGCGGTTTGATAGCCCCTTGTCCACTATGAGGCAATCTGTGATAATGTCTCAATACAAGGTAGCCTCAATATTGGCCCACACAGTGACCCACAACAAAAGGGGCGCTAACTTAGCTTTGTCAGAATTATACTGGAGATTAACCTTTGAGTGTGAGCTTGGCGGGGTACACACAAAAGCAGTCTACAGATGCGGTTTTCCTACATTTGCAAGGTGGTGACATCCTCTTAACCCCATATCTCAGGTCCACAAAGTGCTGCTGAAGCGCACTGCAAGTTGTAAATATTCAAAAAGTGGGATACTGTCCCCCTGCCAGCTGCCTGTGGTAGGTCAAATAAAGCACTCGCCACCCTACTGATCTTCATTCATGAATGATTAATCTGCAGTTGCCATGACCCAGCGTGGCTAAAAACCACCCCAGATAGTTAAAATCATTCACACAACCCAGTGTTTGTCCCTTCACCCTTAAGGTGGATATGTTTTTCTTCCATGGCCCACATGCCATTATGTGTGATTCCCCATAGTTTGTGGACAGATCTACATCACTCATCAAAGCTATAAAAGATTCCACCAGCAGATGAAGAGCCCCTGGTGTTCGGACAATGAGCATAGCATAGTCAACGTAAAGCAGCGCTGGCACTGGTACATGGGAAATCCTCGGAATGTCGCTAGTTACTTTAACCAGGGCAGGACACAAATTATTAATATGAATAATGAAGTACAAGGGGCCAGACTACACCCTTGGTGCACCCTGTGGCAGCCGCGGCCGGCAGTGGGAGTATCTGCAGGGTGGTGACGTGGGGAGGGGGAATGGCAGGGTTGGGGTAGTAATGTATGGATTACGAAGCTTCCCAGGTAAGTAAACATTTAAATAAATAAAACAAATTTTGTTGAGTGCACTGCATCCCCAAATGCGATGCATTGCGCGCAAAGAAATTCATTTTATTTATTTAAATGTTTACTTACCTGTAAAACTCCGTAATCCATACATTACAACCCCAACCCTGCCCTCCCCCCTCCCCACGTCACCGCCCTGTGGGTACTCCCACTGCCGGCCGTGGCTGCCCTGTGGGCTAGGTTCAAAGAGTCCGAAGATCCACCTGCCAGTCATACCGAACCTTTGCTTCCAGGTTCTCATGAAGTGTGTGCAGAAAGTTAACCAATGACAACTCCACATCTAAGTTCAGGAACAACAGCCATAGTTCAGGTCTATTAACACAGTCGAAGGCTATTGAAAATCTACGAAGGCCAGGTACAGCGGACAGCACTTAGCTATCATATATTTACCAACAATCAGGTACAGATTTAAGCACTGTTTGACTGTATGCGGCCCCTGTGGGAAGCCAAATTAAAACTGATACAGGAGGTAATTAAAATGTGTCCACAACTTCAAGGAGTTGGATATTACCCATCCAATTACCTTAACCATACTATCAATGAGGGATATCGGGTGATAACATTTCGGTGACATAAAATCTCCCTTTTTAAAAATTGGAACTATTTTAGAGAGGGACCACGAAATAGGGATCTTAGGGCTTTAAGAATTGTTTAATGAATTTGTTATCAGGGGCCACCAAAGATCCATGTTGCACTTAATTAGATCCATGTGAACCCCGTCTGGACCCCGAGCTATACCATTAAAACTTTGCCTAATAGTAACTTCCTGCAGGGTGACATACAAATCAGGTGAATGAGATAATTTACCCTCCAGCTCATTGCTCAAGCACCCATCTTCCACCAAATTATAGATTGCACTAAAGTGTGAAACCCAGGCTGTGCCTTGGATCACTGCCAGTGGCGGTTTCTCCCCGAGGGCGTCGGGGCTCCGCCCTGTTCCTAAAAGCTGCTCAGTTATATATAATATATTTTTTTAATACGTTTTCTAACGTCTTCTAATTTAAATTTTGGCTACATTAGTGCTACAATTATACACAATTAACACAGCAGCCACTGTCAGCCTGTCTGCCCCAGCACTTCAGCCCCGGCCACTCATCAATACCGCCGCCGTGACTTCAAGGGAAGCATGTCTCATGAATGACTCCCCTTGCGGGCCCAAAGAAGCCTAAATGTTTGCCGCCCGACAACCTCACAGCCCTGAAGGCTGTAATGTCATCAGCTCGGCAAAGACCTAGCTTCAGGGCCGAGTCTCCAACCCCTGATGGCATGGAGGGAAAGTTTGCTCCGGCGTTTTAAGTCTAAGCCCGGTAATGCTAACCCTCCACGTCAATCAGAGAGTGGAGAGCTTGTCACCCACCCCTTTCCCAACTCATTGCAGGGCGTGGTGGGACCCACCCTGTGATGAGTTGGGAAAGGGGTGTGGCAGGCGGGAAGCCGAGGATTCGATTCTGCGCAGACTCGACCTCGGACTGCTTCCCGCGTGTCTGCACTAGAACTTTCTGGAAGCCAGTAAGCCACTGCAGAGATGACTCTCTCTGACTCGAGCCGAGTGCCAGACCAGTTTGCTGCTTGCCGGGCCGGTGCCACCACGACTGACTTGACTGCAGCAGAAGGTTAGTAGGACATATTATTAATTAATTCTGGGGCCTCTTGGACAAAGGCAGTGTTGTGATTATGTATTTGATTTGTGGTAAAAGCCTTTGTTCGTTGTAAAGGCATACCTCCCTGCCCAAGTGCCCATTTAGCGTTTGTTGGGGAGTCACCTGGTTTCCCTATGGCCCAGCTGTCGGGGAGACTTCGGATTTCTGCCATCTCAAGAGTCTCCTGTAATCCCATCAGAAGGGTTTAAGGCTCTCGGAGAGGAAGCAGGTTTTGCTCTGGGTGCAGATTTCCACTTCAGGAATGAAACACGGATTAAACAGCAAAGACATTAGCATAACCCATCAAAACACTCATCACTGCAACGGCAATGCCAGGATCTCACAGTCAGTTTAATTTGCCTCTGAATGTATTTTACATTACAGAGACAAGAATTACGTGGGGCGCAGGTTTTATCGTTTGACTTTCTCCATTTTTTGTTTTGGTGAGTGTTGCTTCTATATGGAATGGAAAACCTAAACTGCATCAGAGCCAACCATTTTTTGTACTAGGGAAGTGTGTAGTTCGTTTAAAGTCAGTTTTCCCCACATTGCTTGGCACTGCAATTCGAAAGGGGAATGGGTGGAGGATCCCTTTGTTTCAAGAGCTCCTAATCCCTTTTACAAAGCTTTCTTTCTTGAATCCTTAGTGTTTTATAGATATTACAGTCCTTACGCATAGCCATGAGATCTTACAGAATAATAGAAAGGTCCATCTTTAATCTATGATTGGCAACAGTGGGTATCAAACCAGCGCGCGTTCCACTGTCTACTACTGATCAGCTGTATAAGTAGTTGCCTGATACTCAGACTGAGGGGATCATCATAATCTAAGAAATAACCCCTTAGCAATTTGAAAGATGATCATCTAGATGAGAGAAGTTTATGTAACCTTTATAGACTGTGATTACCCCCCCCCACAATTTATTTAGCAGTCTTGCCTAATATTATAAAACTTAGAAAGTGTAGCAATTGAAATATCAGGGCCAGAGTCATTTTGCTGCTATGTCTCGGCCAAGAATAGTATGTCTGGCTTGTGAGTCATGTATAACCACTTTATTTTTGGGCAAAGATCATGTGTTATTTATAACCCAAATAATATTTAGTTTTTTGTAGCTATTTGCCAACATAATCTGAAAGTGGGTTGAGGTCGCGTTCAATAACACTGTGGTAAATCCGCAATATGCACGTATTGTGCTGATGTTAAGATGTGTGTTACCATGATAAAGTTCACCATCTTACCCAAGACTTGCTATGGTCTTGTTTATAATGCCCGCCATGGAATAATGGTCAATGGCTGACACTGTCTTCCAAATCAGACTGGGGATGGAGAGCTAAAATCAAATCAAATCAAATAACTACAGTTCAGCTGCTCCTACTAACATGAAGAGGCTTCCTTCTGAAGATAGCATACTAGAAATAAATGTAAATAAAATAATAGGGAAAAACACAAACTCCGGTTATATGCATTTTCATGACGGCATGCGGAGCACTGGTTAATAGCCAGGCACCTCCAACAAACCAAGAGCAACTGAGCTGCACAGGCAAAATGAGAGCTGGTTTATCCAAACAGAAAGATGATTGACTTAGCCAACCTCCCTTCAGGCAGAATCCTGAGCATATAGAACAATTATTAAATACATATACATTTTCTAAATATCTCTAAAAAAAGTCCAAGCTGAAGTACCATGTGTAACCTAACTTCAATGCAAAAACATTAAAAAAAATTAACTAATAAAAAACAATTCAAACAAGCTATTTTTACAACAATTAACCACAATTCTACAGGGAATATGAATACATTGTTGGGGGAAAGGGAAGGTCAGATTTACCATTCTAACTCCATTCTAACAAACACTGAGGATAGTGAATTTACTAGAGGTCACTAGATATAACTAGATATGACTCCTTATTCCCCTCCCTCAAGTCAGCCCTCCCTTCCCCGCCGCACCTCGCATCTACACCGTCACCGTCCACTCCCTCTACAGACAGAGAAGACCGCGACATGACCCCCCTCGATCCACATACAGCCCGTCAGGCTCCCTCCCAACCCGCCACATCCCACCCCCCACGCCCACCCATCCACAACCTACAGGAAAGCCAACTCTCACCCTCCTCCACCCCCCCTTACCACCTCTCCCCCCATAGCTACCGCCCACCACCGAGGACAATCACCCCCCGGTCAACCGGCAGCTCACAGCCAACGAGCCTCCCCTCGAATATCCCCCCCACTCTCCCACCTCCGAGGACAATCACCCCCCGGTCAGCTCGTTGGCTGTGAGCTGCCCCGGTCAACTGGCAGCTCACAGCCAACGAGCCTCCCCTCGAATATCCCCCCCACTCTCAAACGTCCCCCGTCTTATCCTCCTCCTGACCCTCCCCCTTCCCGCCCATGTCCAATATCTCACCCAGCCCTCTTCCCACACAACCCCCGCCCTCTACCCCGATCCCTATCTCCCAACCCACTCCCTCGCACTACAACACGCTCGGCCCCACTGCAGTTGCCCACAACCCCCCCATTGATTCCACTACTAAGCGGCTCACAGCCTTGGAAAAACAGGTCGACTCCATCACCCAAGGCCTAATTGAAATACTCCTCAACCTCGGTATAGCCTGTATTCCCCCTAAACTCCCTCCCCGAACGCCTCTCCTCGCCAACGACAACACCACCCAGGGACTCACAGTACCCCAAAATGCACAATATAATCCCTCCAAACATCCCAACATCCCAATACCCCTCCCCAATCGCCCCTCCTCGCCAACGACAGCATCACCCAGGGGCCCACAGGAGCCCTCAACGCTCACCCGATCGATCCCTATCCCAAGAGCCTGGCTTCCAGTCCCAAGAAACCTGAACTCTCCAGAGCCCCATGGACTAGGCCCCCGACCACTACCTCATCTCACATCCCACCTTGCTCTAAACACCTGACCACTAGACCACTCAGATCAGAAGCGCCTATGTCAGACAGAGAAGCAACATTACTAGCCAGGTCCTACGACTCTCCCATCTCAGTCTCACCTAAATCTAAAATCCAAGTAATCACTGGTTATCGGAAAGATCAACTCACCCTCAAACGACAAAGATTACCTGTCCTCACCGCCATACCCAGAGAAGCTAAAGACAAACCAACCAGCATGCAGGAGAGAATCACCAACTGCCTCCTTATCAACTGCAGATCGGCCTCATTACATGCAACGGACATAGCTGAAGCCATCCTCACACACGACATAGATGTTGCGTTCCTCACTGAGACCTGGCTAAATAAGTCATCTCCCCCCTGCCTAGACATGCTGGTTCCTCCGGGATTCTCCCTCATCTCCAAAGACAGGATAGAACAACGAGGAGGTGGAGTTGCTATCATCCACAAGGACAGCTGGATCATCACAGAAACCTCCCCCTTTGAATACAACTCATTTGAATGTCTATCCGTTTCCATCAAAACCAAAGACAATGATTCTCTATTTTGCCATCTACTCTATCACCCCCCGGGCAGAAACAATGAGTTTGGAGACCAACTATCCAACCTGATCGCTCAAGACGCTCTCGGTGATTCCAAAAACCTAATTCTTGGTGACCTAAATCTCCGATGGAATGAAACCCGCAACCCTCTAATTAGATCGCTATCCAACCTCCTCGCAGATAACAACCTCACTCAACATTGCACCGAGGAGACACACTACAAAGGAGCCACACTGGACGCCATCATTGCACAAAAGAATTCAATCACGATCAACCACATACTCCCCGTTGACTGGTCAGATCATCATATGATCCTATTTCACATTAATCACCCCATCATCCCGTTCAAACCTCCCCAAGACCCACCCAAATGGTCAAGAAACCTCTCTCAAGTCCCCCTAGACATTCTAGAAGGGCAGCTAAGATCACTTCTCCCAGACAACTCTCCACACCTTTCGACCAACGATCTCATTGACCAGTACAACTCTGAGCTAGTCTCCATTCTCGATAATCTAGCTCCTCCAAAGCTCAAAAGAAGCCGTACAACGCCCGAACTATCTCTAGACATCAGCAACACGACCATCCCTCAGGCCCTCCCTTCCGGCCCCCCTCCCCTACCTTGGCTAAGCTTTCGCCACGTGCAGGAAACGGAGATAATCTCGCTAATCTCGACCTCCAAACCATCAGCTCACATCTCAGACCCCATTCCCCCCTCACTTGTCAAAAAAATGAAGCTCACCTTAGCACCAATATGGGGCAAAATCATAAACAGCTCCCTACAAAGCGGAGTGGTCCCCGACTGTCTAAAAATGGGACAAGTCACTCCTTTGCTGAAAAAACCCGGCCTTGACTCTACAGACTTGAACAATTTCAGACCGATATCCAACCTCCCTCTACTCGCCAAAACAATGGAACGCTGCGTGCTCCTGCAACTAACTCATCACCTGGATAACATCAATCTCCTGGACCCCCTCCAATCTGGCTTCAGACAAGGTCGTAGCACAGAAACCGCAATGCTGAACATCATAGACGACATTCACGGTTCTCTTGACGCTGACAAGTGCTGCCTTCTCATACTCCTCGATCTATCCGCAGCGTTCGACACGGTAGACCATAAGCTCCTCATCAAAACTCTGCAAGTAAGAGCCGGCCTCGGCGAGGTAGTTCTTGACTGGTTTTCTTCCTTTCTCCACAACCGCTCGCAAATAATAAAACTGAAGAACTTCACCTCCGAAACACAGCAAGTCAACAAGGGTGTCCCCCAAGGATCAGTACTTTCTCCTCAGCTCTTCAACATCTATATGGAACCGCTCGCCAAACTACTCAGGAATGCCAACATCCTCTTCCACCTCTACGCGGATGACACGCAGATCTACCTGGAAACCTCTTCACCCAACGACATCCATAGACTAAATGCTGTCTTAAAAGATGTTCAAGATTGGCTGACAAAAAACCACCTGAAACTCAATCCCGACAAGACCGAAACCCTTCTCATATCAAACAAAGAAGACAACCCTCAAGTCACAGAGTGGCTGAAGTCGATCGATGCTCTTAAAGGTTCTCTCACGCCAACGGACTCCGTCAAATCTCTGGGTTTCACCCTAGACCCCAAACTCACCTTGACAAACCACATCAAGAACTCGGCAAAAAGTGCCTTCTTCAACCTCAGACTGCTGAACAAAATCAAACCTTTCATTCCCAACAAGGATCTTAAACTAGCTACACAATCTCTAGTCCTATCTAGACTGGACTATGGGAATTCAATCCTTACAGGTATCCCCAAATCACACTTGGCGCCACTAAAAACAACACTACATGCGGCAGCAAGAATGATCACAGGATGCAAAAAATTCGACCACATCTCCCCAGCACTCAAAGAACTTGAATGGCTTCCGGTGGAAATGCGTAGCTCCTTCAGAACGGCCTGCCTAACCCACAAAGCCCTCCACACCGGTAAACCGGAGTACCTGGCAACCAAGCTCAAAAAAGCAGGCCAAAGCAGATATTTGAGAAGCTCCAACTCCCTGCTGCTCATCCTTCCAAAAACCAGAAAGAAGAAAACTGCGGACTGCTCCTTCACTGGAAATGCCCCCAAAATATGGAACTCTATCCCTCCACATATCAGAACTCTACCGTCCTATGCGGAATTCAAGAACCAACTCAAATCCTTGTTCCTCATCCGCTCCCTAGGTCCCAGATAACCAGGATCTCCCACTGAACTATGTGTTGCTATGTATCCTTATACCAAAAGTCCCACTGTTACGCACTTTCCCTCCCCCAATATTGGACTGCCTCTACTTGTTACATGTCTTGTTGTTCACCCTGTCACACCTGTTACTGTAAAGCGCTCTGCTACCTTCGGGTCTTGTTAGCGCTATAGAAAACTTCTAAATAAATAATAAATAAATATAAAATACTTTGAAATTAAAAAGAATTGTACAACATTTTACAGGGTAGTGGAAGGAGGGCGGGGGAATGTACTATTTGGATCCACATTTAACAAGCATTGAAGAAAATGAATACATGGTGGGGTCAGATCCTTAATACAGTCCAACAAAAATTAGGGAAAGAGGACACATTATTGGAGTGACATATTTACTATTTTACTCAAGTCCCACAGCTAGAGAAAAAGCATAGTTAGAGGGACAGGATCACTGTGCCCATTTAAAAAAAAAATGCATAATATGATACAAACGTTCAAAATATCTAAATTTCAATTAAAAATCTTACAATTTGATATCATCATTTTAGAAAAAATATGTATCTATAATAATTGTCAAAGGATTATTCAAACAGTTTTATAGTAAACAATGTCCATCAAACTCTCACTAAGTACAAAATTTCTTTTTTAAAGTTGTATGATTAAAAACAGTTTAAAAACAATTAGGTTGCAATTTTGATATTGAATACACATAATATTTAAAATATATAATTTAGTAATTCATTTTAGATTACCCAACCATTTCCCCAATATATCCCACAACACATAATATACATGTAATATGTTCCTATAAACAAAACATATGATCAAATATTTAAAAAAATAAAGTAAAATAAAACATTTACCTTTAAAAATTGTAATAATTGAAAGTTGAACAAAGTTAGATAAATTAAAACAAATTTATTTTATAGACTACCTGTATAAACATGTAACAATATCGTTTTATATGTTGAAAGGTGTTAAACAATGCATAATTAATGCAATCCAAAATTACATCATTTGAAAAAAACCTATTCAGCATGTACAGAAATAAATACATATAAAATACTGACTATATCAATCAAATGAAATTAAAAGAATATATTAAGAAACCCACATCTACCTCCCTAATAAATAACACAAACCGAAATGCCGAAATGTACACTTATTGAATAATTATGAAATGTTCCAAAATGTAAACAAATAAACAACAATATAAAATATAGACTATATAAATAAATTAAATGAATTAATATAAAAGTTAAAAAACACTGCCTATGCAGTCACCCAATAAACACAACCTGAAAAATGTATACATCACTATATGCTTTAAAAATAATACCATATAAATAAATAATGAAATAAAAACATGATAAAATACAATAAAATAACATTTTAAAAAGTGACATTACAACAAACAACATTTGGAACTTTGACTTGATTGTAAGAAAGCAATGAACAATCTACTTACAGTATTATATTTGTCCACAATATCTCTGTAACCACAATATTTCCACCATGATGGTACGGCCACACAAGATTTTTAGGTTAACATTTAGGTGGAATATCTTTATCTGTAATACAAACACTAACCTCATTATTTCGACAGTTTGTCGTGCATTATATTGCCCTGTTACCCTTTCCAAATTTGTCAGAGGAACATTTGTTTTTAATTTAACATCTTAATTATATTCCCAGCAGCCACGGCCCGTGGAAGGAGTTTCGGTGGGGCGGAGAGGCGGGGCGGTGGTGGGGGGTGCTAAAAACTTGAGTATGGATAATTGAAGGTAAGTAAACAATTTAATTAATAAAACGAATTTCGTAGCGCGCCGTGCATCGCAAAATGCGATGCAGGGTGCGCTACGAAATTCGTTTTATTTATTAAATTGTTTACTTACCTTCAATTATCCATACTCCAGTTATTAGCACCCCCCGCCCCGCCTCACCGAAACTCCCTCCACGGGCCGTGGCTGATTCCTAGCGCTAAATATTGAAGAGTTCCTCTGTGTAATAATAGGTAACACATAACATTTCCACTATACTTTTGAGTATGTTACAAAATTCTCATAAACACTGTTTGACCAAACTTTTGTGAATACCAGACGTGATATCATGCACCACTTGATCCTAAATACATCACATGGTTGACGCCTTTTCTCATCCTTTGCCCCACTATGGTCTTGTATAGACCGCTGACAGGCAACAAGAAGAACAAGGACTTGAAACTACAAAGAGAAAAATGGACTCTAGGAGTCTGGTTTACTTGTTCCTGACACTCCCTCCTTGGCCACCGAGAACATGGATAGTAAGGGCTGTGCCAGAGGTACCAAGAGGCAAACCTGTGTGATGGAAACTTCCAACCCTGTCAGCACATAATTGATGACCCATGAATATTTATCTTTTCTGTTCAATAACCAGACATTCTAACAGCTCTGTCAATGGAATGTTTGTCCTTATCGATCACAATAATATAAACAGATTTGCATGTTTCCCTTGAAAAAGTACATGAACCTTCTAAATCCAAACTATTAGGTACATCTAAAGTACCCCTTACTATACCCATGATTCTTTTCAGGCTGCTCATATTCTGAATTTGAAAAGGTTTTATCACCTTTACCCAGCCACTGCAGCCATTACACACTAACAGTAGCAGAATGCCAAGTACACATTCCGCTGGTATAAAGTAACAAGTTATTAAGCGAACACCTGTCAATCATAGCCCTTGACCCAACTGTGACAAGAATCGTAATTAGATTCTCCGCAGCGTAGGGCAATAGTCGGCCGCAAAGGTTAAAATGAAAAGGGAAAAAAGTATTAATTTCTTGCTGACCTAATTCAGATTGATGGCAGTAAAATGGCAGCAGAAAGATAAACAAGCCGTAAAAAACAGTTAAGGAATGGGGCGGCAGAATATTTGAAATCAAATTGTTTGAGAAAATAAAAAAATCGAAATCCAGTCTGACATTTATTGTGACCTTTAGGTGTAGAAAGAGTATTTATAGAAGACAGGCGAGGACTGCATGCTTTCAATTACTGTACGACACTCGGAGGCAGCACCAATGAAGGTGTAATGGCACACGGATAACTTCCAATCTTCCAGTGCTCTGAGTTTACTTTGTACTGTGATACAGCCTTAAAAAGAAAATCATCTAAATAATAATACATAGTGCATAAACGTGTTAACACTTATAACTTGATATGTGTACTCACATTTAATATTATTAACAATGGATCTTAATTTATTTTCCTATGGTTTATTAGTGTCAAAATATCCGGGTTTTTTCAAATGTAAAATATCATTAAGGTATCCATAACAATATTATTTATCACACCACAAATGGAAATGTATAAACATGCAATATCCTCTACAGATACAATATTCCTACACCCAGTAATTCTGTAGGTTTAAAACGAGTGGTAATTTATCATGGTGCGTTTAAAAAATATAAGACTTCAATTCTTGCCATCAAATGAAAGCATTATAATTCTTTAGCAATCACTGGCAACGTCATTTGGCCTGGCTTTGTGAAAGGATATGCACAGACAGACCTGAATAGAAGCACAAAGAGACCGTACACATATGCGCATATGCCAGCTTTACATGCACATGTAGGAAATATCACAGGCTCACCCAGAAAACCTTCCAGACACACTTGGTCAGACAGGCTACAGCACCAGATGGTCAAGTATGTCGAGACCTACTAAACAGTCTGCCATCTCTGTAAAAAGTAAAAAGATAAAATGCTTCTGATATTGAACGCATTAATAACGGCAGTTTAGATAATGTGTGTTTTTTGTTTTCACTACTGGTATTTTACAATATAATACAGCTTTATCCTATTATGTTCTTAATGCTTTAAGTGACTGATACTAAAGTATCTGCGATTTCCAACCTCAAGATTTGAAGATCAGCAGGATAAATTGAAGACCACCAACTTGATTAAAACTAGCACCTGCTGTGTATGTTAAATTATGGAAATGTGTAACGTGGACAAACTAATTTTTGCATAATTTCGCAATGTATTTCTATGTGAGCCAGTGCTCATTGCTACCTTGATAGGCAACTACATGGCATATCTGGGCTGTGTTTAATGTATGTTAGGAGGTCTGTCTAACGTGTGCTATTGGATATATGTGGGTCATGCCTCATATGCACGTACTGTTCTGAGGATTGTGATCGCCAACTATGGGTCTAATTATGAGTTGCGCAGTACTAGCAGTGAGCAGACTTCACACCCATAAATATTGGTACCATGCAGAAACCCCATACCAGTTAACTGCAATCAGGAATGAATTCGCTTTGAATGGAGAATATCATGCAAACCAAGTTGCAGGTCAAATTATACATATAATTCACTATTCTGTGGTGATTACTTCTCCGATGTACTACCTCCTATAAAGTGGTGCTAATTGGGAGTGTTGGGTTAGTGTGAAGGGTGGGGCAATTGGTGTGGAGGTGTCATGAGGCAAGGCTGCCTGTAAGCTAGGACAGAATCATGTAATGCTCCTCCCTTGGCATAGGAGAGGGTCAGGCGGGGGAGGGGGCAGGGGCAGACTGCGCTTGTCACTAAAGTCCCTGCCAATCTGCCAATTATTTTCCTGCCCACTTTTCGAAGCTGGTAAAATCAGACCCAGTTAAATCACACCAGGAATATCCAGGTCCGAGAACCCCAGCCGTCTGGTGATTGGGTTATGTGGCATCTGACCTGGTAATACCACAATGCCTAATACATAGTTGGGGCGTATAGGAAATATCTGTGATGTTTTCCTAGTATACACAGTCTGTCTATTGTATTCTGTTGACATTTTGGCAAGGTTGTTGCCACATGAGCGTTCATGTTCTTTTCTGCTTGGTCACATTCTTATAGACATCTACAACGAGCAAACTCAGTCATAGAGGAAGTGGAGCTTTGTGGTGTTCACATGAAAACTGCAGAATCACAGTATCCACAGAAAATAAAAATGATGACTTAAGATAGGCAACATTTTAAAGGCAGGGATACTACTAGATGAGCAAAAGTATATGATATACCAATGATATCCACTATCTGAAGAATGTGATAATAGACACATATTACAACTGGTGGTTGAAGGAGGACTGAGCTCAAAGTCCATCTCTGCATAGATTGGAAGAGCTATGTGATAGACAGCTGCGTTTTCCAGAACAGAAAGTGTGGACATCAGTTGGTGACTGCCTTTTTGGTGCCAAAGTACCGTTAACTTCTTTTAACGCACAGTCCCCTCTAAAAAAAGTTCCCATATTATATTGTAGAGAGGCTGGGTTAAATTTTGCGGGTGCCAGTATAGTCTGATCATAAATCTTTGGGAAATTTGCAAGAGCTGCCTTGTCCTTAATTTCCGATGTGCCTGACATAATACAAAGAAGTCAGTATACGGGGAAATGAACAAATTACAGCAACTCTTTCTATTTCATGGGTAGGAATCTAGAGGCAGGTGTCAAGGCCAAGGAAGATCTATGAGTAGACAAGTTATTATAAGAAACCACGTCAACATACTTCAAGCTAAATTCAACAAAACAGTGCCTTGTACTCATACATTCAGTTGGTTTATTTACTGTACCCTTACACTTCAGTTATATAGCAAGTAATCCAGTGAAGAACATCGGATCTATCAAATAGCTGCTTCTCTTGAGCCTCTGTATGCCACATTGCCCTGTGGCAAATGTCAGTCAAGACAATTGACCCCACATGCTGTATGTCATAATGTTGTAGGCAGAAATATGGTCCCTCAAAAATATTGCAGGGATACTATAAACTTCAACAGTATCACAAAGGTAGCATATAAATGTAGGAGTAGATTTACTATTTTGGGCTCTACATCTACATACCATGAATATATATTCATTGACAAGGTACACACATATATACGTGTCATCTGTGCAGCCACTCCGCAAACCATCTTGCACTACTTGAGGAAGGTGAAATCTTGTACTAGAAATATATATTTATAAGTATATATATATATATATATATATATATATATATATATATATATATATATATATATATATATATATATATATTCACTGAAAAAACCATAGGTTTCAGGCCTTATATAGTTAGGGATTAGCATTTAAAAAACCTTTGAAATTCACTGAAAAAACCATAGGTTTCAGGCCTTATATAGTTAGGAATTAGCATTTAAAAAACCTTTGAAATTCACTGAAAAAAAACATAGGTTTCAGGAGTTATATAGTTAGGAATTAGCTTTTAAAAAACCTTTGAAATTCACTCAAAAAACTATAAGTTTTAGTGGTGTTATAGTTAGCTGGACATTTTACTCATACAAAACCATTGAAATTGCTCCTATATAGTTAGTTGTACTAACTATATTTCGCGCACCCGCAATCCACTGCTGATGATGTCACATATTAGATCATTCATGACATGGTCAGTGACATCACTGATGACATCTCAAATGACATCACTGATGACATCACTGATGACATCATCCAGTGAATGTGGTTTGCTTCGTTATTTAAATATGCATTATATATATAGCAATTAGCATTGAAGAATAAGTGGATATATATAAATACATATTTGGATGGAGGATTTAGTAGCAGTGTAATTGACTGTTTACTTGACCAATTTATAATGTCTCACTAAATATAGTGGATAGTGACTAAACTGTGTAAATATCTGTATCACTTTGTCAGTTGTTGTGTAAACTGATTCTACAGTTGGTTACTAGCTATGTGAAAGTCTATATTAGTTATTGATTAGTTAACTGAGTATTTGTATGGGAGTGTGAAAGTGTGTGTGGTTCGGTGGGGGGTGTGTGACTGTCCAAAGATGTGTGAATAGTTGATTCAGTAGATATATGAAGTTAAAACTACATGTTCTAACAGTTGTTTGGGTGAGTAAATATCTTTATGGGTGTGGTGATGAGCAAATATATTTCTCAATGGTACAGGTCCAACAAACTAGAAAATAAAAGGCAGTGTATGTGTCAGTTGTTGTATATAAATAAGTATACATAAGACACAATGATTGTGTGAGTGACTGTATGGATAACTGTATACTTGTAATAATGATTTTATAATTCACTAAGTATGACTTACTATCTAAATGAATAGAAGAAGTGGTGTTTGTATAAGTGTTTTGCTAAGTAAATATGTAAGTATGATCCATTGTTTGCATAAGTGAGTAGGATGACTTCATATGTGAATAGGATCCGTGCTGTTGTTTAATGTCGATATAGATGTATAAGTATTTTTGCTAGTGTTCTATTGTTCATTGACAGCATGTATGAGTGAATCCATAGGTAAGTGATTAGATTTGTGTATACATCTATGAATCACTGAGTGGATTTTTAGATACTTGTATTGCTGTGACAATGGATTTAAATATGATACTCTGTATTTTACAAAGAGTGATGAAAAATTGTAATAGTGTATGAAAAGGTGTATGTGATTGTCACGTGGATGATGTCATCAGTGATGTCATCAGTGATGTCATTTGAGATGTCATCAGTGATGTCACTGACCATGTCATGAATGATCTAATATGTGACATCATCAGCAGTGGATTGCGGGTGCGCGAAATATAGTTAGTACAACTAACTATATAGGAGCAATTTCAATCGTTTTGCATGAGTAAAATGTCCAGCTAACTATAACACCACTAAAACTTATAGTTTTTTGAGTGAATTTCAAAGGTTTTTTAAAAGCTAATTCCTAACTATATAACTCCTGAAACCTATGGTTTTTTCAGTGAATTTCAAAGGTTTTTTAAATGCTAATTCCTAACTATATAAGGCCTGAAACCTATGGTTTTTTCAGTGAATTTCAAAGGTTTTTTAAATGCTAATTCCTAACTATATAAGGCCTGAAACCTATGGTTTTTTCAGTGAATTTGCAAGGTTTTTTAAATGCTAATTCCTAACTATATAAGGCCTGAAACCTATGGTTTTTTCAGCGAATTTCAAAGGTTTTTTAAATGCTAATTCCTAACTATATAAGGCCTGAAACCTATGGTTTTTTCATTGAATTCGCAAGGTTTTTTAAATGCTAATTCTATTAGCGGATAACGTTTTTATATATTAAAACGTTTTTTAAATCTCAAATGCCTGCTTTGCTAACAGAGTTTTTAAGCACAGGCTCTTTTGTCTCTGGTGGCCATCTTGGGAGACTGCATATCAGAATGTTTTTAATGAAATATAAGAGGATTTGAGAAGTCACTCAAAATGTGCCCTAATTTCTCTTTCTTCAGCACTAATCATAATTTCTATGGCAAAATGAACCCCTCATTTTGTTACTTTGCAAATTAAATGTTTTAAGTGTTAACACTTTATTCCAATCAAGATGACTTCAGGTGTGCCATACTTTTGTCATAAGTAAGACTGTTAGCGATCTAGTTGTTCTTTAGAACACTCTGGGACATTCTGTCATTGGGCTATAGTTGGGCTACATCTGGCTGATATTTGGGCTACATTTGTTTTTTTTTGTCTCTGGTGGCCATCTTTGGGCTACATTGGGCTACATTGGGCTTGGGCTACATTGGGCTACATTTGGCTCTAACATATATATAGCCCAATGTAGCCCAATATATATTTTTTCAAAGTTAATTTTCGTAAAAACCACTGGAGCACATATCTTGAGAGATAGCAAAGGCACATCGGGCTACCAGTCCCTACAATTTTGCCAAGTTTGGTGGAAAACCATTCAGCCGTTCGGGCTAAAAGTGAGTCCAACCGCCCTATGGAAATTAACATGGGGAAAACACGTTTTTGGACCCCCCTTTTATCTCGGCCTCCGCTTGACGAATCCCCCCCAAACTTTCAGGGAAGGACCGGAGCGCCGCGAGGCAAAGTTAAGGAAAATTTCAGGAAGATTCCTCAACCGGCACCAAAGTTATTCCCAATAGAATGTTGCGATTTCCCTATGGAAAACAATCCTAACTATATATACCTACTGGCTATCGCCAGTAGGTAATATATATATATATATATATATATATATATATATACCTACTACCACAGCAACAAAAAAAAAGGACAGGGACTCTCGGCTACTACTGGAATTTATTGCGTTACGATGAGCAGACGCATTTCGGTGACTTTGCCTTCATCAATGCTCATGACAGTAAAACATACACCATTGCAGTTCCTTTTATATTTCAGCAAACCCCGCTCCCATAGGAGGATGTAAAACAGGCAACGAGGAGGGGCTGGCCATCACAGTTGAACACTTGTTCGAGGACTAGACACTAGCAATATGGCCCCTGTGAAATCTGTGCACCTTTGAGGTCACATGGGATTAAAAGGGTTATGAGGAGCGTGCAGGGTCACGGTGGTACCCTCAGCCAAACATTACATTCTACATCTAGTTCTAGCCTTGCTTTCAGGCACTGCGTGCTTGCAAAGGTTAGCTCAAATCACTTTTTTAAGGGGGTTGTGGGGGGGAGGGGTGTCATAATTATTATTCTGCTTACGTTTACAGTTAGCTACTGAGTAATTCTTACCAGTTAAATCTCTGTATTATGAGGACTAAATACGTTAATCTTTTACTTCGGGCTGCAATTGCTAGATGGTAACTTCCAATGTTTAATATGCGCCATTTGTTATTTCCTGTTATGCATGCGTAATTCCTTCATTTTTAGCCTTTCACTTTCACTTCCATTTTCATTTTCTTTTTTTCCACAGCAAACATGGCATTCTCTTCCGCGAATAAACATTTTTATCACGGCTCAGCTTTGAAATGTACTTTATGAAATGCCACCCCATATATATTAGAGCTGTTTCTGGCCTACTGTATGCGTTTCAAAACATGTGAAAGAGGAAAGTTCACTATAGCTAACATGCTGGGTCGCATGACATTACTTCGGTGTCAAGCCTTTAGCAGTGGTCGCTCTGTATGTAAAACTGAAACCACACGTCCACACATCAGTGGCACTTTGAAGCATGGCTAACTGTTCCCAGGATCAGAGAAGCCCTCCTTTACAGAGCAAGGCCATGCGACTTGAATTTTATGCTTAAGTATTGCAGGCGTAGGTATCACAAGAATCCTCACCACCTGCATCTGTGATGGGCGTGTTCTATTGTTCTGAAGCAGCCAGTGCATACCATCTTCCAAGAAGCCTTCTCCAGGCACTATATATCCTAGTCTGAATGTATAATGATGGTATTGGAACTGACTGCACGAAAAATAAAAAGAGATTACAGACGTGTGCTCAGTTCTTGTCCAAATCATCCTTCAATATGCTGATGATGGTATTCGCAGAGATATGCAATGTGATTCGGATGTTACCCCATAACCCAAGCGAGCAAAGATATAAAACAAAACTGTGTTACATTAGGTGGTCATTAAGATAATAATATTTTATTTTGTTTAATTAAAATCTTTGCAAATACATGTCAGAAAGATTCTTTGTGCACAGATAAATACCTATAAAAACTATAAAAAGCTGTATAATTGAAAAGGGTCAACAATTGCATATTATTAATGTGTACAATTAGCCGTTTAAAAAAAAAAAGATTCTCATAATCTTTTACATCTCATTTAGTACCAACAGCCATGTCTACTACAACTTCTCAAGTAGATGGCACAGCTTAACCAGGTCCATTGTCCAAGCTAGAGGCTTGGTAATTAAAGTGCAAGTGCAACTAATACAAGCTAGGGGATTGATATACTTAAGTCTCCTTTAGGTGGTCATTAAGTCATTTGCGAATAGAAAAATTGCTTTTGGATTCTGTTATGTAAGGATGCTTAAAAATGAAATGACATGTCTAAAAAGGGATGGCCTTTAAATGTAATAACATCTGTTATTTCTTAATAGCATGTGTAAAGATTGTGAATTGCACACACCGAGCCACAGCACCACTCTGCCGCTCTTTCTTTCCACAGTCTTTACTTTACTTTCTTATCAAGGGGTTCATATATGAACATGCCCTCATCAGTTCACGAACCACTTAAGCACAACTCTTGCTGTTGACAAAGGGTAGTAGACACTGGCTCCATTTTATGTTCTTCTAAGAATCTTTCAACTCAAGGCTGCTCTGTTCCAGGTCATCAAGGGATTGGGTTCGTCAGATCCTCACTGTTACAGCTAAAGCCCTTACTATGACTAAGGTTTGAATTCCGACCCTGGGGCAAACAGGAATTTGCCCAGGGATTGGAATTCCAAATTGCATGATGAATATTGCAGCCCTATAAGATATAATGTACTTATAGTATGAAAGCCGGGATATCCGACACATTTGGGATTGAGCAACCCATCCGCAAAACTCTAAATCAGGTCCTATGATTCTTGCGTTTGCTCTCTTAAATGTGTTTTTGGAATATCATCTGCGTACATATGGAACTGATAATGGTCAGTTGCATGTAATAATAATACATGAAAAATATCTTCGACATTAATGTTGAATCATATATCAGTAACAATTTCACACACACATCACATTTCGTGTTTGTTGGCTAATATAAAAAACAATGGGACAATGTTTCATAGATGATAACCAATATTTATAGAGATGATATTCTGATAAAGATACCACATCTTTTATGTTGGGAGATGAACTGTCCAATCCCTCTCATGTAAGCATTGAATGGAACTGGGTATGGGGGGGGTCCCTGTTGGATGGTGCACATGTGATCAGGTTCACTGTTGATAATGATGAACCTACCTTGATTTCTTGGGTATGGTTTGACAAAAGAATGACAGCAGTAAAATGTTGTGCCGGTGGTGTCTGCTATTGGGTATCTGTTTCCCTAAGTATTTAGGGCCTGCGCATTCTCTGTACCAATAAAACCTGCACAGTTCAGGATGTACCAAAGGAATGTGATCTTCTCTTCATAGATTCAAGCAGACGTTGGCTGCTTTATTTCTCATCCACCACAGTTTGAAGATATGTATCTTGCGTGTTCCGTTGTAGGTTCTTTAGTTGTGGTACTGCCAGTCTGATTCGGTCCAATTAGTCTTCTATGTCTTTCATGCTGCTGACATCATTGAAAGATATTCAAGAGATATCAAAACACACCACCTAATATTCTTATAAATAGTGAAGACCATTGTAGGAAAATACCCAGGAATGACAGTGGTCAAATATTGACCTTTGTGTAACTAATACAATTACAGAGGCTTTGGCTTATACTTATTCCATACATTACGAAGCCAACATAAAAATTAGTGAGAATTCATGTTAGCCTGTTCTTTATAAACATGAGAAGGACAAGGGAAAATAATTAGCTTTATATGAATGGTAATGACTTTGATGGACAGATCTAACTGGGATTAAAGCTGCTATCGCCAGGTCAGCTATTCAATGAGAGTAAAATATTAAAGCGGGGCAATATGGGATACTTATAAAACTTGAGGTTGGTCAATAAAATTGAAAATGTTAAATGTTTTGCTCAGTGTTCTGAGAAGATAGTCAACCTATCAAAAATAGAATGTCATTATCCAATAATCTGCAGGGCTTAAAAATGGAAATGTTTGATCGATAATGCAACTTGATATTCTTCCACTACCTGCTTCATTGCAGCTAGATGTAGATTGGTCCAAAGTGAATCT
Source organism: Lissotriton helveticus (assembly GCF_964261635.1). Taxonomy (NCBI): domain Eukaryota; kingdom Metazoa; phylum Chordata; class Amphibia; order Caudata; family Salamandridae; genus Lissotriton; species Lissotriton helveticus. Next base: position 480,663,377 of record NC_136063.1, on the reverse strand, counting down.
CGTTAATTAAAGCCAAAAGTTTTACCCCTAAATAAGGATGCTCTCCCCATACTAAGAGACAACTCCGTATAGTTTTAATACCTATCACTGTCATTAAGAGGGCACTCACATTTCTCTCCGAAATACCGCAATTTCTTGATTGTAAAAAGCAACAAATGATAAGAATTAGAACACTACATGTTTGAAAATATCATTATTATTTCAGATTGTTTGAAAAGATCAAGTCACAAATCTGAAATGTCAATTGAGATCCAGAGAAGTTGGAAAGTAAATGCCTGTAGGAGCAGGGGGGATAAAGCCAAAGGCCTGCAATGACTGACATAATCTCTTTTGCCTCACGGGAGTGCCATTTTTCATTAGTTCCATAATGAAACATCCCTTCTGAGAGTAAATAGGATTCAGGGGCATGGACAGCCTTGCATCGAATGCTCTTTCAGGCATTTTTAGTGTAAGTCTGTGTCAAAAGGCAGGCAAAAGATACATTTTTTAACCAACAGCAGACAAATAAATATTCTTGCTTTTAATTTAGGAGACAATATGCTACTCATCACACAGTGCACTTCCAGACTGATCTCACATGGAGTATTTATTGCAATAACAGGACAGAAAAAAGGTAAATTAGAATTAATATTAATGCAAATATGTTAGGTTGAAACTTTTGTGTAGTTTCAAAGAATGAATATATACATTAATAATCGTGCTGTTCTTGGTCACTCTTCCACAGTTAGCTAAAAATTTAATTTCGCTTATTGGGACAATCCAGTGATTGATGTCACAGTACATCTCAAAATATATGCGGACATCATCAAATAAACCGTCTAGAAGCCTTACTGTTGTTGATTGTTAAACTGATTCGTTCGCTCCCCTGGTGACCCCTTTAAGCCAGACTACTCTTGGTTGCTTCAAAACAAAATATAGAGATTGCTTTAAAGATAAAATCCGGAATGCAAATAAGTATTTTAATAACTATTTTATGAGTGTTTATTAGGACATGTGCTTTTGATGATAAAGTCAAGCTGGAATACTAGAGAAGCTGTTGTGAGATATACGTTGCTGGCTGCAATATCCAAAAGCCACCTTGTGATAATACTGTATATGCACAGATTAAAGTGAACATCAATTGCCCTTTATAGATGAACTGCCATTTGGCAATTTGGAAAAAACTGTGCTAATGTAATGAATGGCTGCAGGCAAAAATAACAGTCTGGACATTCAACTCCTGTTTTATTGTTGGTATAATATTACTAATTTTTAGGTCTCGCCTGTCGATGCGCATGCGCATCGAGCAAGCGAGACTATAGGGGCTCATCTACACTTTATCTAACTTGCAAGGAATCGTGGCGATTCCTTGCAGTGCCCGTGACTTTTAAGCTCAATGCGCATGTGCATTGAGCTTAAAAGCGCGTGCACAGCCGCCCGCATTCCTCCGACACCTTTGAAGTGAAGCTTAGCTTCACTTCAAAGGCCCGGTTCTTCACACCCACATGCCGCTCTGCCCTGCTCCGCCCCCTCCCCTGAGTCATCCTGCCTGCGTGTCGCATTTCTCCTCCCCCCTCCCCCCTCCCCTCTCTTCCCTCCGTCTTGTTAAATCCATTTCTCCATTCCACTAACATTCTTTCCAGACACTTCTCTTCACAACCGCCCAACTTCAACGCCCGTCTCCTCACTCTATTCTTTTTACAACCAGTTTACTCCCCGTTTCTCCACTACCTCTTTGCTGCTCTCCCTCTCACTTATCTTCGTTTCTCTTCTCTCTCCCTCCTCTTGTTGTCTGTGCGTCTCTGTTTACCCGCTTGTGTGCCGCTCTTACCTGTGTGTATCTCTGTCTGTTGTTACTTGTTTATGTCCTTTGCTCTTTCGGTCTCCGGCAGGCCCCCTCACCCCCACCCTTGCACTCCTTCCCCAAAGCACGATATGACTAATAAAAATGAGTCTTCCCAACCCTCCTCTTCTCTCAGCCCTACTACTGCTCCTTCAAAAACGTGTGCTTTTTTCTTGTAACGTTTTGATGTTTCCGAACATCGGCATACTTTCCTAAGAACTCACATGGCAACGCGGAGACCCACCCACTATGCCTGGCAGTGGGGGTTGGGGTTATTGCTCTTCAGACTAATGATAAACACACTTCCAATTGAAAAAAAGTCTCAGCTCATCCACTGCCCTGTTGTAAAATTTAAATTCTGTGGCTTTATACTCACTGAGCAAAAACCCGTGTGCCGTCTTGTGTCCATAATAAACAAGCGCATTTCCCCGTCGCAGCAAAAAGGGTTCGATTGCAACGAAGGACAGACTGCTAATTTTAGGCTTGCACTCCGACTGTGTCCATATTTTTCTCTCATAGATATGATCACAATAAAGCGTCTCTATAAACATTTATTTCTGTATTTAAGGGATATAAGATTTTGCCTTTCTGCCCGTCTTAATTTGCTGCTCCCCATGGTCACTGTTTGCGTGGAAGTCCCCAGTCACTGTTCCTTCACGAGACCGTCCTCTGGGGCACAGATGGCTCCCTCCGAACTCCAGACACAAAGGGCAGACGGCACTCCTAGAGCAGAACGGGGCGAGGGTCAATTTTGTTGGTGCTTTGGGATGTTTAAAAAATAAAGAAAACAGTAAACCAGTAGAAGGGTAGATGTGAAAGAAGGAGAGGTGAGGAGTGTTAAAAGCACTCTGTGCCGCTGCATTTCTACGTAGGGCTCTGCCTTCGCAGAAGTTTTCATGGCTCTCGTGGACACCCTTGGTGTGTGTGTGTTTCCTGCCCTTTCCTGTGACCCTGTTGCTTTTCTGTTGAAGTGTTTTCTGGGGGCCTACTGGGGGAAGGAGTGGGATGTGTCAGCCTTCCTGCACCCAGCACACTACTCGCACTAACTATCACACTCTCACAGACTCTCCCTCTCTCACACTCTCACAAACTCTCACTCTCACTGACTCACTCACACTAACTCTCTCTCACACTGACTCTCACTCACACTGACTCTCACTCACACTGACTCTCACTCCCACTGATTCTCTCACTATCATGACAGACTCTCCCATTCTCTCACTCACTCACTGTCACTACCAGACTCTCACTGACTGACTCTCCCACTCACTAACTCACTCATTCACTGTCCAGACTCTCACTGACCGACTCACCCACTCTCTCTCACTCACTAACTAACTGACTCACTCACTGACTGACTCGCCCACTGACTGACTCGCCACTCATTCTCACTCACTGACTCACTCACTCTCAACACATATTGCAGTACAAATGCAATAGGTGTCACATTTGCGAAAGTTATGACTATTGGCATTGTCATACACAATGCCAATAACTCAAACTTTAATGCTGCGAGACCTATTGCATTGTAAATGCTTGTTATATTTCTATGTGAAAGCATTGGAACCTCAACATTTGCCAAGTAAATACCAGACAGCATGAACTTCACAATACCAGAAATACTTAAAGTTAGAGTGCTGTGAGGTAAAGATCACGCAGAGAACTTACATGGACGCGGCATTATATTCATTGGCATATTCTGCCAATGACTCACCAATGCCATAAAAAACAGTATGAATCCAAAGCAACTTTTAAAGCCTGGCTGAATTCTGATAAATGCATTGATAGAAGGTCTGGCCATCTAACTTTTTAGAAATGTGTTAATCCGATTTCTGACCGCAGGAAGACTGGGAGATGTAAGAAAGTGATTACGATTATGAAGTAGTCATAAGAGTAGGTGACTTTTAGGAAAGACATTCAAGAGGAACAATGCCTGACTGAGACTAAAAAAAGAAATGCAGAAACGGTGCAGAGGCTGAAGGGCTGATAATTAACAGAAAATGGATGCATTTGTGGTATGCAGCTATTGTTATAGATAGATAAGTAAACCCTTGATGCAAAAACCTACGTGAGAACCCTCCCAAGCGATATATTTCATTGTGCAGTTCTCCTGAAAGTCTGCAGGTGTGACATACTCATCTCTGAAAAGTCAAAACTTTGCAGAATGCACTGGCTCCCACTGATAGCTTGCTGCACTAGGAGTACACAACCAGGTGGGTTGAGGGCAAGTCAATTTGAAACTGATCAGCTGGGCTCTTCCAGGAAAGTGGGCTTCTTACAGGTTTTGTGTCTCTGTTGGTTAGCAAGAGATCAGCCAACAGGCACCTGGAGCCAATATCTTTGTCATGAGTGCATGTGGGAGCAGGCCCAACCCTTAGGGTTCTCCTCAGGATCTCAAGAGCAGCTGCAGATCATCATATGTCTTATGCAGCACCAGCAGTACCTGAAGAGGGTGCACAGGGGTGCCATATTTATGCATGTCACTAGACATTAGACATGGGTGACTCTAAGGCCCTCCCAATCAATTGGGAAAAAGTTCCCAGGGGTAATCCTACCCAATTTTGTAACTGTTTCTGTGTGCCCTATTGCAAACAATGCCACAGTACCCCTCTCTATCTAAAACTGACAGAACCCTTCTTCCCCTGTGCAGAACTCCTGTGCCCACCCTAGATGTGTGGTTACGGAATTGGGAAAAACCCTTCCTCAAGTCACTCTAAACCAGTTCTGTGGTAGCCCCTCTTTCCACTGGGTTTGCAGCCAGCCTGACTAAAAGACAAAAGAGAGACAGGTCCAGATGTGAGCTACATCTGCTAGTGACATGGTATGCATCCTTTGAAGATATGCACGGGGTTTCACACAGCCCCCAGGCAATCCTGAAAAGGGAAGGCAACCTCGCCCCACACCTAAGGACATTGTCTCAGCTCAGAGAGCCAGTTCCCTCCTAATCAAGGAGCTATTCAGTGACAGCTCATGACATTCAGTGACAGCTCTTCCAGAGGCTTTAGGCATACAAAGGTGATGTTTTAAAAATACCATTTGTAAAGTATTTATTACAAATCTGACTTCACCAATGAACTGCATTTGTAATACATATTTTGAAAAATGTTCCAGAATTAACCTTTTAGCTAGTTCCTACATGGCAATAACTTTATTTAATTGTAAAATTACATCCCAATCCCTATGGAACAGTTAACCCTTCTACAGTGAAATTTACTTTTGGGGCTTGTCTTTGTGGGGACATATTTTATATTGGACCTTTACAGGTTTAACTTTCACAGACCATGCACTATGCCTTCTTGGGCATTAAGGCCTTTTTAGAGATGACTGACTAATATTCAAAAGGAGCACATAGGCCTGTCAAAATGGGTTATTTTGACAGGTTACATGTGGAGATTTTGCCGTTTTAAATCTTTTGGCAGACCTGCAGTCATGTTTGCACTATCCCTCTAGTTGTGGTACAATCTGTGCTGCAGTCAACTGGTCACATTTAACTTGCAGGCCCAGGGTACACTGTGCATCATATACGAGGGATATGCAGCAAGTTAAATATGCCAATTAGGGGTATAGCTTGGGGTCAGAGCACATGCAGTGAGGTCTGGCTAGCACAGTCCCATTGCACAGAGTCAAAAAACCAACAGCCTTAGCCCAACAAAATAGGGGTGATCGTGCAAAAAGGGGTCTTTTTTTACAGTTAAGTATAAAAAGGCAAGTTTTTACATTTTAAATAAAATCCAACTAAAACATCATAGTGGCTCTAATCACAAGTAGTTATCCTGATGGGATAGGTAACCAGAGTTACTGACCACATGGAGATTATAGGACCCATGAGAACACAATGGCTTGGAGTGTTTCACCAGGACACCTCACCCCATAAAAGCATAAACGAGGAAATGTGTGGGAGCAATACAAGAAGAAAATACGAATGACCACAGGATGTGAGTGCACTACTCTGAATTACCCCAGTAATTTCACTTGCCGTATGGAACCATAATGGCCAAACTTTGAACCTGTGATATTTGCACACACTGCTTCCCATCTGTCAGTTTCTGGCCCACTCATAATGGGCCCTTAGAAATGTTTCCCTTTCTTTTTACTTGCATGCGACAGAGTGAATGCCACCAGAGGGAACTTGTTTAGCATCTTTCACAGAAACATTGAGAAATAATTGAACAATCTTCAAATATGGTGAAACTCCCACAGACCCCATACCCACTTCATGTATTGATTTCCTTCATGTGGTAACATCTTCCGAGTTCTCATCTTATCTGTGTGCAAAAAAAACTAAGTTGTCAGTCCTCACCTACCTGTGGCTATTCAAATCCTCTTAATGGCCTTTTCACAGAGATTTGGGACTGTCATTCTTCAGCAGTGGCTCATTGAAAATTGGCCATGCAGGCCAAGTCTATGTTGATAGCTCATCACCCTTTTACTGTCTTAATTTCAGCAAATGATAACAATTCTAACCTGCTGATGGTATGGTATAACATACCTTATATATTTGCCAAATCAAAAATCTTACTATTGACCTCCATACTAAAAAAACTAAAAAAACTATGCAGCAAACAAGGTTTTGGCAGGTGAACCTTCTATGAATTCTACACTTCCCAGGACCCAAGCTTCCGTTATACCTTCATTCTTAAAAGTGTCACCTTAGCAATTAGATATGGCACTACAGTAGCAATGAGCATTACACAAATGTGTAAAATAGGAAATAAGCAGCAGTGTTGACAGTGTTGACAGTGATCATATGATCCAAGTCCATGTCCTCACTACTCTGGCAAGCCCATTATGTGGTCCAGGAGTAAAGTGCCTGTCTAAACAATTGCAAACAACAATACAATTGTTTTTACAGAAGCAGGGTCATTAATGCTGTGACCAGGTTCTAGAAGTACGAGCTGAACTTGCACTTGTGTTCTGCAGCTCTTCCTTTGGTCACATGCCCTTACTTACTGTCCTGCAGAATACATGGAGCATACAACCTACAGAATGAGATCAAGTGAACCTGCCAGATGGTTCATTCCCCAAAATCCCCGAGAAGATGAACGCAGATGCCTCCTCTCCTGTTGTGCACACAAAAGGATGTAACCCGTGGTGCATGTGCAAAAAAAGGCTATTAAGCCTGATGTATGGCCATTCACCATGGCACAAAGGTATGCCAGAGGTACTGCACTTAGCATTTGTACCAAAAGAATACCCCCGAAAACAAATACAGTTACAGTAAGGTAAGCCAGGTTTGATGTTTGGTTTTTGAGTACAGCACACATGTAAAATGTAGGTATTGTATGCAAACAACCATGTGCCCCCTCATTTGCATCAGTTTTTTTTGCATTTAATGTAAATCCAGGCCCAGGCTAAGTTGATCTGATATGTTGCATGTGTCATTCTGCACTAAAACGTGTAATTTTATGTTGTGCAAGCATGTATGCAAACACTCAGTAGATCGGAGCCATTGTGCCTTGCAAACTTTAGAACAAGATGAACAACAGACAAAAGGATGCACTGCAACTTGGAATTCCACTATTGACAACTTAGTGCCTGAAGTATAAACCTATCTTGTAGTTGCAAAAATTGTAATTCGCAAAAATAGATACATTTGCAACCGCAAAATGGGGTTTTACAACTGCTGTCATTCTTAACATCCTTAAAAAATGTTTTCCTTTTAACACATTCCTGTTTCTTTTCAGGAAGACAGGATGCACATTTCAGCAAGCATCAGCAAAGTCAATAGGTCTTGCTTTTGCAAGAGTTAGAGCTATTGGCGTTGTAAATGACAATCAGGCACATGCATCAAAGCCTTTTGCGATCGCAAACGGTGCAATTCGCAAAAATCGTCCTATTACGATCGCAAAATTAGCTTTTGCGATGCATCAAGGGTCAAGGCCCTCGCAATTTAAGAATTTGCAATTAATTGCGAGTTCTCAAATTGCGATTGCTTTTAAGGAATCGCATTTTGCGATTCCTTAAATGCAATGCAAGAAATACTTTGAAGTAGAGATTTTGCTACTAGGGGGCGCAAATTACCATGAAGTTGAACTTCATGGTAATTTGCTAAAACGTTGAAAAATGCACTTAAGTGCATTTTTCAAAGCTCCATTTCACACACATATGTGTGTGCAAGATGTACTCATATGCAGATTTCAGGGGTGCAACAGGGTGTCCTTTTGACACCCTGGCACCCTTGAAATTGCATTCTCAATTTGCAATTCTCTAATTGAGAATCGCAAATTGAGAATGTCTTCCCACTCATTCCTATCGGCCTCTAGGCCCATAGGAATGACTGGGGAGGTATTCCTTAATTGCGACTAGCAATTTGCAAGTTGCAATTAAGGAATGTTTAGAAATCGCAATTTTTTAAGCGATTTCTACATGCATAGGCTTTTGCGATTTCTTAATTGCGATTCCTTAAAAATCGCAATGAAGAAATAGCAAAAACCAGCATTGATGCATGTGCCTGTAAGTCTTTTACCCGTGTGTTATGGAGTGGAATGAATGTGTGTGGTGTGGACTGGAATGATGTGTGCTGGATTGGAATTCTTAGTTGTGTAATTATGTGGTGTGGAATAGTCTGGTGTGGAATTGACTTGTTTAGTGGAATTATGTTTCGAGGCCTGCAGTGGAATAATGTGGACGGTCATTTTGTAGTATTGACTGTGGAGTGGAATTATGTGGATTGGTAATTTGTGCTGTGGAGTGGTATGTAGTTGAGTTAAATTATGTGGTGTGCTGTTGAATTTTGTGGCAAGATGTGGGATTCTTTGGTGTGGATTGCATGTGTGTGGAGTGTTGTGTAATTGTGTTGAATTGAATTATGTGGTTTGTTGTCAAATTATTTGTTGAGTTGAATTGTGTGGTGTGGAACTGTATGGCGTTCAGTGAAATTATGCTAATTGGAATTATGTGACATGGTGTGGAGTGTATTTTTGTGGATTGTGGCATAGAGTGGTTTTATGTGGGAGTATTGTTAAGTAGAATGTAATTATGTGGAGTTGAATTATGTTGTGCTGAGTGGCAATATGTGGAGTGTGATTCTGTTGGGTGGTGTTGAATTGTGAGGCAGTGAATTAAGTGGTGAGTAAATGTGTGGTGTTGTATGTCACACTAAATATCCAAGTGTGACACAAGGTGCGCAGTCAAGTGGTGAGCTTCTGTTTATTTCACATCTTCTTCAAACTATTCAGATAGGATTCACATTAATGAAAATTACCTGTTTTGCCCAAGATTACACAATGTAGTCATGTGAGAGAGTTGGGATAAAGTATACTGGTTCAACAGTCAACAATTTAAGCTCCAGATCTTTTCTAAGAAATTGTATGTACATATGCCTGATGGTGTGTGCTGAGTGCATCTAAATTGTATATGCAGTAGCTGCCATTTTGGCAAATAGTTTGAATTATTTTTTATTTCTATTTCAAGATGGCTGATTGGCACTTAAGAACAAAAAAATTTAAAACAAAAAGTTTGCACAATGCTGTATAAATGTGTTCAATTAAAAAAACACAAAAAAGTTTGTGGGGTCGGGTCCGAGTGCTTAGCAGAGCAATATGCAGTTGTAACAACTTTTAACTCAGAGGATTCCAGAGCTAAGGGGAAAAAAAGGAAGGTGCGTTGAGCTGGCGCAAATGATCAAAGGGGGAGGAATGCTCCCAGCTCTTCTGGCTTGAATAGCATTTAGTTGGTGCAGCTCAAATGGAGGATAAGCGGATAGAAATAGCAAACAGGATTAGGAGCAGATAATCAGCTGAGGGTCATAAAATTCAATGAGTAACACTTCAAACTTAAAGTGGAAATATAAACATACAACGTACCAGGGTCATTAAAAAATTTATATCGAGGAACCACTTCTTTCAAAAACTGTCACTGTGAAGTTGTACTTGATTATTTGGGTAAGTATAACGAGGTGCAGTCAAAAAACCTCGAAATAAACATATTGCTGACATTGGTAACATAACTACGATTTAAAATGATCAAAAATAAGTACTGCGACAGATCGGGACAGGCTGGAATCCTGACCAACTAAGCTGGAGTTTGTGCTCCCTATACACCATGGACATCTCATCAATATTTGCCATTGGATAAAAATTTCAAAAATCAAATTTTAAGGAAGATTAAAGTAAGTTATTGAGCAATGGTGAGGTTATTTGTGGCAGGCAATGAGCCTACCCGTGAAATATATATATATATATTTTTTTTTTCACCAGATGATCCCTCTGATTCAGCGCATTCACGATAGGTGCGAGTAGTGCAGAAAAGGAATCGAGGTCTGCATTACGTATTTTCATCAAGGAAAGGATTACTCGTACTCCAGGAGATTGATTTACCAGGCTTATTTAATCCAGTGTGCAACAGCCAACACCATCAAGTTCTCTCATAAACCAACACGTTTCGACCAATTTGGTCTTGATCGCGGTTAGCGGTGATCCACATTTTGTGTCTATCTATACACAATTACCCAATCGAATTATGGGAAATGTAGTGGGAAATGTAGCTTTCATTAACAAATGATATAATATACAGTGCATGTTATATACAATACATTTTAAACAACTTGCCAACTGCTGCCTATTAATCTTCCATACAAAAGGTGACCCTAAATCCTAGCGAGCATGAAAATACATATTGCAGAAAGTACAATTTTCTATAACCCTCCCCACCCATACTTGGCCGTATGCTTCACATGAAAGGTAAAGAGTGACCCCTAAATCCAATTGCACATGAAAATACATAAAGGGGAAAGTGCAATTTTCAGTAACCCTCCCCACTCCCACTTGGCCATATGCTGCACATGAAAGGCTCGGCTGTAGCAAAATCGGCAAATCATAACTGCAGCAGCAGCACCTGAAAACACGCAAGTTCCCAGGGCACATTCCTCACCGAATCTTGAGCTTAAATCCAAGACCAAGTTTGCCCATAAAAGAACAGTTATGTGAACATCCCCTGTGAATCAGAAGTGAAGCAATGGCAGGTAACAGCCTCCAACATGCACAATAATGAGAGAAAAGCAGAATTTCCCCCCCCCCCCAACTTCATCCAGCACATTATCACAGCCTTGTGGGGAAAGGCTGGGGGTTAGTGAAGGGTTTCATGAGTGATGAATGGGTTTTCTGCTTCATGCATATCGATTGCGAATGGAATAGATGAAAACCAGCAGAAGCTGCTGCAATGCAACATACTAGACAGAGCAACTACATTTCTGGGCTATCTAATGTGCCGGCAGCGGCCACCACAGCTCTCTGTGATCAGTTTAATATTAACACCATGCCATGGCTCTCAATGGTGAAGGTGTTGCTGCTCCTAGGGCTTGGGCTGCACTGGCTGCTATGCATGGGCATTAAGCAGTGGCAAAGGGAAGTGGGCGGTGTCTCAGCATCAGCTCTCCCTATGTGTTTATTATTCATAAAAATTAAACATAAATGCTGTGTGTGTTTAAAGAAAAATATTGCTGTTAGCGCAGCGCATTTGTTTTGGAGCCAACTTACTCAAAGTAACCAGAGTATTTCTCAATTAAAAAATAGAAGAAAAAAATAAATATGTGTTGTTGCAAACATCAGGGGCACGCCGTTGCCTCGGAAAGCCAACTAACACAACCTTACTAACACAAGAGCAAGTGAAAAAATAGTGCTGCGTAACTAACTTAAATGGCAAGAAGTGAAATAAGACATGCAACAGAGCCAGTAGGCAAGGGAGGGAACAACACACCAAAAGGAGGGCCAAATAGCCACGATTTACCAGTGAAAAGTAAGGAATTCAGAAAGGCAAACGAAACAACGAATGAAAAACGATGGGCATGGTGAAAGCCAATAGAGTAGATACAGCATGTCTCGAAGAGACAGCACATGAGCTGCATAGGAGAGACCTAAAAAGGGTTTTTATTGAGAGGCAATCACAGACACTGTGGTCTGCTGACCCTAGTAGACACCATCCCTATGATGGCCTCCAATCAGAGTGAGTTGCAACTTGTGACTTACCTCATGAATATTAGTGAAGTAGGTTGCTTTGCAACCCACTCCAAATCCTTTTTTGTGAGCTGACGTTCACAAATTAGCCAGTTCACAAAAATACGTTCTGGCCACCAAAATACTGATTGCATACTGTGACCGGTATTTGCAACAACAATGGATGTACATCAGGCGCTCAATGTTCAATATGCAGGTATTCGACCCTAAGAGCAGTGAACATTTTGGGTGTCTGTGAAGGAGCTAATATTTCAAGTGACCGTTTTGTAGCTACTACGAAAATAAAGTTAATTTGCATGGCTTTGTTGCAACGCCTTCTACATATGATTTTGTTAATGAAAAAATACTTATCATTTCGGTAAGAACATTTTAAGTATCTTTTATTTGAAGTTCTTCTGCTCGACATATAGTAATTGATGCTGGCACAACTATTAAGATTGTAATTACTTTTGCTGTCCTTCCTGCCAGTAATTCCATGTTGCAAGCAAATTAAGATATGTACGTGCTTTGCATTGAAATATTTCGTGTATAACAACACTTGTTAAGGTCTCACTTTTATGAAAGCATTGAAAATTCGGATCACAGTGTATATCTTCCTCAAAAAGAATTGGAATGAAGCATTATAACTTTGTGACAAAATGATTTCAACTTCTTCATTATCAAATTGGAACCTTTCATTCAGAAGTTTGCTTCCATTGGCTAGGCGTAATCTTCTGCGTTGATTTACATAAACTTCTTCTTCCGTGTAAAGATGATAAATCACCCTTTCAAGAGATGAAGGCAACACATTAGAGCTGTGAGTGCTGTCATAATCAGTCTCAGTCTGAAGACGCTATGGACAATATCAATTATTTTAAGACGTGGGCGAGTGTGGCATTTTCACCTGATGTGCTGGCGAACAGAGAGCACTGCAGCACTTAAATGGCACTTATATAATACATAATGAAACCAAAATTTGAAAGCAGCGCTAAGGCTACAAGAAGAATATACACATATTGCCATTTCGAAAAAAAATGAGCCTCTTATTACTTGAGGCACTATACCATCTGCAGTTCCTGGTTCTCTCACCCGACTGTACTAGTCAAATATAATAATGTGGAACTAGGGTTTAAGATACGTTATAGTTTTGCATGAGTGGCACAAGTTAAGTGGAAAGCGCTTCCTAGATGATGTTATTGGGAATCCCCAATAGCTGCCCAACATTAATCTGGTGTGATTATTTAGTGGGTAAAAGGGCATGGAGATTAGTTGTGCGCATATTTGTTTTCCTCTGGTGAACTGGTGAAATATATGATTTTCACACTTCATGACACTTTTGAAGTTTCCTGGCATACCTCTGACTTCCCAAGTGCAAAGTATATTTGTGCATTTTATGCGGTGTGGAAAGTGCATGTAGGTAGCTGTGAGTTTGAACAAGAAAATATTATTTTCTGTGAAATATATGTTTAGCAGAGTCATTTGAAACCCCTATCATAAATTTACAACTAGGCCAGGGCAACTAGACATAAGCATCAGGGAAAGATCAAATTATGTGGCAGCGTTGACTAAATTATACACTAAGGAAAGGCAAGTTGTGTGGGCCATGCAGCAGATTGTGTGGCAGGATTAGGTCACTGTTTTGTAATTGTTACACGTAAATACTGTATGGGCAAAGTTTTACCTCATTAGTATATGTTTAACACCTGAATTCGGGAATTGGCATCTATAAAGTGAGCTACCAGCGTTTTAGTTACTTTTGATCCATGCAAGACGGAAGTAATTTTTCTTGTTAAAGTATGCAATTTATGTAGAAGAAAACAGAGTATGTGCCATATACGGCAAATCTATAACTATGCAGAAAACAAGCACCTACCGAATTGCATATTTCCAATGCAAAAGTTGTGATTTCTAAAATAGATACATTTGCAACCGCAAAAATAGTTTGTTACTACTGTTTCCAATTCTTAAACATACTTTAAAATAAATATTTTCTTTTTAACACATTCCTGTTTCCTCTCAAAAAAATAGGATACCTTTTCAAAAAAGTTTTATAATTAAGAAGCAATCACAGGCACGCTTGTTTGCTGATCCGAACTAGTGTGACAAAGCCATTGATATGGATTCCCAAACCAGTCCATCGCTCCCAGAAGACAGATCTAAAGGGCGTGGTTTTAGATCGCCCTAGAAGTCATACCCATATAAAATGACTGTTCTCATTCAAATCAGCGGAATAACTTAAAGGATTGATCCAAATCTCTCTGGAGTAAAAGTAACACGTAATGATAGATGGAGATAGCATGTAGTTTTCCTACTTCAATTAGGCACAGCCTTGGCCCTTAATGTTCCTAATTTTATAAGATGTTTGGAACTCATTTGCCAACACTTAACGAAATGAGCACTACCAGTAACAAACAGCCCTTTATAGTTTTGACCCGAAGAAAAATTAAGGTTGAGGGCCTTCTTCTCATCTCCCTGTCTCCACTTCTGCCCTCCACAAAACATGTTCTGGTTGGACAAACTAATCAAATCAGTTAATTCCTAAAAAAATGTGTATCTTATGCATATGTGTATTCATTTGGAAATAAACTTTCTTTACAGGGGTGTTCTACATAGGATCATAGTGGTACATAATGATATAGGCAGCTAATACAGAAAGATGTTGGAGATGATTAATGGGGGCGAGGCGTGATTGTGACAGTAGATTACTTTTATGATTACAATTTACATGTTTACCATAGAATACAAGGTTGAAAGGATGAATAATAGCAGGAGTCAACTATATGCTGGGTGTGGGGTCATGTAATTTTTGCTAAATCAAGGGGATGAGAATTAACAGTGGACTTCACCATCAGTTTTCCATTCTTTTTTTAGTTCTCTTTCCATTGCCAGTAAGCAAAGATAAGGTTGAGATTACAAACGAAATAAAAGAAGACAGATAATGATATATCATCATGCATGCAACTGGGACACAATGCCCTTTGAAATGGGTAAAGGTCTATGATTGAACCAAGGTTCAAATCAATCAATCAGGGTCTATAAAACACAGCTACTCACCGTAAGGGTCTCAAGGCGCTGGGTGGGATTGGGGGGGGGGGGGGACTGCTGGTCCATCAAAGGCACTGGGGTTCAGTCGAAGAGCCAGGTCTTGAGGTTCTTCCTAAATTGAGGCAGTGACGGTGATTGACTGAGGTGGAGAGGCACTGTGTTCCAGGTTTGTGCTGCGGGGTAAGAGAAGGATCTTCCTTTGGCCGTGGTCTTGAAGATACATGGGGCGGTAGACAGGGCCAGTTAGGCGGAGCAGAGGCTTCTGGTGGGAGCTTGGAATGCAAGGCGGTGGTTGAGGTAAGCAGGCCCTGTGTCATGGAGGGCTTTGTAGGCATGTGTGAGGAGCTTGAAGGTGGTCCTTTTGTTGACTTGGAACCAGTGGAGGTCTCTCAGGTTGCTGGTGATGTGGCTGTGGTGGGGGGGTGTTGAGGATGAGCCTAGAGGAGGCATTCTGAATGTTCTACAGTTTCTTGAAGAGTTCCTGGATGATGCCTGAATAGAGTGCATTGCCGTAGTCGATTCTTCTGCTAGTGCCTGTGTGACCATCTTTGTGGACTCGATGGAGAGCCACTTGAAGAACTTTCAGAGCAGGCATAGATTGTGGAAGCAGGATGATGAGTCGGCATTGATCTGGCACCTCATGGTGAGGGAGGAGTCCAGGATGATGCCGAGTTCTGTGTGTGTTCTGTGGGTGTGTGTGGTGGGGTTCCAAGTGCTGCGGGCCACCAGTAGTCATCTCAGGTGGCGGCTTATACTTAATTCACAAATATCTCTATGATGAGTTCCCAGCTTATCTTTCAAGTACGCTCAAAGTCATCAGCCTCACGTTTGCAGCCAAAGCATTCTGGAAGGACAACAAGGTAAAGGGATTATCCAAGGGGTAAAGTATTTTTCAGTACGGGTTCCCAATTCATGGAACACCCATGCACAGCAACTGTGTGCCAAATCACATTTCACTTCTCACCTGGCAAGATACAACTAGAAAAATGCTTTCTTCCATGTATTGTACTGTATAAGCATACTCCCCCAGTCACTCTGTCTGAATTTTATTCTAAGATAAATTGTGTACGCAACACTGAAATTTGATGTGATCTCATTTGGTGTTTAATAATGATTGATAGGAGATGGACACCTGAGTTCCATGAGCTTAGCTAAATGTGTTATCTGAAATATATAAAATGAGTATGCATTTTAATTATAAATTACATGGTATTGGTCCATCATTGGTATGACAGTCTTTTGAAAAGATACCCAATGTAAATATTTTAGGGCCTGAAATTAATACCAATCCACACTTGCAAGTTTGAATAAAAATCAGTGACAACATCCATACTCATTATAGCAGATCCCAGTAAACTGTTAGTAAGCCTTTTCATTTATTTTCAATATTTGCAGAAAGTCTCATTATATGCTCTTGCGAAATATTGTGAGAAAGATGTTTCATCCTGGAAATCACAAAAAGTTAAGTGAAATTTTGAATATGGACATACTACATGTGTGGTGTTTACATACTTGCTTTTGTGGGTCAGTTTGTTTTGTTTGCAAATCTGTATGTGATGACTGCCTGTATGTTCTTTTTGCATACATATCACCCTATAGTGTTAATTGTTTGCTCATGCCATATGGGAAATCCAGTCTTGTTAGCTTTGTCAAAGCTTGATTTTCTAGTCACAGATAGACACAAATAACCTCTTTGGACTCACCCTATGATGCCTAAATATCAGGTGAAACTTATGCCCAGCACCTAACTGAACTGCCTTAAAAACTCACAGGCACGTCGTCAATATATTTCTTCTCAATTTAAGATATTAGGCAAGAAATATATATGGTTGGCTTAACAGTTAAAGGCTATGGCCAAGTCCTTTGTATATGGAATCACCCTTCACACGATCCTGTGAACAGTAATTACCAGTTTGAGGTCTGATGAACATATACATTGGCAGCAAAGGAGTCAGGGGCTGTCTAGATTGAAGTAAAACATCTGAATGCCAGCATGCATTAAAAATAATCATTGGCCAGTGCCAAAGCACTAGTACGGCCACACAGCATAGACTTTATGATGTAGGGGACAAGGCCAATAAGCTGCTGGCCTAATTGGACAAAAGACAAACGAAAGGAAGCTGGGTCCCAGGACTACAGGATGAGACAGGGGGCAAGTATAAAACAGGGGCAGAAATAGCCGAGGAGTTTGCCAAATATTATGAAGTGATCTATACATCTCGCTCGCATCGCACAGAGGTGGACTATGGAGACTTTGTACAGGACATTTCCTTGACGCGACTCAGGAGGAGGACAGGGAGAGGTTAGAGGAGACTTGACAGCCGATTAAATCAGTTCAGCAACTCGAGACCTACAAACCAGGAAAGCAGCAGGACCAAATGGCCTGCCACTAGAAATGTATGAGGCCATGCTGGATGTAACAGCTGAACACCTCCTAAATATGTTCAACCAGGCAAAGCAAGAGGGTATATCACCTCTGGACCAAAAGACGGTGGTGAGAACGTTAATTCCAAAACTGGGTAAACCGCCCACTGAGTGTGGGTCATATAGAGCAATTTCACTACTCAACTATGAGGTGAAAGTGCTCACCGAGCTCTTATCCATGCGCTTGGCTGGTGTGATTTAAACCCTTATCCACCCAGACCAATCTGCGTTTATGCCCCATAGGAGCACTAGGTTAAATCTCCAAAGCTTGTTTGAAATACTCCATATAACAGAGAAAGCCCTCCTATCCATCGATGCTAGAATGGCATTCGACAGCAAGGAATGGAATTACCTTTTCGCAGGCTTAGAAAAGTTTGGTATGGGTCCCACATTTATAGGATGGGTTAGGCTCCTATATGAACAGCCATAAGCCAGGATGCGGGTTAACGCCACTATATCCAGTGTGTTCACCTTACAAAGGAGGTACTAGACAGGGATACCAACTATCTCCAATGTTGTTTGCGTTAGCCCTGGAACCACTCATGGCATGGGTACGACAGGACCCTTTGATCTGGGGGATAAGGATAGGGTAAGAGTGGGAAGACCGAATATCGCTCTATGCAGACGATATTCTGATATACGTGAAAAAAACGAGACACTCAGTTGACCGCATCTTACAGATCTTCCGCATATATGAGGAATACTCAGGATACTGAATTAATTGGGATAAATCACTGCTATATTTCCTGGACGGGGAAGCTCCCACCTTGACATCTAGATGTGTAGTACCAATACAAAAGAGTGGTTTTAAGCATCTTGGGGTCCATATAACATGAGATCCCCAAGAGTTCAATCGACAGAATGCGGGCCTACAGCTCGATAGACTCTTAACAGAAACAAAACATTGGCGCACACTTCCCCCGACACTGATGGGTCGGGTGGCAATGTTCAAAATGATGGCTCTCCCACGCCTGTTATATGCGTTGCAAAACACGCAACATGAGGTGCCCTCCTCCTTTTTTCAACCAGTGACTGTGGAACTCAGTGTGTTTTTGTGGTGCAGGCGGCGCCATGTATAGCACTGTGTAAACTACAAAAAGGGGTCTATGACGGAGGCCTGGCAGTACCGGACATCCGTGGTTATTACTGGGCAGCTCAACTAGTGAATGTGAATGGATGGATGTTTGAGGACAGGATGGATCCAGCATATATTTATTTATTTATTTTTGTGTTTTTGTGTTTTATAGAGGGCGAACTTGACCTGTGAGGGTATCAGAGCACTTTACATGGTATACAGTGATGAACAAACAAAAGGTTTAAAGTGCAGAAATATACAAGATCAACATGTAGGGTTACAATCACCGTGATAGTCTGTAACAACAAGGGCCCATATGATCTCGGCGTGAGGAGTTGGTGATCTGGGAAAGCTGTAGTCTTAGATTGGTCAGGCACGATGTGGAGGTTGAGGGCAACCTTAGATGAGGAATTTACCCATTAGGAAAGTTTTGGCCTCGTTTTTGAAACGTGCTAGAGAAGGGATTCTTCTGATGGCAGGTGGGAGAGAGTTCCAAATAAATTCTTGGTGCTGCTCCTGTGAATGCCCTGTTGTAGGTTCTTTTTTTCTGAAAGGAGGCGGGTTGGAGTAAGAGGTTTCTAGCGGACCAGGAGTTCCTGCTTCCTCTGGATATCACTAATTTCTGTGCCAGATAAGCAGGGGAGTTTGTGTATAGGGCCTTGTGTATAATGCATGCACGTTTCAGCTGAATTCTGGCCTCTAGAGGGAACCAGTTCAGCACTTTTATGTGTGGCGAGATGTGGTTGAACTTCCTGGTGCCTGTAAGTAGTCTGGCGGCCTCGTTGAGGCAGGCTTTTAGAGGCGCTAAGGAGATCTTGGGTATTCCTGTGAGGGTGGAACAGCCATATTCCAGTCTAGAGATGACTAGAGCTTGAACTGCCATTTTTAAGTCCGGAGCATCGATGAAAGGTTTCAGCTTCCAAAGGTAGCTCAAGCGGAATCTGGCTGCTTTAGCCATTGAGTTAATGTGGTCTTGCATGTTCAGGTTGCAGTCGAGTCCACAATGGTCAGTGGGCAGTTCATGGCTGTGATGGCCTTGATCCACCTTTGAATCTCCGGGTTGGCTTTTGAAGGGGAGATTACGAGAAATTCAGTTTTCTTTGCATTAAGTTTGAGTTGGTTATTGGCTAGCTAATGGACAGTCAGCTTCAGGGTCTCATTCAGGGAGAGGATCTCCTTGAGCAAAGAGATATTGATGTATATTTGGGTATCGTCCGCATACATATGGTAGGAGATGTTGGCGGTACGTAGAACTTCGGTGAGTGGATCTAGGTAAAGATTAAAGAAGGTGGGGGCAGTGTTGAACCTTGGGGGACTCCGACCGTGACAGGGGTGGGAACTGATAGGTTGCCGTTGATGAGGAATCTCTGAGAGCGGTTGTGGAGGAAGGACCTGAACCATTCTAATACCACGCCATCCAAACCCATCCTGAATTTGAGGCGTTCAAGTAGTTTTTCATGGTTGACCGTATCGAAGGCGGAGGATAGATCAAGGAGGATTAGAAGGGAGGATTTGCCTTGGTCTAGGGCTTGGAGGGCATCGTCCACGATGTGGAGAAGTTTCGGTGCTGTACCCTGGTCTGAATCCAGATTGAAAGTCATCAAGTAGGTGGAAGTTGTTGATGTGCTGACTTAGTTGCTGTTGTACACACTTCTCCATAACTTTAGCTAATAGCGGGATATTGGAGATAGGTCTGAAATTGTATGGGGAGGCTGGGTTCAGTGAAGGTTTTTTCAGAATGGGGAGGACTTGGCTGGCTTTCAAAGGGTCTGGGATCGAGCCCTGCTGGAGAAAGGCTTTGATAATTGTAGTCCAGCAAGGAACGATGGATTGGGAGGCAGCAGCGAGGCAGTTGGAAGGCAGAGGGTCATTGAAGTGGTTATTTGGTTTTAAGGTAGAGAGGATTTTTGAGATATTGTCTTCGTTATAGTATTCGAAATCAGTCGAGCAGGCTTGGTTGTTAGGAGAGGCCAGGATGGTTGGTGCAGAAAAATGGGACAGGACAGGAAGTGATTGGGAGTAGGTAGTGGTACTGAGTTCAATTCCTAATGCCGCGATTTTATTCACGAAGAAGGAGAATTCATCTGAAGATATTAGCGATTTGGGGGATTCTTTCTGTGTTTTAGCCAGTTTATTAGGTCTCGCGCCTGCGATTGCAGGGCGAAGCCCTGCTGTCGCAAAGCGAGCCTATAGTGGTCGTTTCGGCTTTCAAGGACTAAAGAGGAGAGGACAAGAGACTGGCACACGCACGCAACCTGCCGGAATCGGATCAGGTCGCGCGCGCGAACATGCGCTCCGATTCCGGCAGGCTGTTCACACACACACAATGGATATGAACACGCACACACAAACAGACAGGTACACATAGACACACGTACACAGACAAATGCACACACACACACGCAGACACACGCGCGCACCCACGCACAGACACACGCAGACACACGCGCGCGCGCACACACACACACACACACACACACACGCAGACATATGCAGACACACGCGCACACACACAAATATGCACCCCTCCCCCCACCACTCTCCGGGCTCATTCTGGTACAGGCTCCAAAAATGTGGGGCTCTCCCTCGGGCATGGGAGCCCCGCGTCACCACTGCTCCTCTGGCTGGGCACTCCGTGGGCGCGGGCTTCCAGCAGAAAACGGAAGTCCCGCCCCTCGGCAGGTTTCGGCAGTGCACACGCACGTCTATTCCTGCTTCCGCTCATTCCGCACTCTTGCCCTGGGCTCGCATATCTGGTATGGGTTTTACCTTGTTTTACAATAGCGATCGTTTTTATTTTTATTTTTGTAATGCGATTTTGTATAGCGCGAACTTTACCCAAAGGTGTTGCTCTCTTGTTTTACTGGTCAGCAATCTCTACTTTGAACCTGTGCAGTTGTTGTTATAGAACCGAAACGTAGAGTAAATTGTTAACTGTCTGCTAAGGGTTTAAAGAAAGGTAAAACAAGACGTGTGTGTGTGTTTTTTAATGAAATGGTGTAATGTTTTGCCAACCTGCTTTTGTGTAAACGTTGATTCGTCTTTTGATTGTATCTAAAACAGGCATTTTTGTGTACTAGTTCCCTTTATTTTTAGTAACCTGTAATTCTAAAGATTTCTTCACAGCATCGATATTTCATTGCATTTTACTTTTGTTCATTTTTCCATTTGCAAGAGGAGCTCTTCTTCCTGCAGTGTAAAACCGTTATCTTCATCTTTAACCCTTTCAAATCCTTGATTCGGTTTTCATAGAGAGCGGCTGAGGATTCTCTCTTAGGGTCGGGGAAAGTGAATCCGTCCGCTGCACACATTGACATTGATGTGAAATATGGAAATCCACCCTGAAGTGTGCAGTCCCTGGAATTTGTGTGTTACAAACATAAATGTGTCTAACTACAAAGACCGGTCCATGTGTGTCAGACACCGGGTGTTCTGTTTGTATCTTTTATGTAACTCATGTAATCCTACGTCCTTATGTATCGAAACTGGTTCATTTTGTAAAGCGTTCTGACACCTTAAGGTAATGTTCGCGCTATATAAAATCGCATTAAATAAATAAATGAAGTACTGTCATTCAAACTGAGGGCCTCAGGCAATGCCAGTCTAGAAACACCCTGTCATCAAAACAGAGGCAATAGACTGTAATAATGTCCCACCACTAAGCATTTACTTTGGATCAGAACTCTCGTGGCAAAAATGTAATCAGCTGTGATCCAAACTCATTTTACCACTGTACAATGGATCGTAACCATCTGTCAATGGTGGCACATGATCATGTGGAGCCTGGGCCAGCTACTATTAGAACTTCATACAATTACATCAGAGACTTGTCTTGAAGCATTTTCTTAAGTCGAGCCTACTAGAGAGCGCCTGCTATGTCTGTTGTTAGGTCACACCTGATTGTTGGTTCACTCGCTGTCTGTTGTGAGCCTAATTGTGGACATGGAGCCTGCCTGTTGCTTACCATAGGTTAGTTTTCTTGCCACTTTCAATTTTTAGCATCTTATTCGTCTTGCATATCTTGTGTCTGTCCCGCCCCTGGATCAGACAATTTACTTGTGACTTCCTCTGCGCTTGTTTACAGTGTATTTGCAGTAGCCATGCTGCACAGCACCAGCAATTCTGTAGAGCATTGGCTAAGAACCGTCACCAAAGCCCAGAGGTACCAAAGGCAAGGCTTTGCCAGTGCTTGTTTGTATTTGTTCACCGTGTTTTCCGTTGTTCTTTAGTAATTTAAAAAAAACTGTAATGTATGATTCCTTCCCTGTACATGCCAGCCCACCTCCCACGCCTCTCTGTCATGGCATCCCCTAACAGTGTTATTTATGAGCTTTTGGTCTGCAGAGCTGCAGACAGAAAATGCCCATAAGCAACTAGCTAATGTTTTAGTGGTACCCAAATCTCCTGCCAAGGGCCAGACCTCGACACTTTCGCTGCTTAAGTGGGGGGTTCACTGCTCCTCAGGCACATACACATATTCGGTCTAATACATCGCTAGTTCTGTGGTACCTTTGCTGTAATAAGGAGTACTGTGCTGCTCTTTCAAGATAAACAAGCATTTGCAATGCAATAGGTCTCGCATTTGCGAGAGTTTAACCTATTGGCATTGTAATTGACAATGCCTTTTATTTACGTTTTAAAAACCAACACATAAATAAAAGGCAGTGCCATTTACAATGCCAATGGCTCAAACTCTAACAACTGCGAGACCTATTGCATTGCAAATGCTTGTTAGATTGGAGTTTGACCAGTTCAAAGAGCTTTTGGGGTCTATTCTTGGCGTTCCCCAGTTCTGATCTGAATCTTTTTGCAATTGATGATGTGCTTATTGTAGACATTTCTCGCCTGGCGGAGAAGCTTTAGATGCATTGCAGAGGGGTGTTGTCTCCAGATTCTTTCAGATTGCCGTAGAGATCTCCTCTCCATATTGAGGGAGCCAGTGAACCAGGGGTTTCTGTCTTTGATTTGTGTTATTTTTAGTTTAAGAGGGGCAAGGTCGTCCAGAATGTTTGAAATGGTTGACGAGTAATGCTCATTGAGGTCGCTGACCATGGTTATGTGCTGGGGGGAAGGTCAGATTTGCAGCGGGCCTCTAGTTTCATCAGGTCGAGGTTCTTAGTGTCTCTGGTCCAGCATTTGGGAATCACCTGTTGAGACGACTTTGTCTTGCGGATCCCGGGTAAAATGAAAGAGATGGAGTGATGGTCAGACCAGTCACAAGGGTCTATGGAGATGAACTTGACTGCGGAATCCTTAGAAATGATCCAGTTGAGGATGGCCCCTTTTGAGTGGGTTGGCAGAGAGCAGGCTTGAGTCAAGGCTAGGCTGGTTAGGAGGTCTTTGATGGCGTTGACGTGGCGATCTTTAGTGTCATTCCAGTGCAGGTTGAAATCACCCAAGAAAACCTCTGTGGCATTGGAAGAAATCTTTGTTGTCATGATTTCCAAGAGGTGATCAGTGAAAGAGTAGTTGAAACCTGGGGGGTGGTAAAAAAATGTGCAAGTTACCAAGGTGTAATGAGTTGGTGCAGATGGAGAGTGCGAGGTATTCGCAGGAGTCAGTGGAGAACGTTGAGAGTTCTGTGACAAGCAGGGAGGATCGGTAGATGCAGGCAATGCCTCCTCCTTTCCTGTTGGAGTGTCTGTCCAATCTGGCGATGTTGTAATTGGGCGAGACTAATAAGTCCAGGCAAGGTGAAAAGTACTCATTTAGCCAAGATTCAGTTAGCATGGCTAGGTCTAGGTTTTTGTCCAGGACGAGGTCAGCAATATCAGCGGCATGTTTGACTGCTGATCGGGGTTTATAGACTGGCAATGGGAGCGAGAGGCCCACAAGACATACTTTACACCAAGCAAGTGGGTAGAAACCTCCCAACACATACTAAAAAACCTCCTAACACATACTAAAACAGTGACTAAGTCATGATTTTAGCTACAGAATATCTGGGTTGGGAGGGCAAACTCACCTAAATGACAACTCTATGGGCGGGCAACCTTCTGAAGGGAATAGGTAAGCTGGGGGGGGTTTTGCCAAATGGGATTTACTGGGGCTGGAGACACTGGGAGACATTGGGAGAGGATCTGCAAGGAGAATATTACATGGGGAAAGGAGAGTGGCTCAAATATATTCAGCTAGGACATGCCCTGCGAAGATAACATCAGAAGAGGAGAGACCTTGGAATCTGCCTCACTATTAGAAGATAGGATATTGACAGAGTGATTGCAGGACAAAGCTATATCCTGGCTAAAAAAAAAAAAGATAATTAATAATGCCCCAGACCCCATGGGCGCCCTCCGGACAACATGGGAATGAGACGTGGGCTCTCTTGAGGATGAGGAATGGGCAGAGGTGCACCGAGGACTGAGAGAAGTGGCGATACAGGCAAGGTTCCAACTAATACAGCTTAAAATACTACATAGGGCATATTACCCCAGGTCAGTGCTTCACCAAATGGGACGTAGCGAAAATGTGTTGTGTCATAGGGGATGTGAGTCCGAGGGGTCCTTCTATCATCTATTGTGGGAATGCCCATTCCTGCAGGTCTACTGGTAGAAAATAGCTGAGGCAATGACAGAGGTGGTGGGTATGGAAGTTCCACTAGAACCAAAATGGTTTCTTCTTACAACCACTGGAAATGATGATTGGCCAAGACATGTAAATCAATGGTTGCACTAGCTGCTGTAGTGGTAAATAAATGGGGGCGACCACCATTCTGACAGTGGAGGAATGGGAAAATGATCATAACAGGTGCTGGGAAGCGGACGTTACGATATACAAGAGCAGAGGGTGCCCTAAGAAAGGGGATAAAATATGGGGGGCCTGGAGGGAATACCGAGGCTTATAAATTGGACTCTGTGATGCAGCATGTTTACTGTTAGTTGCGATTGAAGGACATCTTATTATGCATAGGACCACAATAAGGAATGATGACATAATATACTTGTTCTTAATATGTACAGATCATTGTTTAGGTACCAATAAAAAAGATTTTTTTTAAAATAAATAAGCATTGGCAAACCAGTAGGTCTTGTCTGCATTTGAGTCCTGAATAAACATTAAAAATTGAAGTAAAAAAATATAAAAGCAAACAATTATTGCTTTCTGTATACAAAGCTTCACTAGATAAAAATGTAATTTGAGATGGAATATAGTCCCTTCTGCGTTGCAATGTAAGAACTCCATAGGACGTGGATTGATACGTCAAACAACCAACAGTGTGAAGTGAGAGATAAATACTGTTTTCGGCAAAGCCAAAGCACATTCTGTGTATATCTTACAGAAATTGTGACAATCCGTCTTGCAATCAACTGTGCTGTCAAACCAGAACTAAAATAGCCATGGGGTTTGGTCACTAATATAAGTTATAAACA
The DNA here is from genome assembly GCF_964261635.1 of Lissotriton helveticus. Taxonomy (NCBI): domain Eukaryota; kingdom Metazoa; phylum Chordata; class Amphibia; order Caudata; family Salamandridae; genus Lissotriton; species Lissotriton helveticus. The sequence goes on along the minus strand of NC_136063.1, from coordinate 480,637,709 downwards.
GAACTACGTTCATTGCAACACTATTATCCAGCTACTCCCCATGTATCAACCTGCGCAGATGAATTCCATGCACTATTATGTGAGGACCGATATGTATGACTGCAATTTCACCAATTTCAAAGTTGATTTATAGCTTGCTTGGAATGTTGCTCATTCGAATACGTCTCATGGTAATCAGACTGGGTGGAATATATGTGGAAGTGCACCACAGGCCATTTACCTTTGTTATTTATGTTTGTCCTGGTCATACTGTGAAACTGAGAACATTTCTGAAATTAATGATTTTGTTTTTTAAATTATGTGAAACGATTCAAGGTGATACCTGATGATGCCTGAGAATAATTATTCTGTAAATATTTGCTTTACCGTCTTTAATTTGGGTTAAACATTTTTCTCACTTTCGAACTTCAATATGTATAATTTATACTGCGAGATTTCTGTGGATGTCAAATTCAAATAAATAAATAACCTTTTACTTTAGAGGTGTGAATGATTCAGGCTCTATGGAATCCACTCAGAATGTGAAATATCCTCACTTTTGTTATACTACAGTTCCAGATTACTAACAAGAAGAATGAAGGAGCAGTGACGACTCCTTGATGGAGTGCTGCGGGGCGGTCGGGCGGGGTTGGGGAGGGGCAGCCTGGGGGTAGTAAACACTGGCATACGGCCAACCGGAGTTAAGTAAATAAATAAATATATAAAACGAATTATATTGCGCGAGCTGCAACACCAAATGGCGGTGCAGAATGTGCAAAGTAATTTGCTTTATTTATTTACGTGACTCTGTTCGGGACAGACACAGGCCCGGCCCAGGAATTTTTATTTGGGTGGGCCAAGGGTGCATTCGGGTGGGCCACTGAGGGCCCGATTTATCTCTTATATGTCTAACCAGGCCTGCTTCTGGGCCCCCCTTTATCTCTTCTTAGTTTTACAAGGCCCAGTAAACTGCACTTTTTTCCAAATCTCTTTCTAAATTTTATTACTCTTAAAAAGTGTTTTTTTCCCGGTAATCTCTCTTTGATGGGAAGAGGAGGTTTCTGAGGTGGGAGTATCAGGCAAATTACACTACTTAGGCTCCCTCTGTGTGAGCCTTCAGGGAGAATCTCTCTTCATTACTACCTCCACCTGACCCCTGACTCTGCAGCGAGCTCTCTTCTATGCCTGATTATCCACTTTTCCACCACCCCTCTCCAGTGCAACTTATCTAACAGCTGACCATGGGCCCCTGCCCCATCCCAGCCACCATTTGGTTCCATTTTCATTGTTCCCGAAAAAACATTCGTAAAATCACTTTCAAACTTGAAACATTGAATATAGCAGTAAAGGTAATTAGCACACACTTTAAAATATGTTCCACAGATGCACTAATGACTGGACTGTTAATTACATAACCAAAAATAGAAAGGCCAGACAGGGCCGGCTTTAGCGCTGGTGTGAAAGTATTTTTTGGCACCCCACCAATGACCTCTTTCTCTGTAGATACCTTTATTACCACCCTCCACCAGTGTCCCTCATCTCTCCGTAGCCCCCACCCCAAGATCTCTTCCTCGATTCCCTCACTGCCACCCCCCAGTATTGCCCTTCATCTCTCCATAGCTCCCCTCACACCATGACCTCCTCCTTGGACTCCCTCACTGCCACCCTCCACTAGTGCCACTCATCTCTCCATAGCTCCCCCCACCCCATGACCTCCTCCTCGGATTCCCTCTTTGCCAGCCTCCAACAATGCCCCTCATCTCTCCATAGCTCCTCCCCCTATTGACCTCCTCCTCGGATTACCTCACTACCATGTTCCACCAGTTCCCCTCATCTCTCCGTAGCCCCTCCCCCTATTGACCTCCTTCTTGGATTCCCTCACTGCCACCCTCCACCAGTTCCCCTCTTCTCTCCGTAGCCACTCCCCCTATTGACCTCCTCGAATTCCCTCACTGCCACCCTCCACTAGTGCCCCTTATCTCTCCGTAGCCCCCCCCACTCCATTACCTCCTCCTCGGATTTCCTCACTGCCACCCTCCACTAGTGCCCCTCATCTCTCTGTAGCTCCCCCATCCCATGACCTCCTCCTCGGTTTCCCTCTTTACCACCCTCCAACAATGCCCCTCATCTCTCCGTAGCCCCTCCCCCTATTGACCTCGTCCTCAGATTCCCTCACTGCAACCCTCCACCAGTTCCCCTCATCTCTCCGTAGCCCCTCCCCCTACTGACCTCCTTCTCGGATTCCCTCACTGCCACCCTCATCTCTCCGTAGCTTCCCCCTCTCCATCCCATGACCTCCTCCTTGGATTCCCTCTTTGCCGCCCTCCAACAATGCCCCTCATTGCTCCATAGCCCCTCCCCCTATTGTCCTCCTCCTACGATTCCCTCAATACTACCCTCCACCGCTGCCCCTCATCTCTCTGTAGCTCCCCCCTCCACCCCATGACCTCCTGCTCAGATTCCCTCTTTGCCACCCTCCAACCATGCCCCTCATTGCTCCATAGCCCCTCCCCCTATTGTCCTCCTCCTCGGATTCCCTCAATACTACCCTCCACCAGTGCCCCTCATCTCGCTGTAGCTCCCCCCTCCACCCCATGACCTCTTCCACAGATTACCTCACTGCCACCCTCCACCAGTGTTCCTCATCTCTCCGTAGCCTCTCTCTCATATGCATTTCATGTGTTGTATAGTGGTACTCATATCAGAGTAGGGTGTCACAGTACTTTACATCATGCACACATTATACAGAGACAATAAATCAGTCTACAGGGTGTCACATAAATTAATGAGGATTACATGGAGTAGGAATCACATCATCTGTACTGGTGGGCAATATATTTTAAGAGGGTTTGGTCTGGAGAAGCACAAACTCAGGATTTAAAGAGCACTCAAGTGGTTGCGGGTTGGCTTACTGATAAAAATGTATATCTGCCCAAACAAACTCCTTTTAGCAACATTAGAATAATGAAAGACTGGGGAAGTTCTAACTATAACGCAACACAAAAAAAGCAAAGTTTGTATGCAGCTCTTTGATGACAGTTCAGAGGTCACTGCCCTAACTTAGGATTGTAACTTCTGAACTGCAAGTAACACAAGGATCTATGTGATAAAGGCAGTAACCCACTGAGCTATCCACATAAAATACAGTTTATCAGCATTTAAAAACTACCAACAGACAAATGACTGCTCTCCAGGATGATCTTAAATCACCAGTTATCTGAACATTTTTTATTGTTGTACATCGGTGGCAGATTCACTGCGAAGGCCAAGGCTCATGTTTGGGTGGGCCAGGCTCATCTTTGGGTGGGCCTGGCCCACCCGGCCCACCCTCTAGAACCGGGCCTGGACAGACACTTCAATCACACAATGCCTGAAGGATGAGGATCCAAAGCCAACTCAGTGTTTTTGTAACAAAAGGTCTTAAAAATGAAGAGTTTACATGTGAGGACACATACTACGGCATTGTGTACTCATGCAGATTTCCCACTTACATGAATATCTGCATGAGTCAAATTTACTCAGTAGTAGTCCTACTTGACATCAAGTGGGCTATTCACAAAGGTAAATTAAGTATAAAAAAACAACAACAAAAACATAGGGTTATGGCCAAAATTAAGTTTTTTATAACTCTTACAAATTCACAGAAGGATTTCTTTTGGCATAAATAGTTTTAAGTGTGTAAAAATAAATGTATATTTAGGTGGAGTCATACATCTATGCAGGTACTGTACCATTCATTTTTGTGAATCTGGCGTTTTGTCTGTCATAGATTTCCATGAGTGCTCATGTGATTTGTGAACCCCCACAACGTTTTAAATATATTGCACATGTAGGAATAAACTTACAGAAGTAGATTTCTATCTTTGCGATTCGGAGCCAATATGCCTGTAGTGCATAACCCCACAGCCCAAACACATTAGGGCATTTTAATGCTAAAGAATGCTATATTTTATTTCATTAAGCATCCCAAATGGCAGCTTATTTACAAGGATCTTCATAACTACCGTTGTGACAAAACATAGAGCACTGCCATTAATCTAGGTCAAAGCTGGAATGGCTACATTTTGTCCACGGTGTGATGCGGCGGATGGAATGCCAGAGACAGGATCAATTCTCATTTTCTAAATGGAAACGGAGAGCGCTGCAACAACAAGGCCATCATTAATAACTAAGAGCCAGGAGCCCTTCTAAAATTAGTTAACAGGGAACAGCATATTGCCTTCTAAACAAAAAGTAAATGCAAGAGGCGCACTTCCTTTTTGACGTGGCAAGAGTTGACATTGCAGATAATCTCTTCAAAGTGCGAAAGCTGGCATTTTCTTCAACACAACACGGCCAGTCATTGGCAGTCCATGTCCCTGTAATCACTGATGTCACAAACAGCTCTCCGCATCCGTTGGGGTGCGACAAATACAAACACTTCCGCTTATTAAGAGGAAGAACTGGCATGACTGAATGAATATAAAGATTACATACTTCAGTACTATGCTTTCGCTTATTCAGTGCTCTGAAGTAAAGGATGTGGGACGGATTGCCAGTTCAGAATCGACATATAAACACATACCATTGGGCATATATAATGTAGCAGAATATACAATGTCTTTGTTGTGCTTTGAGCACAGTAGTAGAAAATCCTTTAGAATTAGGCCGTGATCAAATATTTTCTTTGAACAAATGATATCTTGTGCATACCAAATTGCTATGGCATAATAAAAAAGCATTTTCAATGCAATAGGTCTCGCACTTATGCAAGTTTGAGCTACTGCCATTGTAAATGACATTGCCTTTTATTTAAGTGGTGATTTTAAAAACATAAATAAAAGGCTTTGTCATTTACAATGCCAATAGCTTAAACTCTCGCAAATGCAAGATCTATTGCATTGCAAATGCCTGTTTTTTAGTGAAATCTGTCCTGTGTGGGCAACGCACACAGATCACACAAGGGCTGCAGGAAGAACTGTAGTAAGAGATTTGAGGCCATCGTCATCTTGGAATCAGGCCAAGATTCATTCAAAAGGGGCTTGCATCACAAAACACATACGTACTCAATGAGTGTTAGCTCACAAAAGATTAAAAGAAAATGTCTCCTACAAAATACAGCTAAAATCTAAAAGACCCTCCCAAACTGTCGCTATGATTTACAGTCTACCAGATTCCACCTTCATAAAGTCAAGCTAAAACATCCTCATACTCGGGAATTTGAAACTCATGGTTGAAGCCATGGTAATTTCAAACCGTGACTACAGCTCACCCTTCCTTAGTGGACCCACCCCGAAAAAAAACGCAGCCCCATTAACATGTGTTCTTCATGCTGCCTCTCTTTCAATGTACGCAACAGAGGTGTACACTACCTACATCCAACCTCAAAACGACACTACTGCTACAAACATAATTAGCAGAACAAAACGCAAATATATTGTAAACCAAATAAAACTTAAAGGACATTCTTTTGAGTCGGGGAGAAATATAATCGCTAACACATTTTTTGGGGAGTGCAGTAAAAGCGTTACACTTCGACCAACTTCCAGGTCTCAAGAACGGTGTTGGAGATTGCCGGAGAATGACAAGCCTGGACGTACAGAGGCATATGTACAATGTGAAACTCAAATCTCTGTACACGTTGGTGACAGTCAAACAAATCGAACAAAGAACATATAAAATATAGCAAAGCAAGACGGAGATCCCAAAACGATGCTACAACCACCGATAGCCCCACTAGTTTAAGGCTCACATTTATACTGAATGTGTTTCCTGTAATTAACCCCCCAGAGTGCTGGCAGCGAGGAGCAGTAAAATGACCAGGAGGCTGTAATGAACACCACATGTTCAGGCTACAGGTCGCCCCTTCCAAAACAGCAGCACCCCTAGAGAGTAGAGCATGTTATTGTGGGCACAAACGGCGGGCCAGTCCCATCCACTCGCCGGGCATTTCCGTTGTACAGCAATTACTACCTGTGATCAGCAATGCAATATGTGCAGTCCTGCAAGCTGGTCTAGACCATGTACACAGTGCACAAGGGAACCTTACTGCTCCCGGTACCCTATACCCACCTGAAGTACATGGGGGGAGGGGGCATGAGAATCGGGTCACACTGCAGCTAAGACTGGGCATGCTTTATTTAGCCGGAAACTCCGACTGCCCATTTCCCATGTGTTTATCAGCATATTGTGCCTACCGAGTTTTTTTTTTCTCGACACCAGGACCAGGCAATAGCATAAGTCGACAGTCATGTCATTGAAAAAGTCCAGTTTTTCCTGGTGTGTGACACCAAATGAGTTCCAATAGGCTTTCTGCAGTTAGCGAGGCTTGCTGTAAGGGCATTGCTTCACCCCCCCACTTACACAAATAAAGAGGATGCCGCAAGTAAGGCTGACGGTTTTAAATGACCCAGGGCTGTTCTGCATGACTAGGTGATGCAGTTCACCGTCTGCTGAGGCAGGCGCCCTGCCGGGGAAGAAGGCGACAATACGGATTCCTACAAGCCTCCGCCGGGCTCGGGTTAAAAGGAATCGACGCTCTCTTAAAAATAAGCAATGAAGTACTAGTAGACAGTAGTGCTTTTGAAAAGCAAAGTGCTCTTAAAAAAATAAAGTATTCCCGCTTTATTGAAAGTTAAAGCACGAATAGTTAAACAGTGACACCGTAAGGAGATAGTGCTTGACCGGTGCTCTGCAACTGCAAAGCGGAAACAGAAAGGAGGGAAAAGAGATGCAATTACCCAGTAGCAAGCAAGGACAGTGGCACACGCAAATAATAAGCGGCCGCGAGGAACGAGCAGAGGAGGGGGCCACGCCCCCAACCAGATGGCTGCACGTAAATAAGTGCGAGCGGAGCGAAACTGTAGTTAGGCGCCGCTGCCTCGGGACTACACGGAAGTTACCATAGGGCCAACAGAAATCAAGAAAACAACAGCAATGCCAGACTTAAACCAATCGCGAGGGGCAGGAGAAATTACACGGAGTTGAAGCCAATATACAGATTACTTTAAGTCTCGCTGAGACACCGCATGCAGCGCATGCGCTACCAAGGCGAGACCTAGAAATGTACAACCTTTTGTTCATTCCTTACTTCCTTTAGGAAACTATTTCCTCATCAGAAGGGTTGTTGTGTTACATAGTTAGATTAATTTAGCAAGGGCTGCTACATACATGATGTTACCCTAAAGAACATGCCTTAAACTGAGCTTGTCTCAAGATAAAGATCATTGGTGGGGGATAAAAAACAGGAACTAGTGTATCACAAGAGTAAACTACACGTTTCTGGGAGATTTCACTGATGTAAATTCTGAACATCTCATGAAATTGCGCGCAGTTGTTTTTGCAGCTTAATATTAGAAATAAACTAAATATATCAAAGCTAATTAACACCTAACACAACTTTGTAACCTTTGACTTGTTATCCATAACATCTGTTTTAATCAAGCTGTCAGAACTTAATTTAGAAATACACATAAGAGAAGCCAATAGCTCGTGTCAACGGTATATAGCAGATTGGCACATGCGTCCTCTTATAATAAGACATCTTATGATTAAATTATTCGGCAAATATATTTATATGGTATTAATTGGTGCAGTCAGCTAATTGCTAGAACAGGTTATCAGGACTGTAGCATCTACAGTACAAAACGTGACACTGATGTTTCAGACTTTTGCATAGTGAAAAGGGTTTTCACCAGTTTAACACAGAGCACGCACAGTCTGGGGCAGCAACCCATGCTAACTCTCACACACACACAGAACAGGTAACTAGAGAGCGTCAGAAGAGCAAGATTTCCTCAAACAGACCATGTGCATAGACAGCAGCTGGGTACGTTTGCACACACACAACCAAGACACTAAGGAGTTGCAGCATACCAGGCGGGTGTGCAGATTCTCTGACATGGCTACATAACATTACAGGCAGCACACACGTGCTTACACAGACAGATCAGGAGCAGGATTGACCGAAGTAAGGTTCCCTCACACAAAGAGCTCGTTACAACTTAGCCACCAGCAGTGCATAAATCATCTCTCTCTCTCACACATACACACAAAACAGAAACACACACATACACACTCATGCACACACACACATCACAGCATAGCCATCAGGAGTGCATAAATATTTTCTGTCTCTCCCACATATACACAGAAACACACACACACATCACAGCATAGCCATCCGCACTGCATAAATTATCACTCTCTCTTACACACCCACACTATTGCTTTCTCTCTCTCTCTCTAGGGCACAGACAGGGGAATGAACGGTTGCGTGAACACATATAATCAAGTACAACATGGACAACAGTATAGCAAGCCTTCTTCGGCACACAAGACAGGTACAGAGCCACAATACAGAGTCCAGCTATACTCACAGCCTTCTTCGGCACACAAGACAGGTACAGAGCCACAATACAGAGCCCAGCTATACTCACACACAAAAAGTAAAACAAATCACAGAACTAGCAGCAAAAACTGCAATACTCATTCACACAGAGTAGATAACACATGGACAGCAACAGAGTACATACCCCCATAAAAAGCACAGATAACAGCAGTGCAACCTTCCCTACACAAAACAGCATGGCAGCGGTGGAGCAAGCTTCCGCCCTTTTAGCCTGGGTTAAAGCTTTGGGAGTGTGAGACCTTTCCCTTTCTCATTATGAGAATGTTTTACTAGGGCATATTGGGTTAGCTCGGGCATTTGGTGCTCTGGAACTTACACCAAACCAGAAATTTAGGAACAGCAGCAGAAACCTTGTTTTCACAATTCTCAAAGTTACTAATAAATCATAGGTTTAATGTGAGGCATCTTAAATAGTGTCATCAGTGTATAATAGCAAAGGATCTTTGATACAGTTTGGATACATTTTGCAGCACACAAGTGGGGTTGTCCTTTGTCCAATTTACTGTTGCCATCATGGATAGAAACAGAGGACTGAGCAGTAATAGAAGAGACACCGAGCCACACACAGTGCTGTCAACACTCCAGACTGACATGTATGTGTCTGGGAGGGCACGCCATGTACTGTTTCTCCTCGGCTCAAGGTAGCGATTACAGAAAATGGCGAACCCAGGAATGCCTCTGGCCAAGATGCAAAACCTGCTTAAATCTTCCCTCCACACTAGGCAGCATTCAATGACACCAAAAGAGGACTGATTAGGTTCCCAGAATAAGTCAGCCATGCATCTTTGCAGCCCCAGGCTGCATGCCTGCATCACAGTTACTGTATGCTGGCTGGCAAGGTGTGCTTGGCAACAAGTACGACAGTGTTGTGGAGATGAGATATGCCCGGAAATGCAGACTGACTTTGAAGCAGCTATTGATACAGGCTACAAAAGAGGAATGAAAACTGGTTTATGAGACAACTGACATGGACATCCTGCTTTCTTCTCCTACTGCCAGCGTCATCCGTGCATTCACACACCTGCCTTCCTTGGTTGCAACAAATGTAAGCATAGGCCCAGACCTTTACCGAAGCTCTTCGTCTAAGACGTAAATGTGTACATACATACAGTGTGGCAAGATTCACCCTCTGAATGTGGAGTGAAAATCCTGAGCATGTGATGCTTACTTTCCCCAAGCTCAAACCCTATACTACCAACGCAATAGTTTTCTCTGAGTGAGGTAAAGTGCTAGTACACTAAAACGAACATTAGGCTGGATAAGGCTTCTCACTTGGGTATGCACACTGCTGTGTCTAATACACAAGGCACTGATGCACAGATGTCTCTATGGTGTACAAAATGATAATAAAAATAAATGAACGAAAGGTGTACATAGAAATTGACCAAACATTGTGGAAGATCACTGCAGTTAAACTGCCAATTGAAGACAAGCAAATCCCAAAACCAAACAACAATATGGAGGGATAGTTTCATTAGTACAATTTGTTTTACTGAATATTTTTGTCACTCACAAAGGAAATGGCAAGCAGGCTCGTGTAGATTGGAATTATACTTCTGCATTTCCCATTTCCCTCCACAAGATTGCAGATGGCCTAATAGTAGCTTGAAGTAGTCCCTGATTTTGTATTCTGACCAGCTGCTCATAGCATATGGAAGGTTGAGCTTTTTAGGTTTTAAGTCATGTGGCTCATCTATTCTGGTATGCCACTTATCTTAGGATGTGTATGTGCTTACAGAGTGTTAATTTCACCATCTTCTCAATACTGATAGACTGGTAGCAATTTACAGTACAGCCTGACTTTACTTCCAACGAGGTAACAAGTAGGGAAAACCTTTACAGTCACTTTGGCATGTATTGATATTTCTAGTCACTTAAAAAAACAAAAGTTACAGGGTCGTTATAGTTAGACAAAGATTATACATGCACAAAGCCATATAAATTCAGCTGTTATAGTTATCTAAGCTAACTATGACTAATGCACCCAAAATGCATTGCTTATGACCTCACTTATTACATCACTCATAACATGGCCAGTGACATCATGTTTTATATGTAGTTATCATCTACACATCATAAACACAAAGGTTCTATTTAGAGCCACCCTTTTTCCCCAAACACTGGTTCATTTTCTTTTTAAACCCTTCTTCTGTAATTTTTACTCAACTCTACGGATCTGTTGCGGTTCAACAAACCAAAAGCACATATTCAATACACAGTAGCAATTTAGGGTTCACTTGTAAAGGTCTGTGAGTGAATGTATGACTGTTTGTGTGGATCGCTGAGTGGGAGTGCCTGTGTCGGTCTGTGAGTGGGTGTGCGATTCTCGGAGTGGGTGTGTGAGTGTCCGAGTATGTCTTTGAGTGGGTGTGTGCGTGTCTGTGTGGGTCTGTGAGTGTTTGTGTGAGTGTCTGAGTGAATTTGTGAGTGAGTGTCTGAGTGTCTGAGTGGGTCAGTGATTGGGTATGAGAGTATCAGAGTAAATAGGTGAGTGGTTGTGAGAGGTTCTCAGAGGGTCTGTGAGTGGGTGTGAGAGTTTCCTAGTGGGTCTGTAAGTGTCTGAGGGGGTCTGTGAGTGGGTGTCAGAGGGTCTGAGTGTGGTTATGTGAGTGGGTCTGTGGATCTGTGTGGGTGTCTATGTGGGTCTGTGATTAGGTGTGTGAGTGTCTGATTAGACTTGTGAGTGGGTTTGTGAGTGTCTTAATGGGCCTGTGAGATGGGCGTGTGACTATCTGAGTCAGTCTGTGAGTAGGTGTGAGAGTATTTGAGTGGGTATGTGAGTGGGTGTGTGTATGTGTGTAATGGGTGTGTGAGTGCCTGTGTGAGTATGTGAGTAGCCATGTGAATGTCAGTGCAGGTGTCTAAGTAGGTGTGTGGGTCTGTGAGTGGGTCTATGAGTGCATGAGTGGCTCTGCAAGTGGCTGTGTGAGTGCCTACATGGGTATGTGAGTTGGTGTCTGAGTGGATCTATGAATCGGCGTAAGAGTGTCTATTTGGATCAACAAATGAGTATCTGGGTGTTTATGTGGTTCTGCGAGTGTGTGTAAGTGTCTGTGGGTCTGTGAGTGGGAGTGTCAGTGCCTGCATACATCTTTGAGTGGGTTTGTGAGTTCATATCTGGGTCTGTGAGCGGGTCTGAGAGCGCCTTCATGGGTCTCTGGGAGGGGGTTGTGAATGCCTCCATAGGTCTGTGATAGGGGGGTCCACATCCCCAGATATCTATGTTTCTTACCGCCAGTAGGTAATAACGCACACCTGGCTGGAGAGCAATGTACATTAATGGAGAGTGTTGGGAGATGATAAAAGACCACACACATTTTCCATGATGAGGTTTGATTCTAAATATTTTGTTCCCTCTCCTAGCAGCTAACAAGCTGTTGTTTTTCCAGTGGTAAGTGACAACACCTCTAGCTGCCAAGCAAAGTTGATTTATGAGATCTCGAAAGAGCTCCCAGTTGGCCAAAATTGGCCTCAGTCCCGGTGACATAATTCCCAGTTCAACAGGTACAAGAACACTCATAATTGCCTTACAAAAATATGAAAGCTTGCATTCTACCCAGCTCCCACACAAAAACATAGAATGAAATGTCAGCTCAAAAGACAGAAATTACAAGAACCACATCTATCACAGCAGACTGTTACTTTCATATCTTTTGTATCAGTGAACGAGGAATTCATGGTGTACCGCAAACTCTTGGATTGGAACTATATTACAGCCAGTATGTGCAACAAAGATATACTATTAAACTAAGCATGTTTTTATGATTACCAAGGTCTACTTTTTTAATGTGCATTTTTTGAGGATCAATTTTGTGAATGCATATATTATAACACAAGCATTAGAAATGCAATCGGGCTCGGATTTATTTGAGTTTGAGCTAATGGCATTGTAAATGCCAATGTCTTTTTGCCATGTGTTATGGAGTGTGTGCATGTGGTGTGTAGTGGAAGTATGTTGGTTGAATTGTAATTTTACCAATGGTGGCATGCTGTGCTTTATATGAATATGTTTAAAAGTAAAGTGTACCATACTGCGATTGCTTGGTGGAAAAGTGCACTGCCGGCTGGAGGTGTGTGTGCCTGGTGGAAGGGTGCACTGACGGCTGGTGGGTGTGTGCTTGGTAAAAGCGTGCACAGATGGATGATGGTTGTTGGTGTTTGTGCATGGTGAAAGCATTCATTGACGGCTGGGGGTGTGTTGTTGTGTGTGTTGTTTTCTGTGTGCTGGTGAGTGTGTGCTGGTGAGTCTGTGGGGGTGAGCCTGGGGAGTGAGTGTGGTGGTGAGTGTGTTGTGTTGAGTGGTGACAAGTGTGTGGTGTTGAGAGACTGAGGTGTGTGGTTTGTGTGTGCGTTATGTGTGTGTGGTGTAAGTGTGTGTGGTGTTTTCTGCACACTCACACACTGCCCCGTAACATTCACACACTGCTCACCCGCACACTCCCAATGTCACCCTGCATAGTCACACACTGTTTACCCTGCACACTCATTCTGCACACTCACACAATGTGCACCCTGACACACTGTCTCTGCAGTCACTCTGCACTCACTGTCACTCTGCACTCACTGTCACTCTGCACTCACTGTCACTCTGCACTCACTGTCACTCTGCACTCACTGTCACTCTGCACTCACTGTCACTCTGCACTCACTGTCACTCTGCACTCACTGTCACTCTGCACTCACTGTCACTCTGCACTCACTGTCACTCCTGTCACTCTGCACTCACTGTCACTCCTGTCACTCTGCACTCACTGTCACTCTACTGTCACTCTGCACTCACTGTCACTCTACTGTCACTCTGCACTCACTGTCACTCTGCACTCACTGTCACTCTGCACTCACTGTCACGCTGCACTCACTGTCACGCTGCACTCACTGTCACTCTGCTGTCACTCTGCACTCACTGTCACTCTGCTGTCACTCTGCACTCACTGTCACTCTGCTGTCACTCTGCACTCACTGTCACTCTGCTGTCACTCTGCACTCACTGTCACTCACTGTCACTCTGCACTCACTGTCACTCTGCTGTCACTCTGCACTCACTGTCACTCTGCTGTCACTCTGCACTCACTGTCACTCTGCTGTCACTCTGCACTCACTGTCACTCTGCTGTCACTCTGCACTCACTGTCACTCTGCACTCACTGTCACTCTGCACTCACTGTCACTCTGCACTCACTGTCACTCTGCACCCCCACTCTGCACACCCACTCTGCACACCCACTCTGCACACCCACTCTGCACACCCACTCTGCACCGCCACTCCCCACTCTGCACCGCCACTCTGCACCGCCACTCTGCACCGCCACTCTGCACCGCCACTCTGCACTGCCACTCTGCACTGCCACTCTGCACCACCGCACCGCCACTCTGCACCGCCACTCTGCACCGCCACTCTGCACTCTGCACCGCCACTCTGCACTCTGCACCGCCACTCTGCAACGCCACTCTGCAACGCCACTCTGCAACGCCACTCTGCAACGCCACTCTGCACTCTGCACCACCACGGCACCGCCACTCTGCACCGCCACTCTGCACTCTGCACTGCCACTCTGCACCGCCACTCTGCACCGCCACTCTGCACCGCCACTCTGCACCGCCACTCTGCACCACTGCACCAACATTGCACTGCACCGCCACTCTGCACCGCCACTCTGCACCACTGCACCAACATTGCACTGCACCGCCACTCTGCACCGCCACTCTGCACCACTGCACCGCCACTCTGCACCGCCACTCTGCACCGCCACTCTGCACTCTGCACCGCCACTCTGCACTCTGCACCGCCACTCTGCACCGCCACTCTGCACCGCCACTCTGCACCGCCACTCTGCACCGCCGCACCGCCACTCTGCACCCCCACTCTGCACCCCCACTCTGCACCGCCACTCTGCACCGCCACTCGGCACCGCCACTCGGCACCGCCACTCTGCACTCTGCACCGCCACTCTGCACCGCCACTCTGCACCGCCACTCTGCACCGCCACTCTGCACCGCCACTCTGCACCGCCACTCCGCACCGCCACTCCGCACCGCCACTCCGCACCGCCACTCTGCACCCCCACTCTGCACTCTGCACCGCCACTCTGCACTCTGCACTGCCACTCTGCACCGCCACTCTGCACTCTGCACCGCCACTCTGCACTCTGCACCGCCACTCTGCACCCCCACTCTGCACTCTGCACCGCCACTCTGCACTCTGCACCGCCACTCTGCACCGCCACTCTGCACTCTGCACCGCCACTCTGCACCGCCACTCTGCACTCTGCACTCTGCACCGCCACTCTGCACCGCCACTCTGCACCGCCACTCTGCACCGCCACTCTGCACCCCCACTCTGCACCCCCACTCTGCACTCTGCACCGCCACTCTGCACCCCCACTCTGCACTCTGCACCGCCACTCTGCACCGCCACTCTGCACTCTGCACCGCCACTCTGCACCGCCACTCTGCACTCTGCACCGCCACTCTGCACCGCCACTCTGCACCGCCACTCTGCACCGCCACTCTGCACCGCCACTCTGCACTCTGCACCGCCACTCTGCACCGCCACTCTGCACTCTGCACCGCCACTCTGCACCGCCACTCTGCACCGCCACTCTGCACCGCCACTCTGCACTCTGCACCGCCACTCTGCACCGCCACTCTGCACCGCCACTCTGCACCGCCACTCTGCACCGCCGCACCGCCACTCTGCACCGCCACTCTGCACCGCCACTCTGCACCGCCACTCTGCACCGCCACTCTGCACCCTGCACCGCCACTCTGCGCCGCCACTCTGCACTCTGCACCGCCACTCTGCGCCGCCACTCTGCGCCGCCACTCTGCGCCGCCACTCTGCGCCGCCACTCTGCGCCGCCACTCTGCGCCGCCACTCGGCACTCTGCACCGCCACTCTGCACCGCCGCACCGCCACTCTGCACCCCCACTCTGCACCCCCACTCTGCACCGCCACTCTGCACCGCCACTCGGCACCGCCACTCGGCACCGCCACTCGGCACCGCCACTCGGCACCGCCACTCGGCACCGCCACTCGGCACCGCCACTCTGCACCGCCACTCTGCACCGCCACTCTGCACCCCCACTCTGCACCCCCACTCCGCACCGCCACTCTGCACCCCCACTCTGCACCCCCACTCTGCACTCTGCACCGCCACTCTGCACTCTGCACCGCCACTCTGCACTCTGCACCGCCACTCTGCACCCCCACTCTGCTCTCTGCACCGCCACTCTGCACTCTGCACCACCACTCTGCACCGCCACTCTGCACTCTGCACCGCCACTCTGCACCGCCACTCTGCACTCTGCACCGCCACTCTGCACCGCCACTCTGCACTCTGCACCGCCACTCTGCACCGCCACTCTGCACTCTGCACCGCCACTCTGCACCGCCACTCTGCACTCTGCACTCTGCACCGCCACTCTGCACCGCCACTCTGCACCGCCACTCTGCACCGCCACTCTGCACCGCCACTCTGCACTCTGCACCGCCACTCTGCACCGCCACTCTGCACTCTGCACCGCCACTCTGCACCGCCACTCTGCACTCTGCACCGCCACTCTGCACCGCCACTCTGCACCGCCACTCTGCACTCTGCACCGCCACTCTGCACCGCCACTCTGCACTCTGCACCGCCACTCTGCACCGCCACTCTGCACCGCCACTCTGCACCGCCACTCTGCACCGCCACTCTGCACCGCCACTCTGCACCCTGCACCGCCACTCTGCGCCGCCACTCTGCACCGCCACTCTGCACCGCCACTCTGCACCGCCACTCTGCACCGCCACTCTGCACCGCCACTCTGCACCCTGCACCGCCACTCTGCGCCGCCACTCTGCACTCTGCGCCGCCACTCTGCGCCGCCACTCTGCGCCGCCACTCTGCGCCGCCACTCTGCGCCGCCACTCTGCGCCGCCACTCTGCGCCGCTACTCTGCACCGCCACTCTGCACCGCCACTCTGCACCGCCACTCTGCACCGCCACTCTGCACCACCACTCTGCACCACCACTCTGCACCACCACTCTGCACTCTGCACCGCCACTCTGCACCGCCACTCTGCACCGCCACTCTGCACCGCCACTCTGCACTCTGCACCGCCACTCTGCACCCCCACTCTGCACCCCCACTCTGCACTCTGCACCCCCACTCTGCACTCTGCACCGCCACTCTGCACTCTGCACCGCCACTCTGCACCGCCACTCTGCACCGCCACTCTGCACTCTGCACCGCCACTCTGCACCGCCACTCTGCACCGCCACTCTGCACCGCCACTCTGCACTCTGCACCGCCACTCTGCACCGCCACTCTGCACCGCCACTCTGCACTCTGCACCGCCACTCTGCACCGCCACTCTGCACCGCCGCACCGCCACTCTGCACCGCCAATCTGCACCGCCACTCTGCACCGCCACTCTGCACCGCCACTCTGCACCGCCACTCTGCACCGCCACTTTGCACCGCCACTCTGCACCGCCACTCTGCACTCTGCACCGCCACTCTGCACCGCCACTCTGCACTCTGCACCGCCACTCTGCACCGCCACTCTGCACTCTGCACCGCCACTCTGCACCGCCACTCGCCACTCTGCACCGCCACTCTGCACCGCCACTCTGCACTCTGCACCGCCACTCTGCACCGCCACTCTGCACCGCCACTCTGCACCGCCACTCTGCACCGCCACTCTGCACCGCCACTCTGCACCCCCACTCTGCACCCCCACTCTGCACCCCCACTCTGCACCGCCACTCTGCACCGCCACTCTGCACTCTGCACCGCCACTCTGCACCGCCACTCTGCACTCTGCACCGCCACTCTGCACCGCCACTCTGCACCGCCACTCTGCACCGCCACTCTGCACCGCCACTCTGCACCGCCACTCTGCACCGCCACTCTGCACCGCCACTCTGCACTCTGCACCGCCACTCTGCACTCTGCACCGCCACTCTGCACTCTCAAACTGCACTCTCAACTCTCAATCTCCACTCTGCACTCTCAAACACCACTCTCAATCTGCACTCTCATACTGCACTCTCATACTGCACTCTCATACTGCACTCTCATACTGCACTCTCAAACTGCACTCTCAAACTGCACTCTCAAACTGCACTCTCAAACTGCACTCTCAATCTGCACTCTCAATCTGCACTCTCAACTCTCAATCTGCACTCTCAACTCTCAATCTGCACTCTCACAATTGTCATATACACGTATGTGAGTGTGACAGGAGCAAGGCGGTCATGTTTTCTGCCCCCAAGACCACTGTAATCAGATGCTTTACTGTCTGCTAGAATAGTGCAACTACTCCATATAAACAGTCCTGAAGAATTCCAGTTAGACTTCTGAAAGGGGAAACCTGTTGACAGACAGCCTTTAGAGCGAAAGACAGTTCCCCCCAGCTTATCCCAGATTTGCTGCTTTTATGAACACTACACATAAACTTTGAGAATGCTATTAGGCTTTCAACGTCTTGCCCCTTATTAAAAAAATATTATAGTATGCCACTTGTAGTATGTCATTGCTCTGCATTGTGCTGCTTTGGCATTTCATCTTGAAAAAATACTTTTGGATTGTCTTAAGATATGTAAAAAAAATATACACAAACCTTGAACACCTAAAGAGTGATATTTAAAGAGGAATGAAAGTGAATCTCTGAACTATATGAAACCAGTCAAAAGGTTCCTATCTCCCACTTCCGATAGATGCTTGCTTTTAGAATTCTTGAACTAATGAAGCCCTTTCCCGGCCTGGCATGGAGCAGCTGCGCGCTGAGCGCTGCTGAATGGTGAACGCGCCCGGCCATCTGGATTCACTTACGGAGGCACCCTGACAGCTCCTAATTATAATTAATGTACTTCTTTGCGCGAGCACGCACGAAAAATGCCCAACATGGCGTCCGAAAACTACATTTACCCTATCACTTCAAGCCTATTAAAACGACACCACAACGAAGACGAATCACTGGCCAGATGAGATACCAGACTAAGGAATGTGTGGAATTTGTCTCGCAAAAGCCCTAGGAGATACTTTTTTTTTCTCTTCTTTAACATTAGGATCTCGAAACTCCTCCCACTTACGTGGGCGGAGGCCTCGCCCTAAAAACACCACATGGATGCAGAGAATGATCTTGTGGCTTTTGCTACTCATATAAACTGGGATCTAATTCATACTTATGCATTCAAGAACGACTGTCTAATTCAGGTTTATTTATTTATTTTATTTAGGGGATTTGTAGAGCGCGTAGTCACCCAGTGGGTATCCCAGCGCTGAAACCATATTACTCACGAGGGGGTGTAGTCCGGGAAAGTGACAGTTTTAGGGGAAGAGAAGAGTTTTGAGTGCTTTTCTGAACCGAAGGAGGTTTGGTTCTGTCCTAAGGCTCAGGGGGAGTGCATTCCACTTCTTTCCAGTGTTAACTGAGAGGCGGCGGCCACCTGTGCGGACCTTTTTCACTTTAGGGATCGTGATAAGGTTTCCGTGCTCCGAGCGGAGCGCTCTGGTGGGCCTATAGGGGGTGATCCAGTTGTTTAGTATAGGAGGGCCAGTGTTATGAAGAGTCTTGTGAGCAAGGCAGAGGGCCTTAAAAATGACCCTTTCCCTAATCGGGAGCCAGTGCAGCTTCCTGAGCGCAGGCTTGGCAGATGATCTGGCCGGGGTGTTTGTGAGGAGTCGGGCGGCGGCATTTTGAACCTTCTGAAGAGTTTGAAGGGTGGATTCTGGGGCGCCCAGGTAGATAGCATTGCTGTAATCCAGCCTCGATAGAATTAAGCCCTGGATCAGCATGAGACGCGACTGAAAAGGTAGAAGTGGAATTACCTTCCTGCAAGATTTAAGTAAACCGTAGCAGGTGCCGGCCGTCTTTCTAGCCTGGGTCCTGAAGGTGAGGTCAGTCTCCAGCCACACTCCAAGACTTTTGACCTCCTTCTTGGGAGTGGGGGGTTCGCCCATGCAGGCGGGCCAGATGTGAGAGGGGAGGTTCGCGGTTTTTTGTCCAAGGAGCAGAATCTCTGTTTTGGAGCCATTTAGCTTCAAAGCAGAGTCACTCATCCACTGATATACGTTGGTAAGGCAGTCGTGGAGATTGGAGGGCTCAAGCTTGGGGTGGGAGAGTGTCACCACCAGTTGTGTATCGTCGGCGTAGCTGACGATAGTGACTCCAAAGGGTGAGACGAGTCCCTCCAGTGGGGCCATGTAAACGTTAAACAACGTGGGGCTCAGGGAGGAGCCCTGAGGCACGCCACACTGGAGGGGGATGGAGGGGGAGCGGCTTTCGCCTTCCCAAACTTGGTAGGAGCGGCGGGAGAGAAAGGACGCAAGCCACCTCTGAGCTCTGCCTTTAACCCCAACAGTCCCAAGACGGTGGATTAGGACCTGGTGACTGACCGTGTCAAAGGCCGCACTGAGGTCTAGGAGGACCACTGCCACTGATCCTCCTGTATCGATGATTTCCCTGGTTCTTTCTACTGCCACGAGGAGGGCGGTGTCCGTGCCCTGACCTGGTCTAAAGCCTGTCTGCGAGTCGTTGAGAAGATGGTTTGACTCGAGGTAGTGTGACAGCTTTTTATTTACCAACTTTTCGGCGACTTTACCTATCCAAGGTAGAAGTGAGATAGGTCTGTAGTTGGAGAGGTCTGTGGGGTCAAGCGACGGTTTTTTGAGCAGCGCTTTGACGACAGCTTCCTTCCAGTTAGATGGAACCTCTCCCTGTTCCAGTGAGATATTGATCAGGGCTGTCAATTGGGGCACTATAGTATGCGTGATGTTTTTAGCGAAACGTATGGGAACTGGGTCGCTAGGGGCACCGCTCTTAGTTGAGGTAAGTATGACTCTCACTTCTTCTTCTGAGACTGGGCCAAGTGCCTCCAGGGAGGGTTTGTCGTCGGGGGGTGTCTGCTCTTTGGCTCTCACCAAGGAGTCAGAGTTGGGAGGTGGGAGGGAAATGAGAATTTTTTTTATTTTGTCGTCAAAGAAGGTGGCCAGCTTGACGCATTTTTCCTCGGCTTCATTGGGGTCCATGGGTTTCTGTGGGGGTTCCGGGACGTGGAGGAGTTCTTTGAGAATGGAGAAAGTCTCCTTGGATGAGCAGGCGGAAGTTTTTATCTTTTCCTCATAATAAGTCCTTTTGGTGTCATGCAAAGCTAGTTTGTAGGCTTTCATGGAGCGGTAGTAGGCGCTTTTCTCTTCTGTTGACTTGTTTTTCCTCCACGAGCGTTCTGTCTTTTTACATTGTTTTTTAAGGGCTGTAAGGGCAGGTGTGTACCAAGGGGAGTGGCCGGTTCTTTTCACGTGTTTTAGCGTACTGGTCAGCGGAATGGAGCTATCTAGGGGTCGGAGTAGCCAATTCATGAATTCTCTATCTGCGCTGTTTGGGTCCATGGACAAGGGGGTGATGGTATCGCGAAGTTTGGCCTCCCATTCTTCTGGTGCTAACTTGTGCCAACGTCTGGCTTGTACCCTTGTTTTTTGTTTGGGCGCTGGTGTCGTGTCGAGTGACCAGTGCATAGGAATCAGCATATGGTCTGTCCAAGGCAGGGGGGTGGGGTCCTGGGCACACAGGTTCCCAATGTTGGAAAAGATAGGGTCTAGGAGTTGACCTTTCTCATGGGTTGCTTTGGGGTTTTGCAGAAGGAGGTCAGCTGTGGTAAGATCCGCGAGCAAGTTTGCTGCGGTATTGTCCATAGGATCCAGAAAGTGCATATTAAAATCCCCTAAGAGGAGAAAGTTAGAGACCGAGATAGTCTTCAGTAGGATGTGGTCCATCAGTGTACTAGTGAATTCGCCTAGAGGGCCTGGAGGACGATACACAAGCAGTCCCGAAAGGGAAGTGGATGGCGTGATCTGAATTGAGAAGTGGCAGTTCTCGCAGTTTTTAGCAGTTCCGGTCTCGATTCTACATTTGAGGTGATCTTTGTAGATTATAGCTAGGCCACCGCCTCTACCGATTGGCCTATTTAGAAAGCATATTTGGAAACCGGGGGGGATGGCAGTGGCAACATCAAAGTCACTGTGCGGGGTCAGCCAGGTTTCCGTAAGAAACAAAAGATCTAGCAGCGAATCTTGGACGAGGATGTTAATTTCGTGGGCATGCTTTACTAAGGATCTGCAATTCAGAAGGCCAAGCCGTAGTCCTTGGTGGCGTTCCGCTTCCTCAGATTTATTGCAGATGCTACATCCTACATAGGGGGTGTCCTCCATGTGGATGTATTTGCACTGGGGATGTTTTCCCGGGTTCAAGGCAAGCAGTGAGTCTCTGGGGTATGTGATGCGCTTTAGCAGATCGGGCATAGTGGCTAGGCCTACGGCCGTCTGGGCCCGGACGGGCCCAGACGGGCTTGCCTTTGGCGCGCCTTCGGCGCGCTGACGGCGCGCCCGCTGCGCCCGTCCGCTGCGCTTCCGGCTGGTGCTCATGTTTTATAGGAAGGTGAGGAGTGGGAGGGGGGGGCGTGGCCACCCGATGAGGGCGTGTCACTCACGCAGGGAATGGCGGCGAGACTCGGGTCAGGGCGGGGAAAGCAAGCAATCTGCTTCCCTGCGCCGACCAGGAAGAAAACAAAAAGTTTGTGCAAAATAGGCTTTAAAGTGAGGAACAGAGTAAAAACACAGTATCAACACAAATTTAAAATTCAAAGTGCTCCCGGCTACTTTGCCTCAGGAGTGTCTTTCGAGTAATGTGGGAGCGGCGCTTGCCGTCAGCGCGCAGTTATAGGTACCTGGGAGGGGGGGGCGTGGCCACCCGATGAGGGCGTGTCCCTCACGCAGGGAATGGCGGCGAGACTCGGGTCAGGGCGGGGAAAGCAAGCAATCTGCTTCCCTGCGCCGACCAGGAAGAAACCAAGAAGTTTGTGCAAAATAGGCTTTAAAGTGAGGAACAGAGTAAAAACACAGTATCAACACAAATTTAAAATTCAAAGTGCTCCCGGCTACTTTGCCTCAGGAGTGTCTTTCGAGTAATGTGGGAGCGGCGCTTGCCGTCAGCGCGCAGTTATAGGTACCTGGGAGGGGGGGGCGTGGCCACCCGATGAGGGCGTGTCCCTCACGCAGGGAATGGCGGCGAGACTCGGGTCAGGGCGGGGAAAGCAAGCAATCTGCTTCCCTGCGCCGACCAGGAAGAAACCAAGAAGTTTGTGCAAAATAGGCTTTAAAGTGAGGAACAGAGTAAAAACACAGTATCAACACAAATTTAAAATTCAAAGTGCTCCCGGCTACTTTGCCTCAGGAGTGTCTTTCGAGTAATGTGGGAGCGGCGCTTGCCGTCAGCGCGCAGTTATAGGTACCTGGGAGGGGGGGGCGTGGCCACCCGATGAGGGCGTGTCCCTCACGCAGGGAATGGCGGCGAGACTCGGGTCAGGGCGGGGAAAGCAAGCAATCTGCTTCCCTGCGCCGACCAGGAAGAAACCAAGAAGTTTGTGCAAAATAGGCTTTAAAGTGAGGAACAGAGTAAAAACACAGTATCAACACAAATTTAAAATTCAAAGTGCTCCCGGCTACTTTGCCTCAGGAGTGTCTTTCGAGTAATGCAGTTCGAAAAGAGGGCGTGGCCTCGGAGTGGGCGTGTCCTGCTGAAGGCGAGTAGAATGGCGGAATGCACTTTAGGCGATATCGCCCTTTACAGTGCTCGTTTTCCTAAAAGGACAAGTGCCTGCACACACCACTTGTGTGACAAGGAAAGGGGTGAGTGAAAATAAAATACACAATTTTTCAAGTTTTAAAAGTTGTTAAGGCTTTACAATGCAAAACAACTCCCGGCTGTGCCTCAGGAGGAAATGGCTATCTGTCTGTGCGCTAGCAATCAGCACTCCTTAAATGCAGTTCGAAAAGGGGGCGTGGCCTCGGAGTGGGCGTGTCCTGCTGAAGGCGAAGCGAATGGCGGAATGCACTTTAGGCGATATCGCCCTTTACAGTGCTCGTTTTCCTAAAAGGACAAGTGCCTGCACACACCACTTGTGTGACAAGGAAAGGGATGAGTGAAAATAAAATACACAATTTTTCAAGTTTTAAAAGTTCTTAAGGCTTTACAATGCAACACAACTCCCGGCTGTGCCTCAGGAGGAAATGGCTATCTGTCTGTGCGCTAGCAATCAGCGCTCCTTAAATGCAGTTCGAAGAGGGGGCGTGGCCTCGGAGTGGGCGTGTCCTGCTGAAGGCGAGGAGAATGGCGGAATGCACTTTAGGCGATATTGCCCTTTACAGTGCTCGTTTTCCTGAAAGGACAAGTGCCTGCACACACCACTTGTGTGACAAGGAAAGGGGTGAGTGAAAATAAAATACACAATTTTCAAGTTTTAAAAGTTCTTAAGGCTTTACAATGCAACACAACTCCCGGCTGTGCCTCAGGAGGAAATGAATCGCACCGTCTCGCTGTGCTTGAAATACCCAATAAAAGTAATTGTGCATTGCACAATTATAATCAGATTACAATTGAAAAGAAAATTGAGTATCATTATGGCAGCAGATATTAACTCGCCATATGTGTTGCACTCAGAAAAGGCAAAAAAAATGATACGAAGCAGCAACATAAAACAATAATGATTAACTTTGAACCCATTCTTCACCACTAGGTCTTTCCTAGCTATAGGCAATCCAGACTTCATTCCAATAGTTTGCAGTATCAAAGGGCGCATTTTAAAGCAAAAAACACAATTTAGCCTGTTCAATAATTTCAAGGAAATAGGTGTTTGTATGTGCTTTTGGGAAAACAGACGAAGAAAGAGCTTTGTATATCGGGCCAGTTCCATCATGCCATGTTTACGTTCCTAACATAGGAGGCGTTATCTCTTCTATAGATGTTATCTTGCTTTCCCATGACTAGCCGCAAAATGAGTCAAATGTCTGCCCAGTAAGTTTGTCTGCGAAAATGTGGAGTCTGATGCGCGCCTTTGCAGGAGCGGCAAACATAATGATGACATATGTGTTGTTGGGAATCTAGCCATTTAGAGGAAGTGATCACCCCAAGCTGACCCCCAGCACTGTGCAAGCACACTGCTTACAAACATTAATCTGCCACAATTTCCCCGGAGGGGAAGGGAAATTACGCACAGGCTGGCCCTGAAACAGTCTATTGTTTAGCTGTGGAAATGTGAAATGTATAGATCCTTAGCAATAAAGGGACATTTCAGGTTCATTCATAGTGCCTGTTGTTTCTCGCATTAAAACGCCCCATTCCAACGTGAATGTTTTCACATTTCTGAAAAATTGTCCATGCGTGAATCCAAAGGGTGCATCACGTTCACTGTGATAGATTATTTTGGGAAACGTATTTTCGAATGCTCGCAATGCTCGTAGGATGCACAATAGTTAGCGGTGCACTGCGAGGTCCCAGAGACAGGTCATTGGGTAATAGCTGTAATCGTGAGCTTGCGTGCTCCGTCATCAGCAGAAGCATCTCGAGTCCACGTAGAGCTTCTACTGCGGTCGGACTAACGCAAGCGCCGAGCGAGAGCCAAACCTCCAGCAAAGCTTAATTACAGACCACAGATGACTCAGTATAGAGCAGGCCTTGGGATAAAATGACAGAAAGCCAGAAAGTAATGCAGCCCTTGCCTCGCTCTGCAGATCCAAGATGGTATCTATCGATCCCTTAAAGCCACAGTAACAGCCGGAGCCCTTAGCCGAGGTGGACGGTGGGAAGAGGAGAAACATTCCAAACGCATTCGAAGACTTCATACCGGGCTCGTTTCTTGCCACATTTCACCGGTAATGAGTGCGAAGTTACGTTTTATTTCAGATGTTATCACGGGGTCACTGCTCGACTTCCGTGCAAAAAAATGTCAGCCTCAGAAATATGCTCTCGAGTCACACAGGGTCATTCCACTGTCCATCAGGTGGTGTTTTTCACATATTAGAATGAGTGAAAAGTAATAGTGAGAAAGTCCTGCTAACACGAGTGTGAATGCTACTTGACATGGCGTTCAAACACATTTAATGTTCACGTATACAGAGCTACGGACACAGATGACAATGTCATAACAATAGTGAAACAAATCAAAAAGTTCGCCAGAACTGGAGACCATCAAAATAGCACGGGGGCAGGAGAAATAAATCACAGCTATAGTGGTACATGAAAAAAACAGATCTAAGTACAAGTGGTAAATCATATATATATATTTTTTTCTGAATGGGAAGTGCCTTGCGGTATGGCAAAGACCTCCAGCAAGTCACTCCATTTTGTTTTTGTGTGTATGCTTATCTTTTTTTAACCCTTAAGTTCCTTTAAGCATACTCAGTCAGTCAGTCAGTCAGTCAAAGATCTTTATTCGGATTATGCATCCATAAAAGTACATAAAATCACAGCATCGTACAATGTCATATAGAGATGAAATTCAGATACACTTATAGAAAAAATTAATAAAAACATAATAAAATCATCTAAGTCATCACAATATATATTTACTATCGACTATAGGAGTAAAGAGTATCAATCAATTTTAGATGCGCATTAAAACAGACTGTGGGTGGCAACTCTTCAGAATTATTTCTATAATATGTGCAAAGGCAATTGTTTGTGCAAAAGTAAGTAAATGTGCAAATTTAGCAATTCAAAGTGCAGACTTTTCAGGGCATATTCAATGACATTCTTGATCGGATTGCAGATTTAAGAAAGCAACTAACTCTGAAAATCACTTCATCACAACTTAACCTTAATAAATTGTCAAGGGCTAAATTGAAGTCAGACTGATCATACTCAGTCAGATACCTCCTCTTTAAATGTGAGTACCCCCCTCTCCTCAAACCTGGGGCTCGGAACCCGTTCTGTTTTGAATGAACCTGGCCCTGGGACGACTCCTCTCCTTCCCACAAATTTGGCGCTAGAGACCTCTCCCTCCTTCCCACAAATTTGGCGCTAGAGACCTCTCTCTGCCAGAAAGACTGAATGACTGACTTCACAACCTTGTAACCATCTATCCATCTATTGGCATTTATAAAGCTTAAAATGTTGATTTGGTAGAACCCATGCCAAAAGAGACCTACATCATGAAATAGGTGTCATCTACACCTCACTTCTTAGCTTCCTCCTTGAGTATGAGGCAATACAAGCCATAAACCTAAAGAACAGGTGGAGACTGTAAGCATCAGTGGAAAGTCCTTGTTATGGTTAAAGCAGAATATAACTGCCAATCAAGTTCTTCTCTCGAAAGCGTTTCCTCCTATTGGCATGGTAATCAAAGCATGGTACCAAACAGTATTCAGCCAAAGTGAGGGAACAGGGGATCTTACTAGAACAAAGAATTTGGGAAAACTGCATGCTGGCTCCAGAATTATTGTGAAGACAGAATAGATTTTGAATTTGTACAATTTGGCGCCAATTAACTCCAATTTCTGCATAGCTGCAGGAGATGTCTATTGCTCCTCTTTGGTAGTTCTGCTTGAGAAATGTCTGGGAACGCTTCAGCTTTAATCATGCCTGCACCAGGTCAGAAGCCCCCCCTTTTTTTTGTTCTTAGTGTGCTCCTCTTTCTGGTGCTTAACTGGCCAACTCGCAGGTGTGCTGCTGATAAAGATTTTGGTTTTTGGAACGTTCTTGTTTCTCTTAACTTTTGTATTGTCCTGAGCACACAAACACATTAAGTGCACCTGATAGCAAAGCAGCGGAGATAGGCAAAAGAAGGGGGTTCTTTGAAGTTCTCGGTCTTCCTCCTGCCAAGCGGTGTAGGTCCCTTGGAAAGAAGACAGACCCTGGACTGTCCAGTTCCGCCACCATATCAACTGTTGCCCGTAATTACTGCTTCCGCCACTGCTGGAGGGGACTCTCAATCCCAGAAACCACCGGCCCAAGTAGGAGGTGCTGCTGCTGGCAATAACACGCTCTTAAGCACTTTGACTTTCCAGCGGCGCCCGTCCTGCACCCATCAGCACCCAGGAGGAGGCTGGGCTGGGCCCATCCTTTAACTTTCACCACCGTTTATGCAATCTTATGGGGTTACTGCCACTGGGGTAACTGCATAATGGGGGGTTTGGGCTGGCGACTACCATAAGAATTCCACTTTTACTCCTTTCATTGTGTACTTAAGCTACCCAGGCTCTGAGTGTGGCCCGCTTTTTGTTCCTTTGTAAATAATGTATACTAACTGTGTGATACTCCATTAGTGGATAACTACTCCTTGATCACAAGGATACTACTAAGCAACCCTCTTAAGCAAATATGGGCAAAAGGAAGGCAGGGGAGGGTGTAAATGGTCCACGAAAGATGATGAAAACTAAAAGAGAGTCTGAAATAGTGGGGGGAAATTGTGTTATCGACCTGATAGATGACCTTCTGGTTGAGTGTGAAGAATTGTTAAATCCTGCTGTTACTCATACCAGCACTGCTTTATCGTCGAGTGAATCCCCGAAGCCAGCTACCTTAATCCACCACTAAAGAAGAATCCCTAATATGTTTGTAAAACCCAAGTCTCGCCGTGAGGCTATACAGTCCAACGAGGACCCAACTAACCCTGCAGACCCCGTATCTGTTTCCCACCACCCATGCCCTCCTGTGAAGATGTTGTTATTTGTAGTAATCGTTTTTTATCCCTGCTTGAACTAACAGATGATATGTCACTGCCTGGTATTGGTATTCATTGTTCCTTACCTGCTGTAGTAGTTCCTCCAACCCCTTCTAATGTTGATTGCTATTTCCTGATAATGGAGTTAAAGGCTGAGGTGGGAGAACTCAAAACCATTACCCAACTGCTGGTCGTTACAGTTAAGCAACTCCAGTCAACTAGGAAAGTCAATGCAAACATGCTTAATGATCAGACTGTTGCCCAGCCATTGGCTGACATGCTCACGGCTTAAGAACCTCAATCTTACTCTAATATTGCCTATTTTGCTCAAAGTACACCAGATAATGCAATTAGTCCTCCGTCTGCCTTTGGCCATGCTCCTATACCTAATATGATGAACATAGCATCTCGTAATTTCATCAGGCCACCCATCAACTTATCTGAAAGTGTACCCACTAGTTGGGGGGGGCTTAGCGAGAGGAGGAAAAGGCCCATTACACACCGTATTCAGAGGTACAATCTTGTTTAGAATAGAATAGCTATGGCCAAAAACCCAAAACTCCTTTCCCATAGCAGACACAAGTGAGAGGACTCTCTCACCAATAAGGTAACACACTAGATTAGGCAGTTTAGGGGTTGCCGCTCTGATTCGTGAAGATATTCTTAGTGCTCGGAGAACTCCAACAGCGAACCTGCTTTATGATATGAGCGAGCTGACATTGATAGATGGGATGTTGGGGATAATTTGGTTACCCTTAATGCTAGGTATGGTCCACCAAATAACTCAAGCATACAGTTTAAATATTGTCGGCCAGGTACTGATTTGTTCTGTGGGGGCCAATACAGAGCGAGCACGTCTTCACCATTGACGGATGTTGATTGACATGGGGTACCTCCTAAATCTGTACCTCTCCTGACTTATCCAATACTCGTGGACTCTGATCTGTCAACCAGGCCCAAATTGGATAGTGTCTTGACCCCCATGCATTCATACTAACATTTTGGATGTGAACCCAGCCTGTGTATTAAGTTCTCTGGGATGTCTTGTTAATAGCATGGCTGCAACTACTGCTGTGCCTACGGAGAATGTTAATAACCAAGAAGTTAGTTGTGGCTGCGGGCATTTCTCCCATATAAGGAAAACCGTAGACATAATATACCAACCTAAAAGGCTTGTTCCAACCGATAGGCCTAATGCAGCCACAGCTATTAGATCTCCAAACACATACAATCCTGAGCGGGGCCAAGGAATGTCAAATCAAATCATGTTGCCATCCATAAAACCGAAGCGAGGGCTTCTTTATGTAGTGCAGTGGATGATTCTGTAGCTAATTCCAGCTTGTCTGTTAATTCCTGGTACCTGGCAGGGATCTTCTCTAAACATATTGACCCCGGGTGGTTTTCTTTAAGTGGTGTAAATGATATTTGATTCTTCCAGGAGACTTGGGCTACTGACAGGGTATTTATCAATGTATACACCACATATAGTATTGAAGCATTGGCCCGAGGAACTCAGGGAGGGCACGTGGTGGGCTAGCAATTTCTGTAAATAATTCTATTGCTTGTGCCCATAAACAGTTGTTGATTGACTCACATGACTTAATGGCGATACAGATCACCTTTCCATCAGGGTTGGGTTTGACTATTCTTAATGTATATGCCAGGTCTGTGCCCACGTAGTCTGACTCACCTATCCTGTCCTTGCTAGACAATCTGGTTGATACTTATCGCCCCAGGCCTAGGTGTTGGTAGTTGTTGACTTTAACACCACGTTTGAACCATGCCCCCTAAAAAGTTTGACAGAGGCTGAAGATGAGTTCTGGGGTATCCCTAACTTAACGCACCAAGCAAGAGGCCTTTGTAACACCTGCGCAGCCTTCCAGCTCACTTCACTGGTTGTAGGGAGGAGTCTGAGGGCGTGTAATGGTTGGATACGCTCAGACCTTAACAGGCAGAACACATTCAAAAGAGGCCATAGCTCTAGTGTTACCAATTATATCCTGTTGGTTGTAAGAAGTAGGCAATTGGTGAGGGATATGATGATCCCAGTTCAGACAGATAGCGATCACAACCCCCTGCTTTAATCATTGGAAGGTTGTCCCCTTAAAATGGGTTCAACTGGTAGTCGACAAATTTGCCAGGAACCATTATTGAGTAACTATCACCAAAGGGTTTCATGGCCTAAGATCTTAGAGTATAGTAAATGGCAATCAAAGAATTTTTTTAACACACTTTATTAATGACCGCAAAAAACAACATGTGTATCATAAGAGTCATTCATTAGATACAGTCCTTTTTTCTTTTTTCTTACAATAAACCCAGTAGCCATAGTACATAACAGTTCTGTTCTCATTACTTTGTGCAGCGTAAGTGAAATCAAATACTTTGTGCGGCGTAAGTGAAATCAAAATCACAGTCCGTAACAGCAATGCTACCAATCTAACTTTGGGTGTGTGGTATTCGGAGCATCAATTCAAAGTTGTGCATGTTTATATTCAACTAGTGAAAACGTATACAAACCCCTACCACCCTACCCTACCCTCCCTACCTCTCTCCTGGTCAGCCGTACTGCAACCTCCACGGCAGGTGAAGGGTATCTATATATAGTCATCCTTTTAAAGGATGCTGTTTCCAAGGTGAAATCACAATATCTCATTGTCTCGAGTCCACAGAACCTAATACCGGAAAGTCACTGAACTCCTACGTATGTTACTGGGTCACAGTAGCTTGTGAGGGGGACAAATCAAGTGCCTCCAATTCAATCAGCATGGCCTCCCAATCCAGTGCGATGGGTTGCTTCCTCAGCCCTCTCTCCTCCTCCCTCCAAAGAGCAGCGCCCTCCGCCCTTCCCCACTGTAGCATGTCAGTCTGCCAAGCAGTAACCGCAGGACCTCTGGGGGACTTCCACCTCATCGTAAGAGCTCTGAGCGCCAAGATGAGGGCCAGGTCCAAAAACGTTAACCACACCTTTTGTACCTTTGAGCGTCTATGAAGGCCTACAAGGCAGTTTAGGGCCTAATCCGGAACCCGGATCTGTGTCACTACAGTTAAAAAGTGGCTGACTCCGCCCCAGTAGTCCCGCAGGCGAGGGAAAGACCACATCATGTGGATAAAGTTTGCCTCGTCTCCTTTACAACGGGGGCAGCAATGAGGGGAGTCCGGAAACATCCAGTGTATTTTTTCCGGGGTAAGATATGACTTATGGAGGATCACAGTCTGAATAAATGTAAGTCTTGCATTTCGCCATACTTTTTTGGGGTGTTCTAGTATTCATTTCCATGCTTTATCCGTGATCTCAACTCCAGAGTCCTTCACCCAGTGTGCCCTGAGGGATGTAAGTGAAATCGCTGCATGTGCCCGGACCCCAGT
This sequence comes from Lissotriton helveticus, assembly GCF_964261635.1. NCBI lineage: Eukaryota > Metazoa > Chordata > Amphibia > Caudata > Salamandridae > Lissotriton > Lissotriton helveticus. The sequence goes on along the minus strand of NC_136063.1, from coordinate 480,606,493 downwards.
ATATAGCCAGCATACTAAATTCCCTCCGGGTCCCACATAGTGGAGGAGGTGTACCAAGTTGTGTTGTGTGGGTTAATTCTTCTGTGGGGCCCATGTGGTCCTAATATAATGCGGCACAGTGGCGTGTAAATGATACAGGCGCGGTGGTGCAACTTTGGGGCCTGCGAGAATGAGTCATGATCCAAAAAAGTGCCATCCCCAAAGAACGCCCCCACCTCCTCCACCCCACTGTCTGCCCAGTCCTGTGTTCTGGCCCATGCAAGTCTCCCCTGTGGTGCAGGGATGCCTAGTAAGGGAATGTTTGCGTCTAGAGCCTTCCTCCAACAGAGCAGGGCAATCCTCAACAGGGGGGGACAATCGGAGGGAATCCGGGCCCTCAGTAGCAGCAAAGAAAGCAGCTCGCCTGAGACCAGCCTCTGCGGCTTGAACCCGATTTCCTGCAAATTCCTTCCTGCAGTCCAGTATGAAAGCCACTGGCGCTTGCTGGCGTAATAATAACCTCAGAAGTCAGGGACCCCGAGACCTCCGTTTGGCGTCTCCAGTTGGAGCTTCCAAAGACTTATTCGTCTACAGCCAGTGCCCCAGATGAGGTTAATCAATATGGTGTTCAATGTATTAAAAATGGACTGTGGGAGGACTAAGGGCAGATTCACAAAGTAGTATAATAGGCGAGGTAGCATCACCTTTTTTGAGATGACAATCCGTCCCATCACTGATGAGGGTAGGGAAGACCAGAATCCGACGCTAGCACGGAGCCCTGCTATTGCCGGTAAGATATTGCCCTCTATTTGATCCTCCTGTGTTCTGTAGATGTGAATGCCTAGGTATTTGAAAGTGGTGGGGGTCACTGGCAAGGTGTAAGTGCTGACTTGCAGATGGGTTAGGAGTGGTGCCTCTTGGAAGAAATAACTTGTCCATTTATCAGGGTTTATGGCCAGGCCTGATAAGCGTTCAAAGGTGGCAAATATGTCAGGGAGAGGGGCATTGTCGGCAGTGAGGTCTCGTAAGTATAGGAGTATATCATCAGCATAGATAGATATTAGGTGATGTACTCCGTCAATATGGATGCTCAGCCGGTCCGCCGATTCCCGAAGGGCCAGAGCCAGGGGTTCTCATGCAAGTACAAACAGCAGGGGGGACAGAGGGCACCCCTGTCTTGTGCCTCTGTGAATATCGTATTGGTCTGATATGTAGCGGCCCGTACAAGCCCTGGCCGTAGGTGACGTATATAATAGGCGAACCCATTTGAGGTATGTGTCTGGGAAACCAAACAGTTGCAATGTCGCAAACATGAAGTCCCAAGATAGGGAATCAAATGCCTGTCTAAGATCTAGTGCCGCACATCCTGCGTGTTGGTAAACACGTGGGGTGGCCGCCATTACAGAGTGTAAATGTCGGGTATTCAGAGAGGTGCTGCGGTTCGGAAGGAAGCCGCATTGATCACTGTGAATAAGTGTAGTAAGGTGTGGTTGTATGCGGTTGGCCAGGGCCTTACTTAGTATTTTATATTCAGTGGATAGCATAGAGAGGGGTCTGTAATTGGACATCTCTAAACCGTCCCGCCCTGGCTTGGGTATGGGTGTGACCAGTGCTTGCATGGTGGAATCAGGCAGACGGCCGGTCTCAAAAGCGGCCTTAAAGACAGTCTCCAATGCAGGTACTAAAGACTCTGAGTAGGTGAGGTAAAATTCTACAGGGAGCCCGACAAACCCAGGTGTCTTGTTGCTGTTTAAGCCCTTAATCGCTGCTCGTATTTCTTGTTGAGTTATTGGACCATCAATATCTTTCTGGATAGCCTCCGTTAACACTGGGAAGGGGAGATCTTGCAGCAAGCAAAGATATACAAACTATTCTTGCATTACTTTGCCAATTTGATATAGGGACCTTCCCACCTGAGCTGACACTAAAGGCTCATGGAGATTTATTGAGGCACTGAGACCTGTATTCTTATCAAAACCCCCTGAGAAGAAATCTATAGTAGAGAAGTTAAATGATTTAACAGTGAGTGTAAACAGGCAAAATCCGAGTTGAGGCTGGCTAGTCGAGAGGGTGCTCGCTAACTTGTGGCTCAAGCATGTAATAGTGACAAATCAGCTCTTGTCAAGGCCAAGCTGGCCTGGGTCAACAACAGTTAGCCAGATATAACGATAATCATTCATTCTGGAATATTTTAGCACACAGGAATCTAGATGGCATTACTACTACTGTTTATTTCATCCAGCCCGAGAAGTGGGTGGACCACTTCACCGTGCTCTATGACAAAAGATATTTTATTCTTCCTAAGGATGGTATAGAACCCTCTGCGAATCCATTGAGCCAGCATGTAATGAAAACAATGGAGGCACTATGTGTAGCCTGGATGAAACTCTTAAGGCTATTGATTGATTTAAAACAGCAAAAGACTATCGGCCACATGCATCAAGGTAAATAGCATTCGCAAACGGTGCGAATCGCATTTTTCGGCCGTTTGCGAATGCAATTTCCTGATTTGGGATGCACCAACCCTTTTTAGAAATTCGCAATTTAAGAAAGTGCACAATTGCGATTTCTTAAATTGCAACTGCATTTAAGGAATCTCAATTTGAGATTCCTTAAATGCAATTCATCATACTTTTTTAAATTGCGAATTTTGAAATTAGAAATGCAAATTACCTTGAAGTAGACCTTCATGGTAATTTGCGAAAATCTAGAAAAATGCTTTTAAATGCATTTTTCTTTGTTCCATGTTACACACACACATGCCCTTGGGACATGTGTGTGTGTAAGATGTATCCAAAAGCAAATTTCAGGTGTGCAACAGGGTGTCTTTTGGACACCCCTGCACCCTTGAAATTGCTTTCTCAATTTGCGAATTCACAATGATGAATTGCAAATTGAGAATGCCCTCCCATTCATTCCTATAGGCCTCTAGGCCCATAGGAATGAATGTGTAGAAATTCCTTAATTGCGATTCTCAATTAGAGAATCGCAATTAAGGAAAATTACCGAATCGCTAAAAAAAAGCGAATTATTCATGCATTGCCGTTTGCGAATCCTTAATTGCGATTCCTTAATTTTCGCAATTAAGGATTCGCAAACAGCAACATTGATGCATGTGGCCGTATGGGCCTGAATGAATACCAGATGACCTGTTTAAGTCAGAGCCGCTTGTATGGGCCCCTTATATAAATCTTTTGTCCAACTTTGTAGCTGATGGGGGAGAAATACCAGATACCTGGAGACGGGAGGAAATCATTTCCATCTACAAGAAAGGAGATGCCTACGTCTCATCAAACTATAGACCTAATAATCTACTAGACAACTTGCAAAAAACGTTTGCTAGGCAAGTCCTGGATAAGTTGTTAACTTGGATTGAGGACAATGAGATCTTGTCTTGTATCAAGCAGGGTTTTTCACAAAAACCAGTGCAAGCGACTTGGTGTTTAGGTTTATTCTACTCACCTGGAAATACGTAGTTAAACAAGCTGAAATTGTATGTAACTTTTTTTCGATCTCCGAGATGCTTTTGAACTTGTGCCTCAGGAGCTGCTATGGAAAGTTATATTAGGGATGGGTGCTCCTGCTAATTTGGTTAGTTCGCTTGTTAGGCTACACAAGGGTAAATATGAGCAGGTTAGGTGGGGGAGACAGGGAGAACTAACTACAAAGATTCCTATCTGGCGTGGGGTACACCAAGGATGCATTCTAGCACCTACACTGTTCTCCCTGTACGTTAATGAAGTAGTCAATCAGTTGAGAGATTGTGCCAAGACTCGCCGGTGCTGAATCGCAAGAAAATACCAATTCTGCTGTTCGCAGTCGATTCTCTACTCATTTCCAGGACCTCTATGGGCTTCTAGAAACTAGTAGACTCGTTTTTGCCTTTTGTGATGCTAGGGGCCTGGAACTAAACGTGGAGAAGACTAAGTTAATGGTATTCAGTAAGAGTAAGAGCAGAAAAAGAGAAGTAAACATAACCATGAAACCCCGTGAGAGGGTGGTCACTTTTAACTATCTCTCAGTTAGTTTGACCGACACTTTGCAGTGGGTTCCCCAGCTCAAAAAAAGTTATCTGAGCCTGTGCCATGAATCTAAATCTATAATTAGACTCCAGATACAGACCCAGGCACGGTCCATAACCCCCACGCTAGAGGTCTACCAGAAGAAAGCCCGAAATGCTGAACTTTATAGAGCAGAGCTATGGGGTCATTCCGACAAGCGCAAGCTGGCGGTGAGTACGAACATATTTGCCAGATCCTTTGTCTCTGTTCCAGCTAGTACCCCGTTGACCCCATTGTATCTTGATCTTGGGCGAAGGAGAGTTGGCAACATGGCCGCATTAAAACCCTTGTTGTTTTGGCTGCATCTATGGTCCACTCCGGAACTAAGGGAATATAGTGATTCACTGGGAGAAGTCCGAAATATGAGCAAATGGATTGCATAGCTACATCATGTTGCTACATGGTGTAGATCCTTGGGGTTGATTAACCTATGGGACTGCCCAGAGTGCATTAACAAAAAAGATATAGCTTCTGTGAAAGCCAAGTACTGGGCTCCTGTGGCTGAACAGGAGCTACAAATATGACTGTAGGGCAGTTAACTAGTGAGTTTTTAAAGGTTTTAAGTTCCAACCAAAGTTTAAGCCCTTTCTTGATTGCATTACATCGCTATTGGCGAAAAGTGTCTATGTGAGATTCCATCTAGGCTGCCTTCCCCTTAGGGATTTTAACACCTAGGCCCCTGAATCAGACTCAATCACTTGCCCTGCTTGTGGTCACACTCACTCGGGAGACTGTTGAATATATTCTGTTATTTTGCAACGAATACCATTTTGTTCAAAGAAGGGAGATCCGACCTGTCTGTTGCAATCTGGGAATCATACATTATTGGCTTGCTTTGAGGATCCTAGGGACTGATACATCAAATCCTATTGCCTTAGCTGTAAACATGTTTTTATTGAATGTTTGGTTTAGGTGAATAACATATGATAATGAATAAACAGCCACGAGCCCTAAAAGATTATGACATCCACAGATTGGTATGGATTAGGCACACAACATGGCGGACCCCTCGGTCTATGTTTTAGGATTTTGGAAGGTTTTTGTTATTTAGAGCTAACCGCTCCATCAGAGAATATTGTACAAGATTAATTGGTTATTTATTGAATATGGGACTGTGCATGTATCTTGGCTGCTATAACAATGTATTGTATGTATTTACGGCTTTTGCACTTTTATGGTCATGTGACTGAAATAAAGTATTACAACTGTCTGTGCCTGCAATGCAGTATTCAACTAAAATATTTTGTATGCCTGGCCAGGTATTTATGATAATCCTGCTACTGTCAAGACCTTAATATTTTCATGGAAGAGCATTACATTTTTTCATTAAGCTCAGTTTGAAGTAGCAATGAGTTTTTTTTCAAGTAATAAAAAGTCATTCCTTAGATCAATATGATCTATTGTACACTTCAAAGCTTCCCTCAATCTAGCTGCTAATGCATGCCATTACCACTAATGATTTAAGCAAAGGAGAATATGTGCCAACAGTAACTGGGACAAATGAGTGTGCAATCCACCTGAAGCAATCAGTCTACAGCACTTGACAAAAAAGCAGCATAGAAGAGGGAAGATGTAGAAAAAGTAAGAATAACTTAAGGAAAATTAGAAGCTCTGCATCAGACCCTCTACCACAGACAATGCAGTGCAAGGCTCTTTTGTCTGGGAAAGGAATATTTGCTGGCAGATTTGCTAAGGAAGAGTGTATGCAAGGGGGATTAGTCAAAAGTGTCACAGAGTTACCTAATGGAGAAGTGTGTACAGCATCGACCCAAGGGTTGGACTATGAACCGATGTTGGACCGATTTCAAGTCAAATCTCATATCCATTCCAACTCTAGTGATGCAGAGATAAGGTAAGGTCACATCAGTGTGTCACACGATAAGCCGTGTGACAACCAAAGAATGAAGTACTACTTTGACAGCATGGCATATTGTCTCTCTGTGTTATGCATGTGTGATCCTACTTGAAACAGAGACACAAGCAATCCAATCTAATGCTCCTTGGATGTAGAACTTCTATTTTAATAAATACAACTTTGTTATGCTAAGGTCAAATGACGTAAAATTAATATGAACCACTGCTTTGAGTCGTGCATTTCAACATCGTGTTACTTTGCTTGATGTACTTCATAATGATAAAACAGCAAACAGTACATTTGATGGTAGTGAAGCATTCAATACCTCAATCAAGAGCTCTTTTAAATTATGATTTGTTAATAAATAGCAGAGTTTGCTGTTAACAGTGAGACTGGATGCTTAATGCAGGTACGTTTTGAAATACAATAGCACATTTTATAATGCAGCATTAGAGCTACCGACCAGTAAAGGCCCGCTCCAGCATCAAAGACCCGAGCCTTAACAAGGGAGCTGGCCTTTTATGGATGGTAGAGGCGCTACGGGGGGACTCTAAGACTATTAGAACATTACACCCCTAGAGGGCAGAATGTTCTAACTTGTAAAACAAAGGGCTTTGTAAAACATTGGAATGTTGATGCTCAGGGCTTCTACCAGCCATTAGGAGACCTGAGCACTCCATTGTTTTAAATTGAGCCCTCAACATTCCAATGTTATACTATGCTGTAATGCACAGAATAAAAGAGAGAAGCTGGTCTCCAAATTCACCTTCTCAGCCAGATGCTTTGCCCAATAACCCTACCTCAACAACAATTTTAAAAAAATGGCACTTTCTGTCCTAGACCATGTTTTTTCAACAGACAAGTTTAATAACAACAAATACATTGAAAAAGATGGGCAAAGGAACCGACAGGAAATGTAGGATAGAGCCTTCACTTGTGTAGCAAGTTATATATTAGGTATACACTTTCTTGACACCAAAAGGCTGAACATCGTGAAAAAAGACACCAGACTATTAGAGGCACTTACTCCCAATAACTTGGCAATGGGAGGTACCTGTTCACAAGTGGTTTCAACATTCTAAACAACAACAGTATCTCAGGGTCAAATGTAGAGCTCACCTGTGGACACAAACAACAACAAAATACAGAAAAAAGGGAACAGAACAATATGCCATATGGTAGAAACTCAAACAATGGGCAATTGTTCCCATCAGTAACCATTCGATACCGCCCTTTTTAACATCATTTGGGTTCTCCTCGCCCAGAAGACAAGACAAAACAACATAGCCTACTGATGATTTCTTCAACTATGTGTAATGTTAAATAAACGTGTTAGCAAAAGAGGGGTGGTATATTCAAGACGATATAAAGTGTTTGTGGTTACTGAGTAAGCAGTGCAGAAGAGTGAATCAAACAATAAATGTGAGTGCATAAGGAAAATTGGATCAGTTGAGTGGATTATGAATTTTAATGATATCTCCCAAATGTCCAAATATTAAAAAAATTGTGAAAATACAGATTTAACATAATATCTGTAAGCAATATTGGTCGACATGTTTCAGCATATCAAGATGGAATATTTCCAATGCTTTCTTCAGGACCTGTTGAAAACTACTGCTTATAGAGTGGGATTAAAGTGCGATAAAAATAAATCACCTGTAAATTTCAGGTTTCATGACCAACCACTTACCATTTGTAGTGGTGATGGCACCTCACCCCACCTGGCTGCAGCTCAGGTTGTTAGGAGCACCGCTCTGTCCGTCGGTGTCTCCGCACTCTCGTCTGTGCTGACTGGGGAGGCCTCCGAGGAGGACCCTAATGATGTTAAAAAGGGCGGTACCGAATGGTTACTGATGGGAACAATTGCCCATTGTTTGAGTTTCTACCATATGGCATATTGTTCTGTTCCCTTTATCTGTATTTTGTTGTTGTTTGTGTCCACAGGTGAGCTCTACATTTGACCCTGAGATACGGTTGTTGTTTAGAATGTTGATTACTGGGGTATGTATCTAGTCGGGGTCGTTAAATTTACCCTTGGACCCTTCTAAAAATGTTTGGTTCGTGCACAAGTGGTTTCAACCACTTGTATGTAAGTCCGTAGTAGGATAGACATTTAAAGGAAAAATGGGTTGTTTTAAGAAAGAGGTTACTGCATGAACGAGTGATGAAGGATCAGAATCCTAGCCACCTTCCTACTATTGTATTCAGTGGCAATATATGAAATTTGAATTTTAAACATAAAGCATACAGATCACCGTGAAGAACAACATGTAACTAATTTTCATATCCAATGGTTAACTTAGGACCTGATTACAAGTTTAGGTGTTAATTAACATACCCAACAAATAACGATAGCACAGGGTACAATATTGATCAGGTGGAATTATGAGTTTCCGGGGAATAACATGCACATTTTGATGTTTAATGCATTCATAATCTGCATGATAAGGTCAATACCACATGTTTTTCCCCTGTTAAATTTCGGTAGATTTAGAGTGCCGAAATATAATGAAGGTTGAGTTATTAAACACAGCTGATAATTATCAGATACATTAAATATCTTCAAAATTTTAATTCAGAGTGAACAGGGGTTAACACATTGGTCAGAAGTAACCAACCCACTCATAACCAGGCCCTTAGCCTATTTTTATTGCACATATGAGGATGAGTGATACATTTAAGGTTCGGTAACACAAATCTCCCTATCAACAGCAGCGGTCCGTGCAGGTAACAGCGGTGGGGCCGTGTAAGGGGGGATTCCATGGGACGATACAGAGCGAAAATTAGCTAAATTATTAGTTTACCCTGAGCATCGCCCCTCGGAATCCCCCCTTACATGGCCCTACCGCCCCACCGCTGTTACCTGCATGGACCGCGGCTGCCTGTTAAAGAGCAAGAGGCTCTCATATGGACATATTTTGCACATTTACACATCCTTAATTTGCATGAATGGACGATTGCTTAATTTTATTAAAACTGCAGATACGATACATATAGTTATAATAGGAAAATAAGTATATTTCAAGATGAAAAAGAAGGCACAAGTGATTGATTGCATTTCAGAATCAAACGTCATGTCACCTATGAAAGAATTTCTTTGAATATTACATTCGAATAATTGACTTCTTTTCCTGTTTAGAGGCCACATTAAGGGAGTCAGTCATTCGCGGAGAAGAGCTGTTAAAATGACGTCCAGGGGATAGGAAGGTTCAGCAAATATTCAGGTAAGACTCAGATGATACGAAAAAAGTACATGATTAAAGCTCACAGCAAAACAATTATGAAAATGTATAACCGCCTGCCTCTCTGTTTCATTTACACGTTTTACGTAATTCTGCTTCCACATAGTGAGGGAAAAGGGAATAATAAAGCAGTAATGCATTATCAAATGATGCTACATTTTAGTTTTAAATAATGAGAGCTCTGACTCACCACATAATGATTCAAGGCTGAATTGCACATTTTATTGGGTTATTTTGTATAATAAAATGAAATTCTTTTTAAATCAGTAAATCATTTGCAAATGTAAATGCATATCCTAAATCTTGCCCACTTTATTTTTATTTCTTCATTACATTTACAGAGTATGTGTTTCTTATTTTTGCGCCAATATATTATTTTCTTGCCAAGCTGATAAACGCAGTCAGTGTACTTTTGTTCTCTTTGTGTGTTAAGAGGATCAATACTTAAAAAAAATAAACAAGCTAGGTTTAGGGTCAAGGAAGGCCATTAATTCGAGCAGGACAGGTAGTGGTGAGGTTGCTCTAATGTGTGGAGAGAGGCATCAATGCCATGGTTAGTCGAGCAATAGGAAAATGTTTTCTGTTTTTTAATAGAACCTGTGTTTTTCTACAAATGTTTAATACCCATGAGCAGCCCAAGATCAGGGCGGACTGGCTGTATTGGCCATCGGGCATTTGCCCGGAAGGCTGGAAGGGTGGAGACTCGGGTTGTATGATTTTACAACGAATTCCGTTGTAACGCATGCCTTTACCACGCATGCGTTACAACGGAATGCAGTCACCACGCACATCCTTTACCACGAAAATACCTTTTACACGCATACTTTTACGACGATTTTCGTTGTAAAAATATGCATGTAAATGGTATTTTCATGTTAACGGATTTTCACTCTAAAAATGTACTTTTTTTATTTTACTCTCTGCTAGAACACCGTCCATTCCTCCTTACCTCTCCTCTCCTTTCCTTGTTTTTCCGTGGTGACGTTGTACGTCATTAAGAGGAAGCGGAAGTGTTTTCCGTTTCCTCTTAAGACGCCGATCTCCTTCACTTTTTTTTCCCTCAAACAGGTGCATCTTTTTCTTTTTATACCCACGCTTTTCTTTTGTTGGGGGGAGACCCCCCAAACCCCCCCTTTATTTTTTTTTACTTTAGCACACATGCCTTTACTACGTTTTTCGTAGTAAAGGTATGCGTGGTAAAGGCTTCTCGTGTAACCACGCATGCGTTGTAATGCATGCGTGGTTATGGTGTGCGTGGAAACGGCCGCGTTGTAGTGGCCGTTTCCCGAGACTCGTTGGTGTTTGATTTTGTTACTGGGGGCTGACAGGGGTCTGTTTTGCAGTGATGCTACAATACGGCCCCAGTAACAAAAGCAGCAGTGCTGTTGGCCGGTTTTGTTAAACAGCAGTGGTTCACTCTTACCACCCCCCCTCCAGGATGGGGACCGGTCCGACAAAATTGCAAGAGCAGCTTTGGGTTCCCAGTCTGGCCCTGCCTAAGATCACAGGTAACACACTGTCACTTCGATAGGTAGTTGCCGAACTGCTGTGACAAGCTGCACCAGAGAAAGATGGACAGATGTACTGATATTACTGTCAGGGTGGTATTAATGAAAATGAAAACAATAGTTTACCTTAAAACACTTTACAGCAAGAGTCCTGCTCACAAGTGCTATATAACAGGCTACCTCCATCCATCCAGATTTGTTTGAATTCGACAATGTAAGAGTCGATTACACTGGTGCAATTACCTGTTAGAGGACCATGCGCATATTGTTGAGTTCATGCTACCTCTGACCTTTAGGTTGATGAGTAAACATACCTGCCAACTCACACAATGGAACCGTGTGATTCACGATATCAGCCCCTATCTCACTGTCTCCCAGTGATGAGCCGATATAACACGGTGGCAGGGAAAACAAGCTGAAAGCCACTGTAAATAGTAGCTTTCCAGCTCGATTTTCAATGCTTTGAACTGCCCAAGTCCATTAAGGGGTGTGAAAGCACTCCAGGACATCGGCACCAGCCTCAGCAAGCTTGTTGTTTGGGGGGAGGAGGGGCTAGGGGGCGGGATGCGGTTCAAAAGTGCCTTGTAGGGACTTCTCGGCATGAGACCAACCCCCTTCAAGGCCGCCCCCTCCTCACATGACGAGATTGTTCTGCAAGTTGGCAGGTATGAGTAAACTATGGCTCTTTTGGACAGTGATGTACATGATGTGAAGGGTAGAAGCACATCATATATATTCTAGATTTCCAGAGTGAGTTCTGGAGTATGTGCCAATATTACGGACCATTAGAAAATTCAAAACCGACCATATCAACACTTCTGCTTATCATGTTACGATAATTCATTTGATTAAAATGCTTCTATATGAGGCTTTGTCCCAACTACAAGAAGATGAATGAGCACAGCTGCAGAGAGGCTTCAAACAGAGGTCACGTGGGATTCGTTCCTTACAATTTCTCACTATGTGAGACAACTCTCCTGTTCACATTCAAATAAAAATATACAGTTAACCTGTAGTGTATACATGTTCGTAAATATATTGTAAATGGGATGGTTTCCACACTGATAGGAGGGGCTTTAAAAAAAATGTGAGGCACAAAATAATTGGTCTCATTGAACAAGCTTTGTCAGCGAACTCCCTGATCATAGTAACGCTGCAATTGCACAACAGTATTAGACCCTTCTCCACATAAAAGAGAGTTGACAAACCTGGAGTAAAAGGGTCAGTGTTATAATTTACAAACCTGGAGTAGAAGGGTTAGTGGTAGAGTTTACAATCCTGGAGTAGAAGGGTTAGAGTGTATAGATTGGGCAGATTTACTAAGAGTTAGCATTTCTAACTAAGAAGGGGAAACTCACCTTGATGTCACACTCTATCATCTGTAGGATCCCAACTTCAGTTCTGTTTTAAACTGTCCTATAAGAACCCTTAGAACCGCTTTAGTGTGAGTGAAGGAGTAACGCCGGCAGAACTAGCATTTGTCCCCAAAAATAGAGGCTCAAAATCAGCAAGCAACCCTTCAGCAGCTGTTTTTTTCTAAAGTTGCTGGTACCTGATTCAGTCTGTAATTTCCAGCGTCATTCCAGTAGCAATCAGAACCCGAGAGCACGGGAAGCGCAGAATTTAACTCAATGCTATGGATTCCAGTCCAGATCTTGCAGGCGATCTTGCGGGAATTAGAGGTTTGAGACCAGAATGAGCGCGTGAGCTGAGCGGCGGCGGTAAAGTGGTGCAGCGGGAAGGCCAGCAGAACGCGAACGCGTGAGCCGCGGCTAAAATCACAAACCGCGAACAATTAAGACACAACTTTACGAACCGCAAGAACTATAGCGGCATTGGAGCTGTGGCTCTGTGGGAAGCCGGGAGCACGCTGAACCCGGGAATCACAGCAGGATTGCGGCAGGAGGCACATAGAGGCCGCAGCGGAGCCGCATGGAGTCGTGAAGGCTGCGGGGGAGCCTGCGAGGGGCTGCAGTGGACCTGGTCCTGGTCCCGGTTCTGATCCTGGTCCTGGTCCCTGCCAGGTGAGCAGAGGCTGCAGAGATCAGGGGGCACCGAGATTAGCTGCAGGTTGCAATCAGTCTTGGTGTGGTCTGTTTGAGGGGGCTGACAGTGGCAGAATTGTGAGGGTATGGTATGTGGGTATGGTAACAGCATTTTTAGTGTGTTACCACCTGCAGCCACCTACAGCCACTCTTGAACACTTTTGACCACTTTTGAGAGCAGCTCAGTAGTTGCAGCAGCGGTGTCAGCATCAGAGGCAGCATTGGAGCATTGGAGGCATAGCAGGTGAAGCAGTGAAGCGGCTACGGCAGAGGCAGAGGGAGCCCACGAATGCCGTTGAACTGCGAAGTATTGATACTGGTGACATAGCGCTGCAGCGCAATCCAAGGCGGTAGATGGAGCCTAGGAGTGTCTGGAATTGAGACAGCGCATCAGCTATTTAGCCTAATTCAGACGGCGGCGGCGGGAAATCCAAGGCGGCAGTAGTGGGAGCCCTGGAAAGCAGCGGAAACTGTGATCTGTGTGCTACGAGCCGCTCTGGTGAATCTGTGTTTCAGCGGTACAGGCTGTTTTTGGTGAAACATAAGGCAGCAGCAGAATCCTAAGGAGGCGGCAGCGGTGAAGCGGTGAAGTGGTTGTGGCTCTCGGAGATCACTAGGCCAGGAGAGCCGTGGAGCAGAGACTACCATAGAGCCACAGAGAAGGATCATCGCAGGATTAGGAGGACTTGATGTTGGCCTGCATTAGCGACGCGGTAAGCGGTAAGTGGTAAGCGAAATGTAGTAAGTCTGCCACTCAGGGCCACATAGAGCTACACAGGGGCTGTATACTGTGGCCTCAAGGCTGAAAAGGGGAGCTGTGGGAGCTGCAAGGTGCCAGTCGCAGGAGCCAGCGAGGGGGCTATATCAGCCAGGCCCTCACTTGTCACCTGAAAACTGTCACCTGAAAACAGTCAATCCTGTGTGGGAAGCAGATAACCTGTGTAGAAATAGTGAGAGCGAGTCCAATTTCCAATTTAAAACATTTATAAAGCGCAACGTTCACCGTACGGTTTCTTGGCGCTAATGAAGGTCCAGTAACTGAAGCAGAATAAGCAGTCAATGACAAGAGTGAGCCAGTTTACACGGAAAAGGCCTGTTTGAAAAGGAACGTTTTGAGGTCTTTCCGAAAAGAGACATAATGAGTGGCAAAGCGTAGGTGGTCGGGAAGGGAGTTCCAAAATGTGGGAGCCAAGATAGAGAAATTGGATCCACCCCACTTTTTGCGCTTAAAACGTGGGATTTGAAGGAGAGACTTGGAAGAGGAACGGAGCTTCCTGGAGGGAACGTATTCGCTTATCAGCGAGGAGATGAAGGCAGGGGCAGTGCCTTGGCGGGCCTGGAAGGTCATGCAGCCGGTTTTAAAAAGGGAGCGTTCCCTGACAGGAAGCCAATGGAGCTCCCTAAGGAGGGGTGTCGAGTGATGGTAACGTGGGAGGCCATAGATAAGCCGGGCCGCCTGGTTCTGTACCATCTGGAGCCTCCGCAGGCTGTATGCCGGGATGCCGTTGTAAAGGGCATTGGCATAATCCAGCCGCGAAATTACTAGTGCGGCCATGATCAATTTGAGTGCCTGGGGGGAAAAGAAACGGGAAACAGTGCAGATTGTTCGGAGGGTGAGGAAGCAAGAGGAGACTACGGAGCTAATTTGTGATTGAAGGGTAAGATGGTTATTCATTTTGACTCCCAGTGTTTTGACCGTAGCTGATGGTGTGGGGGCGGGACCAAAAGAGGGGGGCCAGAAAAGGGAGTTCCAGGGACTGGACGAACCACCAGTGAGAACCAACTCGGTCTTATCCGGGTTCAATTTGAGGTGGTTGTGGTTCATCCAGTCCCTGATAAAAATCATAATGGACTGGAAGTTAGAGACAGAGAGAGAAGAGGAGGATAGGTCAAAGATGAGCTGGAGGTCATCTGCATAATTAAATACAGTGACCTCCAGCTGCTGAAGAGCGAAAATAAGAGGAGAGATGTAAAGGTTGAACAGTAGGGGAGAAAGAGAAGAACCCTGGGGGACACCACAGGTGACGGGGAGTGGGGTAGTCGTGAAGTCTCCTAGCCGAACCGCCTGGGTGCGGCCCCTCAGGAAGGAGGAAAGCCAGACCAGGGCTGATCCCTGAATTCCAGCCGCCCTGACACGGGACAGTAAGATGGTGTGGTCCACCGTGTCAAAGGCGGCGGAGAGATCGAGGAGCACCAGCGCCTGGTATTGGTTGTGATCCATTCCCTTCCTGAGGTTATCTAGGACCGATACCACAACTGATTCGGTCGAGTGCCTAGGGCGAAAGCCAGCCTGGCGGGAAGCCAATCCCCCGTTTACCTCTACATGGGCACTGAGTACCGCGGTGACATGGCGCTCCAGCACCTTGCCCAAATAGGGCAGCAGGGAAATGGGGCGGTAATTGGCTGAGATGGACGGGTCAGCGCCAGGCTTCTTCAGGATGGGCACTATGGTGGCTGATTTGAGTGCAGGCGTCACGACTCCCTGGCTCAGGGAACTATTGAGGAAAGTGATGGGGGGTTCGGGACAGAAGGAATAGATTTGTTGCAAAATTCGTGCCGGACAGATATCTGCCGGAGAACCCGATTTTACTTTAGGGAGAATCTCCAGGAATACTTCCTCAGTGAGGGGGGGAATAGAGGTAAGACAGCATTGAACGGTGGGAGGGGGAGGGTCGATAAAGGCAAACGAGGGGGGAGCGATGTTAGCCTTGATGGTTACAATCTTTTCTAAGAAATAAGTGTTTAGTTGGTCACACAAAGACTGGGATGGGGGAATTTGGGGTGAGGCTCTGTCGGAAAAGGCTAGGTCATTCACTATACCGAAAATCTCCCTGGGTTTATTTTCAGCTGACGTTATTTTAGTTGAAAAATAGGTGGTTTTGGCAGCGAGAATTGCCGTTTTATAATCGGCAAGTGATGAGAGATAAAGGATTTTTAGTGAGGGACAATAGTCTTTTCTCCAATGCCTCTCTGCCTGTCGGACGGTCAGTTTAAGCTTTTTTAAGTTGTCGTTAAACCACCTATTTGAGTCCTTGGGTCGACGGGTGGAAATACGACGCAAGGGAGCTTCTGAGTCACAGCCTCCAGCTAGCCAGACATTAATTGCCTCGGCTTGAGAGTCGGATGAGAGGCCAGAAAGGGTCGGAATGGAATTTCGAAGCCGAGAGGTCAAAGAGGGGAGATCAACTCTGTTCCAATTTCGCGCCCAGGTGTTTTTGACGTGTGGGACTTTCGACACCGGTTTGATAGAAATGGAAAAGGAAATAAGGGCGTGATCAGACCAGAGACAGGGGGATACAGTCAACGGGGAAACTGGGAGGTTGAGGGACCACACCTGGTCAAGTATGTGACCGTGAGAATGGGTGGGAACAGAAATGTGCGGAACAAAGTTCAGGGAAAGAAAAAATTCTGTAAATTCTTTCGAGGCAGTGCACTCAGAAGGGTCGGAAGGCCAGTAATTAAAGTCACCGAGCACCAGGACCGAAGCGTAATTGACCACCAGGGTGGCCAATAGGTCTTGGAATGCTGGTAAGAACAGAGACGAAGACTGGGGTGGTCGATACATCAGGAGGCATGTGATGGGAGGGGAAAAGGAAAGGGAACGGGCGACAAGGAATTCAGTGGAGGGGATAGGGGGAAAGGAAAGGGTTTGAAAGTTCAAATTGGACCGAGCAAGTAATGCCACACCACCGCCTGCCCTGCCCGCCGGGCGATCAGCACGGAAGGCAACATAGGAAGGGGGGAGGGTGGCCAGGAGAACGGGGAGGGACGAGTCACAGAACCAGGTTTCGGTCAAGAGCTGTATGTCCGGCTTCTCGGAGTCGAGTAGGACAAACAGCTCATGATGGTGTTTGACTGCTGATCTGGTGTTAAGTAAAAGAACAGATAATGAAGGAATAGAGGGGGGGGGAATCCGGTAAGGAAGGGAAATGCGACGGTAAGGCCGGCAAAGACGGCGGCAATATTGGGGAAGAGAAAGGGGCAAGCTGTAACGAGGCAATATGCCTACTGATGGATTCTGAGAGTGGCCATTGGCCTTGGAGGGAGGTGATCTCCTCAGAGGAGTAGCAAATAAATTTGGCATGGGGACGTGCCCCTAGCCCCGCCCGGCCGCGGACAGGCGCAGACGGGCTTGCCTTAGGCGCGCCTTCGGTGCGCAAACGGCGCGCCCGCTGCGCACGTCCGCTGCGCGTTCTGGGGTTGCACATTGATATAGGAAATCTTAGGGGCGGGAAGGGGGCGTGGCCTCTAGGTGGGCGTGGCCAGCCGCGATGGAAGCCGGAGGGAGGGGGTCACGTGAGCGCTAGGTCCGCTACACGGCGCCCTCGAAGTACAAAGTGCTGAGGCAGTAGAATGATAAGTTTTTAAAAACACAATAATCACAGTATTACAATGTTAAAACCGCTACTCCCGGCTTTTCGCCTCAGGAGACTCGGACCAACAGAGCGCTTGCGAGTCAGCGCTTAAGAAGGGCGGGAAGGGGGCGTGGCCTCTAGGTGGGCGTGGCCAGCCGCGATGGAAGCCGGAGGGAGGGGGTCACGTGAACGCTAGGTCCGCTACACGGCGCCCTCGAAGTACAAAGTGCTGAGGCAGTAGAATGATAAGTTTTTAAAAACACAATAATCACAGTATTACAATGTTAAAACCGCTACTCCCGGCTTTTCGCCTCAGGAGACTCGGACCAACAGAGCGCTTGCGAGTCAGCGCTTAAGAAGGGCGGGAAGGGGGCGTGGCCTCTAGGTGGGCGTGGCCAGCCACGATGGAAGCCGGAGGGAGGGGGTCACGTGAGCGCTAGGTCCGCTACACGGCGCCCTCGAAGTACAAAGTGCTGAGGCAGTAGAATGATACGTTTTTAAACACACAATAATCACAGTATTACAATGTTAAAACCGCTACTCCCGGCTTTTCGCCTCAGGAGACTCGGACCAACAGAGCGCTTGCGAGTCAGCGCTTAAGAAGGGCGGGAAGGGGGCGTGGCCTCTAGGTGGGCGTGGCCTGCCGCGATGGAAGCCGGAGGGAGGGGGTCACGTGAGCGCTAGGTCCGCTACACGGCGCCCTCGAAGTACAAAGTGCTGAGGCAGTAGAATGATACGTTTTTAAAAACACAATAATCACAGTATTACAATGTTAAAACCGCTACTCCCGGCTTTTCGCCTCAGGAGACTCGGACCGCGGTGGGGGGCACAGTGTGTGGGATTTAACATTCTGGTGCTGACTCCAGAAGGAGGTTTGAAGGAGGCTCGCTATTGACTGTCTGTTTGGCAAGAGGGAGGCAGTGTGAGTGGTGGAGGACGTTCTTTCTTCTTGCCTCGGAGCTCCTTCCAGAAGCCATCGTCCCAGTGGGTCCCGGATAACTCCCTGATAACTCCCGGATAACTCGGGGAACACAGATATCATTGGATGCTCTGACTTTTGTTCGGAAACATGAATGACCAGGAATAACCTTGAAGCCCATTAAATGCATGCACATCCCTTAGGCCATCCAAGGTGCTGACAAACTTGAGGGGTATCTCAGGGCCCGAGCTATTTTGGGCGGAACATATTGACCTGTGTTGAGCTAAGCAGGGTGTTATCAAGCAGGGTCCCACGGAGAACCCTCAGAGAGGTGGATATTACTTTAAGAAATTGTAAACATTTCCAAGAACGCGCTCAGTAAGGGAGAGGGCATCCGGCCCTCCCATTCTACGGTCACTGAAAACTCAAGCACCGAGAGTACTAAAAAAAGCCTAAGCACAATTACAAGATATGAATCAGACGCTAATATTGCCAACAGCGCGGATGTTCGAAAAATCCTTAAAAGTCCCTTATAAATTAGATTTTTTGTAAGATCCGACAGGGTTTATGATGTTAAGTCAAAGCGAACCAGAAAAAAGAAATTTACAGGCACCTATCAAGCCTCTTAGTAACTTGAGTGTAATTAGCCAACAAATTGGGCAAAAGCAAGAAAGTGACAAGAAAACACATAATATGGATGTAGAGGCCAATACGCTAGTGCAACCAGTAGATCTAACACCTACCCAAATCAGTGACCTCGAATTATTGTGTATAACACCACCTTGCCAAAAGGATTTAAACTTAGGTAATATTATTGAGGCATCAAAAATTTAGATGTCATTTGAAGAAATGATCGTGAAACCTGGAAATATAATAACGTCATCTAGGTTACCTATAGAGGTCAAAGTTGAAATAAGAAACACTACTGTCCAAAGTAGGGTCTTGACATTTGATAACCAGAACATAGCAGAAGAGAGAAGTGGAAAATTAGATGAATCTATCCAGGAAAGCCAGCTTGGAAAAAAAGGACACGCATCTCCGCCGTCAGAAACATTAATGTATTTAGAAAAGGATGAAGTTATAAACTTGGAAACATACTGTACAGATCAGTACACACAGAGAAACGAATCACCCAAAATATTACCCAGTCATCAAGTTAGGCAACACAAAACACTAAAATCAAGTGAAGAAATAATACAAGATCCAAGAACTGGTATAAGAAATAAATCGGAATCAGCACAACCGGATAGTGACAATAGGAATAATCAAAAAATTCCCCTAGCACCAAGCAGGAACTTTCAGTGGGACAAAAACACTAAGAAAACCAGGATTTGGGTTATTTTTTTATCAAACTTCATCACTTACTCTTGAAGCATTGATACTTCAGTCGAATAAAATGGATATTCAAATCGAAATATTGGGAACAGTGGTAAATGCGGTGGCAGGAATAGATCACAAACTAGCTGAACTAAACAGTTTGATAACTAGAGCTCAAACAGATTCATTAACCACCTATCTGGAATGTTCTTGTGCACCAATAATTAATAAATTAACATCAGCACCTGAAGTCATTAACACAATATTGGAAGATGCCAAGGCAAGCCTTCAACTGAATGATAATAAGAAACTATCAGATAATGAAGGTATGTGTGCAACAGTGGAAAGTAAACTTACAAAGACGGAGGATTTAACCGCTCAAAGCGATATAGATGCTAAGGACCGATCATGTTCCAAAATAGTGCCGAACAAGCGACAGGAAAACATCAAACCAAGAAGCGGCGTACCGTCTGATCAACTCGTAGGAGAGCTGCATGATGAACAAGAGGATAAAGAAGTGGACTTGACATCATTTACAATGACAAAAAGACGTAGGAAAAAACTACGCAAAGCAGGAAACAAAGCTAAGGCGGCGCACCTAGTAAAGTCAGACTCTCAAGAGGGAACGCCACTTAATACGTCTTATAAAGAGTAACTTCACTTGGAGGAACTAACTGGAAAACAAAAAGTTGATATAGGTAAGAACCAGCCAATATCAATTATCACAACAAATACTCAGTATTTTGATATCTTTGCAAAGCTAGGTAACCAATTGAACTCTCAAAAGATTCGGCAAAGGAAAACCCAAATAGGTGAAGTAACCTTAAGTGATACCTTAGAACCTTCCCTTGATAAACCCACGGAGGTGTGGGAAAATATCCCATCATAGGAGACCATTTATGATAAGCAGGGAAACGGCTGTGTGGAAAAAAGGGCCAGGGAGGTCACCCAAAGAGGAACACAAAACAAGGGGGAGCAAAGAATGAATCTGCTAAACTCCGAAAAAATTAAAGCTTCGGTAATTAAAATGGATGCAGAACAAATAAATACTGGCATCGCAGCACAAAGATCAACTCATGGTGATGTTAACATAGTCCCAAACCCAAATTTGAACTCAATACAACTACCAAGCCATCATGCTTTCACAAGTTGGGTACAACCGAATAACAAAGTTAACCACAAACCTGGGAAAAAACAGAAGCAATAGCTCAAATAGAGGACAAAAGTCACACAGTAAAACGGGACCATCTAGTTGTAGTAAGATGCGGTAAGAATAAACGAGTTATAAATAAAGTCCAGCATCAATCGGAAAATTGCACCGAAAGGGAACCACCAGTTCAAAGTACGAAACAACTTATTTTTAAACCCGTATATGAGTCTCGAGGACAGCAAGACATGTTGAATAGAGGCAATCTTCTTCGCCTTTTCCAATCGGTTCCATCATTAGCTAATGTGTCAACTAACAACATTGAATGTGTTGGTTTTTTACAAAACCCAGAAGGTTCACTGCCATTATCAGTAATAACATTAACATCTCCATCTGCAATGGAACAAATTATGAAGGAACAAGAAATTTTTCGTAGTTGGGGAATAATGATTAGCAAAGTTGCCCCAAAGGAATACCCCACGCCACTGATAAAAGCAGAAAAGATGCTAACGTGAAAAGTAAAAAAGGGCGCCCCAGTCTTCTCTGTACTGAAAAATCCATTAGGAAAAACAGACATAGATGTCGCAAATCCATCGGTCGAAAAAAAGATAGAGAAGTATGGAGGGATAAATGAGAAATGGATAACAATGGCCTTACATGGGAATGATAGCCAATGACAAAATAACCAACAAAAAACATGTAAAAATGTAAGCATTGACAGCGAAACAATAACAATCTGTTCATGGAATATAAATGGATTAGGTAAAAAGTTAGATAACGTAACCCAAATATTTAAGTCCTATCAGATCATATTACTGCAAGAGACCTGGGCAACGGACCCTTTTATTATGCATGGATACAAAGGATACTTTGAACCTGCGACTAAGCAAAACAACACAGTCGCCCTTGTTGCGGCTTAGCTATATTTATATCTATTGATCTAAAAGCAGAACATAAGCAATTGGCCACGAACAATCGTAATGTTCAAACGGTAAAGTTGAGATACAAAATACATGACCATGAAAAATCTTGTAAGCTGGTTAATATATATATTCCTCCTACACTTAATTCAAGGAAGACTATGTGTGCTACTCTTTCCAGCTACCTACTGGAACAAATGGTCGATGATCCCTTCGTGGACTTTATAGTCTCAGGAGACTATAATTTAAGTCTGTTAGTACCTTTTACAAGAGAAGACATCACCCAGTCACAAGACCAACAATGGCTTATTCCTGCACAATCAATGGAATCAACTAATAAGTCCAGGCAAAATAAAACAGGCCTACATTTTGTGAAGGATATGGAAGCTTTGGGATTAAGAATAGTCAATGGTAGATTCCAAATGGATTCACCTCCAGCATGGTCATAATATACTCAAAATGCTAAATCACAAATTGATTACACAATGATATCACTGAACATCTTTAACAACTTTACGTCATATTCTTTAAGGAAGCTCCCTGAGAGGAATCACAGCCAGCAAATAATTACTACAATACTTACGAAAACTTATCATCAACTGTATTTGTCAATGCCAGGTCAGGTTGTAACAATCAACTATAAGAAACTAATTTGGAAACCAAATAATAAAGATCACACCCATGAACTAGCACAAAAACTGGTTATTGAATGCTTTCAAGAAAAAACATCTACATCTGTAATAAATCATTGGGTGAGCATTACATGCAAATTAGTTAACCAACATGACCCCCCCACTGACGCTAAGAATAAATATGTACCACGGACAGAAAAAAAGGAAACAAAAATCAACTTCACATATACAGTACGGAAAATGAAACAGGCTCGAAACAAACTCAGGAAAGAGCTGACTAAGTTTCCAAACAAAAAAGAAACAATAGCCAACTTTAAATCAAAATCTGAGGAAACTAACATGGAATGAAAAAAACAAAGCTAAGAACGATCTTTGGACAAAAATCTTTTATGCTAGTAACCAAGCAAATTCAAGGGAGTTCTGGAAAATGATAAACAGCCTTATAAGACCGGGTAAAACTGTAGTAGCATCAGTATTGACTGAGACTGAATGGGTGAATTTTCTGGAACACCACTTGAACCCGGATTGCAGCATAATTAAAAGCGAGAACCACCATAAAAGGAAGGAAACATCAAACCCAGAACAGGACAATGAATTTGAAATACTACTAGAGCAAGTGTCCAAGCTAATAAAAAAACAAAAAGACGGGGCACCAGGCCCAAATGGTATTCCTTTTGCCCTGTATAAGGAGGATCCAGTTATATGGGCAGAACATTTAACCAAGGTTTTCAATGAAGTAGTTCGGATAGAGGTAATACCTTAATCCTGGAGAGGGTCACTAATATCCCGCATCTTCAAAAAGGGAAATTGGGCCCTGTCTGACAACTACAGTCTAATAACACTACAGGTTACGGACGCAAAACTGTTTGCAGGGATTCTGTTGTCAAGCTTGGGCAAAGGATAATCACATTCTCCCGCCTAATCAAACCGGTTTTATTAAAGGCCTAGGAACAGCTGCTAACATCATAGCTCTATCGGTATTAATGAACAAAGCAATTTCAAAAAAACAACCTTTGTTGATTTCAAATCAGCTTTCGACTGTGTGGATAGAGAACGATTGTGGGAAAAATTACGAATGCAAGGGATCCTACCCCTATTATTACAGCTGATTTGTCTCCTATATACAAACACTTGTGTGAGAGTGCGCATCGGGGATGGTCGGTCACTTACTAAAGAGATACCGGCAACAGGTGGATTAAAGCAAGGGCATATTGGCCCCCTTATTATTTAACCTTTTCTTAGCAGATTTGACAGAGGTCTTGAATGATATAAATGCTCATCCACCAAAACTTGCAGATATAAACATATCAAATCTACTATATGCAGATGATGTCGTTCTTTTAAGCAATACTAAAGTGGGCCTGCAACGTTTAATTGCGTGCATATTTGAGTATTCAAAAGAAAATAGGATGGTAATAAATTAATCAAAATCCAAAGTTACGGTGATTACAAAAAAACTCAAGACGGAAATACAAATCCAAATGGTTTTTGGGAAACCAGCAATTCGAACAAGTTGAAACCAACAGATATTTGGGTGTCATATTCAATAATAACGGAAATGTTATCCCTCAGAAACTCGATATCTATAGGAAAGCAAATGCTTTGACAGCCGCATTTAAGACTATCCACAAATCAATTAGCGACCTAACTTACCGCCCTTTCCTAAAGGTGATATCTGCTAAATTGCTACCCTCTCTAACATAAGGCAGTGAGGCCTTAAATGGAAAAGATGCAGTTATTATCAACAATGCTACCTCAAAAACCTTCACAACTCTTTCATCTGCCAAATAACACATCACAAGCTCAAGTTAGGCTGGAATTCGGTCTGAATAATCAGCTGTACGTACGAAAGGGTCATGCAATCAAAGTCTGGAACAGAATAAAAAACGACTAAGACAATTTAATGTCCCAGTTACTGTGGAAAGAAATTAAAGGAAATAGCAAATCATCAGCCTGGAAATATCTGGATGCAGCTTTGGAAGAATTTGAGGTTAGGGCGATTTGGGACTCCACCATAACTCAGGAATCATTTAAGAAAGTTATTAATAAAATAACAGATCCCTTATCGTTGATAAGTGACAAAGCCACCTTCCCCAAAAGAAAACATGCATTGCCCATCATAAATGGCTTCTCAAAAAAGATGGTACAGCAATACCTGGACACGGCATGGTAGCAGAAAAACAAACACTTTTTTATTAAAGAACGATTTGGCGTACTGCCGGGTCTATCCCACGCACCAGCTTGGAAAAAACTTGAAAAGGACACACTATGTAGGCTGTGTAAATCTGGAGAGGAAAACATTATCCATCTATTATGCCTCTGTCCTGAATTGAAAATGGAAAGAGTAACTATACTAAAGAGACTATTTAACAAAAGAGGGATAAGGACATGTAGAAAGGCATTGATTCGATGTCTTTCTTCGGATGATCTACTCATGAATTCTGCTTTAATAAAAATTTTAATAAAAGTTTGGAAAAAATTAGAAGAGCAAGAATTAGGAAACTAATAATGATTATATTTTCTTTTTAAAGTCTTAATGTATGAATTTTATCGTAATCATTTCCTTCTAAAGATGTATAGAATTTTAAGGATTTGTGGCTATTCAAAGTGTATATAATGGATTACTGTATGAATTTCTTTTATTGTAAGATTTTAATTAATCAAACAATAAAGATCTATCTATCTAAAGTGTTAAAGGTGGGTGGAGCCCCTCACATGAGTACGTAGAAGGTATAGTGTCTCTAAAAAACAGTGCTGGAATTGGAAATAATTTGCTCAAGGAACCCAAACATAGGGGTGGTCACAGTATGGCAACAAAAGCGGTGGAGACACGATGGGGGGAGTCATGAAAAGCAGTGTGACAGTTAACATATATTTTTGTTTTATAACTTTGCCACAAACAAATTAGCAACAATGTGAAACGTGACAGTAAATGTGTCCTCGTTTAATTGGTTGCAAAGCCTCCATTTTACATATCTTATGTGGTAAAGTCACCTGCTACGAAGAGCTCTGCATGGCAAGTAGATCTCATGGAATAATAATAATGGTAAGATAACTCTGGTGGTTATTGCACTTGCTGGAGAGATCTGTGTTTTGACTAGTGACAGTTGTAAGATTATTCTTTACGCATAATCTGTGCATGTGATGTAAGCTCTCTGACACCCTACACTTGGATAAGTAGCGCTATAAAAGAACTAAAAAATAAACAATTGCTATTTACATTTTTATTTAAATAAATACTCATTGAGACTGATACATCTGACATTCTTACAGCGTATGCATATCACTGCTTTAGAGAAAATGAACAAATTCAAATGTTTGCCTCCAAATCATAGTTTCCCTTAAGAACTCGTGAAATAACAACAAGCTGTGTCCCTTTGTATCCCTCCCTTGCATGGAGGTCTAAGTGCTAGGATTCAGGTGACTTCCAGCCAAGGTTATACTCCAACAAAAAGGAGGGCTGATGGCCTCCTAAATTCGGCCTTTGTTTTGGGCCACCTGGAATCGAAAACAAAAAGTCCTCTTGCTCTCTGCGTGGTGTGGCTCCAAACACAAATCAGAAATGTGCGAGGACTGCAGAATTTTGTTTCATCTTGGCCAATTTCACCATGATAAATTCAGCTTATTTCACTGGGGTCAGACAGAACTCCAATCCGGCTCAATAACAGCTGCCAGATCCGGGAGCCGGCTCTATCTCCCTGCATTACTGCACTGCTAGAAACACTCATGGCTACCTAACAGCAAGATCTGTCACAGATGAAGGACTTTTAACCATCACAAACCTCCCATCAAACTTCCATAAAAAGGTCACGTGGGTAAATATTTCAGAAAATGTAGGAACTTTATGCATGCAGCCATGCACCAATGATTTGCTTCACTTTCTCAATTTCTCTGAATTGTAAATTTGTATATTTGGGGAACGCTGGTTTGCATAAAAATGAATTTAAAATTTACCTAAATTCTCTTGCTTTGAGCTACTTTTTATCACTTAATTAATCACACACAATTATTTGGAACTGGTACTTTTCAAATCAATATCCAAGACTAAACTGTGAGAAGAAAAGAATCACAGTGTGCATCGCTACTTACAATATATAATAAAAGAGACAGCAAAACCTATTACACATACAGCAAACGGCGGCCTTTTGATGACTGACATTTCTAGATTTCACCTGTGTTACAGAATAGCATTTTAGGACTTATGCATTCAGAAGAATTTTCAGCTGTTCGTACTGAAGCAAAAAAACTGTTTTACAGCACACACTGCAAAAAAACTGCAATAGCTTCCTAGAGAACTTAGCATCAAATCTTCCAATGTTCCCTTATTGCTTTCATGGTGGATACCCCAGAAAAGGGAATGACGCGATGGAGCCTGTAGAGCTTGGGCTTAACCACTTTTTCTAAATATAGAATTTAATGAGGACATTTCTGCCCTAGATCCTATTGAGCACCATCTTCTCTAAAGTCACTACCGATGATAAAAGCTCCTCTCTCTAACATCAAACAGTGTATTCCATGGATGTGGGGATTTGCTGAACACAATGAAAGTATTAATAAAAGAAGCAAACGACAGTTTTCAGCATTGTGCCTCAAATCAAGCGTCTTCTCTCTCCCAAGATTAAGCCATCAGTGCTATTAGTACAATCTTTTAGAAGATATCATTATGTGTGATTCACTTGCTTAGTCCTTATTTCCAGGGCTACTACCAAGACAATATATGCATTAAATCAATATATTAAAGAAGGAATCTTTTTTTGCTTGTCATCAGTTTATTGAAAGCATTTGAAAATATTTGCTCTGTATGGATTCCTATGTCCTATAAATACAATTCATTTAGCATAACAGAATAGATTTTGCATGCTGACATTCTTTTTCTTTATATTCTGACGAGGAAGCACATTTCAGGCACAA
Source organism: Lissotriton helveticus (assembly GCF_964261635.1). NCBI lineage: Eukaryota > Metazoa > Chordata > Amphibia > Caudata > Salamandridae > Lissotriton > Lissotriton helveticus. Next base: position 480,579,602 of record NC_136063.1, on the reverse strand, counting down.
ATATAAATACCTTTCCCTGTACCTGATAGGGTCCCAGAAATTACTCAACCTTCAAAATGTACAATATTTATTTAATGTAATGAATAGAGAGTGATTCAAATTTCAACCAAGGATGCATAGTACCCCAGTTAGTAGGGAGTTGCACTTCATTTTCAGGTGAAAAGATGAGTGAATGTGAGTTGATGAACACTTCCCACAATGTTATCAATGGCACAGCATCATCCTTAGCTCATGGCTGAGTAAGAAGTGGGGCAAAACAGTGGTATCACTTTGCACCTCTTTACTAATGCTTTTTGACTGTACAGTGGCGGTTCCTCCACAATGGCAGAGGAGCGTCGCCTCCTCCCTGGCACAGAGCATTGTTTTATTTTTCGTTTGCTAGCTTGTGTATGGAAGGAGAGGAGGTGTGCTTGTGCACTCACTAGTCCCAAAGTGCTCATGTGTGTTTGGCCGGTCATCTCAGGCCGACCAAAACATACATGCGCACTTAGGTTTCTCCAGTCCGGCTGCATTCAGCAGCCGAGATAGAGACACGCCCATAGACTCCCTGGTCTGAACAAGGCCTCTTTTCCGCCCACTCAGGCCCATCCTCATGCTGCGCTGAAGCACAGGGATTGACTGGGAGTCTGTTCCAGGGGCTGCTGGGACCCAGGAAACAGCCAGCAGGAGCAACGTGATTTGGGAGGTCTCCCTACCAACCTTTGTTACTGGTTGCCGCCACTGTGACTGTGTAATTATTGTGTGCTGTATCATGCACTTCCAAGCTACCTAAAACAGTGCCATCTTTTAATGTGATGCAATTGGTGCCTCCGCAAGCTCGAGGAGGTGCCTTTCGCATGTCAGGCTGAGACGAGATAAGAGAGGCCTGCAGAGATCTTTGTGTGAGTTGCATTTTTCAGGGGATAATAACAATGACATGATCACTCTTGTGGTTAATGATGAATACTAAATGACGGAGCGATAAGTGATTTGTCTAGTTATAGGTTTGACTCATGATAAATTTGCAAAGAGGGTTAAGTTTCCCACTGCAAAGCACAATCTTTAACATGCAGGTCACAGACCTGTATTTTATGTAAATAGATCACTGGTTACTGCTTTTGTCACAAAGATTCTTTTGTTACTTGGAGTTCATGAGATACAGTCCCTCTAATATAATATCTTGAGCAGCAAACTGGCACCAAAGCACTGCATGTAAATCACAAGTATAGGTTTAGAAGCCTATTGTTGTTTCCTCAATCTTTCATTATTCTAAGATTGCCAAAAGGATTTCTTTGAGTATTAATAACATTTTATTATTATGACACCCCAGATCATTGTTTTACGTTTCAAATCATGAGTGTATGTGAAGGATTTACTAACACTTTATATCTGGTTTGGATTGCAAAAGTAACACAAACCAAGCCCAAAGCGTTGTTTGGGGGTTTCAGATTCAGCAGCTCAAATCCTGAATTGCATTGGATAGTAGCCCTAGAGTAAAATAAAACGACACTATGGCCTACTTTGTGTCAAGGAGGCATACCACAGGTGGTACATAGATGTTTTTAAGCACCAACGCCTGTTGTTTATACAAATTCCTAACTGCTATCTTTAGTACACAGGGATTTCCAAAACCAAATTACACCTCTTCAAAACTGGCGTAAAGTTGGAGAAAAGGTTTATTTTCTCCAAACCTTTTTAGCGTTGCATGAATGCTACACAGTTCAGCACACATACAAAGTGATCAAGAGTAAAATGTTGTCAAAACATAATATTTTGTACAGGAAGGGTACCAGGAGAGATGAGGGGCACTATTGCAGGATGGTAATGAGGGAATCTCTGAAGAAAGAGGTCATTGCTGGGGGTGGGTGGTTGCCAACAAAGATTGTAGCACAAAGTGCCACCAACGATAAAGTCAGTCTTGGCCTAATAGGCTACTTTGTTAACAGTTTCATAGTACCTGCTTTACTTCAGAGAAGGGATTGTGAGGGTTGTATGCCAAAAAAACTAGTGAAACCAGGTTCAGATGACCTATTTCCATTCAACTGATTTCCTCATAATTTTTACCTGGCTGATGAACCGAACCTTTTGAAAGCCGTTCCTGGTGAATGTCACTGTTCAGTAGTCTTTTTATTACCAAATATTTGTGGCTGTTTTTTTTATGGGGGCAGTTGGAATCTGCTGTTCCCCCTGTATTTTACTCTTTTTTTTTTAATTTCATAGATTGCCCAAGAAACCTCAGTTTCCTTTTCACCCTATTCCTCCTGCTTAAGGTCTCCCTTTTTTAAATTAAACATTAATATAAAAAGTAAAAAACAAAATCTATTCTATTCATAACTTTTTAAATAATGGTACTGTATAATAAACACAGATTATACTATTTGGGGGTCATTTTATTATTTATATTTTAAGAACAACATGTTAATTTAAAATACTATAAGTAATTATATATTTAATTAAATCAAGTGAATAATGGCGTATCATTGTTTAATTTGTCTAAACTTAAAATACATTTTTTAAATCAAATTACATTATTTCTCAAAAACATCTTTTTATTACTTTAATTTTACTTACAATACTCTTTAAAACATTTTGCTATACTTCACAATACTTTTCAATAACAATATTGAAACATTTCAGGACGCAGGACGCATTTTGTTCTAAATAAATACCACAAAACTGGTCATGAAGCGAACAACAGCCACTTGCATTCTATTTGTTCTAGTTGTTTCCATGCTTCTAGAATACTTTTATCAGAAGGACATCTCAATTACGTGACATGACATTTTACATACTAAGCGTAACACCATTTCTGAAATGATATAAGATTACACTGGAACAAACAACATTTTGCCCAGGCCTACTTATAGCCCAGTCTAAGAGCAGAGCACATCCACCTTCTCTTCAGTAAGACATCTCATGACTGAAACCTTTAGGGAGGCGTTTAGCTGGTCTCTGGTATTGATAAGAGCAGTGTTATAGGAATAGAGGATAGAGATATTTCAAATCGTGTTGAGTTGGACTCTACCTCCTTTCTATCTATCCTGCTTCAGACGCTCGCATTTTCATTGATGCTCTTTAGTAGCCGCAAGCCTACATGTCCAGCGGGTTACAGAACTCTGCAGCAGTAACAGTCTTGGAGACATTCAAACCACTGTCAAGTCATCATACTAATATCTCACATTCTACATTGAGCTAAAAATACTGCAGAAACAACAGCACTAGTTGCAATCTGCTACATACCACAACTTTTGCGGTGTCTACCACTACTCTTAAGCAGAATCGTGGTTTTTGGAGAATCCAAATAGTATTAGTTGCACATTCATTTTTATTACATTAAATATTGTTCATGGTGCAATTCAGTTCTATCAGGAGTAATGTGTATGTTATATATGTTTAATCTTTGAAGACTGAAACACTTGAAAAATATAATGTAACTGAATTAGAAAAAGAACCACTTATTTTAGTGGCACAAACGTTCATACGTTGAGAGGAATTCAGGAAAAGTAGATCAAATAAACAGAATTTTGATAAATCAGCCTTTTGTTAACATAAAGCATCAAGTCCCATGACTATATATCACATGGAAATAGTTGTGTAAGATAAATCTTTTTATAAATGTAGGGCCAATTATATGAACAATGGCTTGAGTTTGTTTTCCAACAGACATGCTCGATGTGCAAAGCATCAGTGCCACAGGTATATGCAGTGCTAACATCTTCTAAAGATGGGTCACATTTGAAATTGGTATTCAATTAGACAAATGGCTTCTGTTTCCTAAAAAATCTGACACAAAGCAGCATAATAAAGTGACTGAAGAGAAAACTCGCAGCATAAGATCAACAATCTCGACATGTTGTACTACCACAGCTCTGACCACAAGGCTTTTGGCAAAGATTTGTGCTTTAGCAGCTAATTACTTCCCTGGAAATAAAATGAATAATCATCACAAATCATTCCTAAAACAATATCATGCCAATATTGTTATGTTTAAAAGAAAATTACATTCGGTATCTATTATAGTATGGCTTCGATTCACAAAGAAAATCTTAAATATGTTCTGGAAGCGTTATTCTTAAATTCGAACCAATTTTCCCATTTTCCTGGCAGCCACAACGAATTGCATGCTTCATAGAAGTATTCATATGCATAAGTTCAAAATGTTGCATGTGTACTTTCCCGAATTGGTTCAATATTAAACAAATGCACATTTGCATTTGATTACGTTTTTCCCCCTGGATTAAATATTTTTTCTTGTGGTGAAACCCTTTTCCCTCTACACCTACCAGTTTCCTTCCCCATTTCGACCTTGTAAACTGATTTACCCCATGTCTTTACAGGAGTAAATCTCCAACTTTTTTCTATGATGAATCTTATTGTGTTCTCCACTTTGGCAATATGTACCCAAACTGAAACCATAATCTGTCCATGGGCCAAATTAGAGCAACTATTTGCACACATGGCCAAATTCAAATTTGTGATTCACAAAATGTAGCTTTGCCCCCACAAATGGATTTAATACACTTCATGCATTGGCTAATCCCCTGGAAGTCTGGATTATTAGTATTTGACGGAGTAGGCACTTAAAAAAGGAGCTGAACACCACAGGCTTGTAAGACTATGGTTATTCATAAAACATTTGCAGATAGCATCCCACTGTGAAAGAGGTCCAGATGTACTCCTGTAAATTTAAAGAGTAAATTGGTAGGGTACACCACCAATGTTTGAGGGCATGTTGGAGAAGGGATTTACCAAAGTAGGAAACAGTTTCCTTATAACCAAAAGAACAAGCACTGGCAATGCCAACAGGTCTGGCTTATAAAAGAAAATTCCGTTTGGCTTTGCATGCTTGTCTCTTTTGTTGGCAGTGACTACTGTAGAAGGACAAGGATACCTGTCAAGTCTGCTTGAAGTCATTCTCATCAAGTGTGTTTAGCTTTTGCCAGAGAACTAATTTTTAAAGGATGCTTCAGATAATGTATGACTGCTACACTGAAGGGCATGGGTATGCTTTTGGTAGAGGAAACTAGTATATGAGGAGTGTAAGAATTCTTCTTCTACTGCATGACTGGTATTCTATGAGGGGTTTGAGAGTGCTTTCAGTAGTTTTTAGCTACCAGTTAGTGAGCGATGTGATGCTTTCAGAACTTTTATCATTTTAATTTTCCACCATATAGGCTTTAACAGATCCAATAATTGTTTAAGACAGGCTGTGCACTTATTTAATGATGGATGAGTTTTTTTTTTTTTTTGCAGAGTTTTATATAGCGCGAACTAGACCCGAATCGAATCAGGTATCAGAGCGCTTTACATAGCACCAGTTACGTTACATGAGGACACACTTTCATTTTTAGGCACGGGGAGATTAAGTGATTTGCCCAGAATCACAGGAGGTTTTTGGCGTCGTTACTGAGACTCAAACCCAGATCCCCAGGTCCGAGGTCAAGCGCCTTAGCCGTTAGGCCAACCCCTCTCCCATATGAGATGATGAGTCTGCTTGTGATCCTTGTTGATCTGCTTTCCCAAAGGAGTCTGCCCAGAGGTTGCGGGAAGGGGCATTAATGGCCCAATCTGCCCATTAATTTACATTTGAGAACCTATAATAGTGATGGCTAGCAGGCTGTCCCCACCCACTAGCATTGGTCACTGACTCCAAGATCATATGCACCTGGTTGTGTTTATTGGCATTTGAAAACACCATTTATACCAGTGATGAATTTTATCCCCCTCCTTTGGGACCCCTTAATGCTCGCAAACATTTGTACTCTGATCCAGAACTCTTCATCCGACCTCACATGAACAGCTCTGCAGCTGTCTCTAGCAGCTCCACTCTCTGGCTCATGCAGTCGTAAGGCATCAAACCCAAAGCCCTCCATCTCCCCTACATGCACATGCACAAAATGTGCATGCACATCAAAGTCCCCTATATGTGCATGGTGCATCTATGGCACAGGGAGTTTGATGGAAGCATGAGCCAAAGAGCACATACGCATGCATGCACCGAATAGTGCCCAACTGGCATACTAGATACGCTATTATATCACAGCATTAGCACAGCATATATCCCACCCATTGTTGTCATCATTTACTGGGATTAAGGGGTGGAAGCTCAGTGGGAAGCTAAACAGTGCTCAAAACAATTCACAATGTCCTTGACACTGGGGTGAGGGAGGCAGCATACCAGAGTGGCATGGCTATTTGTGTGTTTATTGCAACATTCAATGACTTCCCACTCACTCCATGTGTGCTGTGTCACTATGTTTGAGGAGGAGGTCATCTTAGGAGCAGAAAATCCATTGAGCATTATGCCACATTGCACTAGCTTTCTTGCTACTGCCACAGGTTACAAGAAATACTATAGCTGATTTTCAGCAGCGACCAGCACTGGAGCTTGTTGTGCCACATCAGGGTAAACATTATCATAGTTGATCTCTTATGGAGCAGTGAGCAATAACAAAGCACTTTCTTTGCAGTCCATGTGGGAATGGAGAAACTTGTTTAGGGGCAGAAGGCAATGAAGACTCCCTGTCTCCAGCTGTGACAAACAGAGTCTTTTCCCTCTGTTGTCCTGGAGCCTCGACCCAAGATGAATCACATAAAGTGCGCCACATCAGTTTTTGGAAGCTGCTCTTGACTCTCCGTCTAGTGGTGCAGAGTAGCCAAAGGTTTACTCAAGAAGGCTGTATGGAGTAGAAACTCAGGACTACTCAAAGCACATGACACATAGGTCTTGATTATGAGTCTGGAGGTCTCACAGGGGTGTGGTGGTTCCGGTCTCCTGGCCACCCTATTACAATTAGATGCAAAGGAAATGGGGAACCCAATTAACCCTTGTAGGCTTGGGAAAGTAAACTATTAACAGGTAAATATGCCTACACAGGATTTGTTTAGGCTTAGGTTCCAGTCGGTAACGTACAGTAAAAAAATCTACAATTCAATTGTTAATTACCTCCTAAAAGATCTATAAAAGATACAAATGAAACGGGTGTGAATTCTTCAAAAAACAAATTTATGTGATGTAATAGAAAGAGTTTAACATAACAGATTCAGTCATAATTAGACATCCCCCTTGAAATGTTCATAAGGGTCATACAACAGTTCATTTGATCCTCCTGAAGATGGTCTAACGGATGCGAACACCAACAAGACCGAAACGTCGACAACTGCATTTGTTTCCTTTTTGATTGGTTTTCTTTAGAAAGTGTTTACTGTTTTGTTCAGATTCACTGTTCTATTTATGTATTTATGTTTGGAATAGATGGTCGCATTAATGACTCTGAGGTGTCAACATTGTAGAATTCTTTTGTATACCTCAGTCATTTTTGTGCTGCTCTAATTCTTTGTATCCTTTCTATTTACATCAATTAAACTCCCTTCCTATTGTATTTGTCAGAGAATTCCCAATGTAAAACTCCTTCTTACTATATTTTCTAGGGGTTGAACCATACAAATCACATTCCTTCTTTGTTTGACACAGAGTCTGCATTAACAGTGTCTCTATGAGTTATAAGCAATGGAACTATTTCATAGGTGGAATAACAACCACTGCCCAATCAAATGCCTTAAAAGGAAAGCACCAACAAACAGGCAGAATCAAATTCTGGTATTTCCTTACTATTGGACCTACAATGAGCATCCCCTTTAGCACTTCACCCTGTAAGTAGCAAGGAAGAGCTGTCAAAAGCTTATTCAAGGAGGTGGTGCATGCACAATGACACAAAATAAATGTCTATCCAGCCATTGGTTATAATGGTATTTTAAATCACATACAGTTAAAAACTAAGCATAAAATTCACAGGACACACTAAAAGCAGACGTCTAGGTTTTCCTGAACTAGAAGCCTGTGTGCAAGAATGTGTCTCAGGGTTAAACAATGAAAGGCCTCGCCCGATGGTGTTTGCAACTGAGTTCACAAGTAGAAACTCTCCTTATTGTGTTTGTCAAGAGAGTTCAAAATGTAAATCCCTTCTATATAGTATTTGTTATGGGGTTCCACCATGCACATTCTTTCCTATTGAACTTGCCATGAGGTTTGCATTAATAAGGTCTCCCTCATTTGTGAGCAATGTAACTATTCACAGGCATGCTCACCCAGCTGCTGCTCAATAACATAAACCAAAAAAAAGAAATGGGTGGAGCCAAAGCTCTGTTAAGGCATTGATCCCCTTTAACACTGGACTGTTAGTGTAGGGGAGTACTCCAGTGCTTTCTCACAGAGGTAGAGTGGGTGAGAAATTGAGTAAATTACACATTAACATGTAAATACATTAAATCAATGTTTATTCAGTGCATCCTACTGTATGTGGCTAAGAGTTCACTAACTAACATCCATTTTCACTGTATTTGGCACGGGGTTACATGTTTCAAGACTTTATTTCATGCTTTGGAACTCCAAGGAGATCCTCACAGAATAAAAACATACAAATATTAAAATTCATAGATATAAAAGACATTACACAGTGCTGCCAAGTATCACGCATCAGACGTGACACTAACGCATTTCAGTGTGGTGATCCGCATCACCGCACTGAAATGCATTGTCTCACATATGCATAGTGCTTCAGCAGCCTCACGGAAGTGCTACTTAAACTATATTACAGAGTGACTTGGGCAGCTGGCAGCGCGGCACCGATGGCGGACGCGCCGTTCCCATGCAGGCTTGAGTCTTGCAGTTAAGACTGCTGGCTCACTGTTTGATGTGCAACAATGTTTCATTGTCAGTATTTCCGTGGCACGGTTCTTACAGCCTGACGTCACGGTAGTGCCCAGTGTAATTCGACATCTGGCGCCGTTGGGGCGAGGGGGTGGCGTCACGTCCTGCCTCTAAAGGCGGGGAGTTTCTTTTTCAAAGGAAGCGGGCCGCGGCTCGGGTTGAATTTGCCACCGCAATTATGGAGCATGAAGCGCTGCCTACTGTGAGTGTTCACACTTGCCAGGGTCCGGCCGCCGTTGTGTGCTGTCTTAATTATTCATTATTACCAAGCTCACGTGATGGGAGTGATGTAGGAAGTGGAGGTGAGTGACAAAATCCTGTCTGGAGTGGCCAGGCGCACAGTGGCTGCTCACTGTGACTTGCCTGTTCATACCGTGGCGGCGAAGGCCGTGGCAATCATGGTGCTGCAAAGTGCTCCGCTCAGAGGTCACAGTACTCTTCCAGCACCACTGACTGTGCAGCTTGCACCTACAGCCCGGCCCGGCCGTCCATGCAGTTGGGAGGTAAATTATGGCAGAGGGTGGGCGAATTATTTTCAGGGCCCCGCAGCCTGGATAAGTGTAGGAGTCGGAGAGGTCCTTCAGCTACTTGTCACTTAACTTACAGTATTTTCGTTATTTGTAACACAATGCTGATAATGTGGATCAAATTAAACATTTTGGTGTGTTGTCAGAGCACGTAACCTCGTTAGGGCTGGCCTGCCGCCTATTAATTGGGGAACTTTAAGTTGTCAGCCCACATAAACCCCAAAGAAGAAAACGTACGCTCGACATGATATAGACTACCGATTTAAGGTGGGCACACAGACAGGCAGCGAGTTGTCAGTCGGACGGGAGGCATCACTGTGCGCTTGAAAAAAATGAATCCTTATGTTTTCACATAATTCTGCAGACGCATGTGATGTTATCGCACCAGCTAATGTGGATTTACTACATAAGCACACATTTTTCAAAATCATAATAATCACATGAAAAACATAATTCTTAGCCAAAACAGGAACTTTATTAAAACATAACATTCAGTGGATCTGTGGAAGCCTGACCTGCACACCTCCTACAGCAGAGGCAGGAGAAATCGACAGGCAGCAATTTTGGCATTGCTGATGCAAGGGAAATGTGGATACGCAATTCATTGCAGTGCTCCGTTCTGGAATCTAGGGAGCTAGTCTCGTAAAATATTTGGTCCAAGACGTTACTATGGGAGCAGTGTGCCTCAGAAAGCATATATTTTCCCTCAGATGTACAGCATTTGTAAAGTGTTGGCTCAAGGGGTGGTGAAGGAGGAGCCACACCTCCTGAGAAGCCTTGTGGTCTACAACAAACCAGTTTCTTATTGTTATGTTAACACGTTCTTCTATAGCGCAACAGCTACTCCACAGGGAGTGTCCCGGCGCTTTGGCGAAGAAAGCCTTCAAGGGCAGCAACACAACTCAACAGCAAGGAAAGGCGGCAAGCTTATCTGGTGAAAAGCCAGGTTTTTAAGGCCTTTCTAAAAGACAGAAGGCTGTCGGTCTGTCTAAGAGAGAGAGGAAGCTCGTTCCAAGCACGAGGAGCCAAATGATGAAAGGAGCGGCCGCCCTGTCTGACGCGTTTAATGGTCGGAACTACCATTTGAGACAAGGAGGCGGACCGTAGAGCTCTATTGGGTTTGTAAAAGACAAGACGTTTCCTGATATAACTGGGGCCAATATCATGGAGGGCTTTAAAGGTCAACGTCAAGCTTTTAAACAGGACTCTCTTGGCTATAGAAAGCCAGTGCAACTCTTTAAGCAGATCAGAGGCACTTGCGCGTCTAGGAAGCCCATAGATGGCGCGGGCAGCTGAATTTTGGACTACTTGAAGTCGCCTCACAAGGTATTTGGGAAGTCCTAGATACAGGGCGTTTGCATAGTCCAATCTAGACCCAACAAGTGCTTGAACAGTGACCCTTCTGTGATTAGTAGAGATCAAGGGGAGAAATTTTCTAAGCATCCGAAGGATGCCGAAACATTTACCCGAAAGGCAAGAAATTTGGGGCCCAAAATTTAGGTCATTATCAATAATGATTCCTAAATTCTTAGCTTTATCACTTGCCTTTGCAGGTGGAAACAAGTCTTGCGGCCACCAGCTTTTCCAGTCAGGCTCGGTAGCACAGCCAAAAAATAGCAGCTCCGATTTGTCGGAGTTGCATTTCAAACCGTGCTCTCTGAACCAGCCGAAGACCGCCTCTAAACAGCTTCTGATGCGGATCCCGTCGAACACCTCATTCTTGTCGTAGGTAAACAAGAGTTGGGTGTCGTCAGCATAAGACACGATCTGGGCGCCAAAGGATTCCGCCACCTCTGCAAGGGGGGCCAAAAAGATGTTGAAAAGCAGGGGGCTAAGAATAGACCCCTGAGGGACCCCTACTTCCAGAGGTGCCATAACGGCGGAGTGTGGAGGCGCCCAGATCGTTTGTCGACGGTCGGCTAAGAAGGATTTGAGCCAGTTCCACACCGTCCCCCGAAGACCGCATTCCCAGAGTCGTATTAGGAGGGTATCGTGGGGAACGGTGTCGAACGCCGCCGACAAGTCCAACATGACCAACATGGCCTTACCTCCCGCATATAACACCTCTCTAATAGCGACAGTGACTTCCAGTAGCGCGGTTTCCGTGCTATAATTAGCACGAAAGCCAGATTGAGTGTTGTGCAACAGATTATTCCCTTCGATGAAGTTAGAGATTGATCTGTGCACATGTCTTTCTGCCACTTTCGCTAGAGCGGGGAGGAGAGATATAGGCCTATAGTTGGCGTGGACGGTAGGATCTAAAGCTGGTTTTTTCAGGAGTGGAAGAATGAGAGCAGACTTCCAAGCCAAAGGGACCACACCAGAAGACAATGAGGAATTAAGGATGGAATTGATGGGACCATTTAGGGCTGGGGCTATTTTGTTAAGACAAGAAACCGGGCAAGGATCTAGAGGTGAGCCCGACTTCAGCCCAGTCAGATGAACTAATGAGGAATCAAGGCTCAACGGGGGGAATTCCCAAAGAGTGGGAGCCATAGCAGGTTTAGAGGAGGAGAAGGCACCTGGTAGATCGACCTTAGTGTGGTTAGAGAAAACAGCAAGGGAATCTTGGATGGTCATTATTTTATTGACAAAGTAATGTGCCAATTCAGTCAGCCAGGGTTTTGAATGGGGTTGGGCAGGGGTACCAAAAGACGGCGAGGTAAAATCCTTAACAATTTTAAAAATTTCCTTACATGTGTTTTCTGAATCGTCAATACGACGTTCAAAATAGATTTTTTTCTCATTCCACAACAGCTTATGGTAGGATCTAGTCAGATTTTTTAGTTTTGCTTTTGCCAAGGGATTGTAATCCTTCCTCCAAACTCTTTCAGCTCTCTTACAATTTTGGCGGGCTTCCCTAAGCTGAGAGGTGAACCAGGGGTTCTCAAATGGGTGTAATTTCTGATATTTACATGTTTCCCTCCTCTTCATTGCTTGATTTTGTTTGCGACATAGTGTCACTCATAGTCTTAAAATGTCACTCATAATTTCACTGAAATTATGAAAATGTCACACATAAGATATTTGAAACCTTGGCAGCTATGATTACAACGAATTTTAAAGTCAGCTTTTCCCAAAATGATCCAACTAACTGATCAAGGTCAAAGGATTCATAAGAAAAGTATCAATATCAATTTAAGAAACATTCTAAAAAGTTAAAAATTTGAAAACAGAACAGTTCATATCATGGATTATATAAGAAATGCAGTACCTAAACTGCGCTTCGCACAACATACTAAAATAGAAGGGGTCATAGCAGCTTACGTCAACATAACAGTAAAGCAGGACAGACAAAGAAAACATGTTTCAAGTCCTGGATACCATTTGGACACAGATTAAAAGTATTAGGGTACAATACCATTTAGCGGTCAAAATTGTAAACAAAGAATATCTAATCTCAATAAAGTGCAAAAACGCCTGACCCCATGTGACAAGTTCCATGTCAAATATGGTTGCAGATTTTTCAGAATCACAGTGTTCACTAAGACCTCATATCTCCTTTGTACCTTGGAATCAATATCCAAGCGCTGATTTAGCTTTACTGAACAGTGAGTTAAAGAAATGTATGCTTTTTGATCTAACTCGAATTAGCCTAGAGCATACATAATGTTTCAACAAAAAAACTGAATTTTCTCTCTTTAGATGGAAGATTAACTTACATAAAAGTACCTTAATGTCAAAACTTCGCTTCTCAACAAGCATGCTGCCCAATTTACCACTCCCGTCAGGCCTAGTGCAAATGCGCTTTTAATCCTTAGTTCGAGTCTTTGGGCAGCATCCGATGCTAAAGTATTACATTAGGATAATCATCTCAGGATTTGTCCTTCGTTCTTATCCAAAAAGCCCCACCCTGCCACACTGGGATGGGGTAATCTTGGCCTAATACACTGCAAGAAGGTGGGAGAAGTGTCTCCTACCGACAGCATTGAAAAAAGCACCTCTTGCCTTGGCATGAGATTGCACCTTGCTAACTTTGTTTGTGATATGCTCTGTATCTCTGAGGGAGCTAGTTAAAATTATACCTAAAAAGCGATAAATCTGGCACCCCAGTTTTTGATAATCCAAATGCCATGAAAAGTTTACACTTTTACAGCCCTTCTCTCCATGAAGCATAAGATTTAACTTTTCGATGTATTTTTAATTAAATAGTGCAAATCTGCAAATTATTGGAGGATAGCCAAATGGCTGTTTAAGCCTTTTAGGGTAAGATCAAGGATAACAATATCGCCTGCATAACGCAGGCAAGTAAAAGAGCGTACTCCAATGTTAGGGGGAAACCAGGGTCTTTAGATATAAAACTAGGAAGATTGTGTATGTACAGTGAGAACAGCAAGGAAGCAAGTAATCATCCTTGCTTCATGCTGTTAATTGTTAGGAAATCCATAGATAAACCCTGATCTCCACCAAACGAAACTTTACAACAAGTTGAGGAGTGTAGGCTTATAATTAAGTGCAAAGGGGACGTATCTTTTGTGATTTTCCAGTTTAGTTACGTAGTGGTACGTCTCCCCCCTTTTTGGATTGACTCCCTTGGGTCCCTTGTGTGATTTTGAATTATAATTAAGTGCAACAGAATTCCAGGATGCCAAGATTAAATAGCTTCCCCCACAGTGTTGGTTGATCAACTTTATCGAAATCTGTTTCGAAGTTAATAAATGTAGCAGAAACTGAAGAGCCCCTGATGGTAACATAGTTTTCATTCATAAACTGCAAAATAAAATTTGCATTAATAAATTCTGTTATTTCTGAACAAAAATTCACTTGCACCCCCCACCTTCCTGTGACTTTACAGGAACTGTCTTTACATGATTTTTAAAAAACACTTCGATTGAGAACTCGACGGCAGCATTGTGACAAAATATTATAGATAAAGCAGACAAAAAAAAACTATGAACACTGACAAACTCAAAAGGCATATTTACCTTATTAGTGATCAACATTATGATGGCAAACTGTATGAGATGTAAGTGGTTCAAAGAGGTTACTTACAACAAATAACACAGGACTATTCATTGCTGCTCTTAGCTAGTCCTAAATCCTAATTTATACTCCTGTCTGTTTTATCGATCAATTTGAAAACATAGGTATAGGCCACTGCTAAAGTCCCAATAGCCCACCACTAAAACATGTGGTTTACCAATTTGGACACAATGATGTGATGTCAACATTTGGCCCAGATATATCCTTGCAAATTCAGAAGGGCTTATTCACCAAAAAAGTGGGGAAAGTGGGAGAGGAGATCTCCGTCTCCAACTGCATGTAGTTTTCCGACCATATAGTATTCACAAACACTCCCAAGAGTAAAGCTAAATAAACAAGCATTGGCATAGCCAATAGGTCTCGCCTTTTGGACCTTATGTGTTTAGCCATGCAACTGTTGATATTGCACCAAGGATATTGTGATGCATAATTAAATACTTATAAGGTCCCATAGGCGAGACCTATTGGCTATGCCAATGCTTGTTATTTATGATACTAGGTACCAATTTCTTGACTTTAAGACTTTGATAAAGGGGGTACCTGCTGTCTATTTCTTTTCAGTGTTAGACCTGGCCGTTGCTAATCATTTGCTCTGTATTCTTTTTTATACGGTTTAGTTGTTGTATAGTACTTAGGATAACAGAGTTAAGATAGAGCAAATAAATGAAAAACACATCTTGAATTTATAGTCACAACATAAAGTTGCATTAAAGACTAAAAATATTGACCCTGATTCATAGAACTATACCCTTCCAGGACACAGACCAAATACCCTGAGTGGCTGAGGCTGGAGTCTTCTGCGCCCGGACAGCGGGAGACACCGAACAGCAGAGAAGTGGGCAGCGGGAGACACCGAACAGCGGAGAAGTGGGCTGGTGCTGCCGGATGCCTCGAGAGGCCCCGAACTGAGAGGGGGTCCTACCCAACATATCGAGGGGCTGGGCTGAGTCTCGGAGCAGCATCGAGGTCCTGCCTGTAGAGGATGCGGTGAGCCTGGGTAGAATCACTGAAGATGCGCCCACCTGTGGCCACGGAACACCAATTGCCATTTCCTGAGCTCTGACCTCAACTGGGCTCTGAGGCGGGAGCAGAGAGCGGAGTACTCAGGCATCTGACACCAGGCTGAGAGACACGGATGTGGCCTGATACAGGGGATTATATGCAGAGTGGAGGCTTCTAGTGGCGGCCTGGACCCCTCACCAGTTTTCCATCAGAGGTTTGTGTGGAAAAGCCCCTGAGGGCTGTACCGAGACCCCAACCACAGGTTGGCCTGCTTCAGCTGCGGCAGGGGGAGGTTGGTGCCTGCAGCGGGAGGCCATGGCACTACAAGAGAGTGAAAGCACCACCCACCTTTAAAGAGCTCAGAACGCACTGAACCCCGGGACACTAGTGGACATAGCGGCCTCAAAAGGTGCACTCCATGCACCTGAGTAGAACATCCAGATCAGGGAACGCAGCATACTAAACAAGCATTGGCCGCACGGCAGTGAAAGTGGCAGCAGGGGGAGGGGGCATGGGCGATTTCCTTTCGGGAGCGTGCGACCATATGGCGCAACCATATGGCGCTGCGCGCTCCCAAAAGGAAATCGCCAAGATGTGCACACGTTGCATTGCAAGTAATGCAACGCGTGCACTTCTTTGCTGAAAAAGCTCTGCCGATGGCATTAGGTCTCCTCCTATGCAGCGCATGCACCCTGCGTAGGGGAGACCTAAAAACAGCTTAGGAAAGTTGTATGGCTTTCCAGCAGAGTGTTATTCTCCCTGCATATAGTTCTCAATAGCAGAGAACTCAGTACAGGGGGAATATGACCCCCTATAAAAATACACTTTTCTCTGCTGGGAAAAAAATGTTATGTGGAGGAACCGCTTCCATTGTACCTCCAGCAAATCCTTGGGTGATCAATGTCTAGTCTTATCCTGAATAGGGATTTTTTGCCAGCCGTTTGCAGCAGTAAAAATCCTGCAGTTTCCAGTGGGGAAAGGAAAAGGAAGGGAGTTTGTTAAAGCCCACAATGTGCATGTCTGTGGGCATTCACAAACTTCTGAGGCTAACCACTCATTGGATCATCAATTTCCCCACCTCTTGAGTTGGATTTACAGATGCAGAGAACTTCAAACTCTACGCACACATAAATGGGCTAATGTCTGCTAGGAATCCCTTTGTGAATTCCTAGAAGTTGTAAAAAAAAATGTACATTTGTAGGTAAATAAGTGAATTTATGTTGGTAAATCGGGTCATTGGCTTGTATGGGCAAGTTACATGAGCAGTGGTCTGTACATTAATAGTATGCAAATACTAGGCAAAGAAGACCCAAAGTAACATCCATATGAATCAGAATCTGTCTAAGCAATGTAGATCAATGGATTGCATTTTTCTTGTGTTCAAGGAACTCACATAAACGATTGTCTGGCTGCTATCAGAAAAGGTCTGCTGTCAAACACGTTGCTCACCAGGGTATTCTTTCTCTCCCATGGGCAGAGATGGGTGGCATGTCGAGAAAAAACAACAATTCTCCCATTTCTGACTCATTTATGTGTATCAATTATCAAAGAAAAGACAGCATGTCTGCTTTCTTACTAATAAGGAAAAGGATATCTGGTTGTCTCACATAAGTTCTAGTACGGCTTTGCATAACAATGCTTCAAAACGCATGGTCCATGCGTAGGACGAAAGCATGAACTAATGTTTAAAAACCAGCTGTGTAGCCAGGCTCTCATTTTTCGGATTAAACCTCTTAGCACTGTCTGCTGCATAGTTGCACTATGTCCAAATAGATTGTCCTTATCTCATTCAGCAGACTCCCTCTTTCTATGGTGTCTCTAATCGGCCTTCGGCCACCCTCCTGCTTAGAAGTGAAAGGATTGGGAAAGTGCCAAGCCTATCGCTGTCTAGCACAGATTTGACTGATGTCTGACCACTACTTTCCTAGGATGCATCAAATATAGTTTTGAATGTGAATTTCCTCACTTTGGATGTTTTTTACTCTGTAGAGGTTTCACGAGAGACAGGTATCAATAAAGACAAGCAGTAAGGTATAATATGTATTTTAATAGGATAACTATATAAAGTAAAAAAATGAACTTCTTTTTATGTGAAAAGGTGAACTATTATCACAAAGCCGTATTTCAAAGTATGCAATGCATCCACCAGTCAATCAATCAGTAGATTTGTAGAGTGCTACTTGTCACCTGTGAGGTTATCCAGGCCCAAGCAGGGTCTAGTTGATAGCTGAACAGCTAGGTCTTCAGGGACTTTCGGAGAGATGGGGAGGTACATAGATGATAGGGTAGCTCGTTCAATGTCTCCGCTTCTAGGTAAGAGAAGGAGTGACCTCTGCATCTGCTATGTCGGATGTGGGTTGGAGAAAGGGGCACAGATGGGAGTTGTCTTGTGGGCTGATGGAAGTTGAGGCGGTGGTCCAAGTTGGTGTGTCCGCAGTTGTGTAGTGCTTCATATGCATGTTTCAGGAGCTTGAACTGGCATCTTTTCTGTACAGGGAGCCAGTGGAGTTCCCTGAGATATGGGGTGATATGGGTTCATCTAGGGAGATCCAGGTCAAGTCTGGCTGCAGCATTCTGTATGTTCTGTGATTGTCCAAGGGGATAAGCTCCGATCCCTGCATAGAGAGCGTTGCCATAGTCCAGTCAGCTGGAGATTCGAGCGTGAGTGATGGTGCATCTTGAGCTTTGGGTTATCCATTTGAATATCTTACAAAGCATGCAGAAGATGAAGTGACACAAGGAGAGACAGAGCTGACCTGAGTTGTCATGGTTAGCTTGTTGTCCATAAAACAGTTGCAATACACTATGACAGTCTTGTCAGTACCACTTTAAGGATTTATGGAGCCATCAGCAGTGTAGTTTGTGGCAACCTCTTCAGAACAATTTTGATTTCAGCTAATTCATACCCTTGTAATAACTAACAATGTTGAATCATAGGTTACATTTTCAGAACTGGACACATGCAAAAACAGTCCGGCATCTACCTGTCATATAGTACCAAAAGAAAGGTTAACAGCCATTCATAAAGCTATTTCTTTTTTGTTCATGGATCTAGATTTTCTTGTCCTTCAACAGAAATATTTCTCTAGACAATCCACCATCTTGGAAATGGTAGTTCATATCTGTGACAATACTTCTCACCTCAGAATCATGGTGTTGGATTAATATGCAAAGAAGACAATCAAATTGACATCCATTCACCTTTGCCAGACTGTAGAACTCGATTGCAGCCTGTCAAAACCATTGCCTCCAACTGATCACCCTTTGGTTAACTCTGATCACAAATGCATCAGTGCAGTTCGGGCCACAACGATGTCCTGCCACGTCTGAGTGCCTGGCGAATGGACTGTCTTTGACTAATGTCAGATAGCTCCCAGTATGCTCTTTGCACAGATGAGAGAGGGGTGAGATAGAAGAAGGTAGATGAAGTAAGGTAAGAGAAAAAGAAAAATTAATAATGGAATTGCCGTAAGCTGGCCAAGAGCACAAGAGTAAAGGTTGGGTAGGCCAGCCATGCTCAGCTGCCAAATTAAAATATTCATTTTTAATAACTTTGTTATAAGTGTTCTGGGCGGGGGGTGCGGCTAGTGGGGTTCATGGGCAATCACCCACTTTGCCCACGCCTTAAATGCCTCGGAAGGCTTTATCACAATCCTGTTCAGTATTTTTGCACAGGTACATTACTGCGAGGGTGTTGAGCAGAATCATTATAAAGCTCAGGAGAGACTGCAGAAGGCACAACTCTGTTTTAGGAATATATATGAACTGGTCACTGGCCCTATGACTGTACAAATGGTGTTTTCTTCTATGGGCCTGATTACGATGAGACTCGGAAAGCCTCTGACATCAAGGTCAGAGGCATTCTGAGTCTTATTGCGGTTTCAGTTTGACCATCATCTTTACGATGCAGGTGGCCGAAAGTGAACCCGGCCGGTCATTACGACTGGATTCTGACGGGCTCAAGGAGCCGTCAGCCAGTTGGAGACCAGCATGTAATCCCTATTGACGGCGTTCCCATCATAGGGATTATGATGTTGATTTCTGACATGATTTCCATGCTGGACTTTCCAATATGGAAAGCCTGTCGGAAAGCGACTTTGGGGGTCCATAGCAGGCCCCCCTTCTCCCTCAGCCTTTAGTTTGGGGCCGAGGGGGCACCTATGGTAGCCCCCCTGTGAATCCCTGCACTGTGTGGCAGTCACCGTGAGCTATCTATGAGAACTTGTGCTATGGCCGGTTTAACGCCGCAGCACAATCTCCCATAGGGAAATGGGAGTTTGTGACCACACCATGTATGGTCGGATTGTAATTATTGTATTTGTAATTAGGTATGCGGAACCACCAACGAATGGTTGGGCTGTTCCAATACCGATACAGTGTCAAGCGGAAGCAAGTCCACCCGACATCATTATAATGGCCCTATGTTGGTGTTTATTACCCACCATGAACTTTCCAGCATGCACTTTATTTCTATGTTTTATTGAATTATTCCTGCCATACAAAGTTTAATCTCTTCTCAGTAAAAGTGGAAAAGGCACAACTAGAGTTGTAAGTGGGCACTGCCTTCTGCAAGTAGATGATGGTGAAAGTGGTTTGATAACGTATTCTATAGCAGATCAAAAGAATTAGCTAAGTGTTAACTGTAAGGTAGAAGCAACATCAATTCTTATTTAGGTTAAGAGCTAACAAAACATTTGCACCAATAAAATGATTTATGACAGTGCGATTTTAGAAGCAATACTTTTAAATCCTTCCACGTGACAAGGTTACTTGCATTGCATTTTAAATGAAAGGTCACACTGAAATTCCATCACGTAGATATAGCATTCAATAAGTGGCACTTTGACTGTCTTTCCAAATTAAATTAATTAATTTTCGAAAATCTAGGCAATTTCTAATAAAAGAATGCATGAAACTCTTTTTTTCTTAAAGAATCTACAGTATAGTAGTTTGTGTTTCACTTCCAACCACCTAACAAAACAGTAACAGCACCTTTAACAGCAGCATCAAGCGTGAGAACCTTTCAAAACAACCTTTTTTTCCAGATGGGGAAAAAGCTCCGTTTCTAAAGCATTTGGCCATAAAAATACTGAATTAGCCTCACTCTCCATCAGTGGCTATTTTGAGCCTGAGCCCTGCACCGGTGAAGGACTCTTTCAAGAACAACTAACAGGAAATTTCAACGAAAGCTATATTGATACGTAAAGCTGGTATGGTCTATTTATGTATGTAGAGCGTCTACACCTTATTGAACTTTCTCGCACAATCTGTTGTGTTAATATTGTTTCATTAATGCAAATGGAATGTTTTCCAATGGTCAACACAACATACCTCACATTATAATGTGAATGTTTTTCTTATGAAAAAACAAATTATGTATCTTAAAATTACAATATCGAATTACCATTTTCAATTATATCACCCTCCCCCCACCCCTTAAAATGAATCTTGATAAAAGCACCTTTAGCAGAAAAACAGCTGTAGTTGGTCTATAAACATGATACACCTACGTTTGGCAATATTTGACCATTCACCTTCATTGTTCAAATTTTGACCAGTGGCAGTCTTCAAGTCATAGCAAAAAGTATGAGAGGTTTACTCTGTTGGTCCCTCGTTGGGCGAGGATGTGGTCGGTCGGCTAGACTGCCAACTTTGGTGCTGGAAACTAGGGTTTGAGCCTCAGGGGCACGTTCACATTCTGGGCAAATCACTTAATCTCCCTGTGCCTGAATGTGTAATGTAAATAGGATGCTCATGTAAAGCGCTCCGATACCTTCCTGTCGAGTTCGCCTATATAAATATGCAACAAATTAAAAAGTCAGTGCAATGAAGCGGTGGCTGTGTGCTGCGGTCATTTTCATGGTGAAAGGTAAGCACATTTCTTCCTCTTCCTTTTTAGAGGGGATCACGTCTTTCCTAAAATATTTTTTCTAGCCTAGCCTGCTTCATTCAGATTCCTTTTTTAACTGATCCCTGCTCACGAGAAATAGCATCATTAAATGATACTGCCATGAAAATGTATCATGGATAGATCATGTACATAAGGTGACTTTTGTTACAATTTATGCCAATAAATTTGATTATACATTTTGAGACCAGCATTTAATTTGCTAACAGACTGTATACTGCAAATTCATTTCAGACGAACCTCTGTCTTGCCAGCCGAGGACAGAGGCCAGCTTTGTGGTGTGCTTAGGATAATATTTACCTGGTTTGGATGGATGAACTGAACTAGGATGGGCTTGACAGCTCACGTACCTTCGACTGTTTAACAGTTTTCGTGCCCATGCACCCAAGAGATTTGAAATACTGTATATGAATCACTTAATGGCTGCTTTTCCACAATTTTGTCCCAGAATTTGTTTTAAAGTTCCTTCATAATGATGCTTGAGTCTTTAATTTGTAATGCGTAAAGAGGACATGTATAGGTACTACTGAATTTAGCTGGGACTGTTGTGAATTACTGCAGTTTAACCAGGCTACTCAAATCTATTTGGTCAGTGGTTTTGTATTTAACTGTATTCATCTGTGCTAATTGCAGTTTGCTGCAGAAAGGGGATGGGGACTTGTCTAACCAAACATTTTCAGTTTTAATTCATATTCTAAATCTTTCTAGAAACATTTTCTCAATTTGAAGTTTTCGAGTTGGGTGTTGCAACAAAAATTAACCTATTCCATTTAATAAAACGCAATAACACACTGCAAGCTGACATTTTTGAGGGGGAGTGTAGACTTTCTTTAATCATCGTTAAGCCTGCCAACAAAGGATTAAAAATAAAAAGTAAACAGTCCTTGAAGAATATCTATAGGAGGGCAACATCGTTTTACAATGAATTAATCAAAGACTCTGGAGTGAACAATGCATCTTCAACACCTAATGCCTAATTCTTCTTGAAGCCCTATTATTAAATGTAGTATTTAATTTGCCGTTTTTCCATAGAAATTGTGATCAATACATTATATTTCCCACATAGACATATAAACGATAATGAGAAAGAAGACTTTAATAATTCGATCAAACAAAGAGGCAGACTTTTCCCAACAGTTACATTTGTTTCATTTTTCTGGTAAGTAAATTATTGTAACTATCTCTAAATATGTAATAATGTACCATGAGGCGTGCGTTGTTGAGATACTGCAAGTACCCGAAGACAAATCTGTAGCTCTTCGAATTCCTCCTAATCCTGAACAAGGAAATCTCCATTCAAACCTGGCTCAGAAACATAAACCCGGAAGGATACAGAGCTCAACTTTCAACCAAAAACTTATCACCCGGAATCACCCTTGACTCCACTCTCACCCTTAAAGTAACACATCACCAAGAACACCAACACTGCTTATTACTAGCTCTCTCTACTGAAAAAAATGTTCTCTCTAGAAAACAACTTTAGAACTGAAATTCAAGACTCGCATCTGAATGGAGGCAACTCCCAGCTCATGGTCTTCCAGACTCCACACGGGCCTCGTTTAAGGGCCTCCTATATGCTGTGGCTGCATGTAACCATCCCTGATGGAATCCCACTTAGTCCCCTTGACGACCTGTGCCCCTTTCAAGGCCAGCTACATCATCAGTAAAGGCATGACAACAAGTATCTCCACTCCCTGACTGACAAGTTCTTCATCACCAATGACTACCCGCACCTGCAACTAGGTGACTATCAGACTGGAATCAAAGAAGTGCAAGAAAGAAAAATATAGGCAATAGGCCTTCTCCATACACACATCCATGGCCTAGAAGCGCATCCTCGAATTCATCAGGACCATGGCCACATTTTGACATCTTATGACAGGGTTGAAGACAAGCCTCTTTACCAGGGCTGTACCTTAAAATGCATTGCTTCTCCTCCCCATTATAGAATGTCAGTTTTTTGCCCCTCTTATAGAGAGCATACATGCATAAAGTATTAGATTTATGACCTAGTCGAAGTGCAGAGCAATACTGAATTTGCCAAAACATTCTTCACCAGGTGGCAAGAATGTCTATGATGTAAAATAAGCCGTGCTGTTGCAGATCAGTACAGGAAACTGAAGCTTTTTTCTTGAATACTGAAACTGCTAGTCCCGGTGTCTGGTGAAGCGTCTTTTTGCTTCGTTCCAACTATAATGTATTTAACCTAATTAAAAAAAAAGATGGCACCTGTCACTTTTCTGACTCACCAAGATTCGCTTTGCAATTGCTCATTGTTCACGGTACAGGTGAACTGAACTGAAAAAAACTGTAATTTAATTGCTTGACTTTGGGAACAGGAATTACTTCTTATGCTTAGAATAATGGTGCTTGAAAAAGCATTTCAGAAAACTAAATGCTTAGTTAGCCAAATGACACCTGCAGTTTGTCCAAGCAAACGGAAATACATTTCTCGCATACAGGAGTCAAAATGCCAGGTCAGTCATAGACTCATGCTCATGATTGTTCAGCATTAAATTGTACCAGAAAATACAACTATGCAAGGACTTCAAATAGGAAGCAGCTTGTTACACATCGGGGTTCAGTAAGTAAAATATCGCAACCAATGTTATAAAAAGAATATGTGTATTGTGGTTGTTAAAGAAGAAAAGTGAAAAGACAGCTATCTCAACCTATTATAAGGCTTAAATGGTCTTTGAGCTGAAAGTCGTCTGAGATATTTATAAGTCTGCCTTGACAGCACAGCTGTCTACAAGACCTATAGCCCATAACAAAGAAAGAATGGGTCTGAATCATTTAACCAGTCATAATGTCAATCTTATCTTAGATCAGCCCAGGGGAGAATTTTCCATTCACCTCATGGTATGGGCTGTTTGGTGTATCCTTTCATTATCGTTAGGCTTGTTTACAAAAAGAGCTTGGAGCCCTTCCATTGCTTACCATTGGTGTGTTTCAGCATCACCATTCTTTCCAGTGTCCCTATTTAGCTAATCCAGCCAAAACATCACTTCTGGTGCTTCCAGTGGAGCATGGAACAAGCACAGATTGATTAAACATATTCAGTCTCCACCCGCTTAACTAAACATAATTGAGGTACTTGCCACAACGCCACAAGGCCCTCTTCATTTGTTATGTCCTCTTCAAGGGTTGCCCTCTCCACCGATCCCAACCTGGGGATGTCTTAATCTGCCAGGAATATTGCCCTTCAGTCGTCTGGTCCATCCCCCCATTCTGCATACACCCCGTCGAGGTGAACCCTAAACCCTTCATTTACAGCAGTCTGGGTGTTAACTAGATTGCCGTTACTATCCTGTAATGCCAATATTGGTTCGCAGGACTCCTGCTGTCTCACTAGATGTTTCTCTCCACATGTAGTCTCTGAGTATGCACTAACTTCATTGTGTCCCAATCATGGGCTCTGCTACTCAAGCTACCCCAGTTGTCATGGATATAATAAGTGATCTCCTCACGCACCATAGCCACAAATATTGGGTCCGTCAGCGCCATCTGGAGTGTAGCCCGACTGCTAACTCCCAAGAAACGGAAGTCAGGTGTACCGGTTTCCTCATGTGTCGCGGAGCTGCAGACCCTCCCGCATTCACACCGGAGGACCTCACTAGCGGGACATGCCACTTACCCCGCGGTTGCCGAGAAGACACATCGGCAATGCAGCTGGGTTAGGGGGCTGATTCTTCCTAGACTAGACACAAAGGAGCAAAAAAGGCAAGGAGGCCTACAGTGAAAGTTTTCCCATATTGCCTGTCTCATCTAAAAAAAACATTGTTGTAAATACTGTATTTTTTGCCTTTGCCTCAAATTGTAAAGCACTCTGATATCCTTCGGGATCAAGTTCGGGCTATATAAAACTTTATAAATAAATTTAAAAAAAAAAATTCTTCCCCATTCCTGCTGCTCCCTCTTCAGTTTTTTTAGGTCGAGCCTGGGCAGAGCATGCACTGCTCTGCGAGGCATTCTGTATTCAGGTATGGACTTGAAGCTCTGCCCATTTTCCACCCATCTTTTCAATTGACTACTGTTACTGTTGTTTCTAAGTTGTTGCTTTTGATTCAAGAATAGGATTAGTAGTCCCTGCTTAATAAAGCGTTGTCTGCATTTGTAAATTCACATAAGGACTGGACTTTTTACTAGTGTATTGCAGGCACAAATTCTATTTTTTTAATGTCTTTTGACTGTTTTTTAACTTATTTTATGATTTGGTTGTTTATTGTCTGATGAGACACTATGTTTTTAACTAATACATTTATATTTAGAGTGTAACCCTTAGGGGAGGAATTAAATAAATATCAATCTTTTTTACTGAATTTGATCTCAATGTCTAGAAATTAGTGACACTTGCCCTAATGTTTTGAGTTTTTATATGTATATTGTAGGATGTTGGTAATAACGCTGAAATGATTACAGAATTACTTGTAGTTCTCTCTCTCAGTCCAATGAGATATTTCGATTGCGATACCACAGGGTTTTTTCTTTGTTTTACAAATTCTATTGGGCCAACTTGACAAACTAATGCTTTTTTTGTAAAAGCGCCCCATACTGTGCTTTCACTTTAATGGCTGCCAAGCACCTTTCTTTAGATTCAGCTCATCTAAACAGCGACTGCCATTAAAGTGAAAGCGTGGCATAGGGTGCTTTTACTAGCATTTGCAGTGCAATAGGTCTAATATTTGTGAGAGTTTAAGCTATTGGCATTGTAAATTGCAATACCTTTAATGTATGTATTGTTATTTTAAAACATAAACAAAGGCATTACAAATGCTTGTTTTTCTTGTCTCACCATTGACAGTATGCGGGATTGAATACATCCTCAGATGTGGGGTGTCGCCCCACAGGTAACTCTTTCATGCTCATCGCAATCATATTTACACATATTTCCCTTAAAAATAAATATATTTTGACACAAACATATACTATTTTAAAAAAGAAAACATGTTACACAATATTGCGTTCAATTTTAAACTTGTAATATGACAGTGCCTTTTTATATTTTTTCTTTGTAGTCAAATAATACTGTGTAGCCATTCAAGATTGCACGTTATTCAATTGCAAGAGGAAGAAATTACCAATGTATTGTCCTTCCTCTGTTTCATTAGATGGTTTGCGGGAGCGCACGCACAAGCACACACATTTTCCTGCCTTCCCATGATGCTTCAGTTTCCTCCACAGCCTTCTCTTTCTGTGTTTATTAGGCAGAGCCTAGTGCAGCGCGCACGCGTTGCTCTGAGAGGCTTCTTGTAACTACTCTATACTATTCTGTGTGGGTCTTACTCCCCCCACGCATTGGGTTGGCTTTTGCTTGTGTCATTTTGTAATCCTAGCCTGCAAATAGCTAAAGGTGGGTGCATGTTCCACTTCTTTTGAAAAGGTTCTCTCCCATGGCTTTTTGCTGGCGGGAGTGAGCAGCGGCGTGCAGGGCGGCAGCTGCAGTGCCTCCTTGTGTCCCCTGCACCACTCCCCCTTGTCTCCCTGTGCCCGCACCCACCACTCCTCTTGAGCTGCTTGTTCTCACTAGGGTCCAGTCACTGCTCACCGGACTGAGACCCGTGAAGCCGCCGCTGCCCCACTCCCCGCCCTCCCCTGCCGTGTTTTGGTGATAATGAAACGGACACCGAGGCCTGCGAGCTGGCTCCGACAGCGCCCGCTCCATCATAATCCACACTCCGCAGCACTACCCATGGATTTCTTTCTGCGTGACTCATTGCCCTAATAATCTCAGATTGTTTTGACATGTTCTTCCACTGTCTCCCCGGCCCCACGTGTGTCAGAAGAGCCTATCTCCAAACAATGTGGGAGGGGGCGAGCCGCAGAGGCAACATTATTTGATATTACCCGCCTGCTGTCTTTCAGAATTTACAGCGCGTTTCAGAGGGAGCGGGCTCTTCACGTAAACAAACTCCTGTGGTTTACAACAAATCCTTGACAAGACAAGCGAGCTGAAATACACCACCGGCCGTCGAAGACGGACTGGCAACAGGGGAGGTGACCACAGGCTCGCATCATAATTTACTTGTTGAAACTACCCGCACTCTGGAGGTTTAAAACACGAGCCCTGAAGAAACTGCAGTAAAAGGGAGAGGATGTGGCCTGGCGGCCAGAACTGCCAACTTTGGATCAGGAAACCAGGTTCGATCTCGGCCCCGGCTCAACATACTGTGATTCTGGGCAAATCTCTTAATCTCCCCCTGCCTACCAAAAAGTGAATGTGTCCTTGTGTAATGTAATCAACTGGTGCTCATAAAGCACTCCAATATCTTTGGGGTCGAAATTTGCGCTATATAAAATTGTAAATAATACAAATCAGGTGATTCTGCTATCCGAGGCATGACAGACAAGGCCTATATGCGCACTACTCTAAAAGAATGAGACCCGCTCAGACTAATAGGCGCCGCCTATATTTATGTGTTATATAGCACACTACATCACAAATATTATTGCCACCAAATTTAACTGTTCTCAGTTTAACAATCTCGTGTGGATAAAAGGCTGAGTCTGAATTGACAGGATTTGAACTTGTGAATTCAAGATGTTAGCAGCGAGTGTTAACTCAAGAATCACTTTCTCTGCTCTAAAGACGGCTCAAAGATGCCGCCAAAGCCAGTGCTGCTTTCGTGATGCCTTAATTTGGGTCCACAGTCACTTTACAGGAATGAGAGCGAATGCCCCAATGGCCTAGTGCTGGATGTAAGATTGTTAGCCACTCATGAAGGAATCAGAGTGTAATTCAATATGTCCATAATAATGCATTGGCCTGGCAGGGGTAGTTCAGGGGCCGAATCACAAAGGTAGAGTTTGGAAAGTTGTTTTCTTGGGTTACATCTACATTTGGAGCAAATTTCTGACTAGCTTGAAATTGAAAAGAAAATTAAAGCACAAAGTAACAAAGATTTCCAAGGATACTCCATAATGTAAATAATTATGGCTACCAAAATGTTAAAAGTTTATATTTCTGGTTATATGTTGCGCATGAGAGTTTTTGCAATATTTGCATTTTTCACTGCTTCTCCATTGAGAAAACATTTTCTCTGCCCAGAACCTGCTTACTCTACTCTACACCCTTACCACTTTAGTGGCTCCTCCCTCGTCTTACCCACTCAGAAAACAGATTTAAACCTGCCTTTTTACATAAGAAACCTGAAGGTTTTCAACGACTCGCAATAGGGTTGGGAATTACAGCAAGCTCACAAGTGTGCGGATGTTCACCACCTTTCGACACACATAAAGCCAAGGACTGACCTGGGAGAGACACTAGGGTTCACCAACTAGCTTATGATGTCGCTGAATGTACTGGTACAGAACAAAATTAACTTTGTCCTTGTGCAGTGACATTTTGTTCCAACAAATACCCCGTCTGTGCAGTACATATAAAAACATGTTTCAGTTGGTAAGTAGAAATGTTATGTCTATTTGAACATTTTTGCAGTTTGGCTCTTGGAATCTTAGGTTGCACGTCACTTGTCTGTCCCTTTGCATCTCTTGTCAGAGGTATTTAGGTGCAGAAAAACGGGTTGAGAGAGATCAAAGGTGTTTCTTCACTATAGCATGGTATGTTTACATTTATGAAGTATGTAGAACTCTGGTAGTATTTACATGTGACAAGTTACAAATCGTTCCTGCCTAATGCAGTTCCCTTTACTGGTTTGTGGACATGTGTAAACTGGTTTAAAACCACAGTCGATTCTATTGATGTTAGTCGTTGTGGTGCCCCCTCCCCTACTCTCCATCCTCTTCCTCACCTCTCCCTCCCCCCGCTTGCCGTCATCTTGCTGACTTCTCCTGCCCCTCCCCCACTTCACCCCTATCTTGTTGACCCCTTCCATCCTCCTCCTGCTGTCCCTCGTTTCATTTGATGTTCTTCCAGTGTACTGTGCATGCTTGTTTAATATTTAGTATATACTGTGCAGCATGATGTAAAGGCATTGGCAAGGCAATAGGTCGCAAAGGCGAGTGCAATTGACTTTGCCAGTGCTTGTTTTTACTAGCCTCCCAAGTAATGTGCTCACCATTCTTCGGAGTGTATAGAACGATGAGGCTGGGCTTTTATTTTCGCTAACCTTCTGTCCATGAAAGAGGACATTCCAAGGTTCCATACGCTACCTATATGGTAATCCAAAAATTAACCCCAGATCACTTCTGTTAGTCTCCAGCCTCCTCACACTTCTCTCTGAAATCTGGCACTCAAAACAAACTTCTCACCATCCCAGCCTAACTCAAGAACCACGGATGCAGATTCCGCTGTGTGCAGGGCTCATCACTCTGGAACACCTAACTGCTCATCTAAGACATGTCCTCCTCACTTTGGAACAACTAACTACATGCTCATCTCACACCTTTCCTCCGTTGCCTCTTTCCTCCTTCTCAATCGACCCCAGCCAGATTGTCTCACCGCCAAACATGCTTTATTTAATCACTCTACAGAGTACATCTTTTGCCTCCCCCACCTCAGGAACCTGCAAGCACTTCTCCTTTCATTCCTGTTTATTTTTTGCATTTTTATATAGCGCAAATCAAGGTATCAAAGCGCTTTACATAAGCACTAGTTCCATAACAGAAATTTGCCCAGTGGGGGATAATGTGCTGCATGGCTAATCACTTATAAGGTCCCAAATGCGAGACCTATTGGCTATGCCAATGCTTGGTTTTTTTAAGTGATCCGGCATTTAGGATAACTTTGTTTTCTTAAGATTTCTTTTGTGTGTTGTTTGTTTAATGGGTGTTATCTTCAGGTGTGATCCTTTGTTTATGTTATTCTTTTGCTAAAAAAGCCCCGGAAGAACTCTTTGGATTTTTTGTGATTTTGTTTTCAAAACATGTAGGGGGTCATTAGGATGTCGGGCCCGCCCGCCACCCTATCGGAAAACAGGACCGCCCACCTTAAGGGCAGTGGTCCCGAAATGTGCATTAGGATGCACCCGCCACAGTGGCGGGCGCAGGCCTCATTTTAACATTGTGGCGGGCGGTGCTCACTGCACCGCCCGCCACAATCTTCAAATTAAATGCACGCATTTGCATACACGAAGCGGCAGGCACCCCGTGGTGCCTGCTGCTTGGTGTATGCAAATGCGGGGGGGGGGGTACCACAGGTACCCCCCCTTTGCAACAAACACCTCGGCCTTCACCAGGAGGGCCCGCAGGGGGCCCCCAAAGCAAAGACCGCCTGCCTTCACGGAAAGGCTTGCCAAAATGCCAATTGTAATATGGCTGGCGGTGTCTAACAGACACCGCCACCATATTAAACATTTTCCGCCCCGGCCGCAAGGCGACCGGGGCGGAAAACAGGCGGGCGGTGTTGTTCACCGCCACGGTCCCCCCGCCATCCTAATATGGCGGGGGGGAATTGAGCAATGGATGTCGGGGGCGGATTGCCTCCGCCAGGCCGGCGGTGGCTACCGCCAGCCTGGCGGAGGCAATCCGCCTGACATCCTAATGACCCCCGTAGTGTTTTTACGCTATCTGCAAAGGTATTTAATGTACACTTTCAATATTACTGAACAAGTGTGTGAAGTTCCACCTACTCTAACTGTATGTAGTGCTTTGTTTAGTTTGTGGCTGCACAACGGATGGTTATCATGCTCCTTATTTTCTGGTGAAGCAGACATATTACTACTATTTCTCCCATGTTCTCACTAAGGCTGCAAGTAAAGTGTGCGCTTTATTTAGTGCATCACAACATTTTACAGTCTTGACACGCTGTCTGGCACAGTGCATCTTGTTAACAGAGCTGATAGTTACTGAAAGAAAGAAAGTAAATCTGCTTTTTGAATTCAATTTCTGAAGCAGCACATTGTCACTGCTTTTGTACTTTCACCAATATTGATCAATTTTTTTTCACCTAATTCTACAATGATAAGTCGTCATTTATCTAGTGCTCCATAGCCCATCAATACGTTTACTAAAGGGTGTAAATAAAAAAGTGTTATTAATATTCATTAAAATTCCAGAATACAGAAGAGTGGAAAGGCAAGAGAGAGTGGCCATTTTAAGTCATGTCAACAAGGACACTGTTTCAAGTACTAGAAACAATCAGACTGTGACATGAAAACCCAGGGCTCCAACCAGTGTCTGTAATGACATGGAGTGTGGTGAGAACCCTGGGATAAATCCTTGTGAGATTTCAGCTTGTGAACTCTAGCACTGCAGTGTGTAAGTGGCAAACGTTTAGTTTATTGAGCCATTCTGGTAGTAATACAATAACATCGTTTCCTAGGATTGTACTTTATTTTTTCATACTTTAATATATCACATCTTTTAACAAATCACATTTAAAATGTTGTATAAAATAACAAAACATTACATATAAATATACTAACTAGAGGGTTGAGGACAGACTTGTTTGCTTTGTCAATGCTTGTTAATCAATTGTTTCAGGTAGGAACTACAGTGATCCATTCTATTCCTCAAATATCTCTCAATTAAAATATCTTTTTTTTTAGTGAGATATTTAGGACAATCTATGTCCAATTTGCTTAGAGTGTTTTACTCAGTCCAGATTACAAAACCACCCAAATAGCACTCCACTTCTGTAACTGGGCTGGTAGTCATTTCCCTGCTCACATTTTGGCTTCCATTTAATGTTTAAACTTTTTTTATGTATTTATTTTAACTTTGAAAACGTATGCACACCACATGTAGACAGCAACATTTTTATCTTTAGTCATTTTTACCATTTTAATGCCCACTGCACATATTTGCAAAAATTGAAAAGTAAAAATAAAATTACAAGCTTGCCAAGTTGAGACCTTTTGGCTTTGCCAAAGCTTGTTACTACAGCAGACACTACAAATACGAACATCACAATAGCACCACTACTAATATCATAACGACCACCAATGCAACCATTAATACTGTTATCACCAATACAGCCACCACTGCCAATAGCAATACTGCACACCACCAGTCTCCAAAGTACCACACCAAAATTAGCACCACCGAATTAACGTATAGTAATGCTACCAATGCCGCCAATTCTAGGACCACCATTAATACCACCAGCACAACCACTGCCACCTGTACTTCCATCATACATGCCACCACTGTCATCACAGTAGTAACCATACTCCCACCACTAATAACACCTACAGCAATATCAATAACACCACAATGCTACCACTACTGCCACTAGCAATACCACCACCACCAATATCACTACTAACACCAGCATCCATCAATAAAAATACCACTAATGCCTCAACCACTATTACCATCATAACCAATATCACCACCACCAAGACTGCCTCCCATTACCAATAACACCGTTACCAATACTAAGCCCTTACCACCAATACCAGTCAAAGAAATACCACCTCCACAATAACCAGAGCTACTGGAATTATGCAATTGTGAGGCTGCAGCATTTTCCCATAATTATGAATTTGCTGCATTTGCCATATAATCTGCTGCATAATCTGCAGATCTGAAGTTACAAAAAAATGCAGCAAAACTTGTGCCACACAGTAGAAGGCCATTAACAAAGGTTGACGGGACAACTTTCTATTGCTTATATTTATATTTGAGTGTTAATAAGGTGCAACCAATGCCCAGACACTATCAACCAATGTAAAAACAATAAAATATTGGGAAGTAATGCTATGACAAAATGTGCCACATTATGCCCCATAATTTGCCTTAACTTGCTATGTAATTTAGTTAACCCTGATGCATAATTTGGCACTACCCTGCCACATAAATCAACTAGTCCTGACAGTAACACTACCACCAATAGCATGCCACCACCACAAATGATATCACTAAAACAGCTACCACAATGACCAATAGCAATCCCACCATTGATAACACCACCACTGATGCAAATACTACCGATATCACCACCACCCTCTTCAATACGAGTAACATCCATATCAGTGCTACAACATCAACATCACTTTGAATACCACCACCAATACTATTCCCCATCATCAGTACCATTGCTAATACAACTACCAATACCACATCCCACCACCAAAACTACTACTAATACCGCCATTAATCCCACTATCTTCATAGCTTGAGATTGTGTACTGGATGTGTGTATGTTGACATTTGCCGGAAAATGTGAACCTGTCAGCTTGAAAGATGGGGTGCTAGTTGTGATGACTTTGTAAATTATGCAAATTAGCTTGATGATGATGGCCAGCAAGAGGAAACAGTGCTGTTCCATCAGGGTTGGATGATGTAGCAATATTTCTTAAGTCACACAATGAGGCATGATGCTGCATAAAGGGTGCCATTGAGGGAGCTTATTTTAGAGTCTGGCAGGCCGTGGAGCAGGGCGTTGCCATTAAAAAGATGCAAGGGTGTGAGGCCTTCAACAGCAGTTCTGGAGTCACTTTAAAGGTGCAATGTTTTATCTTTCTTTCATTCAGAAAGCTAAGACTAAGCTGTCTTCATTTTTTTTATATTTAAAGACCTTTATTGCACAGGAGTTCAATTACACAGCATTTGTAGCCTACAACCCATGGGGGCCGGCAGCATAGAGTGGCGATCAGATGAAATGCAATCAAGATAACACAGCCTTTCTGCCGGCAACCCTGGGGTCCGGCGGCGCAGTACTATATATGCATGCAGTCATCTCATGGTAAATAGTGTATCTAGTAAGTAGGCTTGTGTTTTTTTAATTTTTGTAATCTGTCTGTGTTGCTGTAGATGTTTCAATGTGTCCCCGGTATCTGCGCCATTTGAGTAGGAGTCCAAGTCCATCGCATGAATCAGGTAAGAGCTATCTCTGTCAGTCACTACGTGGACTGGTGTTAGGGGAACTGACAACTGTTCAACCGGGATATCATAATAGTGGTCGCTGGCATTTGATGATATAGCTCACTATGGCAGGAAAGTGATCATATGAGGCCGGCAGTGTTGAGCAGAGACTGCTGTTTCCAAGGTCGGTGTGTCTAGTGATCTGCCATGTTTGGGGTCCCCCAGTAATAGCTGTAGAAATATGGGTATTTATGGCAAGAAGCATCGCCTCGGCTCGGGCGTTTAAGTCCGAAGGGTGTTTTGTCTTAGTCATGTCCCGCAGACCGTGTGTGGTGGGGGTCGCGTTATGTCGCTGCAGCGAGATTGTGTAATGGCAGCTGGAACTTAGTGTCCAGCAGCGTAATGGTATCGTGCAGAATGTTGTGGTCTATAGCAAGAAAAGGCCTGGTCTGGGAACTCGACCAGTAGGGTAACAAGTATATGAACCAGAACAGTGAGGGGTCAGCAGCAGGGAAAAAGAGGAAAGGCACAAGCGTCATTCAGTGAGCTACGGGGGGGGAGATGTCACAGCTGTGGTGGGGTCATCGGGTCCAAGGTGGAATGTGGTAGGACAGCGGCCTGAGTGTGTGGGGTCCGGGTCGGGGTCCATGGTCAGCCCCGCTAGGGCGCAGCCAGATCAGCGATCGTAATCCGGCAGTGCGTCCCGGGCTCTGCGCTTAGAAAGCGTAACAGGCCTGAGAGAGGGAAATCAGTCAGCCCTTGGCAACTAAGCGTGTGGTGTGGGCTACAGGGCTAATAGCGTGAGTGCGGGGGCAATGCGATTCCAGCATGTGTAGCGTCACAGGACGGCGGGGGCACCAGTGGCGGCTTGGGCATGGTGTTGCCCAGGAGAAGGTGGGGGCGTGGGGGATATAGCCAGTGTGGTGGTGTCTTGCAGTGTCCTGCGTCAATGCGGAGGTTTGGAGTGAGTCAGCTCAGGTTATCCACTGCTCCAGACAGGCTTGTTGGAATGATTTAAGGAGAGCATCCCAGTGTTGTGCAATGGGGAATTTCCGGAGGCCCGCTGTTTCCTCTCGGAGGAGCACTGTGCTCTCTGCCCGTGCCCAATTAGTGAAGGACGCATACCAGTGTTGGGTGTTTGGGGGGGCACTGGCTTTCCAGTGTTTGGTAAGTAAGCGTTTAGCTGAAGGACTAAGCTGTCTTCATTTTATAGCAAATATGTTTCTTGAGAATGAGTTCCTTGTCCCAGGAAATATGAGTGACTTGGCATCAGGAGAAAGTTGGGACTCAAATCCATCCAGATTCAAATTTTGTTATCCAGATTTT
Organism: Lissotriton helveticus; assembly: GCF_964261635.1. Lineage (NCBI taxonomy): Eukaryota > Metazoa > Chordata > Amphibia > Caudata > Salamandridae > Lissotriton > Lissotriton helveticus. The sequence goes on along the minus strand of NC_136063.1, from coordinate 480,544,459 downwards.
GACTAGTTTTCTGGTTGTTTGTGGTAAATGGTAGGAATTCTGTTTTGGTGAGGTTGGGCTTCATCAGCATGTTATACTTCCAGTTGATTGATATTCAACAAGTACCAGTTTCTCTTGTGATTCCTCATCAGCGTTTTATGGTGATTTTTTTTTATAGAATATACAATTTCATTCACTTTGTACATCATTTGTGATTGCTGTGCCTCGGATTATTTATAAATTGTTATAATGTTAATCCCACTAACTGAGTATACTGCAACTATTGCACATCTAAAATATCTAATTTCAGTAGGTTTTGAAATAATCTGGTTGGAAGTTCTAATGAATTCTTCTGTTTTTGAAATGAGTTTATTCATGGTGAATCACTATGAAGATGTAGGAAGATTCATAGACTTTTATTTATGAGCATGCATCGATGAGTCTGGGAAGATAGCATAGGGGAGCTTAACATGAAACACGAGCGATACACTGTATACATTTCACAAAAGAAGTTTGTACCACAATGATAGGTAACCTCCATATGCAAATAGAAACTGATTTGGTGGCAAAACATGCGACGATATCTGTCCCACGATAGCATTCCTTTTATGTAACTGTTGTGAGTCCAGGACATATAGTGCTTTCTGTTCCTTAAGTGTGACCATTTTAAGAGATAGATTTAGACATTTCCCCCTGCTTCCCTTGTTGAGAATTCGACTGATGCTCTTTTTCCGAGCTGGTATGGTTTTGTGAGTTGTCATTTTATATGTGTCCTACAGGTGATTGTTTTTTTTAAATTATTTTTATCAACTCTTCTGTTACATTTACAATGTTATTGTTTTGGTCCCTTCAGTCGATATACTAACCTTGGGCATTCAACTTTATTCGAGGGTTTGCCCAATTGAGATATCGTGAGAAGACCAGCCTATGCGTGAAATAGATGAACGTGGTTAATTAACTCATTTACAGCTTATTTTATGTTTTCTTAAGGCACTCCAACTCCATTTTTGTAGTCTATTTGTTCGTACATTAGGGTGAGCAGAGGAAGGCTAGGTAGTCGATTTGGCGGAATTGATGGCGATAGCTACATGCAACACTTTTCAACAACATGAATTGCTGTTTGTTAACCAGCACAGTAAAAAAAATCTTCAGACCTGCATGAAAGGTTCTGGAAAATAAAGACTCTTTTTTCAATGCATTATTTCATTGACACTGTGTAAATGTACGTTTGTATCCGCCAGAATATTATGTTGATATAGAGCGTGGTAGTCTCGTGCTGTAATGTACTGCACCATGTAAATTAACGAAAGATTTGTTTATTAGATAGTTCACTAGTTATCCCAAATGTCCTAGCAAACATACATTAAATGTGCAATAAAATCTAAAACAATTCATGTTAGCAGACAGTGCGGCAGACAACTTAATGGGAATGAAAACAAAATTAGCTATAAGTGCATTTGGAGGGGAAAATGAAAGTGTTCTAAATATATCAGATATGTAAGTGAACAGAGGATGTTTGAACTGTTCAAAATAAAAGAGATACTACTTATTGAGGGTTGAGATGAAGTGCTTTGTGATGTAATAAAGCTCATTTTATGCATGGAAATCCTATTTGTTTTATGTTTCTGCAGGAGATATGCCTTTTCTCCTCTTCTTACCTGGTTCACACTCTCTGCATGCATAATCGTCTGTAATCCACTCTTTTACAAACTCAGGGGCCAGTTTAAATTTTGGCAGACGGAGCAAACTCTGTTGACCTGACGGAAGACTTAACATCAGCCAGTCCAACACTTCTCCGCCCTGCCTAATTTAGAAATTATCACAAAGCCGGCAGTCATTTATAAAGCATTGGCAGGAACCGCCATCACTGCAGTTTCTGCCAAAGCTGTTTAAAGTGTTTTATACTGCTCCATCAACATGAGGGAGCCGTCCATCAAGCTTATTTTTTTTTATTTTCAATCAGAAAATACTCTGCTCCCCATGGTTTTCACTGCCCCTTACCACCAAGGTTTTCCTGCCGGTGAGGGGCAATGAAAACTGATCTCTAGTTTCGTCCAACTAAATTAGGTAGGTGGAATTAGAGGTCACCCTCCAATGGCCTTCACTCTGTTTGGCCGTTTGAAGGGTTTAATCACGGTGGAGATGCAGTGGTCTCTGCCGTGATTAACCCAAAGGTCCACCCGCAGGAGGCCTAAAGTCTTGGTGGTATGGATGACTTATCACCAAGATATAAATCAGGCCCTCAAGGCATTATTTTGAGTTTTGCCACAAGATAACCATTAAAAAATGGCACATATCCCGTCCACCATATCACAAGTTCTACAGGCTATAATGCACTTCAAAAGGGGCGAGCAGGACATCCTCCACATTTAGGATGGAGTATCCCATCCAGCAAGCTATAAATAAAGCTTTAAGTATGTACACATCTAACACATCTATGTGGACTGAACTACAAGCATAGCATACAGACTTCCAAAGCCTTACCAGGTAACCATTCTGCTGCTGGTATTTGTATTTGTTTTCAGTATTGGCTGTATCAGATGTGTAGCTGGTATTTCAAGTACTGCTGATAAAAATATGTTTTGGAATTTGGCCACATAGGTTCACTGTGGGAAAAGCAAATCGCTTGAACATTTACTAGTAGACTAGTAGTGCTCATAGGGTGTGGGCAGGCAAAATGGCCGCCTAGTTGTGTTTCCCTGGAGCTCCCGCCGGCACATGGAATATCCTGCATAATCCTTTGGTTGCAGCCACATTTAATTGCCCCTCACAGGCTGATAAAGATCCCCAGCCCTGTCCCTTGCAGTTGTCAGCACTTGGTGACACCAGTCACGGCCAGCATGATTTGCGGGTGGGGTTGTGCGCGGGGTTTTATAAAAAAAATTACCTTTGCCTCCGCTCCTGCGTCGTGTCTCCTCTCTCTACTCCTAACAGGAAGCAGGCGGCCTCTATCACCTCCCCATAGCCAATCACAACACTACACTGGCAGCGTGTGATTGGCTAGGACCTTGACCCTGATATATGGGGAAGCCGTTTTCTCCATGCAGGCCGCATTCAGCCTACCTGGAGAAAACTGGAGTGTGCATATGACTGATTTGGTCAGCCGTGGGGCCGACCAAACAGTCAGCGCACACAACAGTGAGCAAGCTACTCCTCCCCTGCCTGCAGCAGGACTGCCCACCGGCCCGGTTTGCTGAGACGGTCAGCTTGATTGGGAGGAGGCCAGCAAGCTGGAACTGCCAGAGGCTTGCGGTGCCCCCCCTGAGGTGTCGGAGTTGTGCCCCGCTGCTTAGCAGGATCCAGAGGGGCCATAGTAGATCCTGTGGGCATCAAAGTGGGCCAGCACATGATTTGTGTCAATGCCTGCGTGGATCTGAGCCATGCATGCAGCACCGGTTGAGATAGGAGGGTGGAGGCCGCCGGTCCCGCAGTGCTGGGCTCGGCTGGCCTCCCATTTGGGTGGCCCCTAGAGATTTACATTGGCTCTTGGACTGGTGGACCATGCAGATCAGAAGAGCCCAGTTGCACGCCATGGCGGGCTTGCTTAATGGGCCCTCAGGGAAGTGCACTCAGCATTACGATTAAGGCCTAAAGGAGGGGTAATGAGCTGACACTGAGCCCTGTGGGCTGCAATCCTGGACTGGGGGCCATTGAGACACAAGCTATTGTTGAGAGGAAGAGGTCAGAGCTCCCTATTTGGATGGAGCTGGGTGCGCCCCTCTGGTGACTGATGGTGTTCCTAGGCCTAGGAGAGGGCCTGGAGTGGAGGTCCTCTTGAAATCAAATTGATTGTGCCCCTTTCTGCTGGGTGCCTAGGAGTGGGACTGCTGTACTGTGCCTATGAAAGACTGGATAGCTGACCGGCGGCAGAGTGTATATTGGTCATAGTGTTCTTGGATGAACAGATGAACAAAGATAAACCATCAAAGCCAGTCCAGGCTAATAAAATTGACAATTGTGCCCAGCCCCTGCCGGTGGAGGGTGCAGCGGGGTACAGTCAAAACCATACACAATGGGGGAGCAGGGGTTAACCAGGATGGCGGAGATCCTGGCAGAAATCAGGGGCTCTCAAGAGATCACCCTTGCAAAGATTGATACAGTGGCACTTGATTTTCCCAAAATTTCAGAGAGGGTCTCTGAGGCTGAGAGTTATGTCCAGAGATATCATAAAGGAGATGGCAGCCCAGAAAAAGTCAGTGTCTGAGATACAAACCTTTTCGACCTGAATGGACAACAAGCTTGGGAATGCAGAGGGCTTCCCTAAGAGGGCAAAGGGTCAATTTGTAGAGCTGTTTTTGGAGGATTGGATCACAAACACCCTGAAGCCAAAAAGACTTTCTATAGTCTTCACAATAGTACAGGCCCATAGAGTGCTGGGGCTTCCGCCCAAACCAAGTGCACCATCATAGTGCACTTGTTTAACTTTAGAGATAGGAACGGGATCCTTTAGCATGTTCATGGAGCCCCCCAGTTTGAAGGCAGGAATATTAAGTTCTTACCCAATTACACCCGTAAAGTGAAGTACCTCCATAGAGACTTTATACCAACCAAGAAATGGCCGCGTAAGCTAGACCTTTGCTACAGTATCATGTTTACTGCTGATGGAGCGAGATAGAAAACAAAATTTTGTTTAAACTCGCAAAGTCACATTTCCATAACATGAATAATAATATTAATGATTTGTGATATGTCGTGCTAATACAACCTAGATTAAACTTTACACGTGGGGGGACTAACATGTGTGCTCATAAACGTGCATAAATGTTGCATCTTTTTGTTCGTGCAAAATAATAAAATAATTTATTGTTTTCGTTTTTGTCATTACTAATTGCTGCAAACTTAAAAGATGCATGTGCTTGTTTTGCTTTTCCTTGTCTGTGTGATGTCATTTCTACTATTCTAGGTGCATATGGGTCTCATAGAAATACGGAGACTGGTAAATATAAACGCTGCTTTATTTGTTTGCAATGGCTAGGTAACATTTTGATTAATCGGGTGGGTTAATTAATTAGTAAATCATGGGGTGGATACAGAATCTACTTTATTTCTTACATTAATACTTTTCTTGTGTTTGTTTTATACTAGAAAACATAAGTTGCCTGCTTTTGGGCCTAGTCATTTGAACCACAGAAAAAGAGCTGACATATAATTCTGCAGAAAGTCACAAGACGCCCATTCTGAATTAAAACGTTTATTGAAGCTGCATTCACAAAGCAAAAACTGATGAGCTGACATCATTCTGTCGGACATGGCCAAGGTCGAAAGTGAACATTTTGTCAGTCCTTAACTTGGCATCCGCGGAAGTGTAATGAATGTCTATGGAAGCTGCGAGGATGACTTAATACAAAGTTGCAAACGCAGGAAGCTTCTGGCTTCACGTGGAAGAGACAATGGTCTTTGTGAAGACATGATTTAGTGGAACTTTTTGAGAAACGGGTGACATGTCACTTGTCACTCTCAGCCAATGGGACGTCGAAGATTTCTGAAAACTTTCCTTTGCTAGTTTAGTTAGCGTAGAAAGGTATAAAAAGTCATGCCCTTAGGGTTGGGCTGGCTGCTGCTTTCTGACTTTCCGATGAGGGTGATGTGCTACTGGACTTTGCGTGGAGCACGTAAGAATCCTCAAAGAACTTTACTTTAATTACTATCTATTTAGCACAGTTAGGGAATTAGGTTTTAGAAATGCTAAACTTTATATATTCACTTTAAATTTGATTCAATTGCTTAAATTGTATTTTTCTCATATTTCTTACCATCATGCTTGCTTTATTGCAAATAAATTTCATTTATAAAACTTTCAACTTATATACCATAATTTAGAAAATAAAATCTTACTTTTGACAAACAAGCTGGTCTTGGTTATTCAGAAGTGTAGGTTACCATTAGCTAGATCACGTCACCTATGGTGGTCGTTTAAATGGTTGGGTTTTATTCTAATGACAATATTCTTTCTGCAATTGTATAAATATGTATATAGTTTGTAGATAATGTGTATATAGATTTATTCTGACCACCTGATTCAGTAGGCCCAAAATATATCAGGTTTATAAATGGGTCCATATTTAGTATAGAATTTTGTTTATAGGTTATGAAGTTGGGTAGCGTTGTTTATGATATATTTTCTATAGCCCGCTGGATCAATTCTCTGGTAGCAGAAATTGATGGTTGCTAAGAGGTAACCAAGGTAATATGTTGGTTGCTAGGGGTTACGTAATGGTATGGAATTAGGATCGATGTTTTAACACATGTTGAGTTTGTTTTTCGTGCCTATCTGTAAGCTATACCGGTATAGATTGTGTGGCGAGAAATTAGTCACGCAAGCCATCTGTTCTGTTTGTAGTGATATCGCCGAGTATCACAAGAGGTATCGCCGTGTACCATAGTGTTGTCGCCGAGCAGCACAGTTTTAGGGCTAGGTCTGAATCTTGTATAGTGAGGGTTTTCTAAGAAATTAAAGCAGCATGAGAATAGGGACAAAGCGCCTTCCATAAAACTCACTGTGATGAGAGTATTAGTTATATCCGAGCTTGAGTGAAGGGTAAAATTAACGTCGGTGCATGATTATCTATAAACAGGTTAGAGTCCTGTACGGGTACATGTTTCATATCTATAAACAGGTGAGAGCCCTGTACGGATAACGTCGTTATTTTGCTAACGGTGCATGATTTCTATAAACAGGTGAGAGTCCTGTACGGATTTCATGTGTGTTTGAAATTAGGGAATTTTCCGTGTAAAAGTGCGAGTTTGAATTGTATTTTATGTTCAAGTGGAACTCTTAGAACTTTCACTTCGCGGTGGGTTCAGAGCAAAGCGAGTTCATAATTATACGTGTTAGAAGGGTGGGGTAAGGTTACTCTACTGACAATTGAATATTATCCTTAGTGTGAATAGCGCCGTCTATTCCGAAGTGTGGATACTTGAATGTATGTAAACTATCCTAAATAGTGAAACGAACAGATGTTGTCTTTATAGTCATTGTTAAGAATTAATTTACACTGAAAAGTGTCCTTAAAATGGCGCTGTGAAAAGATTTTGTGAAGGAGGGGTAAGCGCCAGGAGTGAGAAGCGAGAAACCGCAGCTGCTGTGTACGTCACAGAGCCGCGCTGGGATTGGGTGACCTACGTCACAAGCTGTATTCTGATTGGCTCTTGAGTCTCTGACGGCCTGTGAGCTGATTGGTACTTCGGAAAATCTCCAAATTTATTGGTTGAGCAGAAAAGTGACGTAGCTCAACTGTCATTGGCTTGTTGGTGTGTTTCGCGCACGGATTGGTTGTTTTGCGGAACATCCCGGAAATATTTTACGAACGATTTTGTGAATTAAATTTAACTTTTAAAAATGAGTTATCATTTTAAACATGTTGAGAAAAAGACAACATTATTTCAGAAATTTAAGAATTTATTTTCACCTGACAAGAAAATCGAAACGCGAGGTGGTAAACTACTTCATAAGTATAAAACACCTGCAGCGTATATGGAAGGTGAATACGGATATCATACTGTCTTATGGTTCGACAGTTGGAAACGCTATACTAAAAACGACGGTGTTTTAGCTTGGCCTGATGAAGGTTCATTTAATGTAAGAGTTTTAAGAAATTTACGAGAGAAAATGAATGCTCTTGTTCCAAAACCGAGACCAACTCAATTTGAAGCTTTAGTTGAGTGGGAAGACGAGATGTATCAGTTACAAAGAGAAGCTAGTGGAATTAAAAGACCTTCTAAAAATCCATCATGGAAAAGAGAAACTCATGAAGATAGATTGCGAATGTGGAGACAGGGAAACATGAGTGAAGGATTGTATTTAATTCATGAAATGGTAATGGGTTCTCCTACAGGGAAATCTATGGAAAGTGAATCTGAGGATGCAGTTATGGAAGAAATATATACAACTACTAGAAAGAATCAGCCTAATCAGCCTTTGAGACCTCCTAGATCATGGTCTACTCCGGTGGTTTCTACTGAAACTTCACCGAGTGCACCTCCAATTAGTGAAGCTCCTAAACTTTATCCAAATAATTGTGAAATCACTGAAACTCCTAGAAGATCAGAATTCGAGAATGCTCGAAATGAAGGTAGACATTTTACAATGACTCCAAGAGCAAGGGAACCTCCAAAAGATTATGCAAGAGAGACAAGAAATGTTGAAGATGTTGATTATAATGAATATTTAAGGTCTAAAGAAGAATTAATTAAAAGAATGACAAAAGGCATGGAAGCTGTCACAGTTCCAGTAACAATTGGTCCTGTTCAGCCTGTATTTGAACCAAGAGAAACAAACAAAAATGGATTAACTATTCCTTTAAATACAGAAATTCAAAAGCCTGCTGAAAAATTTTATTCAGATTTAACTGAATTAAACACTTCTAGATCGAGAATGCCTGATTTAACTTTTAATGAGGATTTATCTCCAAAAACACCAATGGGTGCTATGTCAGATGTAGGGAGTCCTGAAGTCAGGGTAACCACACCAAAACTTGATGTGGCCAAATTAAAAGCGAATATTGAAGAATTAATAATTGGAACAATTGGCCCAGATAGTTTAAATTACTATCGGGATGATGAACTACTATTCATTTGCAAAAGCATTCAGTGGAAAACGAAAAATAAATATGATCAATTAGAGGATCTAGCTGCAGAACTTGAAATCGATGTGAGTAAACAAAAGAATTTTGCAAAGCATTACAGATTAGACTTTTCAGAAAGTGACATTGAGAGTTTGAACTCAATGGGAAGAATAGTTCACATTAAAGATTTGATTGTCTATATCAAAAAGTTAGGAGAACTGAATAAATGGAGAGTAAAATGGACGAAAAAGAAGGAAGATGAAAGATTGGATAAATTGTCAAAACAATTTCCAATGAGAGAAGTTGCAGGTGGAGGATATGTTCATGTCCCGTGGTCGAGACAGGACATTCTGTTATTTACAAATGACTTTCCAAAATTGAGGGAAAAACCAGTCGAGTGGTACAGGCAAGTTGATAGATTTATCAAAGTGTCAAAAGTTCTATGGATTGATTTAGATGGATTTTTTGACATTGTAGTTCCATCTGATCTTTGGACAGAATGCAAAATATCGATTAGTTGGCCAAAAGCAGAACCTGAGCGAATTAAAGAAACAGGTGCCCCAAATCCACTTGTAATAGATTTCTATGAGAAAGTAATTGTTTGGATGAAAAACAAAATTCCACCCAAAGAAGTTGATTGGGTTAAAATAGAAAGAACAGAACAGGAAACAAAGGAATCAGTACATTCTTTTTATGAAAGACTATTGTTAATTTTTAAACAATACAGTGGTTATGAAAAATTAGATGAAAAAGACATGAGTCATTTTATCTATAGATTTGTTTATGGACTAAAACCTGAAATTGGAGAAATGATCAGAACTAGTATTGTCGGATGGCAAGCACTATCTGTAGATGATATTCTAAGAAAAGCAAAATATTGTAGCGATGAAATAGAAGTAAGACAGAAGAAGCTGAAGGAGAAAGCCATGTGGGCTCAGGTAAAGGTGGCTGAGCAACAGATTGCCAGCATGGGAAATAAGAACACTAATTTTGTTCAAACTGGAAATACAAACCAGATACAAGGAAAGTTTAAAGGTAATAATTTCCCAAAGAAATTTAGCCCAAAGATAGAAGAGCTGAAACAAAGATTACCTTGTTTTAATTGTGGCGAAATTGGACATTGGAGGGACGAGTGTCCTCATCCTCCTAAAAACTTAAAGAATCCCTTATTAAATCCACAGATGCAGAATGGTGTTGACCTGCAGCGACAGCTACAGATGCAACAGGGGTTAAACGAGTTTAATATTCAGCGACAGTTACAACAACAGCAACAACAACAGGTGAATAATCGTCAAGACCAATTGCCACAACCACCTTTTCCGAATTGTGGGGGAGTTCAAAAATATAATCCAAACGTGGGATTTCAGGGATGTGAACAGGTAATAAAACCACAAAAACAGCAAAAGCAGCAAAGGGTTCAAATGCAAAATGCTTCACAACAATTTTTATTAGCAGAAAGTCAAGACAGTGATTCTGATGATTATTGCTGACGGTGCCCGAGAGAGGAGGAAGAGTGTGTTGTTGGAGCCACTCTTGAGGTTGACCAGTCTGGTCCTTATGTAAACGGGAAAGTTAATGATGTAGACATCACTTTTCTAGTGGACACTGGTGCTACCCGTTCTACTGTTAGATCAGTGGAAATTGAAAACCTACCTCTCTCTGGGGATACCATCCAAGTTGTGGGAGTAAGTAATCAGCAAATTAAAACAGACTTAACTGATCCAGTACCAGTTGAAATTGGAAATTACAGAGACAAACACAGATTTGTGGTTTGTAATAGTAGTCCAGTAAATCTATTAGGCAGAGACATCCTATGTAAAATGAATTGCAGAATATATTGTTCTCCTGATGGAGTTGAGTTACAAACAATGGAGGAAGATGGTTTATACAGGATGACAATGATGATGATGGAAGCAGAAGAAACAAAATTGTTTCCTGCATTTGAAGAAAAGGATTTACCTGAAGAGCTAAAAGAAACAGTGAAATCTGAAATATGGGATTTTACTGGGAATGAGATGGGTCTAATGAAAAACGTAGATCCTGTAAAAATTGCATTGAAACAGGGAATAGAATTTCCAAACACTCCACAATATAAGATGAAAACAGAAACAATTGAAGGTATTACACCTATAATTGAAAAATTAATCAAGCAAGGCGTATTAAAGGAAATGAAAAGTAGCTCTTGTAATTCACCAATTATGGGAGTTAAAAAGTCTAACGGAACATTTAGGATCGTACAAGATTTGAGAAAGGTTAATCAAATTGTCGTTCCATGTTGTCCTGTGGTTCCAAATCCAGCAGTAATTCTATTTCAGATTCCACATGATGCTGAATGGTACACAGTCATTGACCTTTGCAATGCATTCTTTACTGTTCCCTTACACCCAGACAGTTATGAAATCTTTGCTTTCAGATTCCAAGGTAAGACCCTTGGATGGACAAGAATCCCTCAGGGCTATACAGAAAGTCCTTCAATCTTTAACGAACTGTTAAAAAGATCATTAGAAGATTTAGACTTACCAGGTAGGTCTACGTTAGTGCAGTATATTGATGATTTGTTAATAGCTGCAAAGACAAGAGAAAATTGTGTAACAGACACAATAATTCTGTTAAATCGCCTTGCAGAAGAAGGACATAAAGTGTCCCCAGCAAAACTTCAGTTTTGCAAACAAGAAGTAAAATATCTTGGTCACAGAATTGCAAAAGGAAAAAGACAAGTAACAATAGAGAGAATAAAAATGATTCAAGCAATGTTACCGCCAAGAACACAAAGACAGGTCAGAATGTTCCTGGGAATGGTAGGTTACTGTCGACAATGGATAAGTGGATTTTCAGTAATTGCAAAACCACTACAAAGACTGACCAAATCAGATGTAAAAGATCCAATTATTCTCAATGATGCTGAGATGGAATCTTTTGAGAACCTGAAAAAGAGCTTATGCCAAGCTCCTGCTTTAGGTATGCCAAATTATGAGAAAGATTTTGAACTGTATTGCAGTGAGAGAGAAGGATGTGCATTATCTGTATTAATACAGAGACATGGAAATTTAAAGAAACCTATTGCATACTTCTCTGCAGTTCTTGATCCAATTGCAAAAGCATTACCAGGTTGTTTGAAAGCAGTTGCAGCTACAAGTATCAGCCTTGAACAAAGTGAAGGAATCATTATGGGATTTCCTGTGAAAGTTTTTGTGCCTCATTCAGTTGAAATATTACTGACAAGAGGTAAGACTCAACATTTAACAAGTAGCAGATTGACAAAGTATGAGAAAATCATACTGGGAGCAGATAATGTTTCGATTTCAAGATGTTTGAATCTGAATCCTTCTACATTACTGCCTGATTCTGAAATCGTTGATGACATTGAGACAGAACATGAATGTTTAGATGTCATGGAATTCTGCACTAAACCAAGAAAAGATATCAAAGACAGACCTTTGTCTGAATCGGATTTTGTCTACTTTGTAGATGGCTCATGCTTAAGATCCGAAGGAGGTGTCTTGAAAGCTTCATACTCAGTTTGTACAGTCACAGATGTTGAAGAAGCATCATGTCTTGAAGGAGTTCGTTCAGCACAAGTGGCTGAATTGATTGCTTTAATTCGTGCATGTGAAATATCAAAGGATATAAGAGTTACCATCATTACTGATAGTCAGTATGGGTACGGAGTTGTGCATGATTATGGACAACTCTGGTCACAGAGAGGATACATGACATCAACAGGATCACCAATTAAAAATGCAGTTTTCATTAGAAGATTAATTGAAGCAATACAATTGCCAAAAGAAATTGCCATTGTCAAGTGTGCAGCGCACACTAGAGGAACTGATTATATTTCCAAGGGAAATGCCTTCGCAGACGAAACAGCAAAGTACTGCGCAAGGAAAAATTATTCATACAATCGGGAGAGGAGTAAAGAAACTGATTCAAATTCATTAATGCTAACAACTGTTGTAGAAACATGGCATGAGATTAGAGATTTACAAAACGAAGCAGATGATGAAGAAAAAGACCTATGGTTAAGATCAGATTGTAGACCACGTGAAGAAGATGGAGTGTGGGTTTACAAAGATGGCAGAATAGTCTTACCAAATTGCTTGATTGCTGACATGGCCAGATTATATCATGGTCCTGCACATCTAGGAAGAGATTCTATGGTCAGACTTTTTAGAGAAACATGGTTCAATACCAAATTTAGAACAATTGCTGAATCTTTTTGTCAAAGGTGTTTGTCATGCCAACAAATGAATCCAAACAGAAAATCAGTGGTGGGGACAGGAATAATTGGTCGAGAGGGTGGTCCCTTTACCAGGTTACAAATAGATTTCATTGAAATGCCCTTACACAACTGTTTGAAATATGTACTTGTAATTGTATGCTTATTCTCAAGATGGGTAGAGGCTTTCCCTACACGACATTGTGATTCAATTACAGTAGCAAAACTAATGCTCAGAGAAATCATCCCAAGGTACGGTTTTCCAGTCACTATTGAGAGTGATGGAGGAAGCCATTTTGATAACAAACTGTTGAAGTTAATTTGTGAAGCTTTGAGCATTGAGCAGAAAATACACTGTGCATACAGACCAGAGGCATCAGGTGTAGTTGAACAAATAAATGGAACAATCAAAAATAGAATTGGAAAAATGTGTCTTGAGACAGGTGTTAAGTGGACTGATGCTCTTCCACTTGTTTTGATGTCATTAAGAAGTACACCAGATAAAAAGACAGGTCTGAGTCCTCATGAAATTTTAATGGGAAGAGTTATGAGGCAAGTTTTTGTACCTGTAGGTAAACTGTTGAGCATAAATGACAGTGCAATTTTGGATTACTGTAAAAGGTTATCTGATATGGTAACTTCTGTGTCTAATCAGGTGGGAACTGAAGCTCAATCAAATGAAAAAGTTTTGACTCATGATCTGAGACCTGGCGATTGGGTCAGAACGAAAGTACATCGGAGAAGGAATTGTCTATCTCCTAGATGGCAGAAACCTAGGCAGGTAATCTTGATCACTACTAATGCTGTAAAGTGCAGAGGATTGAAGCGCTGGATTCATCCAAGTCATACTATTCCAGTACCAACTCCTGAGAGTTCTGATGTTGAAAGTGATACCACAGATGATTCTGATTCTGAAGCAGAAGACAGAACAGAAGGTGAAGTAATTCCAGATTCTGAAGATCGACAAGAAAGTCGACATCTGGAAACTGTGCCAGTGAATGGAAATCTGACAAGAAAAGACTTAGAAATAATTGAAATAGATTCTGAAGGTGAAGAGAATCTGTTAAAAGGAAAGATAACTGAGGATTCGGTTGTCTCTATTGAAGACAAAGAAGCTGAACCAAAAGAAGTTTCAGACCAGGAGAGTATCGAAAGGCAGAGAACAAACTCTGAAGTAAGGAACAAAAATCCGAAATCTGGGAAGCTAGAGGTAATTGAGGAAGAGGAGGAGAACGAATTACCAAGTACCAGTGATGGAAGACAAAGTGAAGTTCCTGAAGGAGTGAAATTGCCGAATAGAGAAGTTCCTGAGTCAATTGAAATTTCAGACTACGAAACTGAAGAAAGTGACGTGGAAGGTGGAAGTGAAAACAGAAAGAAAAGGACTTGGAAGTCAGAATCAAATAATTCTGAACCAAAGAAGAAGTACGTGAGAAAAGCAGACTACTGGCCTGGTGGAAGATTGAGAGTAAGATTGATCAAAAAGCCAATAGAACAAGTTGAAGAAATAAGTAGTCAAAAGAGTCCAGGAAAAGAAGTTGGAGTTGGAAGAAAAATTGAAGTGATATCGAGAAAAGGGAAGAGAATAATTAGACCAAACCAGAAATACAAGTCTCCTGAGTGGACTTACTTAGTAATTCCACCTATTATTGACATATATGATAGTAGTGAAGAAGAAAACGAAATCCAAGAAATTAGTGACAATAATTGAAGTACAGAATTATTAAATTGGCAAAAGGCTGAAGAAAATCTGTTAGTTGACACAAGGTCGAAGAAAAACTGTTTAGTTGAAGAAAACTTATGTATGACATAAGGTCGAAGAAATCTTGTTTAGGGTTATAAAAGAAAAATATATTTTAAAAGGGGGGTGTATATAAATTTTAAAATTTATTTTTATTTTTGAGGCTAAAACTAACCTAAAAATGCCTTATGTTAAGGAGAGCACTTCAAAGTGTTCTGTTTTTAAAAGATGCTGTAAGATGACTCTGGTATGTCTGCTCATTTTGGTTCTGCTCTGGTTGGTACTAGCTGTGATTATCCCTTTAGAAATGAATAGAGAATTACACAAAGTTAACATAACAAGCAAAGCTCTGGTTAGCCAAACTAAACATAGTGCATCTGCAAAAGTTATTGATCATCAGCCTAACATTCATCAAGATAAATCAATAGGTGATTTTTCAAGTAATACATTCACAAAGCTTTTGAGTGAATATGTAAAGGTAATGGATGCAAAAGACTGCTATGTCTGTGTTAAATTACCTGCTTCTGTTTCTGAGGGAGTAACATATAATATGCTTCCTCTCACTTATGCTGTAACATGTAGTGTATTAACTAGTTTATTTTATCAAACTGGTCGTTTAGAATATTACTATTCAAATTATGATGAAATTTTTGCTAATGTTAAGATTGATAATGCTTTAAATAAGCATAAGAAAGCAAAACAAATGAGAGAATATTTCCTTGTTACTAACGAACTCACTTACGAGTATGCTTACAAGAATAATCTAACATGTAAATTAAGTGCTGAAGGAAAGAAATTTTTGAATATGGTTGAGGAGAGAAGAGCAATTTATAAGAGAAATGAATTAGTCAAGCAGACTAAGTCAGCCTTCTGGCAAAAAGAGGATGAGAAATTAAATGGCAAAATGCTTGAAAATATTGCAATTCACATAGACAAACCAGTTAGTGGAAAGCTTTGCATTAGAAGAGATAATACACTTTTTGATAATTATTTTGTAGGTGCAAGTAACTGTGAAGATACTTATCAGATTATGGGAGGTTGGGGATTTAAAGGTGGAAAAGATCCTATCTTTCCTGGAATTTATTTTGTTTGTGGTGACAAAGCCTACTACAACCTTCCAGACCATTGGTATGGAACTTGTTATGTGGGAATTGTTTTTCCTAAAGTATTTCATGTTGACAGAGATTCAGAAGGATTGTTTAAAATTCATAATTATGTAAATAGAGCTAAAAGAGAAACTTTTACTGAAGTTCTGGGAGATATTTTTCAAGCTGTAATACCTTTTGTTGGTATAACCCTAAATGCAGGGAGAATCAGAAAATTGTCCACTATAGTTGATAGATTATCAACTGACACTGCTGATGGGTTTCAATTAGTGAATGTTGAAGTCATTGCAATTAGATCCATGGTAATTCAAGATCGTCTTGCTTTAGACATACTCCTAGCAAAAGAGGGAGGAGTCTGTGGCATTTTACATGTCCAACATTGCTGTACATATATACCTGATGAAAGTAAGAATATTGAAATGTATATTAAGAATATTACACAAATGCATTCAGAGATAATTCCTTTAGAAGAAGAAGATTTTACAGGGAAACTTTCAAAAAGGTTTCAAGCAATTAAAAACTGGTTTCATAATATCGGAAGTTCAATTCTTGGCAAGATTCTGGCACCTTTGATTATAATAGTATTCATTTTTATTTTGACCAAATTAGGTTGTTTGTTACATAAAAGAAAGAAACAGTTAAAAGAAAAGAAAAGAATCTATAAACTCAGAAAAGAAGAGGAAAGGGAGATCGAGTTACAGGAGTTACATAGAGAGCGTCATGTTAATTGCAAAGATTATGCTGAAACAGACTTTTAGGTTTACTGATACAAATGAATTTGAATCGATTTCTTAAAAATTTAATTTACCAAAATTTTGAGTGCTGGTGTGGTGATTTGTTAATCACCAGATGAGGGAGTTGATGGAGCGAGATAGAAAACAAAATTTTGTTTAAACTCGCAAAGTCACATTTCCATAACATGAATAATAATATTAATGATTTGTGATATGTCGTGCTAATACAACCTAGATTAAACTTTACACGTGGGGGGACTAACATGTGTGCTCATAAACGTGCATAAATGTTGCATCTTTTTGTTCGTGCAAAATAATAAAATAATTTATTGTTTTCGTTTTTGTCATTACTAATTGCTGCAAACTTAAAAGAAGCATGTGCTTGTTTTGCTTTTCCTTGTCTGTGTGATGTCATTTCTACTATTCTAGGTGCATATGGGTCTCATAGAAATACGGAGACTGGTAAATATAAACGCTGCTTTATTTGTTTGCAATGGCTAGGTAACATTTTGATTAATCGGGTGGGTTAATTATTTAGTAAATCATGGGGTGGATACAGAATCTACTTTATTTCTTACATTAATACTTTTCTTGTGTTTGTTTTATACTAGAAAACATAAGTTGCCTGCTTTTGGGCCTAGTCATTTGAACCACAGAAAAAGAGCTGACATATAATTCTGCAGAAAGTCACAAGACGCCCATTCTGAATTAAAACGTTTATTGAAGCTGCATTCACAAAGCAAAAACTGATGAGCTGACATCATTCTGTCGGACATGGCCAAGGTCGAAAGTGAACATTTTGTCAGTCCTTAACTTGGCATCCGCGGAAGTGTAATGAATGTCTATGGAAGCTGCGAGGATGACTTAATACAAAGTTGCAAACGCAGGAAGCTTCTGGCTTCACGTGGAAGAGACAATGGTCTTTGTGAAGACATGATTTAGTGGAACTTTTTGAGAAACGGGTGACATGTCACTTGTCACTCTCAGCCAATGGGACGTCGAAGATTTCTGAAAACTTTCCTTTGCTAGTTTAGTTAGCGTAGAAAGGTATAAAAAGTCATGCCCTTAGGGTTGGGCTGGCTGCTGCTTTCTGACTTTCCGATGAGGGTGATGTGCTACTGGACTTTGCGTGGAGCACGTAAGAATCCTCAAAGAACTTTACTTTAATTTCTATCTATTTAGCACAGTTAGGGAATTAGGTTTTAGAAATGCTAAACTTTATATATTCACTTTAAATTTGATTCAATTGCTTAAATTGTATTTTTCTCATATTTCTTACCATCATGCTTGCTTTATTGCAAATAAATTTCATTTATAAAACTTTCAACTTATATACCATAATTTAGAAAATAAAATCTTACTTTTGACAAACAAGCTGGTCTTGGTTATTCAGAAGTGTAGGTTACCATTAGCTAGATCACGTCACCTATGGTGGTCGTTTAAATGGTTGGGTTTTATTCTAATGACAATATTCTTTCTGCAATTGTATAAATATGTATATAGTTTGTAGATAATGTGTATATAGATTTATTCTGACCACCTGATTCAGTAGGCCCAAAATATATCAGGTTTATAAATGGGTCCATATTTAGTATAGAATTTTGTTTATAGGTTATGAAGTTGGGTAGCGTTGTTTATGATATATTTTCTATAGCCCGCTGGATCACTGCGCAACTTAGGGTGTAACATGAGGGAAAAGTGCATTTCTTTGTCACCCCTGTTGAGGCTAATAACTGGCTGGATACTTTAGGGCGTATACTCCCGCGAGGACCCCTGGAAAGCAAAACTGTTGGAAGTGGCGACAGTCGTCAGAAAACTAGAACACGCAGACACTCAACAGATTCCCTGCTATGCTCTGGTGCCCTGCCATACCAGAAGAATTGTGGTATGCCTGGATTGAACTCTAAAGAGCTCCAACTGTGTACCTGACACTCCTGAATCGTTCCTTCTAGAAACTTGTAACTTGCGCATGTGCAGAGTGCGGACACTAACACAGAGTCTCACAGTCCGTGTCTGCCGTCCACCTGAGCCGCCCGCCGACCACCGCTTCACAGAGACCCCTGACCCCCTGACCCCCTGACAGCAACGGTGAGCACCGGCGGCTTCCAGGCACAGGCGCAGGCAGCGCTCCTCGCAGGAAACGCCGGCCAAAAACGGCCAAAAACGGCGGGAACGGCCCGAGAGAGGCGGGAGCCCTGGCGAGTACCGATTCGCCCAGGAGCAGCTGCGGGAGCTTCTTGAGGGCTTCTAGAGGGCTATAGAACAGCAGAATCCGCGAAAACGGCCGAAAAACGGCGGGAACGGCCCGACGGAGATGGGAGTCACAGCGAGCCATCCCTTGGGTCGTCCTGTGAGTCGGGCCCCCCGGCAAAAAACACCTGAAAAAACTTTCCAGCAGAACTGGTTGCCCACATCCGGCCAGACAGTCAGCGGAGGAGGAGCTGCAGTCTGCACCCTGGGGAATAGGTGAACAGGTGCCAGCAAGGTAAGAGGCGGTAGCTGGAGGGAAAGAAGAAAAGCAAGCGCGGCAGCCGTTAGAGGCGGTCGCAAAGTAAGAGCCGGGGGTGGACCCAGGGAGGCTGGTTGGCTAGGCCCCCCCAGCCTGTGGTTTCCCCGTGTGCCCGCTTGCTTTCTCGCTGCTTGACACTCGCAGTTTGCTACCGCCTTCTGTCATTTGCCATTCCCTGACACCCTTATCACAAGCAACAAAAAAACCAAAACAGAAGCAATTCAGTCAACACATCAGATAAACCAACAACAACGCTACTCACCACAGCTCACTACGAAGTAGCATGAGGTCGGGGAAACCACGAGGCGAAGACGCCACAGCAGCTATGCCAAAGGGGAAGACAAAGAAGGTCAAGGGGGTCCCCCCATGTATGACCACTGAGGTGGTGAAAGAGGCGGAGGAGGAAGTCGAAGGGACAGTCGTGGGCAGGGGAAAGAGTCCCATTAAATCAACCCAGGAAGATCATGGCTGTAGCACAACAGCCCCCGTTACTGACTCTGCAGGCCTCGCACAAACCCCCCAAGGCACGTTACATCAACCTGTCAATCCTGGTTCACTAAGCTTGGACGAGGGAGCCAATAGGACCAACAAGGATAGTACAACCAGCAGCCCTGTAGAGAAGAAAGAGGGAAATAATTTGAGAGACATAACACCACTCCCTGCACATAGCGAACAGGCCCCGCATTTAAAAGCAAGCAAAAGGGCATTGATCACAGACTTTCTTAAAGTTTGTCAAAGACTTTCCACGGGGAGTGGGAGTGGGGAGGTACCCCTACCACATGACTCCGGTTCCAAATGCAAATGCAAAAACATACAATACAAAGCTCACATGGAGGGCACAAATAAGGAAGCCCCACGGTCTGCATCACCACCATACCGGCCAAGGTGTTACAGTGAATCCTGTAAAGCCCACACCACAAAGTCAAGAAGGAATTCCGGGTGTAAGGGGTCCGGCCCTCTCTGGTCAAACGTTTCAAAGACCCAACAAACAGCTAAAGACTCAAAGCAAGCTAAGGGGGATCCACCCTTTCAATTACCACAAATGACCCACACACTACCGGCGCGTGCCCTAGTACACTGGGCCCCGGACGCAACTGATGACTTGGTTTTTCTAGAGCAGAGTGTACATATAATTCAGAACACGTCCCCGACTACAATTGAGGGATTAACCCCGCAGTCTCAGGTGCAACCCCGCGTTGAAAAACCGTGCCCAACGCCACAGGCAAACTCTCACAGTCCAACGTCCAGACAGCTCACGCCGGGTTTGGGAAAAAAGCATTGCTCTCTTTCCACCGGACAAGTTAATGAAGACATGGATGCTATCAAAGACAGTCTGCCATCGAAGCCACAGGAACTAAATTTATCAGCATTTGAGACAGCAAAACTCGAAAGAAGTACACGCGACCTATCAGCTCAATACAATCAAGGTCCAGGGAAGGATGAGAGTACCGACAAAAGGCCAGGGAATGACCGACTGCGTGAGCATTTTACCCAATCAGACCCCTTTGTCTACTCTGCTATATCACCCATCCCCATCCCCAGACACTCTCAGGGGGAATCGCCAGAGATCAGCCAAACGGTTTCCATTTGGCCGCAACTATTAAAGACAATGGAAACCATAGGAGCGGCCATGTCCTACCACGCGGACAAACTGGATACTCAAGTTGAC
The DNA here is from genome assembly GCF_964261635.1 of Lissotriton helveticus. Lineage (NCBI taxonomy): Eukaryota > Metazoa > Chordata > Amphibia > Caudata > Salamandridae > Lissotriton > Lissotriton helveticus. Next base: position 480,523,941 of record NC_136063.1, on the reverse strand, counting down.
CTGCTCAACCTCCTGGCGTTCCACGTCCAGGGGATTGAAGCAAACTTACAAGACTTAAACACCATGATCAATAAGGTTCAACTAAATAAGGATCAGACTTTCTACACTTGCCACTGCTCCAACATAATAGACAAACTGGCCACAGTACCCAGTCTGATGACCCAGATACTGGGGGCTGTTAAGGATTCACCAAAAGACTCCCCAACGGAAACAACCACAACAACAAGTGAATCAACTGGCAATCGGCACTCTAAAGAGGGCCCCGGCAGGCTGACAAGGCTGCCCAATGCTAGCAGGGGCGAAGAGAGTCCGGAATCTCAAGACCATCTACACTCCCCCCCAGCAAATGAAAACAGGTCGCCAGCAAGCCTAGACGAATATAACTCAGTTAACCGCATAGAGGCAGCCGAGTTAATTCAGGAGCCAATTCCCAACGTCGCTCCAATCGCAAATCACATCAAACAGGCTCCAACGCTCACAAAGAGAGAACGGAAGCGACTAAGAAAAGCTAGAAACGCGAAAGCACATAACCGATGGGTTCCACAAACCTCTTCGGAAAAACCCATCAACAACTCTGAGATCAAGGAAGCCAAACAGCACCCCGAGAGCGTTTTACCACAAACTAGAACAACGCCAGAGCAAGGGTGCATGCCGACGGTTCACCCACCCACCAAGGCACCCTCAACTTTAATTCCAAAAGGAGCAATAGGTGATACAACTACAAACCAGAGCACATTAAAAGTGTTCAGCATCTTTAAATCCGCGGGACAAAAACCAGATTGTAAGGTACCACTTCAAGAGCCGGGAAAAAACATAAACATTAATCAAAGGAAGGATTCAAGCGATAATAACTCACCTAGCAAAGCCCCAGGCATCAAAAGTCAAGCCAACTCAGACAATGCCGCAAAGATCAAGGGAACCAATTCACGAGACACACAGGGCGGAGAACCTCATGCACCATCAGCTCCAGTCTCCAACGGACAAGATTTTGCCAATAGAGTACAGATGGTAAACTCACACACATTAGAGCTAGAGGGGGACCAGGTAGGATCGGCCCCTCCACCTAATGAAGAGGGCAGACGACCAAAAATCCCAAACAGGTCCACGTCAAGCAACAAAATCGAGTTTACTCCACAATATTGTTCAAGAGGGTCCTACGATATCCTGAACAGAGGGGCCATATTAAGACTTCTAGACGAACTACCAGGTCTGCGACACCTAAAATCGAGCGACCTCGAATTAATAGAGTTCAAACCAAACCCTCTTCTATCAGGCTCCGACTCGACGATTACAACGTGGACCAATCACACCATCACAGACCTAGTCCTGTCTCATAGGGAGGCTTTCGCCGCATGGGGCATTGAATTAAAAAAATTGGAGCCCGCACGATATCCCAGCCCGCTGCGGAAACAAAACCCTAAAATAAGCCTCTTAAAAAACGCCAAAGGGCCTGATTTAAGAAGCGGTATCGAAGCGGAAGCGCAGCGGCTAAGGCAAATCACAATCACTTTCGCTCACCAAGAGGCAGATATGCCCGAAAGGCCCCAACACCCTACTCGGGCACAATCCCAGAGGAATGCAGCTTGAACTGACAGTAGACTAACGAAGGGGGATAAGCAGGGCTGCACGATCTGCTCATGGAACATCAATGGTTTAAATGCAAAGCTGGAGGAAGACGACTTTATTGAGTTTATAACCCAATTCAAAATACTTTTGTTTCAAGAAACATGGCAGATCAAAAACTCGCCTCTAGTGGGATACAAAGAATTCTTTGTTCCAGCCCAGAAGGATGGACGCTCCGGCAGGGCCAAAGGGGGCCTATCCATTTTCACATCGACAGAGTTTACCTGGACATCAACTAGCATCGACTTAGACTCTACATGGATGCAATGTATCAAAGTGGAAATTTCCCCAAACCTGGGTCTCTTGATCGTGATTCTCTACATGCACCCCAGCGGAAAACATAAAGGGAAGAGGATAAAACAACTAGTCACCACAATCAAGTCACTGAAATCAATCTACCCAAGTGAAAACATGATAATAACGGGAGATTTTAATCTGAACCTAATTTGTGGTCAGGAGGAAATCCTCCCCATTCACATCGAGCCACGGCAGGGCAACCAATGCAGACAAAATGCATTGGGACGGAAATGCGCCTCAGAACTGGAAGCTCTTCATCTGTACACCCTAAATGGGAGAGGCCATCTGGACAGACCAGCCGCCCTAACGAGGGTCTCCAAGAACTCAGGCTCCACCTTAGATTATACCCTGGCTGACCCTGATCTATTTCATCATATTAGTGACTTCCAGATTCAGGAGCGCGGAGAAAGCGATCATTTTCCACAGACCCTTATCCTGAACATCCAACCTACAAAGTCGGTGAAGGCCGCGCCTCTGTCCTTGAACACAAAAATCTTTAACCTAAAACGGCAACACTGGAACGAAGGGAATCGCCCTATCCTAATGGCGTCATGCCACGCATTGCTCCAACTATCTGAAACATCGAGAGACACAGTTAAAACTTGGGAAAACTTCGTAATGGAGATCAACAAGAAACACCAATCCAACAATAGAGGACGCAAACCCACAAGAAAAAGAGGTGGGGAATGGTACACCCCGAAACTGCGCCAGCTAAAAAGGCAATTAAACGCATTCCTAAGGGCCGAACGCAAAATAGACCCTCAGCTATCACAACCTACGCTGAACAAAATCGAATCTCTAAAAAAAGAACTAAAAAGAGAGATCAATCTGGCCAAGCGAATGCATAAGGAAAAATTAGCGTGCTCCATACTCCACGCAAGCAAATTGCAGAATTCAAAAGATTTTTGGGCAAAAATAAACTTTATGCTAAATGGCAAACATCGCCAGCTTAACTCAGACATGACGGACCAGCTCTGGAGTAGTCACATTGACTTATTATATAATTCCCCACACAATTCACTCACGGATAATAACGCTGAGCGTCCTGAGGAGCTCCCTCGCTCCAGCCTGAGCACAAAGCTATCTCCAAAAATCATTAGGAATTCACGGCCATCAAAGAATATGGGAGACATGGAATCATTCTCATTAAAGCAGGTCTCAAACACCATAAAAACATTGAGAGCAGATGGAGCACCCGGACCAAACGGGCTTCCCAATGCCTTATTTAGGAAAGACCCAACGTTTTGGGCCAGCCAACTAACACCTTTATTTGGTCACAGCCTAAAGACCGGGAACATTCCCGAATCATGGAGAGGCAGCATTCTTCACCCAATCTACAAATCCGGGTCCCGCGCAGACCCTAACAACTATAGGCTGATAGCCTTATTAGATGTGGAGGCCAAGATCTGTGCTTCCAACTTGTTGGTGGAACTGGAATCCTGGGTGAACAGCACAGCGATAATTCCTCGGACACAAACAGGCTTTCGGCCAGGACTGGGTACCTTGACCAACCTATCCGCGTTAACCCTCCTTGTTAACAAAGCAAGCCACAACTCCACCCCGCTGTACACTTGTTTTCTGGACCTAAAAGCAGCCTTTGACAAAGCGCCTAGAACCAATCTTTGGGCCAAAATGAAAGCCTGGGGTGTGCCGCCAAAGTTGTTGGGAGCAATAATTGAGCTTTATTCAGACACTTGGGTCCAAGTGAAAAAAGGAGATGGTCAACGCCTGACAAAGAAATTCCACACAACCATTGGTTTAAAGCAAGGCTGCGTACTAGCCCCCAGCCTCTTCAACATCTACACCGCGGACCTAGAAAGTGACCTGCGTACCATTCAGGGGGATCCACCAAAATTGGACAACTCACCTATAATAAGTCTTCAATATGCAGACGACATTGTGCTCCTCTCAAAAACCCCCATCGGTCTACAACGCTTGATCTCCAAACTGTCGCAGTACCTCTCCAAAGCACAACTGATTATAAACCTAAAAAAAAAAAACATACTATGCTTCTGCGGCTCAAGAAAGAAAAAACAAAACTTCGTCTGGAAGATACATTCTACCTCTCTAACCCAGGTAGTTCAATATAAATACCTGGGAATCCTATTGGACCACCGATTAAAGTTTAAACAGCATCTGGAACAGGGGAAATCCAAAGCCAAGCAGCTTCAATTTGCTTTTAAAACTGTCCAAAAGCAATTAAACGGACATTCCACTGGCCACATTCTTAAGATTGCAGCCGCTAAATTTCTGCCATCACTAACATATGGTTCTGAATTATTGGCAACCCGGGACTTCGCAGTGTTAAATCTCGCCCAATCCAGGCTGTTCAAAAACCTTTTCTCAATCCCGCGTCATATCTCTCAAGCCCAAATTTGTTTGGAGTTTGGTCTTACTAACCAGCTTCCAGCAAGACAAGGAGCACTCGTCAAATATTATTGGCGCATGAGGGACGCAGCAGACGAATCCCTGGCGCACCTTTGCTGGTTAGAAGTTGAAAAACAGGCCGGGCTTCCGGGCTCAATATATAAGACCTTGAGGCAAGCTCTCAAAGCATTAAAACTGGAAGAATCCTGGCTTTTGCCCATGACTTATTCTGCTTTCAAGCTGATAACCAAGAAAGCAGTCAAACAAGCATCATTACTCATGGATAAAGCGGCAATGGCTGGCAAAAACCATGCCTGGATCGTTTTGCCGTCATATACCCACCTAAAACCTCAGGAATATTTGAAAGAATGCTTTAGGGACCACTACAAAAGGAAACTAACCCTGTTAAGGCTGGGCTGCTTTTCGACCAAAGATCTCACTCCAAGATGGCTACGGCTGTGGGAAACTCCCGACTGCCGCCTCTGTGGCAACGGCGCAGAGTCTTTACTGCACCTTATATGCATATGCCCGGCACTTCAGAATCTTAGAAACATGCTTCTTCAATCACTTCTAAGAGAAGCCCAGGTGAGAACTTGTAGGGCGGCGGTGATAAGATGCCTAAGTGGAACTTGGATAGAACTCTCATGTAAAACCATAAAATTTTTGAACCTCGCTGCTATAGAGCTGGAAAACAGGACAGCAATCAAAGAGGTCTCCGGACAATAGGCCAAGCTTTGGCCGCCATGGACTCTTCCACTCCTTTCCCCTCCTCTCCAAACGGTCGCCTTTTTGTATTACGAGTTAACGTGCCCCCTATGTGAACTCCTATTATTCTCCCATACCTTTTCACCTCTCCCCTTCTTATTACGAGTTCAAAATAATGTGTATCCAGAACGAACACACAAGACTCCTTTTATTCTTTTTCCTTTTAGACCTTTCCCCGCTAATTTTGCATATTTTATGATATTAGTTTTTAAGTTGATTCAAAGTTGATTTTGTGTTGTTTTTATGATGAAAATGTTGCTTGCATGGTGGTAAGTCCACCCTTTTATGATTTTTTTAAATCAAATAAAGTATTATCTATCCTGAATCGTTCCATTCTCATAGGGAAACCAGACACTATTGCAGTGATGCCACAGATCAGGAGATGGAGTGACTGCGTGAGCACTGTGCTGATTGAGCATGTATACTGATGTCTCTCTCTTCTGTTTTTATTACAGCATTAATATTAGATATGGGGGCAAGTGGATTGGAGAATGCTCTTTTGTCTATATTTGTGGGTGAGTGATTGAAGATTCCAATATTCTTATTATATCTTATGCTTATGTTGGCAACCAGTTACATGTGCTGGCGGGAGGTCAAGGTGGGTCACGGTCCTGTCGGGATGGTTCAGTGCACCTGGACTTGCCATCCTGGTGGCATGATAGGTCCTCAGCTCTTTGCGTTTTCTGTAGTTGAGGCTGTGGCCTCTATGGGAGAAGATGGGGCTGTGGGGCCTAAGTGTTGGCCTAATTGGATTTGGCCATTGGCCATTGTTGTTTGGACTCACAGCCTGTGGATGGGGGGAGTTGTCACTTGTTTTGGGCTCAAGAGGTTGATTGGGGGATTGAGGGAGTCTGGCTTTATGATAATACATTTGGATATGTGTTGCATTGTATGTTTCAAGGGGGAGGGAGTGGAGTGTATGAGGAGCGTGGTGGGATTTAGGCACACATGGCTTCAGCTTCTTATTGTTACTGGGTGAAAATTTGTGACCAGGACTGTTCGGGGACTGGGCCAGCCTTATAAAAGACAAAGGGTATACTCCTACCTTCGATGATACAGGATCTCCGTGGCATTCTTGCAGGAGACCCCCACGTGGGGAACATGCATTATACACCTATGGCACAGGTGGCGAGGGCAAATCTTTTCAACATCATACTTCACCTATACCAGGGGGACCCTGATTTGGGTTGTGCCTAGTGTTCCCTTTGTGGTTAAAGCAGTGAAACGTGATCCTGAGGGTCGTTATGTGATTGTCTCTGGAGTGCTGGATGCCAGGGATGTATGCTTGGTGATTGTGTATGTCCCTAATGTTGACAACACTGAATTATTTGGGTCAGTATTGAATGCAGTCATGGAGCATTTGGACTTGGGGATAATACTGGCTGGTGACCTGAATGATGGGCTGGATCAGCAGCTCCCCCCACGGGGTAGACACCAAGCCTGCAATGTTTAGTGCTCGCAAGGTGCTGATAGGGGGATTGGGACTGCATGGTTATAGAGACTGCCCTTCCCACAGACTACAACGTATTCCTGCTATGTGCCTGCAATGGGGACACATAGCTGCCTTGACTATTATTTTTTATCGGGTGCCCTGATTCAGTTTGTAGAAAATGCTTCTTATTTGGCAATCTATCTGTCCAATCATTCACCCCTACTGGTCTCGTTCCAAATGAACAGGGAGGAATCTGGGGTGCCTTTACAGAGGATGCATATTGATGCGCTGTTGGACTCAGTGTTTGCGGGTGGGGTGACTGAAGTCCTTGATCACTACTTTGCTGTACAATGGGATAGCGCGACAACGAGACGTGGAATGGGATGCGATGAAAGTTGTGCTGCCTGGAGAATGTTTGAAGGTTACATATGGTGTGAAGCAACATTGGATTGGCTGGAACAGCAGCTTAGCGTCCTGGAGTGGGAGGTGGCTGAGCAGCCTCTTTGATTGCCAGAATTTAAGGAGCTGTTAAGACACCTGGGACAGGCTAGATAAATTTGTCAGCTCCAATTATAGACAGCGACTCCATATAGAAGAGGACAAGGTTAGTAGAATGCTCACCACACTCATTTAAGGCGAAACTTGCTGCTCACCCATAGAGGGGATTAGGGACGCTCAGGGGAGGATGGTGAATATGCAACGTGGTATTACTAAGATATTTGTATCGCACTTGCAGAAGGTGACATGGCACCACCTGATGAGGGTACACCAATAGGCGTTAGGTACCTTGCCAACTTACAAATGGCCTCTTTGTCATGGTAGGAAAGAGACAGTTTGGACGCCCCCCATCACTATGAAAGAAATTATGGCAGCAATAGTGGCATTGATGACAGCCCAGGCCACCTAAGGAGAAGGCTTACTGGCCGAATTTTATCAACAAAGGGTGGGGGGAATTGTTTATTGGTAGAATATAATGAAGCATATGGAAAGAGGGTGCTCCCTGCCTGTATGAGGGAGGCTTTTATATTTATGCTCCCTATGCCTGAAAGGGATTCCACTCTGGTGGCCTCCTACCACTCTCTGTCAATGCTTAATGTTAATGTGAAAATCCTCAGTGAGATTTTGGACACACGATTGCTGGAGTACCTGTCCCAACTGATTAATACAGGTGTATCCCTTGTAGAAATACCCTTTGTAATTTTAGGAGACTGTCCCTGGTGATGCACTCCCCGATCCCGGAGGACCACCAGTAGGCACATGCGAAACTGGACATTGAACAAGCTTTTGATTCCTTCTTGTGAGAGTTTCTCTGGGAGGTATTTTGGAAAGTTGGATGCAGCTGTTATATGGTGCCCCCTTGGCGAGAGTAGGGGTGGGAGACATGGTGTCGCAGTGCTTTGCACTGAGTTGAGGGACACAGCAGGGCTGCCCCCGGTCGCCCCTGTTATCCGACTTGGCAAGGAGGCTTTGGCATGCCGATTACATGATGTGTTGCAAGGATGGGGGATATGGATCGGACAGACCACCCATGTGCTTTCCCTATATGTGGATGATGCTTTCTTATATACTTGCGTAGTCCGACCTATTATGTTGGAGGCCCTCCCGGAGTTTGGAGAACTTACCGGGTTACACATGAATCACTGTTCCCACTGGGACAGCTGGCGTGTAAGCAGGTGCACAACTTGCCTCGACTGCATCTCTCATTGGAGACTAGGTGGTCAGATATCTAGGCATAGGAATAATGCATGGGGCTTGGGAGTTTGAAGCCAAAATTATAGGCAGGGTGATGAAAGGATTGAGGCCTACAGTTAAATTCTGGAATACCCTTCACCTCTCTCTGATGGGGAAACTGGCATTGGCGAAGATGATAATATTACCCTGCTGCATGTATATTTTCAAAGGGACCCTATTTTAAATCCATAGGAAATTTTTGGGGATTTAGATACATTGATAGAGGAACTGTTATGGGCAAATGGGAGAAAGAGAGTTAGTTTGGCCACTCTCAAGTGTCCCTGGTTACTGATTGGCTGGGAGATATGGCCAAATGGGTGAATGCTGAGGAGCGTCATATGCGCAAAATGAGTAGGGACAATAAGCTAGCAGATAACCTGCAGGCCTGGGCAGCGATACTCCCTGAATTGTCGGCTCCCCCAGACAGGTTACCCCCTTAGATGTGTGTGTCGTTACAGATGCGGGGACTGCATGGACAAGTTGAGGATTGTAAGATGACTTCTACTATACTTCATGCAGTTGTTATAATAAAATGTCTATCTTTCATATGTCTTGTTGAACCTTCATTATTGTGCAGTACTCAGACATTGCAATGTGACTTTGTTGGAGCCAGAGGGGCTGGGTGGGGGGGGATTACAAGTGGTGTTTCTTTGTTGAAGGATATTTTTTCCCTCTAAATATGTAAGCAGTTTGAAAAATTATGATGAAGATTATGAAAATAAAAAAGTAGTACTCACTGCACACAAAATTGTGTAAATAGAAATGTAGCAAGTCTGCATTTTCTCATGCGTAATTTGAAAACATAAATAATTTTTCACTCACTAATTTTTTTTCTGCTTCTTCGCAGGGATTTCTTCCCCTTGTGGAGAATCCAATTAACCTACAATCCCATCAATTTACTGGGGGTAACTTCCACTTTTGCAATATATTCTTCTAATTACTGGATAACAAAAATCACTCTTGCTATATGTGTTAGGTCACGTTTTGTCGATTCCACAAGTGAATGGGCCTTTGGAAATTATCTATTTGTACCCATACCTTAGCCTATGGGCAGCACAAGCAGCTTTATGAATTGGATCAGTAATTACCGCTAGTTGCGTAACTAGATTGTAAGTAAGTGCGCATGCAGCGTTGTGAATTTGAAGATACGTTGCCACACTGGGGCGAAAACACATTTATAGTGCTCGGCGTCAAAGCAGAGTGTCCATTCACATAAAACTGAAGATGCTCAACAATTGTAATTTGCGCAAATGAACATATCTTCTCAATAAAATATTTGCAGATATTTATGTGCAAATGGAAGTTTGATTCCTCCTATCGAAGAAAGTATTATTTTGGCAATGTACACATACTTGCACAAAGAGTAGCAAAGCGAAGTGTGTAGCTCCACATTTGCACCACGCCCCAAATCTACTAGTGAGTTGTGGTTATCACCCTAGTTCACTCACATGAACTCCAAATGAGTAGGTGCATTTGTAAATTATGGGGCTTTCACATATTGTGCTGCTGTAGTCAGGCACAAACTGAAAGGCATATGTCTCAGCGCAGGTGGAAACTAATAGTGTGCAGTATGAAACAATGGAAAGGAGACATCTGTAGTGCACTTTGCGAAAAGCATAAAACCAAAGCAAAATAGATCTTGAAGTGAATTGTAGTGCATTATGGAAAATATATAGCACAAGCTAGAAAAAGAATATGCACGCATTTACTTTGTATTTTGATAAAAGCACGTGAAAATTTGCATTGGAATAATGAAAAACAAAAAAATGGCCACTTGTGACATGTAATGAAATCAAAGTAGAGGAAGTGCTCACTAAAGGTCTCTGTCATTTGCAGAAATCAAAATTGACTTTTTCAAAACCGGTTTCAGAATGAAAATATTGTCTACATTAGCAGGACCGCAATGCGAGGGAAAGAAAATGTCCGAGATTTCAGGCTATTTAGCCTTCGTATTCGGCGTGCTGATATGTAAACACTGGCCGCAGTCTTCTGAGCAGAACTTAGGACTCGATTACGATGGTGTGCCCCCCCCCCCCCCCCTTCCTGTCTGCATTTACCTCCTTTCCTGCATGGCATAGACTTTACAGTCCAAGTCTTGCAGAACGGGCTTTGGCGCTCCCACTGCGGTGCCTTTTTTTAATAGGCACTGCTGTGGGAACGCCAAAAGACCGCCAGCCAGACCACGAGATAACTCGTAAACTGGCAGGCGGCTGGCGCTGTGGGAGCGAAGCGGGGCAGTGGTGTGGTGGCCCACACCGCCAAACTCATAATCAGGTCTTTAGTCTTTTATAATTTAAGCACTGATGTTACCCTGCCCAAACTGCATTCGAAAATTTCCCAGGAATGGAAGAAACTATTCAGTGTGACAGAATACTTCAAACACTGCCTATGGTGTTCTATCTATCTATTGAGGTGTTTCATAAAGCACTGATTCACATCTCACCATTACCAAAGCACTAGCATCTATTGAGTAAAATAGGTAGCAAAGGTATATACAGTACTGCAGTGTGGTAAGGATAGTAGTCTGGCAGTTAAAGCTCAATGGAGTGAATTGGTACTGACATTCTTCAACCACAAGCCCCAGGATACATATTAGGCAAACGTGTTCTTAAAAAGTTCAGTGAATAGCAGCTTCCTGAAGAGAACAAATGTGTTTTCAGCTCTGAGATTTAGGGCCAGGGTTTTGGACCCGACACCCACAATTCACTGTCCGTCCGTGTTTCTGAAGATTGAAGGAGAACGGTGTCATCAGGTGTGCCAATGCTGATCAATGGATTCTAGTGGGGCTGTAGTGTGGATGCCATTTACTCTAGTCGGCCTTTTCAGCGGGGAGTCTGTGCAGGGTTTCAGTGAGATTGTTTGGCAGGCCTTGTCACTGGCATTACAAATGTTACAATTTTAAGGCTTATTAGAATGCACAACTATAATGAATCTGCCGCTGCTACCAGAGAGGTGCTGATAGTGCAGACAAGTGACAATGTTGCAACACACAGATCACCATGACTGCCCCCTCTTTTTTGCTTGAATCAGTTCACTCAACTAAAACATCCTAAATAAAAATGTTTCCCCGCATTACTCCTTTCACCACCATAGACAACAGCTGATTGGCTAAGCTGCCAGCAGTGTAGTCCTGCTATCCATTCTGCTCAAACCAGACTATATTTATGTAATTTAATTTAGTTTAATTAAACAAAAATGAAAAATATATATCTCGAATAGCGATTTTAACAATCTAATTACTCTCTTCTTTTATGTTTTCTGTTATACGACTATACAGGAAACACGTTGTGCTTTGGCAATTGAAAGCAAGCTAGCGCTTATTTATCAAAAACGACTTTTTTAAAGTAAAAATGTCTTGCTATCACGGCTGTCGTGCTTCGGGAACCAGTACAACAATAATCAACGTTGGCAACTTTAAGGCATGGTGGTGCATTCATTCACCTCTTTGCAGTGTGTCTTGGAAGGCCTCTTTGGGGATGGCTCAGTTAAAGAAGAGTGCCTTCCAGCGTCCATGTGTACCAAAATGCACCTCTTTCATCTTCGTGTTGTCAGGGACAGTTTCAGCAACAGCACAGTATACAATTGTAGTTTCGTACAGTGACGTCCCTCTCTGGAGACATGGGTCTTATGTTCCAATCAGCTGTCATGGAAATGGATGCTGCAGCTGAGGGACCAATTGCAGCTGAGGAAACAGCTGCGGCTAAGCAGAGGCTTGTAACACTAGCTCGGAGGGTTTTAATTTTTATGGCCTTTCCTGCTCTTAGACGCTCATTACTTTTTCTGTTACAGTAGGTGGACGGTGACAACATGCCTAACACATTTGAAGCATACACAGTGACTGACTATACCCCGCCAAACCAACCCCTCTTGATGTGAATACCCAAAAAGACGTGTATGCTTAGGGCGGACAGGCCTTTTATTCTACCAGCCATTTCCTCTGTGGGTTGGGACCCTTGAAGGCTGTTTTTTAAGGCATCAGAGACGCACCTGGTGCTCCTGTACTTTTTCCTAGCTCCCCAAGGTTAATTGCAGCATTTCGGGGGGGGGGGTTCTAAAGAGAGAGCAAGAGAGGGAGGGGTAACGTAGAGAGGCAGTGATCAGAGAAAGAGAAGAGAGAGAGGAGAGAAAGAATGGATGGATGGAAAGAGTGCTCGCACAATTACAGGATAGGAGGGGGGCTGGTTTGCGCATTTTTGCCAGGGCTGCTTTTGGTCACTGATATTGTTGCATAAGTATTCATTTTCCAGTGAAGAAAGGCTCGAACAGGAACAGCTGATCTCTTAACGGTGGAACTAAAGATGAAAATTCTGTTGTTACAGTTATAGCTTTGCAATGTCCTCACTCTTTTACATAGTCATGTAATTTGCACTGAGTGGCATAGGAAAGTTGTGTATGAGAGATCTCACAAAATAAATGAAGATAGTCTGAGTTAAGAATGATTTGCTGATCTTAGCTGATGAAGATGATAGATATTAAGCAGGCTGAGCAGTTTCCCGTAATCTGAAATCCAGGATTAGTCTTTTGTATTTGAAGAGGCTCAGTGCTTTTACTGATTCATTAAAGTGATAAAGACATCATCTGAGTGCTGGAGACTAACAGGACTTGGCCAGGCTGGACTTTCTGGGTCAACCTAGAAAAATACTTCAATCTTGAAGGAATAGGTCTCAAGCTACTAGGCAACTGTCATTGTAAACACATATTGTACCTCATTAGCATAATATGTAACTGTGGCACACAAACAACAGCAAAGCTCACAGTCTACACAAAAAACACACACACAGAGACAAACACACACATTCTCCCCACTACCCCGCTGTAATTGAAAGTCCAGTTCCAGAAAAGGAAGGTATGGCACTCCTGTTAAAATGAAAAAGTATTGATTCTTCATTGATAATGGCAACCTATTGTCCAAGTGAATCAATTATATCAAGTACTTTTCAAGTCAGACAACAGGTAAATCTTTTGTTCTTAAAGGGAGAGGACAGTGAACAGGAATCAGAAATCCCAGTACATTGCAGGAAAGATAGTGCTCAGTTTAATGCAATGCAGAGCGATAATAGTGCAGATAATGGGTGTTTGGAAGGTAGCAGAGTTGTGAGGCTATGAGTTAAGATCATATCATACAATAGAGGTGTCACTTTTATCTCCATCATGGGACCCCAAGATAATACACACAGTACACAAAACCACATTAAGAGTCCACAGGGGGTCTCATTTCTTTGCCTACAGTCACATGATTAGTAAATCTCATAATCTGTGACTGGAGGATTCTAGTTAGGTTTCGTTGTATTCACAATATCGTATACAGAGCCATTGTGTGACATAATTATCATATCCTAAATATCTTCCTATTAGAATATAGGATTTTCTATAACTAATTTGAAGGGGAAAATATTTTTGTAGCCCATATGTATATCAGATTATATTCTGAAACCAGTTTTCTGGTACCACTCCAAAAAGCTTGCATTACTTTTTGTAGAAGTCATAGAGAGTTAATGAAATGCCATAAAGGAAGCATGGAAAAACAAGCATTGGCAATTTCAATATGTCAGGCTTATGTCATTTGAGATGTCATCAGTGAAGTCATCAGTGATGTCACTGACCATGTCATGAACAATGTAATATGTGACATCATCAGCAGTGCATTGCGGGGGAGCGAGTTATAATTAGCTCAACTAACTATAACAGGCTAATTTCTCTGGTTTTATATATGTCAAATGTCCAACTAACTATAACGTCCCTGAAACCTATGGTGGTTTTTTTGGTGAATTTCAAAGGTTTTTTTATAATGCTAATTATTAACTATACCGTCTGTAAAACCTATGGTTTTTTCAGTGAATTTCACAAGTTTTTAAAATGCTAATTTCATAATTTAATGTTTATAAACCCTATATCTTTTCTTTTGTAAAAAATATTTTGGAACTCTATTATACTTCTTTTTTTTACTTGAAAATGTATTAAATGTTTTATATCTTCCCCAAAAAATATGTATATCTTTTTTCAAAAACTGCACTCCTAGTAGTGCACCAAGCTCCATCACCACGCGAATCCTAGCCACCATATTGCTAAACTCGTAAATGATGCGCATTTCGTATCCAACAGATTTGTGGCACTGCGGCCCGCATAACATATATGTATGAGCTCGCGCCATCTGCTACTTTGGTATCCGATGGGTACGCAGTACCAAGCAGCGCATTACGTCATGTACGTATGGGATCATGCACGCTGCGCACTGAGTATGCGACGACTGCACGCTGCCAGGCCCTGTGGTATGTCATAGACATATGGTGTCCCACCGGGTAGGCCATTCCCTCAGTTTTTTTTTTTATGTCTCAAAACTAAATCTAAATAACTTTAAACTGTATATGAGAGCGAGCGATAATCTAAAATATTTTAAACATTTATATATTTCTAACTAGAATAAACGTATATTATGATAAATATATTTTCTCAAAACCGCATCAGGTGCGCCCTCGATACGCGATTGCCACGTCACCTTAAAAGAAATCATTTGATTCGTTCATAACATTTCCCATTGTAACAGTTGGAGGACCCCCAGCCATTTTAGTCATTCTCTCTACAGCGTTTGATGAGACACACCCCTTCTGCTTAGTGAGCTGTTTTGAAAAGTTTTTTTGCTGTGTACACATATCTTATACTACACACAATATGCAACGATCATCTTGATCAATATTGATGGTCTGTACATTAGCATTCCACGTGTGAAGGTCATGCATCTCAAATGTTACATCAAAAAACAAATGTTTGTTACCCGATGCCCCTGGTGTGTGTGTGTGTGTGCACATTATTGTGCTGCCTTTCAGCATGGGTATTTTTGGCTCGAAGGGGTATCATCAGCCATGGTCAGAGTGCACATCCTAGATCACATGTGACAAACAGTAAACAGTAATGTGTAGATTTGTATTGCTGTATACTCTGTTGTCAGGCTTTACCAGTATGTCGTGTGTCATATGTGAGACTTTCAGATTCACGTTTGACATGCATTGCTTGACTGTAATGGACATTATCACTGAATATGACGTAGCCTCACTGCTGATCCTCCCTCCATCCAAGCACATTCACATGTGTGCGCGTAATTGAAGACACTATGAGCCTGTTAGAAACCAGAAAATTCATCCCATATAATATCAGTAAGGAAGAACGATTGGCCCTTACCTCGCTGAAACAAAATGACTCCATTGTCCTAAAATCGGCTGACAAGGGTGGTGCCTTGGTCATACAGAGCAGAGAGGATTACATCAATGAAATAAAGCAACAATTAGGAGTGATTGATTGCTACCAACCCACACCAAGAGACTCCACGATTAAATTGAAAACTCTTATCAAAGGGACAACACAGGTGAGACTAGATCTGGGTTTCCTGAGCCAGAAAGAATATGAATTTCTGAACCAAAAAGAACCACGCATTCCTACTATCTACACCCTTCCAAAGGTGCACAAAAGACTTGAAAACCCACCTGGCAGATCGATTGGCTCAGGGTGCGGCTCTGCACTGGAACAATTGAACCAGTTCATAGATCATTTCTTGCAGCCTTTTGTTCCCCAGACCAAATCCTTTGTACGGGATTCTATGCATTTAATCCAGCTACTAGAGGGTCACCCCTTTGACGAACAAAAGCAAGTATTAGTGACCTTGGATGTAAAATCATTGTACACATCCATTCCACAGGACAGGGCAATGGAAATAGTCAAAACAACTTTAGACCAGAGACCAAACCCACACTGGATACCCACTTCCTTCCTCATCACACTGCTTGAAATAGCAATGAAGAAAAACTATTTTATATTTGACAAACAATTTTACTATCAGTGCAAAGGAGTGGCCATGGGAGCTACATATCCTCCCAGTTTAGCGAATATATTCATGGATAGCTACGAGGAAGAGCATCTGTACAGTTACACCAACCCATACCTCAACAAGATCGAGGTATGGAAAGATACATCGATGATGTGATTATGATTTGGAAGGGTGATGAAAAAGAGCTACAAGAATTCCACATCTGGTTGAATCAAAGAAACAATGACATACAGTTCGCTATGACAAGCAGCAAGGACTCGATAGACTTCCTGGACCTCACTTTGAAAACAGAAGAGGGTAAACTATTCTGTGACCTCTACCGTAAACGTTTGGAAAGGAACACCTTATTGCTGTACGGGTCACACCATCCAAGACACTTGATATTGCCCTCCGTAATGATGTGATCTCTGACCTCATTCAGTCATATGTCTGTCTCATTTTAAGGACCTGCTGGTCCGTACTGTAGGCCTGAGCCAGCGGGCAGCGCTGCCCTAGAGACACGTGGTTTTGCCTTTTAGGGCACTGTAGTGAGCTGATTAATAAGTGTACATGCACACAGGCTTGCGCCAGTGCATAACATGCACACATTATGCTTCTAGCATGCGCATTGTTCCTTTGTATGTAAACGTTGGCATAACATATTATTTAACCTTGTGTATTCTCATGCACTCCAACTTCTCTTTGAACCACGATTGCCACTTACAGTTGGTAGATCGTACTTCAAGAAGGAAGGATGCACTGAACTACTGTTCTCTATTAAGCTTGAAATAAACCTTTATTTACCTCCAGACGTTTCCACCATAATTTTTTTTCTCCCTTTTCAGACACTGAATTGGTAGCGCCGAAATGGACAGAGCGGTCTTAAAGTAGTAAAGTTAGGACTCCTCAACTGAGAAAAATCCTAACTTTAAGACTTTCGGTAGTCACGGAAGGCATTTAGGAGTCCTAAAGTTAGGAGTCCTAACTTTACTACTCCTAAACTGAGAAAAATCCTAACTTTAAGACCTTCGGTATTCACAGAAGGCATTTAGGAGTCCTAAAGTTAGGACTCCTAACTTCTGTGAATACCGAAATGAGTAAGCGCCTTCTGTGAATACCAAAATGGTAGTAAGTTTAGGATTTTGTCTTAAGTTAGTTCTGTGAATCGGGCCCCAAAAGACTAAGAATGTGGGATTTAAAGGAAAAATGCCCACCTTTCCACAATGTCAAATTATAAGTCTTCCACCAGTTAAGAACAGGCAGACAAAATTGCAGCGCTTCACGTCTTTTGAATGGTGACATCATCATGCTGATCTGCTCTCTTACTCACTGTGAGCCTGTTGCTGTATTGTTTTCAAAACAGCTTAATAATTAATCGGGGCATTATGGTGTTTGCGACCCAAGGCCAAAACTAATGTCGCTATGGAGAATTAGCAGAAGACACAGCCCAACTCCTGTGTACACACGTTAAATGCACTAACAACCATATCCTTATTCCAAATACATTTGCAGACATTATATGAACCAACAACACTTAAAATGTGATGTGCATGGTAAGAGATTGGGATATCTTCAGTTAGAAGAATAATGCACATTTATCGGACAATGCGGGCTTAACAAATACACGTACAGATACAACACCGTGGATTTTGTGCAAAATCATTCTTTGGGAATTGGCAAATACCATTCAGGAAAACCAGCTCAAAAGGGTTTGAAAACTCTGTATGGGGTTATTTTGACATTTTTGTCCATATGAACAAGCAATCAGATCAAAGATTTAAGCTTAGTCTGATTCAGTCGTGGTTTGCAGGATATTTTCGAAGTGCTGAGCCAGCAGGGTGGATGTTGCGTGGGAAAACAAATTCATTTTCCTCTGGAAGAAACTAGATCAAGCAGTTGATGCAATAATGTTAGCGCTCTTAGCAGCCATTGCGATTGATTCCGAGACAATGGCGCAGACGCATGGCACTGGTGCAAAAGACACAAGGCCAGTCCATTTGCACTATTTCATTATTTTAATTTTTGGATTATTGTGTAACAGAGAATGAGGAAACACTATTTGCACCAAGGTGAAAGTCCAAGCAATAAATAAAGATTCCTTTAAATTCTACATTTTTATTGTCACATTTGCTGCACTTCAAAGACAGAGGTCAAATGTCAGGCTATGTCTTCTGACATTAACATGGGGATTGATGTTTACAATTCCTCACACTTTGCAGTCAGAAAAAGTAAAGTGAATTGTGTGTCGATCATGCTATGGCACAGGGAATGTGAAAGGTCGTAAGAAGTCATTTTATGTAACAAACAACAAAATGTAAATTCCTGTAAATTAACTGTACGCACTCAGCAGTTAAGAAAGCAAAAATGAAGCACATTTGTTTTGTAACTCTGAAGAGTGATGGAGGCAAAGATTTTAATATGATCAAATCAAATCACAACACTCTACAGAGTGAGGCACAAATTATAAATAACCACTGAAACCCGATATACAAACATTTACATTTGTGTGCAGTATAGTTTTATCAGTAAAATTGTATGTCTGTGCAAATGTAGTGATTATTTCTAAAGAAAATATGCTGTCTATAAATGACAGTGCACTACCACATGATGTTTTAGTTACATTAAAAATACACCTGCCTCCTGTCCGTTAAAGCTAGGTGGGGTGCGACAGTTTGTTGTTCTAAAAATTGGGCCATGGTCCTAAAATGTTTAGGAAGCACTTGTCTATAATATATAAAGATTTTTGATCATATGCTAGAAGTGTTTAGACCTAGCAGTTTATATAGGTAATTTTCAAGGCTAGTGATTTAATATAGCATAAGAGAAGGCTAGATTAATAAAGAATGGAGAATATAATTTTTGCAGAAATTATTAAAGAGTAATTGGTGAGAGAAAGTATCCTACCAGTGCACACTTACTGTAGGGGTGAATTGAAGAATGAATACATTTTATTGTGTCAATTAATAAAAAATTGTTACAAAAGAGATCAAGCAAAGTGTCCGCACCACTCACTTTCTTCAATCTAGATGATACATATTTAACAGATCTAACATTCATGACTAAAACATAGATAAGATAGATCTAACAGCGCAGCACTTAGTAGGTGCAAAACAGATAAAATCGATGTAAAATATATGTTAAACCTGTAAACTGGTTCTAGTCCATGACTAAGGCTTTGCCTAAAAGTTCTTTCACCTTGTGTGCGAATTTCACTAATCGGGCCAGTTCCACTGGGATCTCCAAGTTCAAAATAAGTTTCATGGCATCTGTGCAAGTACGTGTTCCATATTTTAACCCCTTCTACGCTCATGACGAGCTGAGCTCGTCATGAGCGTTACCTGCGCTATGCGGATGACGAGCTGAGCTCGTCATGTAACGCGTGTTTTTTCAAATCGCAGCGCGCAGCGGGAAAACCGCTAGCATGCATGCGATTAAAAACCGAGGTTTCAGTAAAGTGCAACATGCGTGGATCAAACAATGACATGTGCAAACCAGGTGAACCATAGATTCCACATACTGATGACACAGTCTACAAAGTAGTAGCAGCCTCTAAAGTTTTGCAGCGCCATGGTTCTAAAATGTTTAGGAAGCACTTGTTTATAATATATAAATATTTCTGATCATATGGTAGAAGTGTTTAGACCTAGCAGTTCATATAGGTAATTTTCAAGGCTAGTGATTTAATAAAAGCATGAGAGAAGGCTAAAATAATAAAGAGAATATAATCTAAGCAGAAATTATTAAAGAGTAATTGGTGAGAGAAAGTACCCTGGCAGTGCAAAGCTTCATGTAGGGTAGTTACTGTCACTATTTTTTTTCCTAATAGATCTTTTAAATGATATCAAGAAACAAGGGCTCACTATTCTCACACATAAAACTCGCATATTGCATATATTTATATGCATTTTCAGAGATTTAGAGAACCCAATAAGTACAGAATGGAAATCTATGAAGAACACACATTTCCACATGTACTCATATTATAAAGTATGTTATTGAGTGGATTATTCACATCGAGAATACACAGCCGAAAGGTGCAAATGCACATACTTTTAAAAAAATCCTTAACCAGAGGTGAAACATTTTTTCTTGTAGAGAAATCACTTCCCCTGCCCTCCCAAGAAATACACATTTATTTTGCACCCTAAAATAGACTTGCTCCTGCTCGCCAAAGAAGCAACTTTCGAGTGTGTGTACAGACCTGTTAAAGGTGTGTGAATAACCTTAAAATACTTGGGGCCCCATTATGATTGCGGGTGGATCGCCACCGCCCTTATGGCGGTGGCGATCCGCCCGCAGAAAACCTCCGCCCGCACTGTGATCTCCCCCCGCCACATTACCATGGCGGGGGGAGCCCGGCGGACGGAAAGACCGCCCGCCGGTTTTCTGCCAGGTCGGAGAGTCGATTGGGCAGAAAAGCTGCTAACATGGTGGCGGTGTCTCCCAGACACCGCCGTTACCGCCATGGAAAGGCAGGCGGAAATCACTTGCGGGGCCCGTTGTGGGCCCCCAGGGATTCTGGGGGGTGGGGGGTGCACATGGGCATTTCAAAATACAACGTGGCAAGAACCGCGCGGTGCCTGTCACGCTTGCATAGAAATGCATGATGTGCATTTTTAGCATTGTGGCGGGCAGTGATTTCAGTACCGCCCGCCGCAATGCTAAAAATGCGGGATATCCCCACCAGTGTGGCAGGCGCATCCTAATGGCCCCCAAGGGACCCTCGCCCTTATGGCGGGTGGTCCTGTTTTGCGTCAGGATGGCAGGCAGACTAAGTCTGCCCGCCATCCTAATGTGCCCCTTGGTGTGTGGGTGTTCACCAACTTTGTATTTGAAAGCCAACCAGCTATGCCCCTCTATGCATCCAGGTGAGAGAATTACTGCTACAAACTGGCAAGTGATTGGAAATTGCTGCTGTGAATTGGGGAATTATTGCCGGAATGTCACTTTTTCTTGCACTTCCGCTGATGTGCACAAAAACCTTTCTGAATCAGGTCCTAAGGGTTTGTTATTTTCAGACACAAAATGAGTCTGAAATTAATAGTAAGGATGAGAATTTGTTATTAAGGTTCTGAGATTGTAGACATTTCAGCAGCTTATGCGTTTACTCACAGAGGAAAGCTGTGGTCCTATCACAAACCAACATTAATATCAACATATGTTTTTGCACTACTTTATCCGTTTCACCACTTGTGTATTACAGTTATTTGTTTAAAATGGGAATTGCTCATGACAAAGCATCGAATAATTCCGGCTCAGATGCCAGTTGAAGCCTTTGCAATTATCGGCCCTATCACTGGGTGATTCAAGAATGACTCATCACTGATGTGGCAGTAGACCTAGTTAATAAGGCTTTTTAAAATCACTGCTAGTGTCCAAGCTTTTTTCCGCAGCATTTAGTAAGTAGCGTGTACACAGGATTGTGCGCCATGCTCAAATATTATGTAAGATGCAGTTAGTGTAAACAGGCTGGCAGTAACTCGGATACATAAAATGCTTCCTACACAAACGATAAAGTAAGCCTACTTGTCACATTCTAATAGTCATCACAGTAGCTCATCTTATCACTGTTATATTTGATGCTTTCTCAATCTTTCAAAAGTCCCATTAGAGCGAGTAAACCTTTTTGCTTACAGAGGCACAGGCAAGAAAAAAGAAACACAAATATCATATACAGAATGGGTGAATTTAGCAATAGTAAATGACTATTACATGGACATTAGGATCTTCATTCAGAGGTAAGTGCAACACCAAAAAATATGAGTGCAGACAGTTTTTAGGGTTGCTCCCATATGGGTTTGAGTGCTGATTGCAATACCTTAGAGACAGGACTCAGTTTTACCACCTGCTTTAAACAGAGGCCCTGTTGCTCATAGTATCCCTTGTGCACAAGCGCTGTTTGTGCTTGTAGGGAACTTTGATATTACAGAAGAGGCCACAAAAACAGCCCCTTCTGTAACATACGATGTCAAATATGTCTGTACATTATCCTAAGGGGCAATACCTCCTGGGGACATGGCCCCATTGAGATGAGGATACCCCTTTGTCAATGTGTCACGATGGGTTACAAATGGGAGTCAATGTAAGCAAGTGTTGGAAAGTGCACTGACAGTGTGCCACATAAAAGGTAGCATACTACCAGGGATTTCAAGAGAAAGACTAGTGGGAGACAGTATCGGGATCCAGGTACCACATGCATCAACACACAGGCACGTGCAGTAATTCACTGCACTTGCCTGGAGGGGATCTGTTCCATGACTGACAGCTAAAGATTGAACCATGGTTCCAAACTGTGGCTCTGTCTTACACTGAAGTGCTCTCCCTTCTGCAGGAGAGCACATTCTTTCCATAATCACACACAACGCCCCCCTCTGTGCTGGGTGCACACAATTGGAGTGTATCACCGAGCAGACTAGACTGTGCAGTCAGTATCTAATATGCCCTCTGTTGTTAAATGCAAGTGTACAGCAATGCCAGATAAAACATTCAAATTGGTGCAAAATGGCAGCAAGTACCCTCTGCACCAGCTAAGGCAAATGGTTTCTGCTTTAGGGTTTATTGGGCACAAAACCATCGGTCATATGGCATGGCACAGGGTTTGGGCACCTGTGAGTAATGCGTTCAAAATTACCAGTGCTACCTAAGCCCAAACTACAGAATGAAGCATTAGCAGCGTATTCTGAGTAAACTGTTAGTACATTCGAAATTCAAGTACCCCCTTATTACAGATAGATGTGGTCTAGAGTCTAGGTCATGACTCTGGAACTTTCAGATTTCTCTTTTATCCCTTTGGTACTTGAATTATGTGACTTCTCGGATATTAGTATTTATCAGAGCTTCAAATTGTAAATGTGTGTTATCTAATCACCATCCAATGTAAAATTCCCACAATGCCTCATCATTCTATCCCGTTATCGTTATTTTTAATCAGTTTTTACACACGTCTAAGCACCACACTGGTTTGGGTAAATCACCTTAATCTTATTTTCCTTTTGTTGCATCAAGGCCTGAATTGTGATGGAAAGAGGAAATGGGAAATGCACCTATTAACTAATGTGAGTAGCCTTATGTTGAACCAGACATTCATTAGCTTTAGGAATATATGAGATTTAGAAGTGGTTGTTTAGGTGGCAGATAAATAATGTCTATTTTAATCTTCTTCAGGACATCGGTGAACATGCACAACTCTTTTTTAAAACAAAGTACAGGAGTGCTGTTTGCGCTGCTCTGCGAGGCATGCTGTATTAAGGTAGGGACTTGAAGCTCCACCCACTCTCTGCCCATATTTTTCATTGGTTTGTGTAATTGTCCACTGTAAACTGTTACTGTTCATTGGTCAATACGCTTAGTAGTCCCTCCTTAGTACCGCCTTGTCTCATTTTGTAACCTCTCATGGCGACACCTCCTGTTACGTGTGTTGTTACTCTGTAGGCTTTAATTACAGCCTGCAGGCACTATTTCCTCAAATAGCTTTGTCTTGCCTGCTCTTGCAGGCAGGACATGCTCTCTCCTAATGCTTTTTAAAATAGTTTATAGCATGGGCACCGAATGCATTTACAATGCAATAGGTCTTGAATTTGCCAGAGCTTAAGCTATTGGTGTTGTAAATGACAATGTATTTTATGTATTTGTTTTAAAAAGAGCACATATATCAAAGGCATTGTCATTTACAATGCATATAGCTCAATCTTGTAAATGTAAAACCTATTGCATATTTGCTCAACCTTCAGTTATGTTATTTATTTATTCACAAAGAAATGTCCATAGGGAAGGGTAGGATGTGCAGGCTCCTACCCCTGTTTCAGTGACTACTGTGGCCCCTCCACAACTACCAGCATCATGGTTCTAATAATTTGTGCTTGTATTCTCACCTTCGGCCCTGCTACAAGCGGTAAAGCAGTGTGTCATAGGT
This sequence comes from Lissotriton helveticus, assembly GCF_964261635.1. Taxonomy (NCBI): domain Eukaryota; kingdom Metazoa; phylum Chordata; class Amphibia; order Caudata; family Salamandridae; genus Lissotriton; species Lissotriton helveticus. Next base: position 480,500,016 of record NC_136063.1, on the reverse strand, counting down.
AAATTCACAAGCAGCATACCCTCTACTAAGGCACGAGGAAGAGATCACATCAATATGGCTGCCACTTTCTCATTTACTGCAGATGGATAAGTGACAGCTCCAATTTCCAGCTCTTGCTTCAGATGCCTCCTTCCCTACAGTGATACTATCAGTTTAATAACATTTTATTGAAAATAGGGCACGGACATGTTTGTGAGGACAGCAGTTGGGTAAAAATCAGGTCAATAGCATAGCCACGTCTGCGCGTGCTACGTGCAAACGTCTCCTCGGGACAGAGGAGCGTAATTGACGTCTGAGCCGATGCGGAAATAGAAGGGACGTCATCAGCCCAAACTATATGACTAACAGAAGAGGCGTTTAGCTTGATAGGTAGGTAACTCAGCCTCACTGTAAATTGGAAAATAATGAGCCTAGTGTTAAGAGAAGAGGCCCCCCAATAAAAGGGAAAGAGCCCGCCAGGAATAGGACAGGGAATGCAGCAGTCAAGGAAATGACAACCACAGCGCAAAACGAGGTATAAAAAAAACACAAAAAGAAAAAAACAAGCGGGCTTTAAAAGCCAGGATGTGCGGTGTAAAACACGACTTGATGACTGCGACCCGGGCAGCAGATACAAGATTGGGAAGCTTATTTTTGCTCCGTAAATAGAACTATGCATATTTTGACTAGAAAAAAACTGAATTAGAATCGAAAAGGTATGACAGAGAGGACGGCGACGTGCTGGTTTTTGCTGACCGTATTTCCCATTTCTATTAAGTGACTCGTGAATATTCAATGGAGCTTGCTGTTAAAGCTCGAGGACCGGGCGGAATGCATGCTTAGAGCGCTGCGTTTAAGTTTTCCATTTCAGAAATGTCAGTGTGCAAAGAGGGCTATCACGGGTATGCTTGTTTTTGAATAAAAAAAAAACAAGCATAAATAGCATTCATCAGGCAGAGCTGCGAGCTGGCATGCAAGGATTGCTTCTGCTGCAGCCTAATACAGCAATGATTTTGTGGCATAGAGGGTAGCATTTCTTTGCTGTTCTATACGTTGGTTTTGCCATGCTTGTTATATATAAGGGCCTCTAGCCGCTTTTGCATCATAAATGCATACCAGAAACATTGCTTTAGGCTTATTTTGTGTCCCTCCGTGCGTTATTATATTTACCAAAACGCAGGAATAAATGTGCACGGCACGAGACACCCCCCTTCCACATGGACCTTTTAAGGCATGGGCAAAGTGGGCGACTGCCCAGGACCCCAGGCTGTCAGCGACCCCCCATAGAGCCAGCGCTGTTCTGCAGAAAGGCTTGCACTGATGACCTTGAATATAAGTGAGCTGCTGCGGTGTTACAATATTGAAATACTGGCTACTCTCCCTGAATATTAGATGTAAACACATTTGAGAATTTGGACAAGCGCGCCTGTGCACTGTCAGGGACCTGCCATAGAGGGCATGAAAGAGCTGAAATTGGATTATAAATTCAAAGCTGTTCAGAACAGGGGAACCCCAAAATATGTTTTGGCCCAGGGCCCTCAAAATCCTTAAGATGTCCTCCCTGACTGTTTTACTTACTTTGTGTTGTTTTATTTTCGTCTGCCTCTGCCCCTTTCCACCATCCTAACGCTTTTTTCCCCAATGTCTATGTTGCACTTTCTTTCCCCTCAAGTCTATTTCACTTTTTTACTGTAGTTAAGCAGAGGGAGAAGTGTGGTGCAGCGGCCAGGGCAGCTGACTTTGGAGCACAGGGTTCACAGTTCTGTCCTCAGCTCAGCACCATGTGACTCTGCGCAATAGCTCACTTAAAATTTCCACAGTGGCTGCCAGTGCCTAGAGACCCGTAAGGGTGAGTAGTGTGTGCTTTACAAATACAGATTTAGATCTGATTCCACAAAAATGAGCAACGGTACTACTGGTGTAGAAGTTCTGGATGCACACACATACACAACTCAAGATAAAAACAGAGCACAGTTTTAAAGGAATTAACATTCAAGACTTTTTTTTGAATTGCTGAGTTAGTCAGAATTTTCAGTGCCAGTTTCATTGTTTGCAGTGTTAGTAAAAAAGGGATTCAATGCTGATAGACCAGCCAGATTCAACCCCATCATTCCACTGGCTGCAGCAGCGGTGTAGGGATCCCCTAATCCTCCTAATGTGTCCTGAGACGGCTGCTTTGTAATCAATAGCCACAGATTAGGCCGCCTCTGCCCCCGTCAAGCCTTATGTTTATTCCATCTCGCAGACTGAAGAAAGTTGTGTCAGCCCATCACCTCCTCCCTGTTTACATATTTTGCAGTGCCATCGGTTTCTTCGAACTGTAGGTATTGCGCAGACAGGGCCTCTGTATTCTGAGAGGTTATGAGAAGTGGGTGTGAGAAAATATGAGCCGTGTAGCCCATGTGTAATGAGGAGATTAGTAAATGCATTATTGATATATAGGCTTCCAACGCTGACTCACTGCTTCCTCACTATAGAACAGGCAGTGATGCCGAGTTTACATTGCCTGCCACGTGTCATGTTTTTCATGTGATAGTATTACCTCATTCGATGTATCTAAGGAAACATATTCAATATATTTGTTGTCTGTGAGACAAAAATATGGAATTGGTAGAAGGGGGACTACCAGAAGGAAGACGTTGGAAGAGTGAGCATCAGAACTCACCACTAGCTGTCAACACCGGGCTCCATGGGCAGCAGCCTCCCGGGGAAATGCCCAGCCGAATACAAGTCCTGTCTGGCCCTGATACAACTCACACTAACATGTGCTCCTCCCTTGTGCGGGAAGACAGGTATTGTTGTGAGTCCAAATCACATAGCTGTGGATTCTCATGTTTATGTCATTTAACTTGTGGTTTTTTAGCTTATCAATTTTTCTTGTTTTCCTCCACACACAATGTGCATGGCTTATTTAACGGTTCACCTGTGCATCTGAAACTGACGTGTCTTTATCATTATTTGTAATGATTTTGTTAACAGCTAAGAACTTGATTTTTTCTAATCTTCGGATATGCAGAATTTAGCAATTGCATGCTGTTACACGAGTTGTGGTTCTCAGAGATGGTCTTTTTGTAAATTTGAATTGGGTTTACATTCCTAAAGTAAATTATTAGGGATGAAAGTTTTCTGTAATAACTTTGATATGTGCGCTATTCTAAATCAATCAAAGTATTCGCAGAGGTGGCAGAACCTCTGTTCAGGGCCAGTGACTGTTGGTTCACCATCAATCGGGGCTGGATTTAATATGCCAGGCCCTCTTAACTTCCCGGCATGCCCCACAGCTCTCTGAGGAAAGAAATCATAGCATTCACAGACAAGAAGCACATACACAACCATCACCAGCAAAACCGTTGTGAATTTTAAAGGAGAAGTATTCTAAATAATTAATACAATGCAAATACCCAGAGACTGCAAACTAAAAATAGGAGCTGTGTACATTTAAGGGATTAGGTTTAGATGTAGTCACCTTCTTTTCTCTTCCTAAAGACAAATTAGAGGCTGAATTGATATCACAAGGGTAGTTTCACCTAAGAATGAAATAGAAGTCTGACGAACAGGCCATGCTGCTGCAAGAGAGCACTGAACACATCTGAAACATTTTAAATGTATTCCCTTTCTTCAGTTCTTCGAACTGCACGTTTGTGCTGCCTTTTGGCTACTTCAGGGGACCATGCATGGCCACTTCAAGTCGACCCCCTTACACACTAGCAGAGTTTAGTATTCAGTTTAGGCTCACAACTAAAACATGTAGATCACATACAGGGTACGTAAGACACAAATCTGTCAGAATGTTGAAAAGAGGAGCCGGATGGCAGACTACTGTGATATAACTTTCAACCCAACAATTGCACACAGAGTGGTCTAACGGCTAGGGCGGTCAACCTCGAATCTGGGGAACTGGGTTTGAGTCTCGGCAATGACGCTGAACATCCTGTAATTCTGGGCAAATCACGTAATCTCCTGGTGCCTAACAAAAAATGAATGTGTAATCATGTAATGCAACTGGTGCTATGTAAAGAGCCCTGATACCAGATTCGGGTCAAGTTCACGCTATATAAAACTCTGTAAAAAAAATAAAAATAGCAGAAACAAGACTCCCACAGGCAATTTACAAACTATCTAAGTTCAGGAACCTGGGCCCGACGTAAGAATATTACATTCACAAAAAGTGGTTGCAAATTGTGCACTGAATTTATGTGAATGGAAAGGAATTATGCAAACTGACCTATGTACTAATAGGTGGGTTGACAACACTCTGAATAGAAGGGGGACACAATGTGACATTTTTGTCAATATTCTGTAAGGGATAGGGGTCCCCTGGGGACTGATGTCCATTTCCAGGTAGGTTATTATCAATTATGATTTAGTGGAAAATATTAATTTACCTCAATAAAAGTCACACGTCCCAATCTTTATGTTTTTTATTTGCAACCGGATTACAGAATCGGTATTTTGAATGGGCGCTCTTCATACACCTCTTCGGAATACTGATTCCTTAATGTTTACTTAACCCATTTAATGATTCGGAAACCTTTTCTGAATCACTAACTGAATTTAGTTCACTACCAAAAGTGTTTTAGTGTCACTAATCCTCAGATTTACTGAATTTGATGGCTTGACTGGTAGAAGACTTTGTACATCAGGCCATAGAATCCACATGGTTCCATTGGCGGACATAGCAAATGATTCCAAAGTAATTGTCTAGAAATAGTTTGTAAACACAAGGAGATGATGGACGGAGCACAGAAACTTTTCAGACACTTACCCCCAGTCACAGATCTGGGTTTAATCCATCATCGTTTTTTAGCTCACTTTGCTATCCCAGTTCAGACACAGCTATATGCAAATAAGTCTAGATCCTGTGCCTCATGGGAACAGTCTAGCACGAACTGCCAAGCCATGTCTTCCCTCGACCAGAAACAAGCATCCTAGAACTGGTTTCAGGCTAACAGCCGTCATCAGCCAGGCTAGCTTGAATCCAGTGGCAAAGTGAGCAAGGGACCCACGTCTGGGCATACACTGCCAACTTAGGGCGAACAAAGCAAACACAAGGAGATGATGGCGGGGCGCTGTAAGTTTTCAGACACTCACCCTAGTTCACTACCATAAGTGTTTAGTGTCACAAATCCTCAGATTTACTGAATTTGATGGCTTGACTGTTAGAAGACTTTGTACATCAGGCCATAGAACCCACATAGTTCCATTGGCAGACACAGCAAATGATTCCAAAGTAATTGTCTAGAAATAGTTTGTAAACAAAAAGGAAATGATGGACGGAGCGCTGAAACTTTTCAGACACTCACCCCCAGTTATAGATCTGGGTTGAATCCATCATCGTTTTTTAGCTCACTTTGCCACCCCAGTTCAGACACAGCTATATGCATATCAGTCTTGACCCTGTGCCTCATGGGAACAGTCCAGCCCGAATGGCCAAGCCATGTCTTCCCTGGACCAGAAACAAGCATCCTGGAACCAGTTTCTGGCTAACAGCCGTCATCAGCCAGGCTAGTTTGAATCCAGTGGCAAAGTGAGCAAGGGACCCACGTCTGGGCATACCCTGCCAACTTAGGGCGAACAAATCAAACACAAGGAGGTGATGGACGGAGCGCTGAAACTTTTCAGACACTCTCCCCCAGTACACTACCAAAAGTGTTTTAGTGTCACAAATCCTCTGATTTACTGAATTTGATGGCTTGACTGTTAGAAGACGTTGTACATCAGACCATAGAATCCACAAGGTTCCATTGGCAGACACAGCAAATGATTCCAAATCAATTGTCTAGAAATAGTTTGTAACAAAACTTTACTGGTAATAATAGTAACTAAGGAAAATATTGATTGGAGTTTGAATTATTTATCCAGTAGTTTTATAGAGAACTTGTCATCACCTTGCATACGGTTTAGAGAGCCTAAAGAGGGCAAGCTGATACAGGCCATGTGTTCTCTCTTTTAAGAGCAGATAACTTACCTCAATAAAAGCAAAACATACCAACCCTTACGATTTTTATTCAGTATGTCAAATTTTCGAAATTTGATAAAATAAATATTTTTTACTTGGGTAGTAGTCGCATTTATTTTAAGTTCCAAGGGTCATTTCTGTTTGAAGTATCCATTCTCTTCTACCTGCTTCTGTCATATTTTGACCTTCAATTTGATCCTATATGATTTGTTTCTCAATTAACTTACAAAAATCGTCCTACTGTTTGAAGAACTTTGATTACAACTATGAAAGTTATGTGTGCTGATGCCTATTTCTCTACAATTACTCAATTAGTTGTGAAGTTATGTGCAGTAAGCTAGGGTTCATCCACTCATAAAGTAATCATCAACTTCTTTTTTGTTTTCATAGCCATGCTTTTCTCGTATTTGTAGATTTACATTTCAGGTCTCTAATTCCCAGAGAACTCACTTAGTTCTTTTTAATGTCTGTAAAGGCAGCATCCATAAATCGCATGCTCTTACACGTCCCAAGGTGCTCTGTGATGGCGTTTTAGTACACTTGAATTCAGTCTGTAGTTTTATGGGAGAATCAGAGGCGATGAATAATTTGTGAGATAACTTTGATGTTTTTTGCGATATTCTGTCTCTCCAATGTGCACTGTTCTGAGGCAATCCAAAACATTCAAGGACTGGGCAGGGCAATGACTGTAGGTCAGAATCAATCAGGGCTGGATGGGCTCTAAAATGTCACTCTGGAGTGAAGAAGCCCTCTTCATTCAGTGGCATGCCACGCAGCTCCCTCGGGACAGAAACAACAGCATTTACTGATACAAGAAGCACAGTGGAAGCCAACACCAACACCATTGCTGAGCATTTCAAAGGAGACGTTTTCTGAATAATTAATACAATGCAAATATCCAGAGACTGTGAGCTAAAAAGTAGGAGCTGTGTAAACCTAAGGTATTAGGTTTAGATGAAGTCACCTTCTTTTCTCATTCCAAAGACAAATAAAAAGGTAAATTGATATCACAAAGCCAGTTTCATCTATGAATGGAATATAAGTAAGACAAATAGACCCTGTTGGTGGAAGAGAACACTGAGCACACCTGCAACATTTTCAATATTATTCACAAAGGTAAACATACACTTTTAGTCTAAGTTTACTATGTTTTGCTGTTCACAGACTACGAGAGTAGTTTTATGTGTAGTAACTTTACAATTTGTCGTACGTTTTATGTGCAGCGTTCGCTGTAGCCATAAAGATACTACACATAAAACTGCACTCATAGTTTGTGAATAGCAACAAAGTAGTAAACATACAGCAAAAGTGTAAGTTTCCCTTTGTGAATAAGGCCCTTGAAATCATGTATTTACAACAAGCCTTGAAAGTACGCCTTAGTGCTCCATGTTTTCCTCCTAGGAGCACTATGCATACAGTACCCCTTACACTCCAGCACAATTTAGTATTCGGCTGGGGGAGAACATCTAAAGCATGCAGAGCCCTTTCCAAGGGACAGAATATTGAAATGAGGAGCAGGATGCCTACAACTGCACACACTGTTAACTCAGCATTAGGTCACTGCACCGGTGGCCATCGATGGGCAGACTGACTGAGAGCAGGGTAATCCACACCACCAGATTTCATGAGTAGAAACAGAGCTGCTTTCAAACCAAGTGTCTATAAAGAGTCAGCATGGGTGTGTTAGAGAAAACCAAGAGCATAATGGCCAAGAGAAATATGAATGTGTATTTGCTTCATATATTTATCTAGTGGTTCTATAGCCCGTTAATATCAATTTATGTGAACTTCTGAGTATTTGAAGACGATCATCTGATAAAGGGCCCAAATCACCCTTGTTTTTACATGGGCTATTTATGTAAATAAATTCCTACATCCCAATTCTTTTGGTTTGGATTACCATTTCCTGTTTTTAATTTAATACATTAACGACCCATGAATTGCATGCTGCTATCCCCTGTTATTTTCCAAGAGCAATTTCAGTTTTCAGCTTGTCATTGAGAGAACTTTCCATTTTTGTACTGCTGTGAAAGTACTGCTGTCTTTTTTCACTGTCCGACCTTCATTGAGTTAAGTTTTCATCAAGTGTTACCATTTGGGAGCACTATTGTGAATAATACGTATTGCTAATATAATGGTAGTTCCAGTTGTTAGTACATGAAATTGAGTTACTTTATTAAAAACGGCCTACTGGTTTAAGAACTTCGATTACAGATGTGAGAGTTTTATGGGTTTATTTACATGCCTCTGAAGCTGTGTTACCAACTCTGAAGCCAGTGGTCAGCACAGATTCAATCTACCAGACCTACTAGTTGTCATGTCGTGACCCCAATAACGACAGACACTTAAGGTTATTATCAATGGAGCTTTATTCTATGCTTCCATGCATGTCCTCGTCCCTACTCTAACTGCCCTTTCCTCTCCATGCTCCGCCTCTTCCCCCAACCCCGATGCTCCTCCCATCCCAACTACTAGACTGCACAATATTACACTAGTTGATGTCAATGTTTAAGGTTGTTTGTGCAGCTTGGAGTTGACCTTAACTCAACTAGAGCTATCAATCAAGATTCACCAACATGCCAAATATACACAGCTCTACTTGAAAGTCTCCATTGCTTCAGACATTCAACACCTCAAACACTGCTGGCACATCTTCCAGAAATGGATGCCCAGCATATATCTGAAGGTGAACCAAACCAAGGCAGAATTCCTGTTGTTTGACAGGACCAACAAGCAATAAACAGTACAAATGTGGCTGATTGGCGTGAACATTGATGGCATCGAACCCCAACTTTCTTTGAATGCAAAAATCAGTTGGATTTTCCCTGAGCACAAATCTCAACCAACAGAACGCACTACAAAAAAATAAAGACACCTGGTACCAGTCTCTCTTCTAAAGAGCGCCAATCCCTTTGTTCCAGAAAGGGGCTTCAGAACTGCTTTTTTTCAAGCCCTGTACTCTTGCATGCAGAGGGTGGCAATGCCCTGCTGCATGGCTTCCCAGACTCCACACTAGCACTCATTCAGGGTATCTTAAATGCCGCAGAAGGTCTCCTCCTCAAGGGCCTTAACAAATATGATCACCTTACTTTCTATCTTGATGGACCTCCATCGGCTCCTTTTTCTCACCTGCATCATCTTCACAACCGGCTGCCTCATATACAAAATCATCACGACCAGTACCCCTGCTTATCTTGCAGCGAAGCTCACTCATCATATCTCTAGTGTTTCTAAGCACACTAGCAGCCAGGATACCATATGAGAGCAGAGTAGAACATATACAAAGAAATTTGAGGCACCAGGCGTTTTCCATCTAAGCTCTCAGGTTCAGGGACAACATCCCCCTCTCCATCAGTGCCATCCCAATGCTGTCCCAATTTAGGAAAGAGTTGAACACTCCCCTCTATAAAGAACACTATATACAATACATTAACCACCCACAACCAAGGTAACTCCCCTATCACTGTATGACTCTATACTTGTCTATGACCATGTACAGTGCCTCACTGCCTTCGGGCTAAGTTGGCCCTCTAGAAATACTATTTGCATACACACATACATACTTACATACATACATACATACATACAAATCATTATTTGGCTCGGGAATAATGCATCATCATCTTTGCTTTTATAAAACCATCAATCAATACAAATACAAGTTTGCTAATTACAAAAAAAGAGCTACCATAATAATATTTCATCACAATGTGAACACATACCGCACTGGAAATAGTTGGATTGTTTAGATTAATGAATAAATATAACAAATATAAGGAGTGTAAGCTTTTTTGTGGAAATATGGAAACACTGGAAACCTACTTTTCATCCCTCTTGCAGAAAAGTTTGTAGAATGCTTGCAATATGAGGGTTCTCTAAAATGGTCTGTGAGTCGTTGGTTTCTTTCATCATTCTTTTACCAATTTGGTATTCTACCATACTGAGAAACACACCAGCATCATGCTTCAGTTAATAGAGGGCTTTCCCATGCAGATAAACCACTCCATTTGCTGGATCACTAAACTGCCTGCAACATTGTCGCACTATTCAAAATAAAGAACTATGGTATGCTGCACTTTTCAAACAAGCTTTGGCAAATGTGTAATCTAACTCTGTTGAATTAATTCTAGTACTAAATCATTATTGTGGACATTGTTATTAATCTTTAATGCATCATTGGTCGGAACTACAAAACAGCAATCACACTACTACAAAAACTAATCTATAATATAAAGCATGGTTATCATGTAAAAAAAATTACAACACGACTTAGCCTCAGCTTTTACCAATCACTCCTCTTCAAAGCCATATAATTTTCAAATACACTCCCCTATTATAATCTATTTATGTATATTTATGTTTCCTTTTTAGGTTTCGCTGGAGGGCGGAGCTCTTAGCTCCGCCTCCAGAGAAATCTCTTGATTTCCAGTAAGGAGAATGGAATACGCCCCCCTGTCCCATTGGCTAGCTCCATAAATGGAGGCTAGCCATTGGAACAGAGATCTGTCCGTCAAGGCCGGACCAGATTCGGGGGCGTTCCCGAGATTTTTTCCCAGGGCGGAGTTACGTTTTTTCCCGTTCCCTCCCCTTTCACTGAAAGTCTGTCCATTCCCGCCCCCTCCGTGTGCCTTTCCGCCCCCCCCCTCGCTGTCCTGTGCACGTTTCCCGCTGTCCGTGTCCTCTCCCGCCCCCTCCCGCCGTCCGTGTCCACTCCCGCCCCCTCCGTGTGCCTTTCCGCCCCCCTCGCTGTCCTGTGCACGTTTCCCGCCGTCCGTGTCCTCTCCCGCCCCCTCCCACCGTCCGTGTCCACTCCCGCCCCCTCCCGCCGTCCGTGTCCACTCCCGCCCCCTCCCGCCGTCCGTGTCCTCTCCCGCCCTTCCCGCCCCCTCCCGCCGTCCGTGTCCTCTCCCGCCCCCTCCCGCCGTCCGTGTCCTCTCCCGCCGTCCGTTCCGCAGTGGAGAAACTGTCCAACCTCCTACAATTCACACAGTGTGTGTGGCCCCTGGGATGCACAGCGCCTCGAGGAGGGAAGGATGAATGTTCAGACAGCTGTGCATCTGGACCGGCACGTCAATAAGACAGCAATGCCATTGGAAACCCCAAGCCAGACCCATCCTGGGAGCGGTTAATGGGCACAGCGAAGAGTAACGAAAGCTAAGAGGGCTGAGACTCCTTTTAATTGCAATCTCCACGGGGTGTCCATCACTGTGCTGTCACCGTACGTCTGCAGGCGCTGGTCGTCTAAATATAAGCACATACTAAGTGGCATGCGTGTGCGACCGCAGCAGCGCCTCCGTGCCCTTTCACCCCGACCCGCTTGTGGGGTACGGAGCGAGAGTTCAAACAGCAGCAGCCTGCACTTACTCCTGTCTGAGAGGACGAGACGGGCGCCCAGCAGCGGGCCGCACTTACTGCTGTCTGAGGGCAACAAAAGGGCATGCACAGGCAGAACTTAAACCTGTCTGACGAGTGAGACGGGCATGTGTAGACTGTATTTACTCCGGTCTGAGAGGATGAGACCGACGCGCAGCAGCAGGTTGCACTTACTACTGTCTGACGAATGAGACGGACATGCACTTACTCCTCTTTGAGGGGGTGAGGCGGATGTGCACTTACCCTTACTCCTCTCTGTGGGGGTGAGGCAGACGTGCACCTACCCTTACTTCTCTCTGAGGGGGTGAGACGGGCACGCACCTACTCCTCTCTGAGAGGGAGAGACAGGCGCGCACTTACTCCTCCTCTGAGGGGATGACACGGGCGTGCACTTGATTTAGTTCTGCCTTCGAGGATGAGCAGGGCATACACAGGCTAGGGACGTCTCCTGAGCATCGTAGCCTCATTTTATTGACTGATTACCCAGGGAAGTTGTTCTGACTGCCGAAGCTGTATCTGGTGGCCTCAAGGTCAACTGCAGGGTGATGGTTTAAAAACTATTTTTCCCCAAGGGATAAACTAAAACTTGAAATCCTCATCCCTGGGGCATCCAGGGCCACTGCGCCGTCCGTGTCCACTCCCGCCCCCTCCCGCCGTCCGTGTCCACTCCCGCCCCCTCCCGCCGTCCGTGTCCTCTCCCGCCCCCTCCCGCCCCCTCCCGCCGTCCGTGTCCTCTCCCGCCCCCTCCCGCCGTCCGTGTCCTCTCCCGCCCCCTCCCGCCGTCCGTTCCACAGGTTCCGCAGTGGAGAAACTGTCCAACCTCCTACAATTCACACAGTGTGTGTGGCCCCTGGGATGCACAGCGCCTCGAGGAGGGAAGGATGAATGTTCAGACAGCTGTGCATCTGGACCGGCACGTCAATAAGACAGCAATGCCATTGGAAACCCCAAGCCAGACCCATCCTGGGAGCGGTAAATGGGCACAGCGAAGAGTAACGAAAGCTAAGAGGGCTGAGACTCCTTTTAATTGCAATCTCCACGGGGTGTCCATCACTGTGCTGTCACCGTACGTCTGCAGGCGCTGGTCGTCTAAATATAAGCACATACTAAGTGGCATGCGTGTGCGACCGCAGCAGCGCCTCCGTGCCCTTTCACCCCGACCCGCTTGTGGGGTACGGAGCGAGAGTTCAAACAGCAGCAGCCTGCACTTACTCCTGTCTGAGAGGACGAGACGGGCGCCCAGCAGCGGGCCGCAATTACTGCTGTCTGAGGGCAACAAAAGGGCATGCACAGGCAGAACTTAAACCTGTCTGACGAGTGAGACGGGCATGTGTAGACTGTATTTACTCCGGTCTGAGAGGATGAGACCGACGCGCAGCAGCAGGTTGCACTTACTACTGTCTGACGAATGAGACGGACATGCACTTACTCCTCTTTGAGGGGGTAAGGCGGATGTGCACTTACCCTTACTCCTCTCTGTGGGGGTGAGGCAGACGTGCACCTACCCTTACTTCTCTCTGAGGGGGTGAGACGGGCACGCACCTACTCCTCTCTGAGAGGGAGAGACAGGCGCGCACTTACTCCTCCTCTGAGGGGATGACACGGGCGTGCACTTGATTTAGTTCTGCCTCCGAGGATGAGCAGGGCATACACAGGCTAGGGACGTCTCCTGAGCATCGTAGCCTCATTTTATTGACTGATTACCCAGGGAAGTTGTTCTGACTGCCGAAGCTGTATCTGGTGGCCTCAAGGTCAACTGCAGGGTGATGGTTTAAAAACTATTTTTCCCCAAGGGATAAACTAAAACTTGAAATCCTCATCCCTGGGGCATCCAGGGCCACTGCTGGGTGCCTGCAAAATTTGCCGGCTATACAAACATACTTCACAAACTCTGAATGCCACGGACGTGGAGTCATCCACATTTCTGGGTGGGTACAGTTGGCATGACGTGGCATCCAACCATTTGGTAATATGAACATTCCACCGTTATGATGGATTTCCGCAACAGCAAATTGAGTCCAATGGGTGGGCTTGTCAGTGTCCATTGATGGTCACTTGTAAAAGGGCAGTCACCTCCGGAGTACAGCCCCAGCTCACTGGCACGTGACACACCCATAGGCAGAACACTGTTTTCATGTGACGGTGCAAACACACATTATTCGGTTTTTTTAGCCAAAAGGTCTCGCCTTTGGGACCTTATAAGTGTTTAGGTTTCCTTGGTGCAACAACATTAACTGTTGCATGCCTAAACACTTATAAGGTCCCAAAGGCGAAACCTTTTGGCTATGCCAATGCTTGTTATGTATTGTGGTCTTATGAGTGTGTTATAGCAAGAGATTGAGAACTCTCAATTTAATGAGGCACGAAAAAGCTACTCACCATTAGTCATATATCCTAGCACTGGCTGCCATATTGGAATAATTTATGGTCATTATTCAGGGTGTGAGTAATGGGTTCCGTGTTCCGTGTGTCCAAAAGGTTTTAGAGGACTTGGTGAGAGTCAATCTGTCAAGCTTAATTTGCAATGTACAAATCAACACATTTGCATAGATAGGTGCCAACGTAACATATTTGCATGTGTTATGTATTTCAGTTTGGGTCTCTTACCAGAAGAAATGTCCAATGGAATGCTGGGCTACGATATGTCAATAAATCTGCCCTGCCTACCCCGTCACCCCAAAATTATTTTCAACATGCTGCTGAAGTAATTGAAAACAGACGTTTGTTCTTCATTGAAGTTGAATAAGAGTTGTACAACACTTCCTAATTCATTTGTTTGTTTTGGCTACCGCACAGCTGAAAAAGGGGTTTGCATGAACAATTTCTATTTGACAGTGGGGAAACTAGGTCATCTGTCAAATTGTTGTTGAAACGTTTGGCATATTCAGATAGTGAACGTTTCTCCTCCATAGTGGCACTCGCTACCGTGGGAGGAGCCACTTCAGGGAAAGTTTCCTGGATATTCTTATAGTGTCTGTGATTGATAGTGAGAAATATGCCACCAAGAGTTGGCAGCTGGAATTTTTCCTACATAACTGGGGTATATTGCCTGTGTCTGCTTACCAAGCCTCCCAAACATGCACCTATGTTGCAAAGCATCATTTTTTCCCTAAATCCTGACACAATTTCACTGGTCTTCATCCAAACAGAGTGAGAAGTACGGTTCTGGAGAAGATGTGTCTGAACTGACACCCTCTTTGGAATAATGAATGATACCTTGCCAGATATGATGGTGGAGTAGGTGTCCTTGTCATTGGGACAAACAACTTTTAAAAAGCTTTAAAATGTGGCACAAGCCATGGATGGAGCATTTGCCATGTCTTGGTAGGATTCTCCATCGCTGCCCTTCGTTTTGAATAAGGTAGCGGGGCAGATTTTGAGAAGATTAATATCCTATTTCAACTTGGCATTAGTGGCAGCCCTAAGGCTAAAATTTGGGATTAAAAGCCCCATATGCACATGCCTGGTGGGAATTGTTTGGTGGGCTTCCTGCCTTAAGAAAAGTAAGGTACTATTTGAGATAGGACATTTTTGTGGAGGAAAAAGTAAAAAGTCTAATCTTGGGAATCTAAAATGTGCCTTTGATCAACTCGGGCTCGACCAAAGTCTAGTGCTTTTACTTTCCACTACCCAACCAAAGGCCTGTTTAGAACAGACTTTGATAGCCTAAGTTTTCACTTGGGCAACAAAGCTTGTGGTAAGAAAAGGGGGTACCAAAGGATAAAGGATACCTTTGCTACAAAGAAAGTCCAACTGTATGTGAACTGGAATATGCCACAGGGAGTTAAATGGTTTTGGACACCCTTATGTTTGGATATTTTTCCCCTAAATTCTTTAACATCTAAATGGTATGTAACTTTTGACATTTGTAGCCTTTGTCTGAATGGTGTTCAAGATCTGAAGCCATTTTATTTGCTTGCCCTGCTTTACTATTTTACCACCGTAAATTGTTAAGGACTATATTTCTGAAATTGTCTGTGTGATCGTCGTTGGAGGCCTAACTAATATTGTTTAATCTCCATGCTTAAATGGTCTGTTGTCGAATTTTTTACTTTTTAAAATGCTTTTGAAACGTATACTGATTTTAGTATGAATACTAATTTAATTGTGTTAATGTTGCTATGACAATGAATTAACAGATACTTTAATGACATTAAGGAATGATGTTATGTTCTAATTTGAATAAAATTGTTTCGTGTATTCTTTTTTGTGGACCTCCTCGGGGTTCCAAGTCATGAAAATAAACTTGACTTGACTTACTGCTCTTCTATATATCAGGACCTTAGTGTGAATTTAGATAGGACAGTCCACGATTATTCATATATATCTATTCTGACATGGTGTGAGGGTTTGTTTTCTACTTTGCTTTTGATGGGTTGACTTGTGTTGTCTTTGTGAGAAAAGACTAGTTCGTAGATAGTGGAGTCAGTAACCCCTCAAAGGTTCTTTAGTTCTAGAATTCATTATCCAACAGCTGTTTACTCTTCTCTAACTCAAATTCCTATTAGCTTCATCAAAGGATTTAATTTCCCCTAGTGTGATTTGTTGACAGTTGTTAGGCCACCATTGATGAAATGGGTCACTGACTGAAGCGAGACCTAATTCTTCATGAACGTGGGTAGGTATTTCCATGTGTTGGATTGTTTTATGCCCTTTTCTGTTCACTATTCTACCCCTTTGTCCAAAACCATCTTTTTGAAAGCACTTAATGAATTATCAATATTTTATTGTAGACACATTCCACAATAGCCTCACAGAGTAAATTTAGCCACATGGTCCATCATCACCCCATAAGAAGGTGCCTCTACCTTGAAGTTCATCTACTTAGGGTCCCCATCGGACTCCCTGTGCTACCATTCCTGGCCAAGGTCTTAGAGAAAATCATCATCAACAGACACGTCACCGAACACCTCAATGATCACCAACTACTTGAACTCACTCAGTCTGGTTTCAGACCCGACCAAAGCATGGAAACTGCCCTAATCACTGCCATGGATGATATAATAATGACTCTGGAGAAAGGAAACCGGGCGACACACATCCTCCTAGACCTCTCTGCAGTATTTGGCACAGTCTCTCACCCCATCCTCATCCAGTGCATACACGACATCGAAATCCAAGGACATGCACTCCAATGGATATGATCCTTCCTGACTGGAAGGACCCAGTCAGTCAGCCTGGCACCGTACAACTCGGACACCCGTAACCTCATCTATGGAGGTATGCAAGATCGTCCCTGAGCCAGACACTCTTCAAAGCACACATGATCCCTCTAGCCATTATCATCCGCTCTCACAATATCAGCGCCCTCTCCTACGTGGACAAAGTGCAACTCATTCTCTTCCTAACAGAAAAGCCATCCAATGTCAGGATCAAGTTCAATGTCTGCCCACTGGACGAAGACTAACTGTCTAAAGCTGAACACTGACAAGACCGAAATCATGATCTTGGGGAAGAGCACCTCACCGTGAGACTCCACCTAGTGGCCAACAGAGCTCGATGACCAGAATTGCTCTCAACCTCCTAAACCGTAGTCACATCACATCACACCTTAAAGAGCTCCACTGGCTTCCCATTCACTACAAGCCCAATTCAAAATCCTCACCCACACTTTCAAGGCACCACATAACACGGGCCCCGCATACTTCAACAAACGTCTCTGCTTTCATGAATCTTACATACACCATTGCTCGCCTGGACTCCTTGCACATATCCCACGCACTGAAAACCAGATCTGGGGGCTCAACCTTCTCCTACATTGCTCTTAAAGCATAGAATGACCTGCCACTACACATAAGGCCCTCCTCCTAACTTCTTGAATTCCACAAGAAGCGGAACACCTGGCTTTTCGAGTAGTCTCTATAGGTATGCCAAGACTCACACCTGATCAGCGTCAGGATATCCTCCCGGGTGATAGTGAAGGCTACAAATCTGCATAGCATAACATGACTTACATACCCTTCAATATCAACATACATCTTGAATCTATAATAGTAAATGCAGTCACTTGAAATTGAAAATCGGACATTTAGATTGTAGGGGTCATGCTGCTCATTGGACTATATGATTCTCTTGTCTTTCTCCAACGCCAGTAATGACTACGAAGAGAGCTAATGTCAGCCAGCAAAACATTTTCAATCACTGTCTGGAAGTGAAAAATCATGAAAAATGCATCTGGTATTGTCACAATAAATATGTCCTAGCAAAACAACATTCATTGATATCAAGAACAAGGTTCCATTTTTGGAAGCATATTTCTTCCTGCTCAAATATGATGTCATCTAACCAATATTTGTTTTGAAAAAAAGTTGTATTTAGACTTGGCAGCCTGGTGTTTTAGCACTGAAATATCAGAGAGCCAGTTGAAGGCAATATTCTGCACATGTAAAGGATTTACAGCTTGAGTTATGCCAAGTGCGTAGGCAGTGTTTAGCTGCCTAAAGCAAGAAGTGACCTTTTGGATGGATTCAGATAGAGTTGGTGGAGAAACCCATACATTTTAAACGGGTTAAAGAAATGACTTTCTACTGTAGGAAAACAAATAAAGGATAACATATGGGTTTCACAGTACACCGCCACTGCAAGATAACCCTTTAAATGATGAGCCATATATTTTTTTCATTCAATAAATTCAAAGTTTATCTCATCCTGATTCCTCCTCCAGGAGAGACAAACAGAGCACAATCTGTAATCATCGCCATCACCTACAGCAAGGGGGTTGATGTGAGGTCAGGTGTGGAATTGCTAGCTATTAGCAGTGAATGGGAGTGAGACCAAGGTTCCTGAACTAGCCCAATGCGTTAATGCCTGGGCCACTGTAACTAATCCATCTCAAATCAGTATTGTGCTAACCAATCTGCTCCTGGTCACCTGCTCCAGTCTACTACAGTGCGAAATGGTACGTGTATTTCAAAGGCTTTCAGTGCCATATATCCTCTAACACTGCAGCGAGAGTGAGAAAGTATTCTTAAATCTAGGAATATTATTTAATTGCATATTTATTTTACAATCCTTCTGGGAACTGTGTAGATATGACATTTCAACAAGATGGTCGTCGTTTACAGGCAATGCATCGGTAGTCACCTTTGAGGTAAAGCAGGTTGGAGGTTGCGTCTTCCTCTTGTTTGCACAGCGTTGCACTTAGGGGACCCCGCTTACCTATGATGTACTAGCGAGCCACGTGAGCCATGACAATGATCCTAGCAGCTCACACACATTAAGATTAAGGGTTCTCAGTGCTTCCTCCCAAAATTGTTGTCCAGGTAAAGAGATCAAACGACAGATACACTTGTGCTTAACGGCAAGATGTGGTGAGCCCGTCTGGGAGGAGCAAGAGCTCCTTAGGGTGGATTTGAGAAGGCTCAAATATTTCAAGAAATGTGGGTACCTTTGGAAAGTATTTTTAACGCACTTTTTATTACTGTGCTAATAAAAAATACAGAGGAACTTCGCGAACAATTGTGCACTTATAAGTCAGCCGATGCGCACAGAAGCATAATTTATCTCTAACAAAAAATATATTTATGTACATATCAGACACCATATTATGAAACTTCACTAACCTGCTCTGCGCCTGCACACAGGCACAGACTATGGCTTCAACACTTGTATACAGTGAAATCATAATAGCTGTAGAATATGTACTCGCCTTAAAGTTTAACAAGTGAGTAGAATAAGTAAAGAAACACAAAGTAGTCGTTCGGTCACCATTCTGTGTTTCTGGGGCTAGTTACACATCAACATAGAGCAGCAAGAGAATCCTTGTTCTGTGGCCATCCTGTGTGTAGTGTCATCAGAAGAATATGTTTATCTCCAATACAAAACTTTACTAATCATCGGACTTTGTTCCACGTACTCATTTCACGAGACAAAGCGTGATATAACCTAGAATGTTATGAAATTATGTAAATTTATATAATGCAACAAATGCCCAAAGGCATCAAGGTGCTCCTCACTAATCCTGAAGGTAGACTCAGCCCATGGAAAGTACCCATAATGAAGTATCTAACCTTATTACAGATTTCTAAGGCCTTCCTGAAAGGAGTAGCAACTTCATGAAGTCAAGTGGGGTAGATGGGTTCCAGAGCCTGGTAGCTGCAACCAAAAAGTCTCTACCTCTCCATCTTTTTCTCTGAGCTCTGGGCATAACCACTAAATTGTGGGCTGCCGAGCGAAGATGTCTAGTAGGGGAATACCATTGGAACATGGTTTCAATTCCCCCCGGGCTGGCGCCGTTCAGTGATTTACGCACAATTCACATAGCTTTTTTTAAGTGGCACCCTTCTGTACAGATTGTTACCATCATTTGCACTTTTTGAGAGTTCATTGCTGAATATCTTGTTATCCTGTAAATGTTCTCCAAAACTACCTCAGAATGATAAGCGAGCAAAACTTAAAACTTTAGCTTGGTGAATCATCTCTTCTCTTTTTTCTTCTTTAGCTCTTTTAGTAGAGATATATGACTATAAAGGAAACCTAATACAATCAGCGTAAGATCCTGCTTCTTGAATCATACCTTAGAGCTCTATACTGCTAGCTTTAAGTATAGCCTTTTCTCCTAACGATTACACATTCAGAACACATTTTCGTTCCAAGACCACTGAAAATGGCACATAAAACTAATCTTACTGTTAATAAGCACAAATAAGGAAAAATGATCAGTCATGTCTATTTAAAGCTCCGTTTTCAATATTCATTTTGACGTCATTCTTACGTTCACGTTTTTAATTTTTAAATCTATTTCTTCCCATTGTTTCCTTGAATAACTACTATATGACTGGGCAAAATATACATATATGGGTAATGAAATCTTCAATAATATGTGTACACTACACATATAAAACCGTTTTTACTTTGTTATTATGATATAAAGTGTTGTTTGGTCTATGACAGTTTTTTGTCATTTCTCATTTCTATCCTTGAAAAGCACTTCATAGTGTGTGTATCGATTGTTCATTGGTAAAATACATACAAGAAAGTACAATCATGAACTAAAGCACACGTTTTTGCAATCTTCGTGTGAGCTAAATTTCGTACTACCAGTTAGTCCGCGTGTAATGGGGAGAGCTGGGCAATCATTACCATAACACCCAATCAAAAGCAGGAGTGAAGTGTAGCCATTCATGACCATATGTCGAACTTCACTTTTGTGTGGAGGAGCAAGGACAAAATAGTTGTCATATCATGAATCTGACCACTTGGTTGGATCCCATTGGGTCGTTCATCTTGATCAGGACAGTGGTCAATAAAGTTATCTTGTAACTTCCATAGGTGAAGTCCAGCCCTTGCTTGAAATAAATAGAAAGCACCTGGAAACAGACTAAATAAGACAGAACAGGACTCACTGATGGATAAAATACATAGATTTTACAACTCATTCACATCAATATTAGTATTACTGAGCTCACCTTTTATTGTTATTGTTATTGTTAATGTCGGTTTATATAGCGCCAAATCACCGACAGGTCTCAGGGCGCTTTTGACCGCAATGCCATAACAGCCCGGGCAGCAACAGGAGGCGCGTTGGATCTATACTGAGCTCAACGCTGTTCTGAATAGAGTTGTCTTTAGGGCTTTCCTAAAGCGAAGCAGGTTTCCTTCCTTGCGAAGGGCTTCAGGCAGCTCATTCCACATTTTGGGCAGTAGGACCGAAAAGGATCTCCCTCCTTTTGTGGCTAGCCTGAACCGACGACATACAAGCAACTGAGCCTCGGAGGACCTTAGGCTTCTTTCGGGCCTGTAGATGACTAGTCTTTCCTTGATATAGGAAGGGGCTTGCCCGTAGATAGCCTTGTGGGCTATACAGAGACTTTTAAAAGCCGACCTTTGCGTCACTGGTAGCCAGTGAAGACTCAGCAACAGCGGGGATGCATGTGATCTCCTTGGAAGTCTGAAGATTAGTCTTGCCGCATCATTTAAGACTACCTGCAGTCTATTTGTTAAGGCTTTAGGTAAGCCCAGGTAGAGCGCATTTCCGTAGTCCAGCCTCGACAGTATGGTGGCAGAAACTATCGTTCGGAGCGTGGACTGGGAAAGAAGTGGAACAAGTTTGCGCAGTTGTCTTATGATGCCGTTGCAGGTACCCACTACAGCAGAGATTTGATTGGTCATTGAGAGGGCGCCGTCTATCTTAATGCCAAGACTTTTGACCGCGATTGCTGGCTTAGGGGTGGGCCCTAATTCCTGTGGCCAGTAAAGGTCACACCAGGGGGAACAGGTGGATGACACAATTAACACCTCCGTTTTCTCGGGGTTAATCTTCAGGAGGTTCCTGGACATCCAGTTGACTGTGTACCTGAGAATCTCCTGTGCCAGCAGCTGGGCCCGTACGGTGTCATCTATGCTCAGCAACAACTGGGTGTCGTCTGCATAGTTAAACACCCGACAGCCCATCTCAACCAAGGTGCTTATTAGTGGTTGCAGGTATAGGTTGAACAGTAAGGGGGACAGGGCGGAGCCTTGGGGTACCCCACATGTCAGGTCTCCTGCTCCTGATACCTCCTCTCCCAGCTGAATCCTCTGGGTTCGCCCGGACAGGAAGGATTCCAGCCAGAGGTAAGCAGAGCCCCGAAACCCAAACCCGGCCAACCTATCCAGGAGTATGGTATGGCTGACGGTATCAAACGCCGCTGATAGGTCTAAAAGTATCAGGGCGCTTGGTTTCTTTCGGTCAGCCAACCCTCTAAGGTCGTCCAGCACCGAGAGCATGACTAGCTCGGTGCTATGGTGGGCAGGGAACCCTGCCTGCATCTCATGGAGCAGATGGTTAGACTCCAGGAACGCAGCCAGAGACTTCAGAACATGCTGCTCAAGCACCTTGGATAGAAATGGAAGCTGGGAGATGGGCCGATAGTTTTTTAATACTTTGGGATCGGCCCCTGCTTTCTTGATTAGGGGCTTCACTCGGGCCTCTTTAAAGCTAGCTGGCAGCTGCCCCGTATTCAATGACCTATTTAGCATGGACAGAATGCGTTCTTCTAGGCTGAGGCGGGCTAAGCGAAACACACTTGGAGGACATGGGTCAGCTGGGGAGCCTGACTTTGTTTTCCTCATTAAGGTTTCTAGGCTCAATGAATCAATCGGGGGAAAACTAGACAAGTACATTCCACCTGGAGTTTTAGCAAGATATAGTTCAGTAGAGCCAACTCTGGTACTTGTTATTTCTTGTAAAATAGTCTCAACCTTCTCTAGGAAATATTTAAAAAAGTGTCACAATTGAAGGTGGTCTCTATGGGTTGAGTTCTTTTACTTAGTTCCGTGAGGATTTTAAAAGTTTCCTTCTGAACGTTATCTGCCTTATTAATGCGATTTTCGTAGAATGTCGCTTTAGATTCCTGTATATGTTTTTTATATGCCCGGGACAACTGACAATTTACAAGACAATTAGCACCAAAAAAAAAAGAGTTAAACAAAAGCTCACTATCCTATAATCAAAATAGTTTTTGTATACGTAATTTATTAAGAATATGCACATATTTCAAATAATCAGCTTCAAAGGACCGTATATATCGCACACGAAATATAACATTAGCCAAACAGAAAAAAAGACAGCATAATAGATAACATGCCACAGATTACAGCAGATTAAGAGATCTACTTCATAAATAGGCTTTCAGGGATGATATAAAGGACATGAGTATCGTCATATAACAGCATTTACAGTTAAGCATTCCATAACATCACTCCTGTAAGACTTAGGATTTTGCTGCTGTTATTATTTCAATTCCACCTTGATGGATCCAGTTTGGAGGCAGACAAAGAGAGTAAGTCCATAGAATGTAGTTAAAAGCAGCTCATCAAATGTATATAGGGCTGAGATCCTGAATAGACTTCCAAATTGCGATCAGAATTTTAAAGTGCATAATTTTCTTAATGGGAAAAATATCTAGGAAATTATGCTGAACAGACAAATTATCTGAATATGTAAAACCACATGTCAAATTTATTGTAAGATTCAACCCAGCTTGCAATTTTAGCAAATTATAACTCAAATGTTCAAATAAATAACTGAGTAACATAACACACAGTCTTGATAAAAACACTTCATGAATTTAAAGTATTGGGGTTGGAGGCGAGTGTAACCCAGAGGTTAGTTTTGAAAAACGTGCATTTTTTTCTGCCATAAAAAATCTATTTCTTAAATAGTGAAGATGCATTACCTCAGATTGTAATTATGCCTTAAATCAAAAAGGGTCTGCTTGTCATCCATGTATTTCCAAGGACAGGGGTTTCAATCAAGTATCCTAGACGGATTTTGTAAACATTACAAAGCAAAGGTCATACTGCAGAGCTCTGAAGAATGCTGCTAAGGGCCACAGCAAGAAGATGACCTGACGGAACATTGAATCTGGTCTGATAAAAAGAACTTATTAATGTTACCTCTCAATCCCCTCCACAGTCTCCAATAATTCACACAACAGTCCATCGGCTATGGTATTAAATGTCCCAAATAAGAATATGAAAATGATGGCTGCAGAATGACCTTGATCATGCAGTAGCAGCATTTGATGTCCAGTATCAAGAATAGTTAGTTGATTCTGTAGTTATGGAGGGTAAAACCCAGACTGAAAGTCAGGAAAACAATAATTCCCTTCAAGATAACTGAACAACTGTTCTATCACTATGATTTCAGTACACTTTACCAAGAAAAGGAGATGTGCTATAGGTCTAAGTTCCAATGGTAGTTTTGGATCAAGGAATGTTTTTTCAGAACTAATGTTAACAAACTATTTAAGAAAAAGGCTAAGATCCCCATCAAAATAATGCATTGATAGCAGTAGGTATATCCTTTACTAAAGGACAGAATACTATATTTGGGGCCTGATGTTTTTAATGAAGCTACTTAGCAAATAATATCATTAGACGAGATAAGGTCAAAGTTTCTAAACTGCAGCACAGGAGTAAGCAAAAATCAGCTATAACTTAATCCATGTGTGATTCATGCATTGTTGGCAGTTGTTGCTTCAGATCTAGCAATCAACAGCAACTCAATCCCTACTCAAGTGTTTTTTGGGAGATTTGAGTCTTATCTCCAATGGATGCTCCAAACTACAGCCCCAAGTCAAATAAGCCCATTACCAGCAAATTAATGCAGTATGTAGTATGAGTAGAACTTACGAATACGAGTAGTTAACTAGGATGAACTCAATTCAACTAATGATACAGGCTCTCCATTGCTCGATATTGGTGACTGTGTTTCCTGTAAAAGGCAAGGGTGGACAACAGTTCTAATTTTGTTTTGCTTTTCAGCAGCTTTTGTATCATTCATTGTTGTCCATTGCTAGATCACCTTGAATGGGAGATAAGTCTGATGGTAGGAGTCAAAAACTACTGATGCATTTATTCTGAGATTGTAGCAATGGGTGCACAAGAAAGTTGCAGAGGGTAAGCTCTCTCTCTTTAATTTATACATAGAACCACTGATCTGAGATCATTTGGAAAGATAATCTTTATTTCCAGATGTTTGCCAATGATAGACAGCTGGCAGTGGCTGTAATGAGGGGGTTCCATGCAATATGTATGCTTTGATTAAAGACACCAGCCATGCCCTAAGATAATGATAGTCAGTATAGGGCTCCACCTGGGGCAATATTTTCATAACAAGGTGCAGTGGGCCATCCCTTACTCCAGCACTGCAGTTATATAACTCGACATCCGGACAGCTCAGACCTGTCCTTACAGAGAAAACATTAGAGGAAGATAGTTGTTGCTGTCATTCTACAGTCTGCAAAAAATCATCACTCTTGGGCAGGGATTTAAGTGGGCCGGGTCCTGCCAGTGCTCAGCATTGGCTGTTCTAAAAAGCAGGTGCTGAGACGGGTCCCTATCAGGTTCTCCATTTTTACCCTAACCATCAGGGTAGAAAAAAAAAATCTTAACTCCGTAGCAGTACCACCCTTCACTGCCTTTGATGTAACTTCAAGGAGACTCGTTTAAGTTCTTTCATTCTCATAATTTCAGAACTGAAACATTTTCATATTATATATAACAAAGCCATAGTTGTTGCTTATTTATCTCATACAACTAACAACCATTGACAAAACCAATAGTGCTGGCTTGCTGTAGGTGTAATGTTACTTTATCATATTTCAAGATGCAATGACAGAAGCAGCAAAATTCCAGTCAGGCTGCACACAAGACTAAGCACAGATGTTTACCTTATGTGTTTTTAAGCCACGCCCTTAATTACATCGGCCACACCCCTTTGAGAGGCCTCCAAGTTTTTTCAGCCCACTTAAAGCCCTGCCCCTGGTTTTCAAACTATTAACATCAGACCTTGCTCATTAAGCCCACATTAAGTTGCTTGAGTTGAGTTAATTTATTATACACAGGACTACCAGATACTTAAACGTCTGCAGTTTGTCCAGAACCAGGCGGCACGCCTCATCTTCCATCAACCGAGGCACCACCACGTCCGCCCCCTACTAAGGTCTCTGCACTGGCTCCCTGTCTCTGAACGCTGAAAGTTTAAGCTGGGCTGCCTTGTCTTTAAATCTCTGGTGGGCACAGGCCCTACCTTTATCTCCTCCCTCATTCATCCTTATATCCCCTCTCGCAATCTTCGCTCGGCTCGCTCGGCTTTACTCACAGTCCCGCGAGTCAAGCGTAAGAAATGGGGAGGTTTACGGTTCTCATTCCTTGCTCCATCGTTTTGGAATGCCCTCCCTTTGGACATTAGGCTTGCCTCTCCCTACACCCATTTCAGATCCCTCCTTAAGACTCATCTGTTCCGCACTGCGTACAATTAAACGTTTTCTTTTCTCTGGCCCTTTTATTTTGTTATTTTTTTTCCTCTTCTTTTCTTCTTTCCTGTTGCTGCTATGCACCCCCGCGCCCTGCCCAGGCGGTGCCTTCTGTCCTTTCTATTCCAGCGCCAAGAAACTGTATAGTGTACGCTGCGCTTTACAAATACTTTTCACATCACATATACCACTAGGAAGCACATGTCCTAAACAAGGTGAAAAGAGTTATCTGTAGACTTGGGGAGCAAACCCCCGTAACCCTCTCTATACTTGCCCATTTGTTTTGCAAACGTATTTTCAATTTAGGGTCCTAACATCGAGCCATACAGCCAGCATGGGGGGAAGGGCTGGTTTAACTAAACTCTAAATGAAAACTACTTAACATAATGAAATGCTTCTCCTGTCATTAATGTGTTACAGAACGTGTGCCCACCAGTTACTGTGGGCAGCTCTCCTATCTGGCAGCTTCTGTAACATATCGAGGTTGTCCATCAGTCTGTCGCCCCATGGTACATACTAATTGTACCGAAACATGTTGCCCAGCACTTGCTGAGTCGCATAATCTCTGTCCATCTTTATCTCCTGTCTATTTCTCTTTCACATTGTGTCTTTCACATGAGTCGGTGTTTAGCTCTCTACAAACCTTCTTTTTCCTATTCTTTTCTTTACTGTGTCCTCTCCACACATGTATATATCCATTAATTTCGTGATAAATTCTTCTCACTTGTAATCTGTTCTCTTTCCTTACACCTCAGTTGTTCTGGATTGCCCTATCATCTTCCGGTATCCTTTTACTTTAGCCGTCTCCACCACCTTTCCTCCACTCGGCTCCACATCTCTTTGTGTTCCTTCCATCTTCAGTATAATTTTCAGTAGTCTCTCTTTTTGGCTTTCATACACCGATTCTTCCCTCGTTTTCTTCTCACCTTTAACGTCCCTCTGTACTTAGTATCTGTCTCTGAGAATGGTACTGATGAAGTGGGTTAGGAGGGATGGGTAGGGAGCATTGGTGCAGGAGTTCTAGTTAAACTGTACATAAAGAGTGTGACCTTGCACAGTCACCACAGTGGGTAGATAAAGGAGGCCTGTTCTGCAGATACATCTGATAATGCATTTGCAACTCCTCCAGCCTCAATTTCAATGACCATGGCTCTAGAAAGTATCACCCATAAGGAGTGTGGTCCTATCAGTATATGATGGAGTGCAGAGCTGTAAATCCTTGATGCGTGATGTGGGGGCAGGGGTTGCATTCTGCAGCCCATAAGAGAGCTTGTGGACATATCTTAATGGTATAATAGCACAGAATTGAGTACAATGGCTCAGTTAGGTCTGGCAAAATGAAATGATTGTATTGGGTCCTAGTAGTGGTATGGCTCACCCTGTACTGGAGATGTGCAATATTTCCATTCTCAGTATTTTCAACCTTTGAAACTTATTTTTTTAACAATTGTATGGTGCATGAGAGTTGATCAACTTCTATCTCCTCATGGCCTGGAATGTTTAGTCTGTGCCTTTGTGTCAAACGACTTGGACTATGAGAAGGCTCTCCATTCAGAAGTCCCCCTGGTCCTCCTGAAGAGATGTTATTCAGTGTTAATCACAGGCCCTGCACTACTACCCTTCTGAGGCATGCTGCTTGGTTTGTTGATACAGCGCCCACTCACAGTGATCTGGCATAGCTTTCTACCAGCTTCCTGATCCAGTAGAACATGTACTTTTGATGAAGGTCTTTTAAGCTGTGCCAAGTCATGGTTCGGTTCACCCGACGAATATAACGATTCCCCTTGGTATACAGACCCACTGTTTGTAAATTTGTTAGTTGAAAATTACAGGAATTCTGAATATTCAACTAGAATCAGCCCACGAGGATCATGGAGTATACAAGCCACACATCTGCATGTTTTCCATGAGATTGGTCCATTATTCGATATTCCACCATGTTCCAACTGCTATCTCAAGATTGTGCGACTACTGTTGTAGGCAAGTAAGTCCTGCTTCACGCTCTGTGTCACGCCATTTCAAGGTCTGCCGATCAGAAGTTCCTTTTCTTTGCAGCCTACCATGCAGGATTGTGGGTGCAATGTTCCTGTATGCAGCATGAGACTCTTATGTAGCCTTCTTTCCAGCTCTTTGTTATCGTATTCTAATATGGTCTTCTTTTGTATAGTGCTATAATCTGACCTAGAACAGGGAGAGTGGTTTGCATGAACAAGGAATAGCGAACATGATGGCCATCTGATGAGAGTATCAGAGTAACCGCACACTACTCCATCTCCCACCCCCTCCAACCACACCCCGCCTCCATTAAGATCTCCGGTGCCAGGGAAACGATGCAAAGCTGCCTTACATTAGCCTCAGCCGTCCCTCCCTGCTCACCTAAACTGACACCATTCGGTGGCATGTTTCTTTAATAGCAGCCGCGCGCTGGTTGGGTGTCTTCTTGCTGCTGTCATGGATACCTTCCGCCATTCCTTGAAGCAGCCTGGTCCTGCCTGCTCGGTAACAAGTCCTCATTAAGATAATGCACAGCAGTTGTAAGCGATAGCCGAGGCCTGGCCAAAGGATCTGGGTGGAACTGACGGATTCGGTTTCCGACCAAATTCCGTGTCCAGAGCCCCCCTCGCGCTGTGCCCGTGTGAGGAGGGGGCACGACTGCACCCCCGCGAGAAGCTAACCAGACGGCGGCCGCGTTTTAACGATGATGAGTGGTGGGATTTTTGCGTGGGGCATTTGTGTGCACAAAAGACTGAGGCGAGGGGAGAGGATGGGGGCTGGGGGGGGGTCGCGTCGCACGGATATCTATGTTAAAAGGAAGCTGCATTTACAGCTCCCCGCGGCTATGAAGCCGGCATTAAAATAGTTCGGGCAGGAATTTCCTGAACAATGCACATCCTGTATCCTGTCGGAGTAGCTGGGACCAGAGACCTTTTACCGAGCTCTCCTGGAGCGAGGGGCGGTCCCTGCGATGGGACCAGGCAAATAAAGGGATGTGAACTAGTCGTGGACGTGCCCTCAAGTCGCAGTCTTTAAGAAGCGTAAACACAATCTCTGGTTGCAACCCTAAAATAAACAACGGCAATGCAAAACAAAAGAATCCGTCTCCTTTCTGATAAAGTTGTGTGATTCTAGGCTCGGTTTCATGATAATGTGAAAAGGCACGCTAAGATGCTATTACCCTTTCACCCTTAAACCCTTTCCAGGCAGCTGCATTAAATCTGTACAAAAAAAGCGGGATTCTCCACTTAAGGGAATCAGATTACAAGTAAAATAACGGCAAAAAAAACATACACAAGCCAAACTTCTGATACTCTCGAGGAATCCTGAGATAAAAGGTATCTACTTCCAGCACTGCTGACTAACAGCCAGCAGCGGCTCGCAAACCAACAGCGAAATATACTTACTTACTTACTATATAAACAAAACGTTCCTGTACTTTTGTTGGCTTGAAAGTAGTTATGGTTTTAACGGGTGCTGGCAACTTTAGCCGTTCTCACCCCCGCTCTCACGTTCAAGCACAGATGAAACCTCTGGAAGTGCCCAGACGTGGCGAGCACACAGCAGACACAAAGAAAATGTTTGTTCTCCCAAGTGCTAAAATAAACTCACAACAACATCCATCGTTCGCCAGGTCAGTTCTTGAGAGAAAACGTCACAACACACACACAGCACATCAGATAGAAAACAACAGCATCCTTGCTTGGCCGGTCGGTTGTTGCGAGGCACGTCATAGCACACAGAACCTTGTGCAGAATGTAACAGTAAAACTCAGAGCATCACACAGAAACAGCATTCTTCGCAAGGTCAGCTGTCACAACGTACACGGCACAGGACATCACACAGAATAAAAGAGTAAAACCCAGGACGTCACACATAACACAACAGCATAATTCCCACGGTCAGCTGTTGGGAGAAAACGAGCCACAACACAGGACATCACATAGAACACAACAGTAACACAATAAACACAACAGTAACACACACTACATCGCACAGAACACAACAGCACCGTCCGCTCGGTCGGTTGTCGGGTGAATACATGTCACAACACATCACACAGAATAATATCCGCTGCTGACTGATTGACGGCTTCTCGCCGGTCACGCTTTGAAGTGCAACCCCCCCCCCCCCCCAAACTTCCACCCCCTCCCCCAAACACACACAAAACCTGCGGGAAGACTTCAGACTCAGACTTCAGCGAGAAACCACAAATGGTCAGTCACACTGACATCTCTCTCCTGCCCTACAGGCCGGGCCACGTGAAGAGTCACACACTGAACCCACTGACAGGCACAGCGGAGGACCCCGTAGCGCGCGATGCTGCGATACCCACGGCCATGACAGGAAGTTTGACCAACCTCCCCAAATTGTCTTCATTGTGTCCCAAGCTGAAGCCCCCACCCCCCCCAAACCTTGAATGTACCATAGAGTAAGGTAGAAGAACCCCTCCCCCCACTCCACAGAAACGTCGAAAATATAATCCACCTACTCTTTTCAGTCCTTTAAATGGAAGAAGAGAGGCGCGGGTACCCAATGTCCAGAGTACCTGTTTGCTCTTGAGAAGTGTCGGCACTCTCCCATTAAATGTACTGCAGTAGCGCTGAGAAGCGCGGGATCTATTCACTCTCTCAAACTAAAGAAGCCCAGGTACTCAGTAGCGGAGAGTACCTGCCCACTTAAAACACTGACATTTCTCCAGCAAAATGGGGAACATTCAAATACGACCGGGAAGGGCGGAAATGTAACTTACACACAGATCACATTCCGATACACCCTCAAGTCAGATACCCTATCAGATGTCAAGATTGGCAGCTGTCATGTCTGTATCTCGGATTCTGCCATTATCAAGCCCACTTCAGCTAAAAATACAGCACAATTACAAAGGCAGCAGCACGGAGGGCGCCCACACACGAGGGTCCGGTGGGCTGTTGAGGAGCAGGCTTTATTTATTTATTTATTATCAGCGCTCTCCCCAGGGGTTACAGCAGCATCCTTCCTGCGTGAGCGAGGCATTTGCGGGCGTGACTCTCCTCCCCGAGCCGCACCGGGCTGCTTCCCAGATAACGGGCTCTCGGCCCCTCTGCTCGCACCGCAGCCAGAGCGCCCTCCGGAAGCACCAGCATCCCTGGAGCAGGAGCTGGGCCCCAACCCCCAGCATGAAAGCAACACCCAAGACAGATAGATGTCTGTAAAAACACACAGCATCGTGCCCTTACCTCTACGTTGAAATTCTGCTCCTCGGCGCACGCAGCCCATACAATCCACAGCAATGCTTGCAAAAAAAGCAGCCACTGATGCGCGAAATCCAAAGGTCTCCTGCTTCTGAATGTGAGTAAGATCATAGTGGACCGGGCGTCAGTGGAAACGGGGAACCTTCTTCCTGCCCACAGCCCCCCGTGTCCGCGCCAGCAGCCGTTGTCGGGCTCACCCACAGCGGGGGAAAGTCTTGTGGGGAGTGGGAGGGAGGCTGGGGTCCAGGCGCGGGCAGCAACCGGGCAGGGTCCTATTCATTACCAGCCTCCGGGAAGCCTGCCGGGCTCTGAGGAAGGGTCACTGCCCGCTGCCTGCGCCTCCAGCCTGGGTCTCTGCTCCGGAGGGGCCTGCTCGCCGCTCTGCCTCTCTTCCTCTGCCTCCCTACAAGAAGGTTTCATCTGTGATCTGCATAACTCCTCCTCTGGAGCCGGACTTGGAATTAAAGGAGCCGGCCCTTTAAGAGCAGCGCACTTCTGCTTCTGCACAGTTTCTGGGCACCGGGGTTCTCAGAAAGCAGCGCGCACACAAGACCCCTTTCAAAGAATCCGGAATGCACCCCATCTAGCCCGCCCTGGCACCCTGCCTGCCTACATTTCTCGTGCCCGTTATTTATGTCCAATAATCTCTAAAAACAATTCAAGAAGAAACAGTGCATTCCAAGTTCTATGTTTTTTCTATTTTTCTTATTCTAATTAGTGTACCCTAGACCGACTTCAATTAAGACAGTACAATCCCATTAAGCAATATTTTCGTTTTGCAAAAGCTCTTATTGTACTGCTAACAGCACATCACTGTGGATAGGATGGAGCCCGTCGGAGCAGAGGCCGGCAGGGCTGATGCGAAGCAGTTACCGCTGGACCGGGGAGGTCGGGCGTAGGGGCTGGGGGATAATTAGTTACCTGTCTGGTAACTGGCTCTCTTGCATGTCGGAGGGTAGCGGGTCACTAACGCAAACACAGCGTAACAGACAGCAGGGTAGCACCTTTTTAAGTAAAGCTGAACAAAGGGGCCCGCCCTGCTGAGAGCGGCATCTTTGCCTCTGCCGATTACATGCCCTCATCTCTACCGGTGGCAAAGCTTCTTGCTCCTTCTCCTTGCCCCCGTCCTGAAAGTCCCCGGTGGCACATCTGGGATGGGAAAAGGATAGGATGCGACCAAGCAGCCACTGAGCTAGCAGAGGGGTAGTAGGACTCTCAGTATTATACTGTGCCATCCATATTGGGCAGGACACCCGGCTGCACTAGCTGCTGAATTAAAATCCACCACCTGGCAAATACGGTTTCCTTTGTGAAATACATCATTGTATTTGTATCCTGCCTACTACCCGACTAGGCGATGACGCGCTTTAGGCCGGCAGCAGTTATCTCCAGAATCCAAGGTTAATGGCTGGTTCAGTGTTATTGATTACCATTTGGTATTAGCATTAATGTTGTGCGCTCATGCAAACCATTCCATGCATTTACTCCATTTTCTTTCTTTGTGGTAGATTAAATTAATAGGAGTTAGGTGTGATCATTAGTTGGGGTATGTGAGTTCATGAAGATGGTTTGTGGGTTAAAAGCTCAGGTAGGGGAGATTAGGTAATGTTAGGTTGCTGGGGCAGCTTGCAGTAATATATTAACCAGACCCCCCAGGATATAGCGGCATGGATTAGCAAATTTAGCGGCACAAAAATGGAAATTTAGCGGCACAAATATGGACATTTTGCGGCAATTTTGCGGCATTTTATGTGGCCATTTTTCCTACAACAAACACAGATATCTTATTTTTTTTTGTTATTTAACAACATGAAGCTATGTATATTTGGTTTCTTTACAATGTAGACACTTTGGGGCAGATTTACAAGCCCCTTGCTTGACGCAGCGGCGGCGCAAAAGATGCACCATGGTGCGGGGTATTTACAACGTGACGCATCTCCCAGATGCGTCACGTTGCAAAGCCCTGCGCCAGAAGAGGCGTACCATTGCAGGTCAGTTTGTGTCTTGCAATAGCCTTAGAGCTTGTTGCCACTGTACCTGCTGCACTAATGATGGCTATACCTATCGCCCCTTTACAGTGTATTTTGAACACAACCTGATATCCCACCGGATGCCCGTTCGACAGACCTAAACACTAGAGAAAGAGCCGTCAAAACCGCCAAGTGGTCACTTGTTAAACAGTAGCGAACTGCATGTTGGTACTTGTAGTTTCGTTGCAAAATGTCAGCCTGCAAATCGTCTCCGATTTAAAAGCGGGGACTGGTTGAAGTTGACACCCATGACATGGGGCCACTTGACGCCCGTGTTAAATTTCTCGCCTCTAGGATTTTTCCCATGGCTCACTCCCAGGGGGAAATGGTCTGCAATAGGTGAGCTCAACCCTCTGACTTCATCCCTTGTCCAGCGCGCCTCTGCAGATACCCCGTCCCATGTGCACCTCAGCTCTCTCGGCTGAGTGGTTCTGTCTGTTTATCTTGAGGGACAGACATCTCTGCACGGCGCTCCGTCTCCAAGCCCGCGAATAGGGTGACCAACTGGCATTGGTGTAAATTCAGGACGGTGAGTGTAAAAATTCAGGACAAAGGGTCAAAATTCAGGACACAAATTCAGGACAGGAGGTCAAAATTCAGGACAAAACTTCAGGACAATAGGTACGTTTTACAGACACATCAGAGGTCGCGCAATAGTATATAAGTAAGCCCAGCCATTTCCAAACATATTCAACCGTTTGCAAACCTATCCATCATGTATCCTTCCATCTATCATTTCACTCATCCATCCCTTCATCCATCCCCTCATCCATCCTTTCACTCATCTCCATTATCCATCCACCCTTTTACCCTATCCATCTGTACACTTATGCATCCACTCTTCATCCCATCCATCCATTCACTCATCCATTCAGCCATTTACCCTTTCACCAATCCAGCCATCCTTTCACTTACTAATCCTTCCACCCATCCACTATTTTAGTCATCCATCCATCCACCCTTTCTCTCTCCATCGACCCTTTCACTTAGCCATCCTTCCTTCCATCCATCCTTTCACCCACCCATCATCCATCCATCCATCCATCCATCCATCTGTCCTTCCCCTCATCATCCATCCTTTCCCCTCATCATCCATCCATCCTTTTCCCTCATCATCCATCCATCCTTCTACCCACCCACTCTTCATCCATCCATCCATCCATCCATCCATCCATCCTTTCACCCACCCCCTCATCATCCATCCATCCTACCATCCATCCATCCATCCATCCATCCATCCATCCTTTCACCCACCCCCTCATCATCCATCCATCCACCCTTCCCCTCTTCATCCATCCATCCACCCTTCCCCTCATCATCCATCCATCCACCCTTCCCCTCATCATCCATCCTTTCACCCACCCCCTCATCAACCATCCATCCATCCCCTCATCATCCATCCATCCATCCTTCCCCTCATCATCCATCCTTCCCCTCATCATCCATCCATCCATCCATCCTTTCACCCATCCATCCATCCTTCCCCTCTTCCCCTCTATCCATCCCCTCATCCATCCATTCCCTCATCCATCCATCCATTCCCTCACCCATCCATCCATCCATCCTTCCCCTCTATCCATCCCCTCATCCATCCATCCATCCCCTCATCCATCCATCCATCCCCTCACCCATCCATCCATCCTTCCTTCCCCTCATCCATCCTTCCTTCCCCTCATCCATCCTTCCTCTCATCCATCCTTCCCCTCATCCATCCATCCTTCCCCTCATCCATCCTTCCTTTCATCCATCATCCATCCTTCCCTTCACCCATCCATCCATCCTTCTCCTCATCCATCCATCCTTCCCCTCCATCCATCCATCCATCCATCCTTCTCCTCATCCATCATCCTTCCCCTCATCCATCTTTCCCCTCATCCATCATTCAGCTACCCTTCCACCCATACATCCAGCTATTTACATTTTCTCTCCATCCGTCCCCTCTCACCAATCCATCCATCCTCTTTCATTATCCATTTATTCAATCTTTCATTCATCCATTCACCCTTTCACTAATTCATCCAGCCATTCACCCATCCCTTCGCTTACTTACTCACCGACCTTTCCATATTAATTTTGGGCTGAGCCCTTTTGAGAAGTGGCCCATCAAGAACTTCACCCTCGCTGCAGGGGCCGTTCCAGGACTGGGACAGAAGCCACCCAGGGCGGAGACAGGATCCACCACAGGGGGGGACAAGAGCCATCACAGGTGTAGGTGGACTGGAGCCACAAAATGGGGGGACAGGAGCCATCACAGGCGGGGGATGGACTGGAGCCACCACATGGGGGGACAGGAGCCATCACTGAGGGGAGGGCAGGAGCGATCACAGGAGAGGGAACAGGATCCACCAGGGTGGGCACAGGGGTGGGCATGCAGTATTCTAGTATCATCTTGGGCTCCTCGCCCCCTCCTGCACAAGACAACGAGAAGACAGGCTCTCTGTCCAAAATGCCATCCCCCACTGTGATGTACAGTACTTACAGGAGATACTCTAAGAGAACTGATTGAACTGATTGTCCTCCATACTTTGTTAATCAGTGTGGGTGCGATTGTGCCATTTCTTTATTTTCTTACATTATAGACTGCATGTTTGAAGAACCGAGGTTTGCTTACAATTTAGTGACAGTAAGTACGCTCTGTGAAGAGAACCACGTGCTGCCTCTGTGTAATCAGGGGTGTAATCTGGCCGAGTCTCGGATGTTTGGGGCCCTGGGTAGAAATGGAATGTGTGAGCCCCCCTCTAAATAGCAGATACAAGACGCATTCAGGGCTGTTTGCATGTGAATAGATGTCGCTGCTCCTGAACATGCAGCCCCTCCCTCTCAGTCACCTTCGTAGCGCCTCTTAACAGGTCAGCAAGGGCTGGAGGTGTCAGGGCTGCTGCCCCCCCTCCTCTCAGTCACCTTCGTAGCGCCTCTTAACAGGTCAGCAAGGGCTGGAGGTGTCAGGGCTGCCCCCCCCCTCCTCTCAGTCACCTTCGAAGCACCTCTTAACAGGTCATCAAGGGCTGGAGGTGTGAGGGTTGCCACCCCGCTGTGCCTCTCCAATGCTGCTGAGTATCTTGGCTGCTAGCCCAATTCACAGGCGATAGCCACATAAAGCAGACCCCCCAGGATATAGCGAAAAATGCCGCGATTTCTACAAAAATGCCGATTTCGCAGGCATTTTTGTAAAAATCGCGGCATTTTTAAAAAAGTGCCGATTTCGCAGCAAATCGCAAAATCGCAAAATCGCGATATCCTGGAGGGTCTGATTAACAGAGATTATTGTACACATGTATGTTACTTGGAGAAGGTTGTTCTCAGAGAGAGGAGGCAGGCAGAGGATGGAAGGGAAGCAGGGGCCTTTTGAAAGATGAAAGAAAGGTGAGATCTCTGTTGTGTCCCACCTTCAAAGGCAGCACAACGCCTCAGAGTCTTAGAGTGCTTTTGTTTGCTTGCTCTTTTCATGTAAAGTTGGGCACCTTGTTGAGGAGTTGGCCTCCTGCCCCTTCCCCCGGGTCTTTTCCCCATCTCACTGCTCCCTCCCAATCTTGTCTCTGTCTCTTCCCGGAAGTTCCTCTTTGGGGTTGCAGATAGACTGCTAGCCTCTCCAGCATAATGTCATTCATGGGTAGTGACGTAGCTAGCCATATGGAGGTCCCAGCTTTTGCCGCCTGCGGCGACTCCATTGAAGAGTGGGGCGGGGGAGGGGGGTGCTGGCGCCCCACGACGGCTGAAATGTAGAGCATGGGGGGAATTTGCCTCCCCCGAGATGGCAGGCTGGAGTGGGAGGAGGCCTCAAACCCCCAGTATTGAGAGATGTACTCTGTGCTCAAAGGAAGCCATAACCTGAAGATCATACAAGCAAGGAAATATATGGGTAACTGGGTACCCAGTGGGGTTCAAATAAAGCAAGTCAAATTACAAGCAGATAGGGCAAGTGCCAGGCAATGGGGCTGGGACAGTGCATGTCCCAGCCAGAATAGCAGAGCGGATGAAGTGCCAATTTCATGCCACATCAGTAAAGCACAAGGAGAGTCTTCTGCTTGTCATGTCAGAAGAGATGGGGTAAATGTTGTCTCTTACCAGGTCATTGAGGCTAGGTAAGTATAGTATCTTGGCAGGCCAGTATTATTATTGCAGGGCTTGATTGAATATTTTACATGGCAGGTGAGACAGATTGGGGTAGAATCATTCATGTACAAAATGTGTTAGGTTGCAGCAGACATCACATGACAGAAAGGATGGCTGGAACAAAGCCAGTCATATGCTAGGTCAGTTGGGGTAGGGACTACCCAGGCATATGCCAGATTAGCGGATATAGTGCATACCCATTCGCTTGCTAAATCAATGGGGCTGTTGTGGAGCCATAACTTAGCAGGTTAGGTGAACCAGGGAAGAGGCAATCATATTCAAATTAATTGGGATGGTGGTAGAGAAGAATCACATGATAGTGAAGTAGGGCTGTGACAAATACAATTACTTTGGAAGCCAACAGAGTCAATGTCGAGAAATTTAAATGCCATGCCTGTGAGGCTGTGGCAGACAAGTTCAAAGGCTCTGCCTCAGCTCCGCTATCTTTTAGGATCTTTTCAAGTCAGTATGGCTGAGCATAGAAAGTGAAGAGAGTAGGATACAATTGCACTCTTTAATTCTCAAATATAGTAATTCTAATAAAACTTTAAAGTGCTCAGGTGGGTATCGCCTTCTGATCCAATGGTGTGAAAATATGAAAGAATAGCGTCCTCCCCGATGGGAAAAATGTCCCCACCGATCACTTAAAAATCAAATTCTACATGTAGTTTCTTTCGAGAAATGCAATTTAATCCATTCGTACATCATACATCATTGAGCTCTTGGTCTCGTAGTGCCCGCTTTACCTCTAGGAAACTTCGACGCTGCTTCTGCACTCTCAATGTGAAGTCTGGAAAAAACATAATCTTGCTGTTCTCCAGGGTAAGTGGCGGGGCCGCCCTTGACGTTTGCAGAATAACATAGCAGTTTCGAAAGTTAAACATCCGTGCCAGCAGCAGCCAAGGGGGCGCCACTGGCCTCGGACAACCTCCACTCGATGAGCTCTTTCAATCATGAAACATTTGGAGAGTCCTCTGGGTTGTAGATGCTTAAGGACCAATTTTTCCACGAAAAGGTCAGACGCCTGCCCCTCTGCGCGTTCCGGAACGCCAAAAATGCGAATGTTGTTCCGTCGCATTCGACCTTCATAATCGTCCAGCTGCAGGGCCATCGCTTTGTGAGAAGAGCGGAGGCCAGTAATTTGTTTGTTTGTTAGGGCGGTGTCAGTGACCAGGTCGTTGGCAGTGTTCTCTACTGTTCCTACCCTCTCTGCAATCTTCTTCATGTTCTCTCGGATCAGCGCCACATCTGTGGCCACCGTGTCGATTCGCACCTCAAGGGAGGTCCGTATCGCCGTGATTGCCTCAAGTAGATCCTTATTCGATGGTTCCGTGGTGTCCCCTGGTGTCACTGCCTCTGTTCGGTCTTCAGCCTGCTGCT
This sequence comes from Lissotriton helveticus, assembly GCF_964261635.1. Classification (NCBI taxonomy): domain Eukaryota; kingdom Metazoa; phylum Chordata; class Amphibia; order Caudata; family Salamandridae; genus Lissotriton; species Lissotriton helveticus. The sequence goes on along the minus strand of NC_136063.1, from coordinate 480,461,213 downwards.
TCAGCCAGGCGAATTACTCTAACTTGGTCTGGGTCGTTGTTAGAAATGGGATTTCTGGTTGGCTAAGGCTTGTGCCAAAGCCAGGCAGAAACCACCACTCTAGTCAGAGCAAAGGAGTTACACGCCAAAGATAACCCCTGCTCACCCCCTTGGTAGCTTGGCACAAGCAGTCAGGCTTATCCCGCAGGCCATGTGTAAAGCATTTGTGCACGCACACAACAGCAACAACATCCCAGGGACACTACAAAAGGAACTCCACACAAGGTTGTATCAAAAATAGCCTTTGTATTCTCAAAACACATCAGATAGTAAACACATAACATACACTGTGCCAACTGGCACGGGCAATATTCACAAGGGATTATTTACACAGGACAGGGCCACGTGGGCCACTGTCAGGATCAACACTTAGCAGAAATTGGTACAAGTAAAAATAGATCATAAACATACAACCAGTGGCTAGACCCTACCTCCGAAGTATACCTCACATTAGGGGCGTAACTCACACAGTGAAACATAATCTCACTAGCATAACCACATGAAATGCAAAATAACCTCATAATCATGAACCACAGTTTAGGGGTATCAGATACAGGGTGCATAAAACATACTAAACACATTACATTTCCTAGCACCACATCACTTTAGCGCATAATCACATTAGGGCCTTGCGCCCTATACATCTACCAGCCCCCTGGCCAACTGGTCATCTCCAAAGGGGCTCAAATGCCCTGTGTCCAGATTGTCAGGGCGCGCTGCCAAGGCAGCGCCAGTCAAGGGTGCGCCATCTGTACAGAACCTAAATGTTGCAGCTGCCGACTACTTGCTGGGCAGCTGGGCACAATAACGGGGCCTAAACGCTGCAGCTGGCACTAAGTGCTGCACAGCTGTGAAAGGCCTGCCACCTCTGTGCCACTTCTTTCCCCTTCAGGGACTCTTACTCAAATGGCGCCTAAACAGTGCAGCTACCCACTACATGCTGGGCAGCTGTAAATCCACTGGGGCCTGGCACCACTGTGTCACTCCTGTCCCTCTCAGGGACTCCTAAATCAAAACTGCGCCTGTCGTTGGAGCCACCTGGCTCAAAGAAAAATAGGGGCCTTGTAGCCGTCTGGCTCTGGAATCAACTTTGCCCCAGGAGCCCACTGGCTCCTTAAATAATCAGAGATGCCCCCAAAAGTTGGAGCCATAGGCTCAGTAAATACATAAGGTACCCCTGGGGGAGCCACTGAGGCTTTGCAACCAACTGGGGCTTCGATGGAGCCCTCAGGCTCTAGGAACAATGTGGCAAGAATGTGGCAAAGGATATGGGACCTTTAAAACGTTGGTGCGGCCCACTGCCATCCGGGGCCGCCCTAAATGCAACCCTGCCACTGTGGGAGCGGCCCGCTGCCATCCGGGGCCGCTCTAAAGACACTGTCCCCACTGTGTAGAGCACTGGCACCTGAAACAGGACATGCCCACTCAGGGTTGGACCACACTGGGCTCTTACGATAATTAGTGCCCCCACTGTTGGAGCGACCCTCCCTTCAGGCGGGGGCCGCTCAGGACACAGGCCGGCTTGGACCGGCACCATCAAGGCACACCCGGAGCCCCCCCAGGCCTTGCCAATTCACTGGGCTGTTCTCGGGGGATTCCAGCCTTCACTCAACTCGGGAGGCGGGACTCTTCACTGGGATGCGGCCTCCGGGGCTCCCTTCACTCATGGGAGCCCCGCACCACGACGCCTGGCACTAACGTGGGGCGCATTAGGTGCCTCTTTACCCGGTCCTCCTCAGGCGGCAACAGTGCTTCTCTCGGTGCGGCGGCAGCGGACAGGGCTCTCCTGCTGCGGACAGCCTCGTCGGGTACCGCTGCACCGTGCTTCTTCTGGGGACAACTCCTCGATGCTGCAGGGCTCCCTCCGCTCATGGGAGCCCTGCCGAGCTGCCATACTCCTTCTCTCCCTACCTGGGAGATCCCACGCAGCACGGCTCCCCCCCTGGCAAAGGGGGGAAGCAGAAATGACGAACACCGGCCCCGCCCACAACCAGGCGGCGGGCTGGACTTCAGCTTCCGGTTCTCCTCCCGGGCTTCAGCTGCGATTCTTTGGCAAAGAAGGGTAGGCTCCCTCGATATAAAAAGTGCACCACGGGGTGGGCACACGTTCTATTAAAAGAAAAGGAATGAGCGCAAAGGCGCGGGGTGGGCACCCGCGCATATAACTAACCAAATAAGCGGGGTGGGCACGCAGGCCATCTCGGGGGAATCCCTCGCCAAGGATTCCTTTTCCTCTTCAGGCAGCACCACGCTGCCAGGCCCACACAGTCCTCTTTCCCTGAGGCATTTAGAGTACAGCGCTCCCAAGGCGCTTAGGCTATAACAAGCCTTGGCAATGGTAAAACAAAAAGGTCCCATAAGTCCATCAGGCATCCAGGGGCAGGGCAGGGCCTGGGAGGCAAGCCTTTCCCTGGGCCCCAGCAGCAGCACGCAGCAAGTCAGGAACAAGAACATTTTTCATGAGGTCACAGCCCCTTTTTAGGTCTCGTGACCTATCAATGCGCATGCGCATTGAGAGAAGCGAGACTATAGGGCTTTAAACAAAGTTTAACTAACTGTGGCGATTTGGTGCTGTGCCCGTGCGCTTTTAGGTCAATGCGCAAGCGCATTGACCTAAAATGCGCGTGCACATCACCAAATCGCCGTCTGTTCCCTCAGTCGCACTCCTCCCACACCTTTGAAGTGAAGCTTAGCTTCACTTCAAAGGCCCCTGCTGCTTTCACACCCTCTCCCCGATCCGCCCCCTCCCCTGCCCGCCTTGTCACATTTCTCCTCCCCCCCCTTCTCTGCCTTCCCTCCGTCACTCTGCCCCCTCCCCTGCCTGCATTTTACAGACTTCCTGGAGGAGGGAGAGAAACATTTGCTGCTTTAGGCTACCAGCTTTGAGGGACTGGTATACAGAACATTGTACACCCAGTATGCCAAAGTTTTCGGTGGTAAACGTGATTCGTCCTATATTAATATTTTAGGACAAGCTACACAGAGATTTTAAGAGTAAAGAAGGCGGTTGCTTAAATAATCCATACAAAAGGCTTTACGATCTCCAGTTACAGCTTGCAATGCCGTGCTGCATAGCTTTGTACTGAATCACAGGCCCGTTGCATGTGCAGACCCATCCTTCTAGATAAACACACTTTCGAGCTGGGATCTCTATTTGTAATGTGCCTTTCACGCACTCAGCTGGCCAGAATTGCTGCGCAAACAGCCTTTCATTGTCAGAGTAAACTTTGAGGAAAATTACACTCCACCAGTAGGAATACTATACAGATAAATGCCTCTAAACGGCGAATAAAAATTAAACTGGCTAATGTCGCTGAGCTGTTACCACTGCGCCATTCCGTGTTTCTTTCTTTTTTTTTTTATTACTTTTACTCATGCTTAGATTGGAATTTCTGAAACCGGAGCATGACTTCAGCATTTCACTTCCTTCCAGAGATGATTTTTTTTTTCCATCAGCCTACACTCCTGTGCCTCGCGATTGTGACTCCAGCAGGAAATGGGAGGCAGAAAAAAAGCAGCTTTTTAACTTTGTTGAAACAATGAAAATGTACTTCGGAGTTCCTTTATTTTAGTTCGTATTCGTAGCCGCGGGAGCGCTTTGCACGAACCATATAATTACGCTCAGATGGCGGTTGAAAGCATGTGCGTCTAAAAATAAAACTGCTTACCTGGTGATTGGTTACCTTACTTCCTGTTTGCACGTGACTGGATAGGTAATCCTGGTAGTGGGATTTTTCAACTGGCCCCCTATGGTATCTGAACTTGCAATCAAATATGATGGCTATGGTTTAGTAAACTATACATTTACGGAACGCTTTATTTGTATCCTTTCTTGGGCCGTGCCCCCCCCCCCCCATTCCGCTGGAATGTCCAGTACTCTGGGGGCTCGGCGATCAAAGTAGACCTGGCGTAATATTTCATGTTAATGATTTACTGCACTTAAATGAATATCTAATTAGCAGTTTTTAGAAGTTGTATGATCCCCCTCATCAAGGACAGCACTTTTAAACATATAAATAGTATTCAATGTAGTCTGTTTAATAACATACTTTGCAGCTAAATTTCCTGGGTCTGCACATTATTCCTACACTTGTACAACCGACTTATCAAGATGAGACGTTGGTGAGTACCTCCTAAAACGTATTTATATTAATGTAGATTTTATTTTAAATATATATATTTGTACTGATTTACCTTGTAACATTACATTTGTGTTGGTTACAGTGCATAGGCTCTCAGTACTTAGATCATGACACCATACCTAAATGATGTAACTCACAGACCACGAAGATACAATGTTACTCACAGATGACCCGGGTAATAAATGAAAATACATTTGGACTGCTAAAGGTCACATTTCGCTACCTACATAATATTAGTGGCACTCTCCAATATTCCCCATACGTGGCTAATAAAACTGTGGCAGCTTGTAATATTGCAACCAGAAGGAGCCTTCTCATACAGGCTTATGTTGATACTTCTGACAAGGAAGAGGAATTCCAACACACAATACATTTCAGGATGCCACAACCACACCCACCACCACTACATCCACCACCACATCCACCACAACCACCACCCCATCCACCACCACCACCACCACATCCACCACCACATCCACCATCACCTCCACATCCACCATGACATCCACCGCCACATCCACCACATCCACCACCAACACATCCACCACCACCACATCCACCACCACATCCACCACCACTTCCACCACTACCGCATCCACCACCACCACCGCATCCACCACCACCACCACATCCACCACCACCCCCACCACCACTACATCCACCACCACATCCACCACAACCACCACCCCATCCACCACTACATCCACCACCACATCCTCCACAACCACCACCCCATCCACCACCACCGCATCCACCACCACCACCGCATCCACCACCACATCCACCGCATCCACCACCACCGCATCCACCACCACATCCACCATCACCACCATATCCACCATCACATCCACCACCACATCCACCATCACCTCCACAACCACCACCACCACCACCACCACTTCCACCACCACCGCATCCACCACCACCACATCCACCACCACTTACACCACCACCGCATCCACCACCACCACATCCACCGCATCCACCACCACATCCACCACCGCATCCACATACACCACTTCCACCGCATCCACCACTTCAAACGCATCCACCACCACCACATCCACCACTTCCACCACATCCACCACCTCATCCACCACCTCATCCACCACCTCATCCACCACCGCATCCACCACCACCACATCCACCATACCCACCACCATCACTTCCACCACCACATCCACCACCACTTTCACCACATCCACAACCACCACCACCACATCCACCACCACTTTCACCACATCCACAACCACCACCACATCACCACATCCACCACCACCACATCGACCACATCCACCACCACATCCACCCCCACATCCACCATCACCACCACCACCACATCCACCACCACATCCACCACCACCATATCCCCCAGATCCACCACATCTATATGTGTGTGGCTCTGTGTGTGTTTAGGGGCAAATGCAATGTTCTTGGATTTTCATCACAATAAAATACACTGAACATAATCTTCACAAAAGTTATTTACAAACATTTAAGCTATTGCCATTATAAATTACAATAACTTTTATTTAAGTATTAATTATTTACAAAATTAAAAGCCATTGTTATTTGTAATATCAAGACATATAAGTCACGTACATACAACACACATTGCATTACAAATGCTATAGGTGTCACATTTGCAAAAGTTAAAACTATTGACATTGTTACTGACAAAGCTATTAATTTTGCTACTTTCAAAACCAACACATAAATAAAAAAAGTGTCATTTACAATACCAATAGCTCAAACTTTCCTAATGCGAGACCTATTGCATTTCCAATGCTTGTTATACACAGAAATCCTTTGTCTCCAAAGGTGCAGGCAAGGAGTGAACAAGATGCAACTGGTTCTGGAGCGCTTTGTTTTACTCAGCCCATCTCCCTATTCATAGGACAGGCCAGGGATATCAGACACACCCAGGGGGTGGAGCCAGCATTGTGGAGGGAAGGCCTACCCTATTCAGGTCACAGGTGCAACTCCTCCCTGCCATCAACATGCAGATCTCCCCATTCACCACCGGGCAGACCAATCCTGACTCCTGGAGCCAGGCACACCAGCCAGCTCCAGCCAATCACAAGCCAAATAGTCAATTCACATTCACTGCACAGACATGCCAACTTCTAAAAGTGGCACTTCTCCACTAGACAAAATAAATCTGCGCACATCATCGCGCAACATTTAATCTCATGAGTACGCACATACCAAACTCGACCCTGCACTCCCCACACATCAGGAACTTCCCTGGACACACATATCCCCATGCATTCCTATGGGAGGGCAGGCCACTCTCACCACACATACACAGGGAGCACACTCACTTACACTGGACCACAGCGAAAAAGTGCACAGAGGCCTAAAATCACCAACACCAGGTTACAGAGACAGGCTAGGAAAATGCAAAAAGTTTCGGGGTGAACTTGCCAAAAGGGCCAAGTCCAACACAACCCCCTTCCAGCCAAAACGCAGGGCAGACCATTCACTCCCTTGATGGGCTTCCCTGCTTTTGGCGATAGAACATGGACGTCAGCCCACACTGCAGGGACACCCTCTGTTTCTACGCCACTCTGAACCCACATGGTTTCCTCTAAACAAGAACTCTCCGGCCCAACTAGGATACCCCACTGGTATTCTTTAGTTGTCCACGACCAGGACCAGGCCCTAGGCCATCCCGATGTCACAGGTCCTTGCCAAACCATAGAGTGGGGGGCAGTAACCCCTAGCACACAATAGCCATTCTCCACTCTCCTTCTCAGTGTAGTTCCAAACTACCACTGATCCCTCAACCTAGGGTCTGCACCCTCAGGCTGACAAGAGGTCACGGACAAGAATGCCCTCCCTACTTCTACTTCGGGGTTTCCGCACCCTCCCAGGGAAGCACCCTCTAGAACACAACTCTCTCACCAGTTCAGGACCTCTCTCCATCACTGGTCTACCTCCTGGGATCTACATTCACCGGATGCACCGGGGTCAGAGGCGAGGACTCCCTCCCTCTGCACCCCCTTCCAGAGTTCTGCACCCTCCCACTGTAGAGCAGGGTCTCTCTCTTTTAAGATGGGCCGCACCTGCTCTCAGGGTAGTACTACCATAGGGATGTATGACGTTACCACGCATACTTTTACAACGCCTACCTTTACATCGCAAGTTTTACAACGCATACCATTACAATGCATAATGCTTTTGGGCGCTGGATAGTGAATAGTTTAATTTACTATTCCAACTCTGTCACCGTGGATAGTAGGGAAGGTGTTGGATAGTAAATTAAACCTATTCCCTATCCTAGAGCGCCCCTCCAGAGGCCCCACAAATGGTCAAGCACTCTGGGCGGTCAAATGCCCAGCGAACCAGGACTTCACAGGGAGCACGCATACCCCCCTTGAGGGTGGTACATCACTAATGTGTCGTGTGACAGTCTACTTGTCTCTCAGAACAGAAGTAGCGTCACCATAGTCACTCACGGATGGCTCAGCCGTTCTGGCTGTCCCCTGACCCCCTGGCTTTTCCACTGGGGTTGGTTGTCCCCTCTCACACCTCAACCAGGACTTCTGCACCCTCCACTTAGGAGCAGTACTGCCCAACACCAGGACCACCGGAGTTCTGGTTATAGAAACTCCCCGTCCTCTAGAGGCAGGAAAATCCCTCAAATGACCTGCCAGTACAGCCTAGGCCTCACATCTGGCGCTCCCTTAGCGAACCCTCTAGACCCTGAGACAGGGTTTCAGGCACATGGAGACACACGGTCCCACCCACTCCTTCTCCTCAGAGACAGGACGTGGGCCCCTACACCCTTCCCATTCTATTGGGACCTAGCTGGGCTACACATGAACCTCTTCCCCCACACAGGACCAGAAGATACACAAGCCACTCCTTTTGGAATCACTCCCCAATACCTCTGCAAGACCTCTAGCACACCGCCAGAGGTCCACCTTCTCGTCCAGTGCCTCTGCAGGACCTCCTGCACACCACCAGAGGTACACCTCCCGAGCAAGCTCCTTTTATCACAAAAAGAACTCACACCAACTCCTCAAGTTCAACACACCACTCATCCACACGCCCCCTCCAGACTGGTGAGACAGTTCCTCACTGCCCCTGACTCTCAACCTGTACCCCTCTTACTGAGCACCAGGCACCATACTCTGGGCACTGGGAATGGGACTTCATGCACTGAACACATTTTTGCTGCCACCACTGGCTCCCAGCGTACTGGGGAATCCAGACACACATACTACACTCAGGCGATAACCACCCTCCCGAGCTAGCCATTTCTCCTCCACACCCCCTCTCTCCTATCCACCCACACCTCTGGGGACAGGAACAGGGATTGGGCACTGGACCCAGCAAGGGACTCCCTATCTATGGGAACCTCCCCACCTACTGGCGTCCCACCCTGTTATTTTCTCTCTTGAGGAAGATATATACACAGAAACATCATTCCATGACAGGAGAGATAAGAATTGCCCCTGAGGAAGGCACCACTAGGTGCCGAAATGCATTGGGCTCCTCAAGAAACAACTAATTCAAAATGCTGTGTACAATGTTGAAATGCTCTGAAAATTAACATGATAAAAGTATAATGTAATGTATGAGTGTAAATTGTTATAAATATGAATAACAAGAAAAAGTATATGAGAATAAGAATGATTAAAAATTAAACTGACAATTAAGGTATATCATTTGGTAGATAGAGGTTTAAACTATCAAGAAAATAAGGTGCGGAGCACCAGGTGAACAGTGCACGATTAGGTGGGCAGGAAACACAATTTAAAAAAAAATGACACTCTTGAGGAAAAACAAAATTAAAAACAATAATTCCCAACATGTGACTATCTAAAATGCAGAGTTTTGTAATGTAGCTAGTTGTCGCTGTGGTACTGTGCAAACACAAGTCCTAATCCTCACCACTGATCACCAATGTTAGAAAGGGGATTTCTGGTTGGCTAAGGCTTGCGCCAAAGCCAGGCAGAAACCACCACTCTAGTCAGGGCAAGGGAGTTACATGCCAAAGATAACCCCTGCTCACCCCCTTGGTAGCTTGGCACGAGCAGTCAGGCTTATCCCGGAGGCCATGTGTAAAGGATTTGCGCACGCACACAAGAGCAACAACATCCCAGGCACACTACAAAAGGAACTCCACACCAGGTTGTATCAAAAATAGACTTTGTATTCTCAAAACACATCAGATAGTAAACACACAACATACACTGTGCCAACTGGCATGGGCAATATTCACAAGGAATTATTTACACAGGACAGGGCTACGTGGGCCACTGTCAGGATCAACACTTAGCAGAAGTTGGTACAAGTAAAAATAGATCATAAACATACAACCAGTAACCACTGGTAATTACTGTACTCCACCTCTACCTGTAACATAAACTCCATTAGGCACAGTCACATCAGGCGCGAATTACATTCTCCTCCCACCTCACCAGCATAAACACATTATGCAATCTCCTCACTAGTCTAAACATATTAGACCCTTGCTCCGAAGTATACCTCACATTAGGGGCGTAACTCACACAGTGAAACATAATCTCACTAGCATAACCACATGAAATGCAAAATAACCTCATAATCATGAACCACAGTTTAGAGGTATCAGATAGAGGGTGTGTAAAACATACTAAACACATTACAGTGGAGAGGTGTGGCTCACTGGTTAGAGGCGGCAGACCTGTAAGCAGAGAACGGCCCGGGACCAGGGTTCAATTCCCGACGCGGCAGGGTCGTGGACCAGGGTCAAAACGGACTCGATAATTCTCGCCTCAGTGCCTACTCTAACCAGGGAACACACTCGGCAACTCTGGGCATTAAGCTTGCTTCATCTCTACAACGGCCCCCCACAGATGCCAGGGATGCCTGGTTTCACCCTGGAGATACCCAGAAAGGGACGATCTCACAGGGAAAACCAGGACGGGTTCCCCAGTGGTCTACAGCGCCAGGACACTCGGGTAGAGTAACAGTGCGCTTTACAAGTATCCCACACACACACACACACATTTCCTAGAACCACATCACTTTGGCACATAATCACATTAGGGCCTTGCACCCTATACATCTACCAGCCCCCTGGCCAACTGGCCATCTCCAAAGGGGCTCAAATGCCCTGGTCCAGAATGTCAGGGCGCGCTGCCAAGACAGCGCCAGTCAAGGGTGCGCCATCTGCGCAGAACCTAAACATTGCCGCTGCCCACTACTTGCTGGGCAGCTGAGCACAATAACGGGACCTAAACGCTGCAGCTGGCACTAAGTGCTGTGCAGCTGTGGAAGGCCTGGCACCTCTTTGCCACTTCTGTCCCCCTTAGGGACTCTTACTCAAATGGCGCCTAAACGGTGCAGCTGCCCACTACTTGCTGGGCAGCTGTAAATTCACTGGGGCCTGGCACCACTGTGCTGCTCCTGTCCCTCTCAGGGACTCCTAAATCAAAACTGCGCCTGTCGTTGGAGCCACCTGGCTCTAAAGAAAAATAGGGGCCTTGAAGCACTCTGACTCTGGAATCAACTTTGCCCCAGGAGCCCACTGGCTCCTTAAATAATCAGAGATGCCCCCAAACGTTGGACCAATTATAATACTGCCAAAGCTGGTAGTAAACACTGCGCACTGTGCATGAGTAGTCTTCACGGACTCTGTTGGTCCACTTAATAAGTAAACAAATAAATCATATACATATTATGTTTTTCTAAAAAAAAAATTGTTATTGTTAATCATCCACATTCATTTTTGTATGTGTTATACAGTTAATGTTGAACAAATGAATATACCATAATCACTTGAATCACATAAAAAGAAATCAACTTTAGGTCCATTAATACATGAATCCAGTGAGATGATAATGAACAAAGCGTAACAATCTATACATAAATCAATATATTCTTGACGATAACCATCTTGAAAATGCCCGATGCATTTCGGGACAGTTATGTCCCTTCTTCAGGGGAAATCTGTGAAAGCAAAACAATTTCTCCAAATTTATGCTCAAGTGTCAATATTGTCAATCAAAAATGACTATACATAAAGGCACACCATGCATGGGTTTTAGCTAAACAGAAGTGCAAATGCAGTGATACTGATATTAAACGAAGCAGCATGTCGCGAGTGCTAGTGCACTGAATCAACCATATGGTGCACTGAAAGAGTGAGATCCATAAAGTATCGAATAATAACCACGTGATTAGGAAAAGGTATGCAACTGATAAAAGGTGTCAACAGAAACTACGCCCCGTGATGCTCAGTGATGAAAAAAATGTGGATGTGTGAGAGCACACTGGTATAAAACTGAACTACCTGGTTTGGACCACGTTCTAACATCTGTGAAAGAACAGCATGAAACACATTGAAACCACCTATAACCAATGGTGCTTAAAAAATATATGCAGCACCAATTCAGCATCCTCACAGGTCGAAACACCGCCTACCTGGATGTGTATGACGATAGACCCTATTCGATAGTGGGCTACTGCTCCAATGCTGGAGATTATGGTGAAAGGCTGCAAAAATGATAACACCATCCCCCTTAGTCTAATAATAAAACAGCTGTAGTGCTGTACAGTATTGCGTCACACCTATAGCATTGCTGTCACTCACCCACGAAAAATAAGTAATCGATCGCCTTCTTGCTCCTACGAGTTATACATGTAAGCTGTGATGTTCCGTTGTGCGATAAATTTACCAAATCTGTAGAAATAAACTAAACGTTACTGACCAGAATGCTGGGGCATAACTTAACTAACTGTTTAAAAGTGCTAAGCACCGGAAAATGCCATCTTACTTGTGTGAGGCACAAAGTGCTCGCAAAGTGAAGACGTCTCTCTCTCTCGGAGTCGCAATGCAAACAGGTAAACACAAACCCGTCTAAGCCTCGCGTGAGATGTTATATGCCATAAACATCAATAAAGGACTGTAGTAATGCGCGAGGAGCGCCATCTTGGAGTAGGTTGCAATGAATGCTGCAATAACGTTAGAAGCTATGGAAGTCTGCCAACGGGTAAAAAACGGGGAAATAATCATTTATAAAAACAGAGCCTAAATAATCCAGGAATCTCACACAGGGTTGCAGAAGAATAATGGATGATGGAGTGCCATCCTGAGTGATTATTGGTGGCCAAGGTGATGTCGTGAAAACACGTGTGTTATGAAAATGTTATTGGCAAATCTATACTAATCTCTCTATTCAATGTATGTGATCTAAGAGAAATCTAGCGCACAGAGGCATTGATATCTAATGGTATAGAAACAACAGAAAATGATGCAATGTGTGTACACTGCTATAAAAGAATCGAAAAAGTGCTCACAGGATTTATATAGATGTGAATGATGGAAACCCCAAGAAACGCAAGAATACAACATGGTGCCGTACATGTTACTGGGCAACATAGTATCACAACAATGTTCATAACTATACAATCAAAAAAACGAAAAAACAAATGCAAATACATGACATGTGACATGTGCATATAAGAATCCATTGCGGTCGATGACTGTGAGGGCAAATAGAAAACTATCACATGAACATTCTATCATCAAGGAAAGTCCAGTTTATAAAAAGCAGCTCATATCGAACCGATCATTCAGCCCAATTGGTTGCATGGTACCTAAAATTTGGATCCAATGCAATTCGCCTTGCAACAACAATTTATTGCCATCCATTCCTGGTTTACTTTGAATTTGTTTAACTACTTGCACCCTAAGTTGGGAAATTGAGTGTGTAGCTTCCTCCCAATGAATCGCTAGACTGGATGTTGTATTCCTAGTCCGAATCGTACTCTTGTGTTCCGTGATTCTTACTCTCAATTTGCGTGACGTTTTGCCAATGTAAGCTTTCCCACATGGGCATTTTATGCAATAAATTATATTGACAGAAATACAGTCACACGAGTGTCTTAGTTTGATCTTTTTACCAGATAATGGGTGTGTCAATCTGTCTCCAACCGTAATGTTGTTGCAGTGAAAGCAACTGTTACATCTTTTGGTGCCTAAGTGAACCTGTTCTGCCATGTGCTGTTTAGGGTTAGCCAAAAGTGTACGGAGATTACTACCCTTAGTATATGCAAAAAGGGTTTTTTCTGAAAAGATTCCATTGAAATCTTTCTCATGTTGGAGTAAATCCCAACGTGTGTGTATAATATGTTTCACAGCATGTGAAGCAGTGGAGAATTCCGAAACGAAAACCATACGAGTGTTGGGCTGTGCTGGTTGTTTTTGTAAACATTAGTCACACGTTTTGGTCAATGCTTTTTGACGACAAGCGTCAATAATCTGAGTAGGATACTCAGATTATTGATTATCCAACCCTTTATAAGTTATTGTATCCCAAACGTTGGAGCCATGCAAAGGCTCAGTAAATACACATGGTACCCCTGGGGGAGCCACTGAGGTTCTGCAAACAACCAGGGCTTCGTTGGAACAATATGGCAAGAATGCGGCAAAGGATATGGGCCCTTTAAAATGTTGGGGCGGCCCACTGCCATCCGGGGCCGCTCTAAGGACACTATCCCCACTGTGTAGCGCACTGGCGCCTAAACCAGGACATGCCCGCTCAGGGTTGGAGCCACACTGGGGTCTTATGATAATTAGTGCCCCCATCATTGGAGCGACCCTCCCTTCAGGCGGGGGCCGCTCAGGACACAGGCCGGGCTTGGACCGGCACCATCCAAGCACACCCAGAGCCCCCCCAGCCCTTGCCAACTCACCGGGCTGTTCTCGGGGGACTCCAGCCTTCACTCGACTCGGGAGGCAGGACTCTTCACTGGATGCGGCCTACGGGGCTCCCTTCACTCATGGGAGCTCCGCACCACGACGCCTCGCACTAGTGTAGGGCACATTAGGTGCCCCTTTACCCGGTCCTCCTTAGGCGGCAACAGTGCTTCTCTCGGCGGCAGAGGGCGGGGCTCTTATGCTGCGGAGAGCCTCGTCGGGTCCCGCAGGACCGTGCTTCTTCTCGGGACAACTCCTTGATGCCGCAGGGCTCCCTCCGCTCATGGGAGCCCTGCCGAGCCGCCATACTCCTTCTCTCCCTACCCGGGAGATCCCACCCAGCACGGCTTCCCCCTGGCAAAGGGGGGAAGCGGAAATGACGAACACCAGCCCCATCACAACCAGGCGGCGGGCCGGACTTCAGTTTCGGTGCTACTCCCAGGCTGCGGCGGCGATTCCTTTGGCAATGAGGGGTAGACTCCCTCGATATAAAAAGCACACCACGGGGTGGGCACCCGTTCTATTAAAAGAAAAGGAATAAGCGCAAAGCCGCGGGGTGGGCACCCGCGCATATAACTAACTAAATAAGCGGGGTGGGCACCCACAGCTGACACGCAGGCAATCTCAGGGGAATCCCTCGCCAGGGATTCACGTTCCTCTTCAGGCAGTGCCGCGCTGCCAGGCCCACACAGTCCTCTTTCCCTGAGGCATTTAGAGTACAGCGCTCCCAAGGCTCTTAGGCTATAACAAGCCTTGGCAATGGTAAAACAAAATGGTCCCAGAAGTCCATCAGGCACCCAGGGGCAGGGCAGGGCCCAGGGAGGCAAGCCTTCCCCTGGGCCCCAGCAGAAGCACACCCCTGGTAGATTCAAGTCAGGAACAAGAACATTTTTCATGAGGTCACAGCCCCTTTTTATACACAGAAATCCTTTGTCTCCAAAGGTGCAGGCAAGGAGTGAACAAGATGCAACTGGTTCTGGAGCGCTTTGTTTTGCTCAGCCCATCTCCCTATTCACAGGACAGGCCAGGGATATCAGACACACCCAGGGGGTGGAGCCAGCATTGTGGAGGGAAGGCCTACCCTATTCAGGTCACAGGTGCAACTCATCCCTGACATTAACATGCAGATCTCCCCATTCACCACCGGGCAGACCCATCCTGACTCCTGGAGCCAGGCACACCAGCTAGCTCCAGCCAATCACAAGCCAAATAGTCAATTCACATTCACTGCACAGACATGCCAACTTCTAAAAGTGGCACTTCTCCACTAGACACAATAAATCTGCGCATATCATCGCGCAGCATTTAATCTCACGAGTTCGCACATACCAAGCTCGACCCTGCACTCCCCACACATCAGGAACTACCATGGACACACATATCCCCATGCATTCCTATGGGAGGGCAGGCCACTCTCACCACACATACACAGAGAGCACACACACTTTACCCTGGACCACAGTGAAAAAGTGCACAGACGCCTAAAATCACCAACACCAGGTTACAGAGACAGGCTAGGAAAATGCAAAAAGTTTCGGGGTGAAGCTGCCAAAAGGGCCAAGTCCAACTGTCGTTGTCCAATTATCACGGCCAGACACCATTGTCCATTGCCAAGGGAACACCACCAACGATCAAGGCGCCGCTGCTACTCCCCGCCGCCTGCAGTGAATACCTTCACTCGGCCTGTCGGTTTTCGCAGGAAGCACCCTACACAGAGGAGTATCTGACTAGGTCTGTTGCGTAATGCGTGTAGCAGGAATGTTAAATGTTAAATGTCGTATACTTGTAAAGCGCACAGCTGCCCCAGCAAAGGGGCGTTCCGGCGCTGTATACCGCTGGGGAACCCATCCTGGCTTTCCCTGTGAGATGGTCCCTCCTGGGCATCTCCAAGGTGAAGACAAGCATCCCCAGCGCTGATGGTGCCGTTAGTGGAGATTAAGCAAGCTATTGCCCAGAGTTGCTGAGTGGGACCCATGGTTAGAGTAGGCACTGAGGTGAGAATTATCGAGTCCGCTGACCTTGGCCCAAGACCCTGCCGTGTCAGGAATCAAACCCTGGTCCCGGGCCAACCTCTGCTTCCGGGTCTGCCGCCTCTAACCAGTGAGCCACACCACTCCACAGGAAAGATAATACAGAACAGTTTCCCAGCTGTGGGCGGCTGGTCGAGGATCAGGGCCAGATCCCCTCAGTCATAAAAATCACCTCTTCACTGCTGTGTGTTTCGCCCCTACCATGTGGCAAGTGAGTCGTGAGGGGAGACTGAAGACTCAGAGGTCCATGGAGCAAGAGTCTCTCTTCCAGGCATATCGGGGGCACCTGAGCACCAGCACCTCCACTATGCCCACTGCTCCATGGGCAGAGATGTCATAACTTGCATGGGTCAAAGCTGCTCCGACCCTCCGGGGCCCTGCAGCTGTACCCTCCAGGTCCCAGTGCTCCAGCAGTGACCCCCCCCAGCGACCAATCCCGGTCTCATAAGCTTGTTCCCAGACTGGCTGTTGTGTCCATGGGGTAGCACCAGGTCTGAGACCTATACATTGTCTCTTGCAACCACAAAAAAACCCTCAGGCCCGAGCCGCAGGCCCATAGGAGAGTGCAACTTCACTTGAGGGCCACTTCTAGCCTTCCCTCGCTAGCCACTCCTTGTCTGTACCGCGTGGGACCGCCACATTACCACTATGTCCTTTGTCCATGCCCTAGTGCTCCCGCTTCGATCGGCTGCCAACCGTCTCCATAACAAGTCCTCATAAAATTTCTCCCAGCGGTGTTGTTAGTACATGAAGCATCAAGCGATCCAGGGGCCCCCAGCGCACACTCACAGGTCGATATTGGCCGCCCGCAGCTTTCTCCTTGTGGCCGCATACAGGCCTCAGGCTGCGTCAGACATGCGCGCACGTGTCTGCAATGGCCGACACCTACACACACAACGGGGGCCGCCGCACCATCCTCTTGGCCCCCGTCACTCACCGCACTTCCAGGGATGGTCCCTTCAGCCGCTGCAAGGGATCGGGTTAAGCCCACACCAACGAGGGGTGCCTCAGGTACACCGCTGGGGCTCTGTCTGTACAGGCCGCAGCTGCGGTCTTGCGTGGCACGCGGTCGGCATGGCGCCGCACTCCTTCCGGCCGGGAAAGCCACGAGGCCTCGGTTCCTGGAGCACTCGCAGGGCACTAACACCAATCAGCCCCAAATTTGTCCAGGTGGTGTCCGGGCACCACAGCAGCACTCCGACGGCACTAGGGTGGGATTCGGGCCAGCAGGAGCAAAGTTATACAGGATAGTTTGGGAGTGGCGCTCCGGAGTAAAACCACTGAGCTGCCATTCCCGTCGGTGGTTAACCACACCCCCTATAGATCATATCTTAATCTTTTGGATCCTGGTGAAGTTGGAATTGCCTCTGCAGCTTTGTATATCGAGGGACATAATATCGACTTGCAAAAGTATCGGCCAAAAAATATCGACAGACAGAATATCGACTTTGTATCTACAAACAGGTAAGTACAAAAATATAGATTAAAAAAATATAGTTTACAAAAATATAGTTTATAAAAATATCGACTTTATTAAAAACAATGTTAAATTAAATTAATATTAAAAAATAATTACTAAAATATACTTAAAAATACTTAAATTACCTTATAAAAATAAAATAATAATGAAAGTTATAAGAATTTTTTTTACAATCATATTTGTTAAAACATATATATATAGTAACATAATATAATACAAAATATCCAATATTATTACCGTAGGATAGCGGAAGTGTAAAAATTACTATTCCCACTCCAGAGAGTGCAACAGTAGGTAAGGCGCTGGATAGCGTAGAGGTAAAAATTACTATTCCCACTCCAGTGAGTGAAACAGTAGGGAAAGCGTTGCATAGCGTAGGGGTAAAAATTACTATTCCAACTCCAAAGAGTGCAACAGTAGGGAAAGCGTTGGATAGCATAGGGGTAAACATTACTATTCCCACTCCCAAGAGTGCAACAGTAGGGAAAGCATTGGATAGCGTAGGGGTTAAAATTACTATTCACACTCCAAAGAGTGCAACAGTAGGGAAAGCGTTGGATAGCGTAGGGGTAAAACTTACTATTCCCACTCCAGAGAGTGCAATAGTAGGGAAAGTAAATACTTCATCTGTTATTTAAAAATATATAAATTAATATCTATAAATAATTAATTTAAAGTAATTACCAATTTATTATAATATAACAATTAAACAATTAAAATTATGCTCTATAAACATGATGCGCATATTAATTAAACACGCCAAGATTGATCTAAGGGATCTAACAAAACAACTTGAGGAAATAGAAGGTAAAGTACAAAGTCATACTGATCAGACGGATATAATAAAGATACAAAAGGAAATGGATGCTAGGTTGGAAAATATGAAATTGAGATACAAGAGCGTAAAAAACGCAAATTCAAGAGAGATGAATTAGATTATAAATACGGACGAATTTTAACATTTGCTAAACGTTTGTAACAAATTGAAAAAGAATTATCCAATGCAAAAGTCTACACCAAATAGTACAAGTGCAAGTGACTCGGAAGTAAGTGAACCTGAAACTTCGAATGGAACAAGCAGTATCCCAAAGGTGAATTTTTTTAGAGGAAATGCACTTAATGTACATGGATCAAACAATGTCAAGAGGGAGAGGATGTGGCAGAAACACAGACAGAGGCCGAGGAAGAGGGGAAAATGCATCCCCAGCACCAGAAAAATCAGACGGTCAAAACGCAAAAAGGCATTACCCATTACGCAATCGAAAGTGAATAAAAATCTCATCATAAATCTATCAAAATACATATTATCAATGGATGAAGAAAGTGCATTGAATAAAGGATTATCTTTCTGCCCGGAAAGCCATTTTAATTATACAGAGGCAAGGATCGATCTGTATAAGTACATCAGGAAATTGAAATTGGCTAAACTACATGCAAATAAAAATAAAGGAATTTCTCTTGAACCTCTAGCACTAATAGAAAGAACTGAAATGGAACTGATAATCAGTATTGACCAGGCACAAGATTTGAAAACGATGTTTGATCTACTATACAATCTGGAGGATGATGAAATGACAGAAGAAGAAGTACTGGACCATCTTGAAATTGACATCAATCAAAAGGTGAAAAGCGGCCTAAAAAAGAAATCAAAATTTTGCCCGATATCGCCCCCTGGAAACAGAATTGATCAATTCAGTGAGGCAATAATAGAAGAACTAGAAAAAATGACAAATACTAGAAATGTAAATCGAAAGGAAAACCTCAATAAGAAAGAACGGGAAGCCATTGAACACCTAATGGAAAATAAAGAACTGACAATTAAACCGGCAGACAAAGGGGGCAATATCGTACTATTGGATACTGTGGATTATCTACAAGAGGCACAGACAACTATCAGAAATTGCAGAATAATCAAATAAATAAAATGGTAATGGATTTGAATTTTAATCTGATAAAATGGTACAATGAGAAATTGATTGATGACGATGAATTAAAATTTCTAACTAAAGACTTTTCAGTGATTCCTACAATCTATTTCCTACCTAAGGTTCATAAGACACTTCACCAACCCCCAGGGAGGCCGATTGTATCTTCATGTGATTCTTTGTATGAAAACCTCTCTAAATATGAAGATCAATTTTTAGCTCCAATTGCACAGAGCATGAGCATGAGCTCTTATATCCGAGACACAGGGGACTTTTTGAGGATACTCAACGGGATTACATGGAATAACCAATTATTGTTAATAACCATTGATGTGGTATCATTATACACATCCGTTCGACATAAGATAGGTTTACAGGCTTGTAAATACTTTTTACAACAAAGGAAGGTCACAGAAATGAAACACACACAGATGTTGTTAACCATGATCGAAATATGCTTAAAGAATAATATTTTTTATTTCAATAAAGCATTGTTTCAGCAAAACTGTGGAACGGCCATGGGAATATAATTTTCTCCCAACTATGCTTACATAACGATCGAATGGTGGGAGAAGTTGGTGGCATGGGACACAGAAAATCAAGAGTATCTGGATAAAATTATATTGTGGGTCTGCTTTATAGATGACCTATTCCTGATTTGGAATGGCACAGAACAAGAGTTTCAGAGCTATTTTCAAAAACTGAATAATAATCAAATAGGTCTGTCATTCACATGCAATATGAGCAGAACACAAACTGCCTTCCTTGACACATTGATCTATATAGAAGATGACAAAATACACTCAACGCTCTATCGAAAAGAAACAGCTATTACTACTAACAGCATACTACATGGGACTAGCTTTCATCCGAAGCCACTAATTGCTGGTATCCCCTATGGGGAATTCATGAGAATGAAGCGGAACTGTTCAAAAACTGATGATGCTGAAGAAAAGATCGAAGAGACTATGGATAGACTAAAATCAAGAGGATATAAAGACTATACATTGAAAAAATGCAAAAGAAGAATTGACCAAAAGACAAGGGAGGAAATCCTGATACCAAAAATAAAGACAAATATTGAAGAACAAAAACCACGCTTTATTACAACATATAGTAAAGAAAGTGGGAAAATCATGGGAAAATTGAAAAAATATTGGCATGTGATTGAAAAAGATCCAGATATAGGAAAATTACTGGGATCAAAATCTACAGTAACCTATAGAAAAACAAGATCATTGAAAGACATGTTGGTAAAAAGTCATTTCTCGCAACAAGCAGACAGCAATTGGTTACTGAATCAACAAAATGGATTCTACAAATGTAACTCCTGCAAGGCGTGCAAAATTGGCAAGAACAAAAAATCAATTATAGAACCAAATGGGAACACAATTGTTTTGAGTGAGAAGATCACATGTACGTCACAATATGTGATATATATTATTGAATGCAATTGTGGTAGTAAATACATAGGAAGTACTACTTGCACTTTGCGCAAACGCATTCTGGAACATATTAGAGCGGTGAAAAACAAAGACACTTCATAAGCACCCGCTAAACACATGATGATATGCCAGAAAGGAGATTGGAGATCAATGTTACTATGGCATAAAAACAGTCACGTTGAATGAACGGGGAGGGAACAGAACTAGAAAACTCCGTCAAATGGAATCCAAATATATTGTGAGACTCAAAACTAAGACCCCGAGAGGGATGATCTATGATGAAGAAATGTACACACATTTAGAGTGATGAGACCTAAACTGATAAATAAACTGTGCGGAACCTGTAAATATGCGCGAACTGTGAATAAGTGTACCAAAAATTGTAATTCTAGAATTAACATAATGAAATGCCAAGTTAATTATGAGTACTATACTCTGAAACAGCTTAAACATAGGAATTGCTAAATGGCAATGTTAAGGTTTTATCTACTAAGATATGACTCAATGACAATGCAAATACTTAATTTTTGCAAATGTGTAAGATGAAATAGAATTACAGGGCATATTAAATTGCATGTTAATATCCTCCACGAATAGACAGGGATTGTAAATTAATTATTTTCTTATTTTTCGTAATATTAAATGATTATTGAAATAACAAACACTACAATTCCCAGAATGCCACATAATGGCCAACTGGGCTTAAATAGTGTAGAAAGAGAAAACTCACTAACCGTGAGCAAAGCTGAGGAGGCTGAAACGTGTTGGTTGGGATCCGTACGAATAAAGCAAGTTAAATAACTCTCACTCCGGAGTGCTGTGCATTTTGTTTGCAAAATTGAATTGCGAAGCCAGGATCCGGCTTCTACGCCAAGCACCCACTGCCAGAGCGCGCTGTTGAAAGGTACACATTGCGGACATATATATATATATATATATATATATATGCCAATCTAAAACACCATACACGATGTTAAGTGAACCTTGTTTATTGGCAGACAGCAGCATACTTAGCAAGGCCCTCCCAGCATTTATGTCCTTTGCCACACCCGTTTCGGGTTAAAATATCGCTTATTCACTGGCCTGACATCGGGGGAAATAGCTATACAGATTGAATTGCACTTGCGATTTTGGAGTGAGTCCCGCCCACATGGGCATGTGCTATCAATGCATCATAGTCTTCGTAGTTTAGGTAAGTTTTAAATCCACATTGGGTGCCGCTGTATAGTCCCCTCACTTGCTTCACAATCCCTGTTGGTCACTGTTGAAAGCAAAGCTGAGACGCTGCTTCATTTGCGTCCCACCAAAGGGACACGTTACTCCGTACGCACCCCTAGATCACAGGCGCATGGACCCGTTAATTTCTGCAGCAGGGCAGCCCTCACGTCCAGGTCAAACCGCAATATATACCAAGTGAAAACACCCAAAGGATGAGAGCGCCACACACAACGTTAAGTGAACCTTGTTTATTGGCAGACAGCAGCATACTCAGCAAGTCTCTCCCAGCATTTGTGTCCTTTGCCACATGCGTTTTGGGTTCAAACATCCCCTGTTCACTGGCCTGACATCGGGGGAAACATCTATGTAGATTGAATAGCACTCGCGATTTTTGAAGTGAGCCCTGCCCACATGGGCGTGTGCAATCATTTCATCACGGTCTTCGTAGTTACATATATATATATATATATATATATATATATATATATATTTATATATATATATATATATATATATACACACACATATATATTACCTACTGGCGATCACCAGTAGGTAGTTATAGTTAGGACCTAGCTACCATAGGAAATCCGCAACATTCTATTGGGAATAACTTTGGCGCCGGTGGAGGAATTTGCGTGTAATTTTCCAAAATGTAGGCCAGCTCCGCTGCGCTCCTTCATTGAAAGTTTCGGGGGGGATTTGTGAAGCGGGGGCCGAGAAAAAAGGGGGGTCCCAAAACGTGTTTTCCCCATGTTAATTTCCATAGGACGAATTGACAAGGCTACAGCCCGAACCGCTGAACGGAATTTCACCAAACTTTGCAAAATTGTAGGGACTGGTATGCAGAAGTGCCTTTTGTATATTTGGTGAAAATTGCTCCAGTGGTTTTTACCAAAATTAACGTAAAAAAAATATATATATCTATAGGCGCGCTCCGAGCGCTCACCGGTACGCGTACCGGGGAGCGCACCCGGCGCGCCACGGAAGTGCGCGAGCGGAAAGCTGATTGGCTCTCGGGTGTCTTTCAACATTCTAAACAGTCCGTAGAGTCCGCCATCTTGTGTCTCGGTAGAATCGAGACACAAGAGGTGAAAATAAAAAGGGGGAAATGATTAAAAGGGGGCAGGGTAGACCCTCCCTGACCCCCTAGGTTTTCTGAGGGGGCCTTGAACGACCCTGAAGGGCAAAAAACTATTTTTTTTTTTTAATTCGCGGGGTAAGCGCTGGGTGCGTTCCCATGTACGCTTACAGGTACGCGTACCCTGAGCGCACCACGGGGAAAAACAGAGTAAAAAATTAGAGCAAAATAAGAATTTAGATTGCTTAGAGGTAGAGTAGCTCTGAAAAGAGCTGTTGTGTTATGTGGGTGTTTTTTGTACCTACAAGTACGTACCGATGCAGAGTCTCAAATTCAAGAGGAAGACTCTATTCCCCTCATCTGTAAAATGTACAGCATCTCTCCTATAGATGCCTTGCATGTTGTAACGCAAGTTGTTGTGGTATATGGAACCCACACCATAGTCTCTGAGGAAAGCAGAAACAGATTTATTCACATGTTTCCTTGCTTTCTCAATCTGTGGACAAAATTGGTTGGACCAGTTCCATTTTTGCCTTTGGCATATATTCGAAAATACCAAGTCAGTTTTTGGAAAAAGTGACATCAATTGCCCAAAGATGTCCTTTAAAAGCATTTCCAGACCTACCCCAGTCAAAGTGCCTAGATCATTGCCACCACAGTGCACAATTATGAGGTCAGGGTGAGGGAGATGCAAAAAGGATTTTACCAATGGTATCAATTGGTGACTTCTCAATCCTCTCTGTCCAATCCACATAATGTCCACATTTGGTAAATCAAGGTTGGAAATGCCTCTGTTACTTGCATATTTTTCACTCCAGTAGACAAAGCTATGACCCACAAACCAGACTTTTGGTATCTTGAAGGTAGATGTGCTTGTATTCAGATGAGTTCTGGAAATGAAATGGCAGTTTGAAAGTAGGAGTTATGAAAAAAAGTGGTTAAGATTCAGTGCAATTGAAAAACAAGAAATGATTGGTGGTTTCTTAAAATTCACCACTCAAAATTAGGGTGCATGCTTTTGTTTTTTGAAAGAAGTAATTTTAATGGTTGAGAAAAAGTCATTGAAAGAAACATTGCACAGGATAAGCTACTACATTGAGAGGTCAAACACCCTTGCTGGATTCTTTTGCAACATAGTATGATGAACTTTTCAACTGTGTGCTGGGTAAGGTGGGAGTTACCATGGTAACAGGGTGAATGAGCACTGGGGGATGGGTGAATATTATGTGAGTTTCAAAGTGTTGAAATGTAGATTAGAACCAATTAAAATGTTAGTTTGGTTTTGAAATAGTGTGGGAAGAATTTTAATTGGTTAAGTTCAGGGATATGTCTGAAGAATTACAGGGAATCAGGGCAATTTGTGGTTGCAGTGTTTCAGGAGCATTTCAGAGATTCTGCTTAAGAAAATCTGGTGTGTGTGACTGACACTGTTCTATATCTTCCAAAGCATTTTTAAAGGTGAGTAATGATTATTTTAATAAAGATAGACTGCTGTATGCACTATGGGGAAGATTAAGAAGCATATTGTGCTTCTTTATTCTTGCATTGTGTGTCATCTTTTTTTGTAATGCTGTTTAAAAATTGAATGGTGCATATTGGAAATGTATTCTGGAGATGAGTTAGGTTTCTGCCTTGTTTCGTTGTGGTCATTTAAATGGGCTGTGCTCTGTGTTAAAAACGATTTACTATGGAAAATGTTTTCTGGTAAAATGTCTGGCTTTTAAATTTTGGTCAAGGATTACACTGGGTGTTTGTGTGAAATAAGGAACTATATTTTCACATTTTTCAATAATGTCACCTGTGTCTGCTGACAGTTTGCCTCTCTTAGCTTAAAGGGTACTCTGTGCCTGTGTCTCATGTCACTTTGCACGTGCATAATCTCTCTTTTTCTGTGTGTCATTTCTCTCTTTCTGTGTGTGTCATGACATGTGTCTCATGTGCCTAAGATCACACTGTGAGTCAAGCTTGATTTTAAATGGATCTGGGTGAATAATTTGCTTAGTTGATGTGTTTAAAAATATGGAAATACATGTATTTTTAAAGTCAGTTAGGCTTTAGCATATGTACTAGTAGGGAATCTTAGGCAGCATGTCTGTTAGGCCTCTTACTTCACAAATAGGCTCTAAGCTGTGCAATCAAGATCCAGGGTGTGCCTTTGAAATGAAAAAGGAATGTTATGTCTTGCTTATATATATGTGGTCTGTTTTTTGCCAGTAGACACAGTGAAATAGTATGAGCAGAGACACACATATTGCATGCAGAGACAGACATGGTAGATTACATGTAACATCCTGGTAATGTGCCTAAGATCACACTGTGAGTCAAGCTTGATTTTAAATTGATCTGGGTGAATAATTTGCTTAGTTGATGTGTTTAAAGTAAGGGTGGGCGGCCAGCTACGCTCCGTGCACGGAGTGCACGGAGTGCCGTCTCCTACGCATTTTGCGTAGCGGGCGTAGCCAGGCGGCACTACGCGCGCTCCGCAGACGGAGCGTAGCCGGCCGCCACCCGCCTCCCTCCCGCCCTCCCTAAATACATCAATAAAAGTATGAAAAGCTATTAAAAACACTTACCTTGTCTGCCGCGTCCCCGGGGCTCCCTCTCGCCGTCCCGCGATTCTCGCCGCCATTTCGGGTCCTAATGCGCATGCACGGGCGGCCGCGCATGCGCATTTCTCATGAGGAATGCGCATGCACGGCCGCCCGCGCATGCGCATTAGTATCCGGGTCGGTGGCGGCGCGAATCGCGGGACGGTGAGAGGGAGCCCCGGGGACGCGGCAGACAAGGTAAGTGTTTTTAATAGCTTTTTATACTTTTATTGATGTATTTAGGGAGGGCGGGAGGGAGGCGGGCGGCGCGGAGTGGGGCTACGCGGAGTGCGCGGGTGGGCGTAGTTATGTGCCCACTTCGCATAGCTCCGCGGAGCTCCACTCCGCACACTACGCCCAGGGTTAGTTTAAAGTATGGAAATACATGTATTTTTAAAGTCAGTTAGGCTTTAGCATGTGTACTAGTAGGGAATCTTAGGCAGCCTGTCTGTTAGTCCTCTTACTTCACAAATAGGCTCTAAGCTGTGCAATCAAGATCCAGGGTGTGCCTTTGAAATGAAAAAGGAATGTTATGTCTTGCTTATATATATGTGGTCTGTTTTTGCCAGTAGACAAGTGAAATAGTATGAGCAGAGATACACATGTTGCATGCAGAGACAGACATGGTAGATTACATGTAACATCCTGGTAATGTGCCTAAGATCACACTGTGGGTCAAGCTTGATTTTAAATTGATCTGGGTGAATAATTTGCTTAGTTGATGTGTTTAAAGTATAGAAATACATGTATTTTTAAAGTCAGTTAGGCTTTAGCATATGTACTAGTAGGGAATCTTAGGCAGCATGTCTGTTAGGCCTCTTACTTCACAAATAGGCTCTAAGCTGTGCAATCAAGATCCAGGGTGTGTCTTTGAAATGAAAAAGGAATGTTATGTCTTGCTTATATATATGTGGTCTGTTTTTTGCCAATAGACACAGTGAAATAGTATGAGCAGAGACACACATATTGCATGCAGAGACAGACATGGTAGATTACATGTAACATCCTGGTCATGTGCCTAAGATCACACTGTGAGTGAAGCTTGATTTTAAATAGATCTGGGTGAATAATTCGATGAGAGTTAGAAAGATGGAAACTGTGAGCAGACACAGGTGACATTATTGAAAAATGTGAAAATATAATTCCTTATTTTATACAGACACTCAGTGTGATCCTTGTCAAAAATGTTAAAGCCATACTTTTTAGCATGAAACATTTACCAGAGTGAGATGAGACACACACAAACAGACAAATGACACATAAAAAAAGAGAGAGAGATGGGGCAGGCACAGGGTGAGATGACACACAGGAACAGAGTGCGGTGAGACACAGGCACAGAGTACCCTTTTAGCTTAGAGATGCAAACTGTGAGCAGACACAGGTGACATTATTGAAAAATGTGAAAATGTAATTGCTTATTTCATACAGAGACTCAGTGTGATCCTTGTGAAAAATGTTAAAGCCATGCTTTTTACCATAAAACATTTACCAGAATGAGATGAGACAGACGCAAACAGACAAATAACACACACAAAGAGAGAGAGATGGGGCAGGCACAGAGTGAGATGACACACAGGCACAGAGTGAGGTCAGACACAGGCACAAAGTACCCTTTAACCTTAGAAATGCAAACTGTAAGCAGACACAGGTGACATTATTGACAAATGTGAAAATATAATTCCTTATTTCATAGAGACACTCAGTGTGATCCTTGTCAAAATTGTTAAAGCTATGTTTTTTTACATAAAACATTTACCAGAAAGAGATGTGACAGACGCAAACAGACAAATGACACACACAAAGAGAGAGAGATGGGGCAGGCACAGAGTGAGATGATACACAGGCGCAGAGTTAGGTGAGACACAGGCTCAGAGTGAGATGAGACACAGGCTGAGATGAGGTACAGGCATAGAGTGAGATGAGACACGTATTTTCTGACCTGGAGTGCTGCTGACAGCTGGGCTTGGCTCCGCTGTGTTTCCCTGGCCGGGCTTGGCTCCGCTGACCCCCTGTTCTCCGGTGTGGTGCTTGTGGGCCGGGCTTTGCTTCGCTCGTGGTCCGGCCGGGCTTGGCTCCGCCGGGCCTCTCTGCACTACATTCCCCAGCAGCCTCACTGCAGCAAGGACGCCGACGCCGCTGACGCTACCTGGAGGCGCATAAAGGCTCCCTTGGTTATTCGTCCCGCGGGACGCACGCGGGCGCGCCCGGGAGAAGCCCGGGACAAGGGCGGGACAGTCTGTGACAGTCCGGGACTGGCCGAGGCTGGGCTGGGCCCCCCCTCTTGATCTTTCAGGCCTGGTATTTTCACATCGGATTGTGACTGCCCTGCCTTGCACTGTATACTAAGGTTTTATATTTTTACTATTGTTATTATTGCTGATTCACTTAATTCAGCCTGGTTGTAGTCTCTTTGACATTTTATATTTATTTTTTATTTTTTATTTTTAGTTGGTCATTTTGTTCTTCTTAATATACAATGTCTAAACAAAAGGTCTCTAAAAATCCTCCTGTAACAGCCACCATGGACAATTATCTTGTGAAAGTGGTTAGCCAAATCAATAAGGAGCGTAGGATGTCGTTAGGGAAGGAGAATCTTCCTATTAACTGTTCTACCCTCCCTGATCCTGTTTCTAATACTATAGCCCTTACGGATGACCACCCAGATCTTGTCAACCTTGACATCTCAATAGAAACTATAGTCCAACCTGAAATTGGCCCAGATATTTCTGCTGTTCTCTCTGTATCCCCCAGCGTATCGCCTGGCCAAAACACACCGGCCCCTAGGGCATTAAGAGCCTGCAGGAAAGCACCCACTATACGTGGGGGATACCGTACTCGCAATAAAAAAAATAGAGGTGAGACTGTATTAAAAATCTCTCCCGGGGTTGAAGATTTAACCACTAAGAATGCCCCATCTTTTTTGAACTCTGAACAGTTTGATCTTTTAATTAGCATTATTGATTCTAAGGTTGATAAGATCATCAAACCTTTGGTGGATAAGCTGGATCAGCGTTCATCTGAAGTAAATAGACTAGGGGGGTTGCTTGACGCGCATATAGCTATGGATGGAAAGTCTAGACCCATCAGTGTTGACCTTGGCCCTCCTATATTACCTATAAATCTACCGACAAGGGGTGGTACAGCCAAAGAGGTAGTAATGTCGGCCTCATTACCTATAAACTCACCTCCCACCTCTTCACAGAGTAAGCCAGCAGTTAACGAGGTGGGTCCACCGAAACCAATTAGACGAAAACGTCCTGTGAATCTACCTCCAGCCTGTGCTCCTTATGTGGCCATTTTGACCAATGTCCCTCTCTACGAGACTGATCCAACTAGACCCCAATCTGAATCCCATGATTCATTAAAAAATAAAACGGTCTCCTGGCTACAAAATAACTGTGGCTTTCCAACCACATATTCAGACCAAATTTTAACCACCAGAAGGGTTGATTGGATAGGTACGTCCAGCAAAACTTGTAGGGGTGATTGTGTTATCGTTAATTTTAAACACCCCCAACATGCGGCTACAGTTTTGCTAAGGGCTGGATCCATAATCTCCGGGGATGATAAAATTTGTGTACGTCCTCTTGGCTTTTTTTTATAGTCATTTAATTAAACCCCCCCCCATAAACCAGGAAATAGAAATCCCCGGTCTAATCACTTTTTGGGGTTCGGGATCCGTGTCCAGAATAGATTCCAGGCACTAAGCTCTCTGGATTCCAATGACTGACTCGCTGGGACGGGGGTTAGTGCCTCGTGCCAGTTGATTACTGCCCAGGTCCCCGATGCGTGTGTTTTATCTCCTGACATCGACCCAAATATGGTGGAGACCCAAAGCAAAGAAAGATGTATTGGCCCTGGAGTATCAGGGAATAGTACCAATGAGGTAGCTGTAGGTAATACTTCCCCTCTGAATAATATCAGTGCCAATGTATTTAATGGCATCTCTATTGTAAGTTGAAATGTTGCTGGGCTAAAATCCAAACAGGACACTTTGGGTTGGAAGGATTTTATCAACACCCATGATATTTTGTGCCTCCAGGAAACTTGGTGTCAGGAGGATGTACATTTTGAGGGGTTTGTAACATTTAATTTACAGGCAGTTAGCTCTGGATCAGGGAGAGCAAAAGGAGGTCTTATAATTTTGGTGTCGATTAATAAAAACATTAGAATTGTGAAATATCTAAATGTGGGACCTCATGTGCAGATATTGTGGCTCCGCAATGACCAAGGTCGACATGTCCTCCTAATTAACTACTATAATAACATTTTTGATGATAGTAGGATATCGGTTGTAAAAAATTTAGCTAGTGCTATTGACGACTTAATTGACCAATGTGGTGTTTCTTTTGATTTTATATGGTTAGGAGATTTTAATATTTCTTTATGTGAATTGACCTTTCAGAAAGCTTGTGGGGTTGTTAATAATGCTGGTGTTGTAGACCTCCACTTCAGGCACAATAGCTATGGAGAAATCCTGTATAAATGTATTAGTAACTATGATCTTGAAATTTTGGACTTTGCCAAAGATGTTAATGGGATGATTATCCCTACTTTTAAAAACTGGAGGACAAGCTCGGTGATAGATCATGTTATTGTGTCATCGAGTATTACCCCTTTTTGTGAAACCCCCAGGATCGAAGTTACATCTTTGAGTGATCATAACTATATTGTTCTAGACTGCACGCTATGGAGTGAGAGCCCTGTTGCTGTGGGCCATACAATCACCAACATAGAACCCCACAGACCCAATGGTGTCTGTGAGTTAAATGGGTTGGTGACAGAGCAGACGAATTAATAGGTCACATCATTTCTGATTGTTTAACTGACATCACCCTAATTCTTGAAAATAATACTGGGTCCGAATGTGTTTTAACTGCTTTTAAAAACATTAATTTATTAATTGATGTTAGGTTTACCAGACCAATTAAAGTTAAAAGTAGCCATGGACAAGGTTGGTTTAACCATACTTGCACCAGGCTACTAACAGAGCTAAAGAAAGCCTTGGCCATAAAACCTAGGAACATTACTCTAATAATTGAACGTAGAGCAGAATATCAATTTGCATTAAAAAAAGGAAAAGAGAGTTACAACAGGAAGCATGGGAATCACTAAACTTAGCTGCGGAGATTCACAACAATACTTTATTCTGGGCTACGGTTAATTCCCCCTTCCTCAGAGACGATAATATCCCTGTACTGAGTTCTAATGTTTCTAGTGAATCTTGGGTAACTCATTTTTCCAATATATTTGGCTCAGATTGTGGTCCAGCTACCACACGATGTAATTGGCCCATACTACCTTTAAATTTTACTGTGGCTGAGGTCGATATAGGAATTCGTGCAAGCAAGGGGGGGAAGGCCCAAGGACCCGATGGGGTCCCAGTAGACGTTTATAAGGCAGTCCCGGAGATCTGGAGCCCCCTCCTTGCAAATGTATTTAATACAGCTATTTGCACTGAAGCACCGACCTCATGGGGGGAATCAATTTTTATCCCTATTTTTAAAAAAGGCAATCGATCTGAAGCAAAGAATTAAGAATTATCGCCCCATTTCCCTTCTGGACTCCTCTGTAAAGGTTATGAGCAGAGTCATGTTAGCTAGGCTCGAGGAGTGGGTTGAAGATAAGGCAATTTTGTTCGAAAGTCAGTTTGGTTTTAGGAAAGGTAGGGGCACTTTGGACCAATGTTTGAATCTTGATCTCATAATTGGGAAATATGTAGAAGCTAAAGGCGGTGCTTAATATTTATGTTTTGCTGATTTAAGCAGCGCCTTTGATATGGTTGATCACAGGATTTTATGGCCTATTTTTCTGCGGATGGGCGCCCCTGAGGGTATGATTTTCTTCCTTGCCAGGTTGTACCAAAATCTCCAAACCTGTGTGCGTTTTGGAACCAAGGGAGAATGTACCCCCAAATTTGACGTACGACGCGGCATAAGACAAGGCTGTGTTTTAGCTCCACTACTGTTTATTTTATCTATCAACGAAATTGATGGGATTTTAAAAGGTGTTCAAGCAGACGCTCCCAGGCTAAATGGCGCATCACTGCCGGTGTTATTATATGCTGATGACGCCGTGCTTCTTTCTAGCACCCCGTTGGGTCTGCAAAGATTGATGGATAGATTTTCTCTGTTCATTAGGGACAGGAAACTACTCATCAATAATGACAAGACGCATATTATGACCTGTGGGGCTAAAAATAAGAAATCTACAGCTTTTTTCATTGAAGGTAATAAGGTGCAATCAGTCGATTCCTTCTGCTATCTTGGAATAACCTTTTCCCATGATAGAAAGTGGTCCAATGAATTTAATAATGTCAGTAATAAAATGGCGAAAAGTGCCCATGGTATTTTTAAATTTGCGGCAAAAATTGGGGACAGACGAACAAGAGATGTGCTCCAAATTTATCAAGCGAGATGCGCTAGTATCGCATTATATGGGGCGGCTATTTGGGGTCATAGTAGTACTCATAAATTGCAGCTTGAGGAAAATTCCCTTTTAAAGAAACTCTTATGTCTGCCCTCATCAGCCGCCACTGCATTGATCCATCGGGAACTTGACATTAACTATTTGAATGATCTTTTAGCCTTAGGACCACTAATGCTATGGTGCTCTATCTGGCTCCAGGAGGAAAAGACTTTAAATAGATCTATAATTTCAGATTGTCTCTCATTGGACATGTATAGGAAAATCCTGTGGATAAGATATGTTATAGATTGTTATTCACAAATATTTAATCTCAATGTTTTTGCCGACCCTAAGGCTGCACTGGCTATACCAAAATCAGATGTGAAAGCAATCTTTTTGGACACTATGGCAAAGAAGAGGGCTCTCTCATGTCAGTCCATGACAACTGTTTCCTTCTGTAGTAAATATTCTCTTACTGAAGGTTTTCCGCCGTATCTTGTGCTGGTAACGAGGCCTTCGCACAAGTTTGTCTTAACCAGGCTCAGGTTTGGAATTGTCCATGAGCTAGTGTCTCTGCCTATCATTAAGCAACACCCTAAAGGACCGTGTCAGTGTGATGGTACATCCAAACAGAGCACTCTGCACTTTTTACTTATATGTAAACTGTATCTGAATTACCGAATTTCGTACCTTAAGCCTTTATTCGTTAAATATGGGATACGCACAGTGGATGAGGCAATGAGTCTTATTTTTAACATGACATCTGCTGATATTTGTTTTTATACTGCCATGTTTTTAATCAAATCCATCAGTGTACATAAAAGCATGATATTTTAGCATATTGGTCTGTATTGTATTGAAACCTTTTACCTAATTTTTAACGACTTCTGTATATGTATATTTTTATATGTGCTTTTATGGTAAATTCTTCTTGCACCGAATAAAGCTTCATGAACTGAACTGAACTGAGACACGCAAAGAGAGAAATGACACACACAAAGAGAGAGATGGGGCAGGCACAGACTGAGATGAAACACAGGCACAGAGTGAGATGAGACACAGGCACAGAGTGAGATGAGACACAGGCACAGAGTGACATAAGACACAGGCACAGAGTGACATGGTGCAGGCAAAGAGTAAGATTAATTATGAAACTGTACTGCTCTGTTACTGTGACACAGTTGCTGTGGTATAAAGTAACTTATGTTGTAAACTAGTGTTTATATCGTTCAGTTATTGTAATTGCTATGTAGTATGTTTGTAGTGGTCTATATTATGTTATTTTTTCTTTACCACAGATTGTAATCAACAAATTGTTGAAAATCGGGACGAAAGATTCTGTTCATTGTTGTATTCTGTTTATGAGAAATGTAGTAGTGATAAAAGTAAAATACAGAGTGTTTCTGATGTTCGAAATGTTTTGGACATATGTTCTGGTTCTGGTCAATTTACGCAGAATATTCAGCAAGATTGTCAGGAATTTTTAATGTTTATGCTTAGTGTACTGGAAGATGAAGGTATAAATATTGAAAACCTTTTTGGCCTTTCTTATCAATGGCAACATGACTGTCAAAATTGTTTGTTTGCATGTAGCACTAACATAGACACTGAAAGATTCATATATTTTACTTTACCTGACTGTGAATCAGTGTCTTTTAAAAATCTAATTAGAGGATCAAGTCAAAACATGGAGTGTAGCCAATGTAAATCCGAAATGTCATCAACATTGTTAATACAAAGATATGGACAGTATGTAATTTTAATGCTGCAACGTTGTAGAGCTGATGGTAGAAAAATGGAATCTTTAATCAAAATGTTTGTAGCTGGTCAAGTTTCAATATCAGGAAGAACTTTTGTAGCTGTTGCAATTATTTTCATGATGGACCTTCTACAACACCTGGACATTACACTGTTTATTTAAAATGTCTGAAAGGTTGGATACATTGTAATGATAGTCAATTAGTTTTTAAACCATGTTTGCCTAAAGAGATACCAAATTCTTACCTAATATTTTTAAAGCCAAAATTTTAAGTGCAAAATTTGGCCTTTTAGGATTACTGCTGTTAAGGTTGATTAGTCTGGTGTTGTAGAGTATTTTGTAATTGAGGGTGCGGAGCTTGAAGGTGATCCTCTTGTTGATATTGAGGCAGTTTAGGTGCATCAGGTGGTGAGTGATGTGGCTGCATCAGGGAATGTTCATAATCACTCAGGTGGAGGTCTTTTAGATTTGTTGTAGTTGTTGTAGGTGTTTGGCTGGAATTCATGTGTAGACTGTTTTGCCACAGTGTAGTCTGCTGCTGATGAGGGACTCTGTCACTGTTCTTCTTCTTTTGGTAAGGATCCACTTATAAATGTGCGGAGCATGTGGAGGGTGTTATGGCAGTACGAGGAGACAGTGTAGACTTGCTTACACATGGAGAGGGAGGAGTTTAGGATGAATCCTAGGTTGTGGACATGGTTGGTAGGTGTTGGTACTGTCCACAGTGTAGTCAGCTAGCAGGAGTCGTCCGAGGCTGAGGGGGTGGGCCTGAGGATGAGTACTTTTATTTTGTGTGAGTTCATGTTTAGAGAGCTGCTCTTTATGTAGTTGGTGATGTCCTTCATTGTGTCATGGAGGTTGCTTTTGGTGGTATGTAGATAATTGGTGAGGAAGAGGATGAGCTCGGTGTCGTCGATGTAGGAGATGATGTTGAGGTTGTGATGGTGTGCTACTTGTGTGAGGGTGGCCATGTAGATGTTGAATAGCGTCGGGTTGAGGGATGAGCACTGGGGGACGGAGCAAATGATGTCGGTGGTTTTGGATCAGAAGGCTGGGAGGCAGACGCTCAGGATTACTATTGAACAATTTCCAAACTAAGAATTTGACGCATACTATTTGGCCGTGTGGAAAAGTACGTGAAACCATAAAGGACTTGTTATATATTTTGTCAGCATATATTTGTAAGTAATATTATTTACAGTGTATGAAAATTAATTATAATGTTTTGTTATGTTCTGATTGTTTGAGATGTGTCATATTTACGTAAGAAATTGCTCTTAGAAAAAAACATTTAAGATATGTTTTATTTCTATTTTTTAGATTGTTATTGAGAATGTTGAATGTTTTTTTTAAGATAATCTTATTGATTGTCTTTTTTTTGCCCGATGTTATGTGATGAGTACTATAGAACTCACTGTTTCTAGTGAAATTCAATATATTCTGAGAACAGCAAAAAAGGCAAATGTAATACTTTACAAATTATTTTGTGTTGTAAAAGATATATTGTAACTGCATTTTTTTGTGTCTTCCACAGATGGTAATTTTATAATATAGAAGTTTTTTATTATTTAATATGTTTAAGGTAAGTACAAGTAACTGTTAACAATGGTCGATGGAATGTGCTTCAACCGAGCTGAAGTAACAAAACATGGACGGAGAAGATAAATGTGTAAAGATGGTTTGTATCTTTTAAACATATTTCAAAAAATGTTATACTGAGTGAACCTGAAGTGCTTGGGCGTGGCGCACAGCTGGTTGTTTTCAACAATAGGTGTAAAGGTAAGCGGCGTGTCGGTTTAAGGTGCTCCTGCAGGTGACGTAACTGTTCAGATGCGTCCTAGAGGATTAAGGGGTTGAGTGCGCTACAGGGGTGTAGGCGCATCCCTGCGATGGGCACACTTGTGCAGGAACTGTGTGTGGTAAAACAACACAGGGAGTTTCCCAAAGTTCAAAATAAAGTTCTCTTCTGGAAGGTTTCAAAGATTTTTAATCAAAGTCTTTCATTCTAGTGTTTCATATTATATTCATATGAGTTGACAGACCATCGAATTAATCCATTTTTTCGGTAAGTGGCTCCGATGCATTTCGGACAAAAGTGTCCTTTCTCAAGGAGCACTGGAACAAAGAGAGTATATGCCAATCAATGTATGCAGAATAACACCTGATAAAACATAGTCAAAATTGTGTGAGTGACTCAATATGTCGACCTCATGCGCCCAGTTGCCAGGGAGTGTCTCAATTGGAACGGAGAAACGAGTGGGGGAAAATGCGGTGATACTAGTCAGGATATTTAAATGCGGTTTTCCCAAAATGCATGCAAATGTGAGGAGATTTGAGTGGTAACGACTTAAGACGGGTGATGAATCGGAAATAGTGATGGGTGGTTTACACGCAGTACGGAAGAAGGTGCTAAAGTGAAAAAGTGGGCGTTTAATCGGTACAGAAGAAAGTGAACAAGTGAGACAGTCTAGCCATCGGCTCAAGCGGGCTTACATGTGCAAACGGATGAAGTTCTCGGCGATCCTAAAAGGAGATAGGATCATCGGTGTCTGCAAAAATAAAAAGAAACTGACGGCTGTGAGTAGTGAAAGCCGCGTGGGAAAGCGGAGAAACTTACTAGGTCTGCCTGGATGGCGGGGCCGTGAAACGGGTTCCTCAAGGGTGAAACTGCGCCTAGCGAATGCGGAGTAAAGGTTGGTGATGGGAAAGTGATGGAAATGGAAGAAGGACTGCGGAAGTTGGTGTACTAAAGCGATGAGTGAAGCAAGTGGCCATATTGAAAGGGAGGATAAATACCAAAAGGTGCCAAGAAAAGGAAAGTGATGAACAGGGATGGTGGATGAAAGCATGTAGCAAAACAAAGTGGTCATGCATCAATGAGTGTCCACAATTGGCATTAGAGAAAGCAACTTAATTCTGTCCGGTCATTAAGACCACACGGTTTCTGAGATTGTAGTCTGTAAATCCAGGCAGTTTCCCTCTGCAGTAAAGTCTTGTTGTTGTCTCTGCCTTCAACTTTAGGGATAATCTCAAGGACCATGTATTTGAGTTGAGCCACACTGTGGTTGGCTTCGTTGAAGTGAACGGCAATGCTGGACTTGGTGTTTTTAGTTCCTATGTTTGATTTGTGTTCGTTTAATCTCGTTTTTATCTTCCTGCTTGTTTTGCCCACATAGGTTTTACCGCATGGGCATTTTAAGAGGTAGATCAGATTTGAAGAGTCGCAAGTGGCATCTACAGTTAGCTTAATGTCAAAGCCTCTCATAGGGTGACAGATGATATTTCCTTTCATTACATTATTGCAATTACTGCAATGATGACATGGTCGTGTGCCAGTGTGGGTGACAGAGGTGCTCGCAGTTATTTACTTGGATAGGATTTCTTTGAAGTTCATTGGTCTAGTATAAGCAAAGATCGGGGGATCTTGGAACAGGTTTCCAAAATCTGGTTCCGATGCGAGGATGCGCCAGTGTTTCATTATGATCTTTTTGTACTTGTTGCTAGAGGTGGAATATCTGGAAACTAATACCATTCTCTGGCTGTCAGTCTTTGATTTGCTTTTGAGGGCTTCAGTCCGGGAGGTAGAGGACGTGCGGTCCATAGCTTCCTTAAGGATTGTCTCTGGGTATCCTCTGCAACGAACTCTAGATGCTATGTCTGCAACTTGGTTCATCCTAGTGTCTGAATCGGAGACGATGCGGGTTACCCTCAACATCTGGCTGTAAGGCAAATGTCTTTTTAGAGAATCTCGATGGAAACTGCTAAACAGTAGAGCGTTATTACGATCAGTACTCTTCCGGAAAAGGTCTGTCTGTACTCCTTGAGGGGTAATCTTAATGAGAACATCCAAAAAGGCGATCTCTTGCTGGTTGATTGTCCAGGTAAAGTCAATGCGGTCATCTTTGGTATTGAGATCACTTAGCGCGAGTTCTAGACTTGCCTGAGAATCTTTCCAAACAAATAGTAAGTCGTCGATGTAACGTACGTAAAGTTTGAGATTGTCCATCCATGTTTTGTTCTGATAAATGTGGTTGAATTCAAAATTGCCCATGTATAGGTTCGCATAGGTGGGAGCCGCACAATTTCCCATAGCCATTCCGGACATTTGTAAGAACCAGGTTTCATCGTGTTTGAAATAACTATGGTACAGGGTGTATACCATAAGTTCGAGAATAAATGGTTTCAGAGAGTCACTAATTTCAGATGAGAGTAAGGCTTGTTCCACCGCGTTGATCCCTCCTTCATGGGGGATAGAAGTGTACAGGCTTCTTACGTCCGCAGTACACAAGATGAGTTTCTCGTTCTCAAAGAATTCCATTGTGGAGAGTTTATTCAACAGCTGTGTGGTGTCTTTAATGTAGCTGGGTAATTTTTGAACCATAGGTTGCAAGTGACGGTCAATAAATTTGCCTGTAGGTTCGTGAATCGAACCCCTGGTCGAAACAATAGGACGAAACGGTGGATCCCTCAAATTTTTGTGTATCTTAGGTAACATGGTGATAGATGGACTCCGGGGATGTTCGGTGATCAGGTATTTCTTAGTCCTGTCATCAATGATTCCTTCCGCATGGGCTTTTTCAACGATGTTTAGAAGTTCCATTTTATACTCCATAGTCGGGTTGCCATCGAGGGGCAAGTATACGTTCGGATCCATGACATGCTCTGTGATTCTCTGTTTGTACAGTTCAGTATCAAGGATGACGAGAGCGCCTCCTTTGTCGGCTTTTAAGCACTTAATAGTGGGGTTCTGTGCGATCTTTTTAAGCGTGTCGAGATCCTTACTGGTGATGTTCTTGTGGGTCTTTTTGCGGAAATTGATCATGGAAATATCCTGTTTCACTAGAGTCTCAAAAGTATCAATACTTTTGTGGCTCACTGGAGGTATGAAGGTGCTAGGGGGCCGTAAACCCATAAGTTGATCCGGTTTCGGGTCGGTGGTTGGGTCAAGAACTCTCTCAAAGAAATGTTTGAGTCGAAGCTTCCTTGTGAGTTTAAATGTGCTCACATCCAGTTCAAGTAAATTGGTGTCGCTGGTGGGAACAAATGACATGCCTTTCTGCAGAATCCTAGTCTCGTGATCGGTAAGGTGAACCTTCGAGATGTTTATAACTAGCGATTCTTCCTGGTTTTCTTGTAGGGTTTCGCGGGTTGTTGGTTCTCTCCGTTGTTTTTTGCCTGCCCTCTTGCCCCGTCTGGGTCTGCGGTTTTGTCTGGGCCTTCCTCTAAAAAAGACTCGGCGGTGGTCAGGTCTTTATTTGAAGTTGGGAATGTTTCACTAGATGAGGGAGCAGATGTCGATGCCCCCGTGGGGGTTCTTTTCGGGGGTCGGTTGGTATTGTCACTCCCTGAGGATGAGGTGTCTGTGTTAGGGTTGTAGGGTTTGTTTCTGCGACGTTGGGCGTAGACATCCGCCCACGTGTAAACCTCTCCTAACTTGTAATCCAAGGTGTCCCGACGGAATTTGCGTATCTTACGCACATTGATTTCTTTAGTATGTTTATCAATTTGTGCGTTGATTTCATCTAGTGTGTCTTGCAGTTCTTCGGCGGTGCTCAATTCCTTTAGTTCACTTTCTATGGTAGTGATTTCTTGAGTGAGCTCATTCAGGATACCGGACAATTCCTCCACGATTAACAAAATGAGATCCTCACATTTGCATGCATTTTGGGAAAACCGCATTTAAATATCCTGACTAGTATCACCGCATTTTCCCCCACTCGTTTCTCCGTTCCAATTGAGACACTCCCTGGCAACTGGGCGCATGAGGTCGACATATTGAGTCACTCACACAATTTTGACTATGTTTTATCAGGTGTTATTCTGCATACATTGATTGGCATATACTCTCTTTGTTCCAGTGCTCCTTGAGAAAGGACACTTTTGTCCGAAATGCATCGGAGCCACTTACCGAAAAAATTGATTAATTCGATGGTCTGTCAACTCATATGAATATAATATGAAACACTAGAATGAAGGACTTTGATTAAAAATCTTTGAAACCTTCCAGAAGAGAACTTTATTTTGAACTTTGGGAAACTCCCTGTGTTGTTTTACCACACACAGTTCCTGCACAAGTGTGCCCATCGCAGGGATGCGCCTACACCCCTGTAGCGCACTCAACCCCTTAATCCTCTAGGACGCATCTGAACAGTTACGTCACCTGCAGGAGCACCTTAAACCGACACGCCGCTTACCTTTACACCTATTGTTGAAAACAACCAGCTGTGCGCCACGCCCAAGCACTTCAGTTTACATTTGCCCTCACTGTTCTCGGGGCAGGCAGCACGCATTTAACAACATGCAGTACGAAGAGATCTCGAAATCCACAGAAGCTCGAGCTGAAACCTTAGCTTTTGACACAGATGCAACAGAGAGGATATACGCTCTGATCAATGAGGACCTAACTCAAACTGCGACCAGCAGAACAAAGGAACAGTGCATCAAGCAACTTTTATACCTATCAAGACGTCGCATCAACCAGAGACTACACGCTAACACCTTGATCAAGTACCACAAGGTACTCCGCATCCCCCGTGGCCTACGGATCGCATTAAAGCCATCTCTCTGTAAAAACTCCAAGACATTTATTGAACGATGGAATGCCATCCTCAATAAGTGCAGCCTGGATCTCATTTTGTTAATCGTGGAGGAATTGTCCGGTATCCTGAATGAGCTCACTCAAGAAATCACTACCATAGAAAGTGAACTAAAGGAATTGAGCACCGCCGAAGAACTGCAAGACACACTAGATGAAATCAACGCACAAATTGATAAACATACTAAAGAAATCAATGAGCGTAAGATACGCAAATTCCGTCGGGACACCTTGGATTACAAGTTAGGAGAGGTTTACACGTGGGCGGATGTCTACGCCCAACGTCGCAGAAACAAACCCTACAACCCTAACACAGACACCTCATCCTCAGGGAGTGACAATACCAACCGACCCCCGAAAAGAACCCCCACGGGGGCATCGACATCTGCTCCCTCATCTAGTGAAACATTCCCAACTTCAAATAAAGACCTGACCACCGCCGAGTCTTTTTTAGAGGAAGGCCCAGACAAAACCGCAGACCCAGACGGGGCAAGAGGGCAGGCAAAAAACAACGGAGAGAACCAACAACCCGCGAAACCCTACAAGAAAACCAGGAAGAATCGCTAGTTATAAACATCTCGAAGGTTCACCTTACCGATCACGAGACTAGGATTCTGCAGAAAGGCATGTCATTTGTTCCCACCAGCGACACCAATTTACTTGAACTGGATGTGAGCACATTTAAACTCACAAGGAAGCTTCGACTCAAACATTTCTTTGAGAGAGTTCTTGACCCAACCACCGACCCGAAACCGGATCAACTTATGGGTTTACGGCCCCCTAGCACCTTCATACCTCCAGTGAGCCACAAAAGTATTGATACTTTTGAGACTCTAGTGAAACAGGATATTTCCATGATCAATTTCCGCAAAAAGACCCACAAGAACATCACCAGTAAGGATCTCGACACGCTTAAAAAGATCGCACAGAACCCCACTATTAAGTGCTTAAAAGCCGACAAAGGAGGCGCTCTCGTCATCCTTGATACTGAACTGTACAAACAGAGAATCACAGAGCATGTCATGGATCCGAACGTATACTTGCCCCTCGATGGCAACCCGACTATGGAGTATAAAATGGAACTTCTAAACATCGTTGAAAAAGCCCATGCGGAAGGAATCATTGATGACAGAACTAAGAAATACCTGATCACCGAACATCCCCGGAGTCCATCTATCACCATGTTACCTAAGATACACAAAAATTTGAGGGATCCACCGTTTCGTCCTATTGTTTCGACCAGGGGTTCGATTCACGAACCTACAGGCAAATTTATTGACCGTCACTTGCAACCTATGGTTCAAAAATTACCCAGCTACATTAAAGACACCACACAGCTGTTGAATAAACTCTCCACAATGGAATTCTTTGAGAACGAGAAACTCATCTTGTGTACTGCGGACGTAAGAAGCCTGTACACTTCTATCCCCCATGAAGGAGGGATCAACGCGGTGGAACAAGCCTTACTCTCATCTGAAATTAGTGACTCTCTGAAACCATTTATTCTCGAACTTATGGTATACACCCTGTACCATAGTTATTTCAAACACGATGAAACCTGGTTCTTACAAATGTCCGGAATGGCTATGGGAAATTGTGCGGCTCCCACCTATGCGAACCTATACATGGGCAATTTTGAATTCAACCACATTTATCAGAACAAAACATGGATGGACAATCTCAAACTTTACGTACGTTACATCGACGACTTACTATTTGTTTGGAAAGATTCTCAGGCAAGTCTAGAACTCGCGCTAAGTGATCTCAATACCAAAGATGACCGCATTGACTTTACCTGGACAATCAACCAGCAAGAGATCGCCTTTTTGGATGTTCTCATTAAGATTACCCCTCAAGGAGTACAGACAGACCTTTTCCGGAAGAGTACTGATCGTAATAACGCTCTACTGTTTAGCAGTTTCCATCGAGATTCTCTAAAAAGACATTTGCCTTACAGCCAGATGTTGAGGGTAACCCGCATCGTCTCCGATTCAGACACTAGGATGAACCAAGTTGCAGACATAGCATCTAGATTTCGTTGCAGAGGATACCCAGAGACAATCCTTAAGGAAGCTATGGACCGCACGTCCTCTACCTCCCGGACTGAAGCCCTCAAAAGCAAATCAAAGACTGACAGCCAGAGAATGGTATTAGTTTCCAGATATTCCACCTCTAGCAACAAGTACAAAAAGATCATAATGAAACACTGGCGCATCCTCGCATCGGAACCAGATTTTGGAAACCTGTTCCAAGATCCCCCGATCTTTGCTTATACTAGACCAATGAACTTCAAAGAAATGCTATCCAAGCAAAAAACTGCGAGCACCTCTGTCACCCACACTGGCACACGACCATGTCATCATTGCAGTAATTGCAATAATGTAATGAAAGGAAATATCATCTGTCACCCTATGAGAGGTTTTGACATTAAGCTAACTGTAGATGCCACTTGCGACTCTTCAAATCTGATCTACCTCTTAAAATGCCCATGCGGTAAAACCTATGTGGGCAAAACAAGCAGGAAGATAAAAACGAGATTAAACGAACACAAATCAAACATAAGAACTAAAAACACCAAGTCCAGCATTGCCGTTCACTTCAACGAAGCCAACCACAGTGTGGCTCAACTCAAATACATGGTCCTTGAGATTATCCCTAAAGTTGAAGGCAGAGACAACAACAAGACTTTACTGCAGAGGGAAACTGCCTGGATTTACAGACTACAATCTCAGAAACCGTGTGGTCTTAATGACCGGACAGAATTAAGTTGCTTTCTCTAATGCCAATTGTGGACACTCATTGATGCATGACCACTTTGTTTTGCTACATGCTTTCATCCACCATCCCTGTTCATCACTTTCCTTTTCTTGGCACCTTTTGGTATTTATCCTCCCTTTCAATATGGCCACTTGCTTCACTCATCGCTTTAGTACACCAACTTCCGCAGTCCTTCTTCCATTTCCATCACTTTCCCATCACCAACATTTACTCCGCATTCGCT
Organism: Lissotriton helveticus; assembly: GCF_964261635.1. Classification (NCBI taxonomy): domain Eukaryota; kingdom Metazoa; phylum Chordata; class Amphibia; order Caudata; family Salamandridae; genus Lissotriton; species Lissotriton helveticus. Next base: position 480,417,805 of record NC_136063.1, on the reverse strand, counting down.
AGGCGCAGTTTCACCCTTGAGGAACCCGTTTCACGGCCCCGCCATCCAGGCAGACCTAGTAAGTTTCTCCGCTTTCCCACGCGGCTTTCACTACTCACAGCCGTCAGTTTCTTTTTATTTTTGCTGACACCGATGATCCTATCTCCTTTTAGGATCGCCGAGAACTTCATCCGTTTGCACATGTAAGCCCGCTTGAGCCGATGGCTAGACTGTCTCACTTGTTCACTTTCTTCTGTACCGATTAAACGCCCACTTTTTCACTTTAGCACCTTCTTCCGTACTGCGTGTAAACCACCCATCACTATTTCCGATTCATCACCCGTCTTAAGTCGTTACCACTCAAATCTCCTCACATTTGCATGCATTTTGGGAAAACCGCATTTAAATATCCTGACTAGTATCACCGCATTTCCCCCCACTCGTTTCTCCGTTCCAATTGAGACACTCCCTGGCAACTGGGCGCATGAGGTCGACATATTGAGTCACTCACACAATTTTGACTATGTTTTATCAGGTGTTATTCTGCATACATTGATTGGCATATACTCTCTTTGTTCCAGTGCTCCTTGAGAAAGGACACTTTTGTCCGAAATGCATCGGAGCCACTTACCGAAAAAATGGATTAATTCGATGGTCTGTCAACTCATATGAATATAATATGAAACACTAGAATGAAAGACTTTGATTACAAATCTTTGAAACCTTCCAGAAGAGAACTTTATTTTGAACTTTGGGAAACTCCCTGTGTTGTTTTACCACACACAGTTCCTGCACAAGTGTGCCCATCGCAGGGATGCGCCTACACCCCTGTACCGCACTCAACCCCTTAATACTGAGTGAACCTGTCAGAACCCATCATCAATCAGTGAATACGATAATGACTTATCTAAACCCTAGCCGCCGCAGGAGAGATGAAGAATCCGCAAGGAAATATACTTGGAATGCTTTAGTGCAACAGAGGAATTCTAAGATGGCCGCCTCGAGGAAAGACACAGTGGCGGTCTAGTGTATTACCACACACCTGTGGGGAATCTTTGGTTAGGCGCGTGCTCCCTTAGGAGTGCGCACTTCACCTAAGACGTTCCTGAGTTCAGACCCGTTTTCAATTGCTTCATAGATATTCCTGAAGAGAAAGCCCAAATATTTGTGAGAGCGTTAAAGAAGGTTCCCGGTTAAACTTACCTTAGTTATCGTGCCCTCAACTAGAATTCAGCTTCTGAGTTGGAAGAAGCCCGCACATTTCACAGCGGTTGATTTTCCCATCGCGGCTCCTTCTGGGCAGACGGACTCAGTCGTGTTCAGCATCTGAAGAGCAGAGAGAACAAGAAACCATACAAGAAACCTAAGTGATACCTTATAGTTGACAAAGGTATATTCTTGGAAAATAATCGCATGACAAGTTACTGAGTGACTAAACTTACCTGACATTATAGAGAATATTGAATGTACTCACTCGATGTATTTTCTCTACCCTAAAAGAAGAAACGATAACATTCGTGATAAGCAAGGTCTTAAGGGAAAAGAACACATTGAGTAAGGAATACCAGAAAGACTGTTGAATTAAGAAGGAACATTAGTGAAAAACACAAGATATTCAAGGATTGACAGAATAGATAACAAGCAACTGTATAAAGAAAGGTTAGTAGAAAAACACAAGGAAATTAATAATATAAAAATTAGACAATAAATTGAGAGCTCTAGGTTAATGAATGTTACGTAATTATAGGTTATAAGCAGTGAGAAAAATAAAGAACCGCAAGCTACAAGGTTGCAGATAAATACTAGAGGAGAGGCTAGTTTGAAAGTGCAAGGGGTAGGTAATTAGTGGGGTTAGACTAAGTTATAGATGAGGAATACAGATAGAGTAGGGTAGGTTATTAAATAATTGTTCTTTGTTAGTTTTCGTTCAGTATCCATGTGAAGGGATTGTCTGTGAATAAAACAAGACAGCCAGAGAGAAGGTGCCAAGGAGGAAATGCAGAGGTTGCGAGCCAGTCTCTTCTTCTTTATCATTTTTTCCTATCCCCCTTCTCCCGTGTGTTTTTTTAGAGATTAGATTAAAAAGTTTGGTCTCTGGAGGATCCTAGAGGGGGAGTTGGGAACTAGCGTCATCTGTTCCTGTGCAAGTATTCGGTTAGAGTTTCTGGGCTTAGTGGTCCTGACAGTAGCAGTGTTCTAAACCTGTTGTTGTGAGTATTTTCGACTTATATAAGGAATTACTATTTTGGATATTACCTTGAGTGTAGTTGAAGAACTAATCGTATCTGTCACAGGCAATGAGAGTGAAGAAAAGGAAATTAGTGCTGCAGACATGAGCTATGATTTCGAAGTTGAAAGCTTTGATGCAGATTTTCTGGAAGCATTAAATGATGTTGAAATTTTAGAACAAATTAATTCAGAAACTGCTAACGAGGGAATTGCTCTGTATGACATATCTGATGAACTTGTATTGGAAGGTCTGTTAAATTATGAGATTTGAAGGGTGAATTATGAGGGTGAAGTTGTCAAAGCTATTTTGGCTCTCCCCTCAAACCAAACTCCAGGACCAGAGTGAGTTCCTGGGAATCTCTTTAAGTCCTGTGTGGATCTATGGGGTCACACAACATTTTAATGTTGTAGAATGTGGGAATATCCCTCCTTCCTGGAAACAGTAGGTAATAGTGCTGGTATTCAGAAAAGGGAGTCGTATTGGCCCAGCCTGCTACCAGCCAATTTCTTTGATAGTTGCTGAAGTTAAGATCATAGGCAGGGTTGTTTGACATGGTTGTTGAACTGGGCTGAAAATGCAAAAGTTACATCTGACATTCAGTTTTGCTTCAGGCAGAGGAGAAGGAAGAATGAGCAGAATCTTAATCTTTATCTCTTGGTTGCTAAATATTCACTGGTAAGGAAAAAGTCAAACCATCTTTCCTTCATGGATCTCAGCACAGCCTTTAACTTCACTGATAGGACGAGGTTATGGGCTGTGCTGGTGGCCATGGGGGAGGTAGATCAAGTGCTAATTGTCTTTCTGTGCAACCTGCAACGCAGATTTCCGTATCTAAAAAGACCACTTTTGTGTCACTGATGTAGTAAGTGAAATTGAGTTTGAATTCCGAACTGTTCAAGATTTTGAAATATTCCTCAAATTCTTCCTCACTGCCATCCCATACCAACAATAAATCGTCAATGTAACGAAGCCACGTTACAGTTTTATTTTGGAATCTTTCATTTTCACCACTCCAAGCCCAATCTTGTTCCCAGAGTTCCATTGTTAAACAGGCATACGATGGACTAAATGAGAATCCCATCGCCGTCGCTTTTGTTTGCTTATAGATTTGATCATCAAACATATTTTGTTCTAGGCACATTTTTATCATTTCCAATAGCATTTTATTATGATTGGTGTACTGTATGTTTCTTTCAGCTAGGAAATGTCCACATGCTTTCAAGCCAATATCATTTCGAATATTTGAATACAATGATATCACGTCCATGGTAATCAACTTGTATGTTGGCTTGTATGTTGGCTGCCAGGGAACCCCTTGAAGGTGAGTCAGTAGATCGCTCGTATCTTGAAGGTACGATGTTAGACCTTTTACATATGGTAATAAGAACAAGTCGAGATAATTTGCCATGGGAAAGACTATCAAAAAAAGAAATAAACAAATGGTGGGAGGTGGCAGCTCTCAAGAAATACGTGGAAGTACAGAGAGTCCCACGTGGACTACGAATCAATCTCATGCCAAACCATCAGGATACTAGTAATGAATTACTTAGTGAATGGGGAGAATACATCCTGAAATCTTCATTGGGTCTAATGGAAATCTTAATTAGACACATAGACATATCTTTGAAAAAACTTATGAAACAATTAAAAGATATGGAGAAGGAGTTAGCGACGATGGATATGGATACTGACATGAAGAAATTCAAGGAAGAACTTGAAGTCTACATCACATTTTCACGCGGCAGCCTGGCCGCGGGGAGAGGCACCACTGCGAGCTGAAGAATACATCAATCAACAGTAAGTGGGCTGCTGTCGGTACTTTTCATGACAGCGCAGCACCATTTTGGAAGTGCTGAATGAGCCTACCTGCTTCCATCTGTAAACTCACTTAGAGGATTAATAAATGTATGGAAAAAAGTGGGACACCAGAAATGAACTTACTGAATGGCAAATTTTACTTGCATTACGAACTCCATTCCCCATCATGCACCAGGGGTATGTGGTATGAGGACACGCCCAGTGGAGGGGAAGGTTGTTAATAAAAGTTGGTGAATGAACAATGCAGGCTTCATTTCGTGCTTTCTCTGCCCAGGAAGAAGGGGCTGCTGAGCCCTGAAACGCGTTGGCAATACTAATCTTAAAACAAATGAAAACCAGCAGGCTGCACAAACAGAGCTGGAAGGCTGGGAATGGTTGTGTTCTCTCCCAAGCTCCAGGGCACTTTGCTAAAACATATATATCTATATATATCTATATATATATCTATATATATCTATATATATATATATATATATATATATATATATATATATATATATATATATATATATATATATATATATATATATGAACATTAAGATTTATTTGATTGTTGTCAAGTTTACAATATCCAAACAGTATCGAAACCGAAACTATGAAAGTTAATCTTTTTCAGCCCTTCCATTGGCCAAGAATCAACCGATGAGGATGGTGAACTCAAGTTTTAACAGAACCAATTACTGTGTACCTTTCCATTAGCAATTTTTTAATCACGGATGAAGGCTAAACACCGAAATGCGTCTGTGGATAATTGTTGAAAATAAATTATTTCAAGACTACACCGTAAGTGCTCCATAAACACTTTTCTTTGGAGTTGTTGTGGAACACGCTAATGCCACCCTTGTGATATGGAAGGACCTGTCCTGAGTTTGGTGGTTGTAGATGGTACAACTGTTAAAGAGAATATATATATATATATATATACATGTATATTACCTTCTGGCGGTCGCCAGCAGGTCGTTATATTTAGGACCAAGTTTCCATAGGAAGAACAATTCTTGTTTGCTTATAACTTTGGCGTTGTTTGATGAATCTTCATGAAATTATCCACACTATTTCTTTGTCTATATCAGCTCCTATGTTGAAAGCTTGGGGGTGATTCATCAAGGGGGGGCTGAGAAAAATGGGGGTCCCAGAACATGTTTTCTGCATGCAATTTCCATAGGAAACTTTAGACAAGGCTACAGGTCGAACGGGTGAACGGAATTACCCCAAATTTGGCAGGGAGAAGGGTCTTGGTCTAGAAAGCACTCTTTTGTATATTTGGTGTAAAACCATTCAGTAGTTTTGGAGAAATATCAACATTTACAGATATCGATATTTGGGAATTCTGCCATCTGATTGGCTGAGGCGTTACAAGCACGAGCTTGCTGCTTATTGGCTGCGAGCTGTGCGAACGGTTGCAACTAGGAAGTAGTGGCAGCCATTTTGTGATTCCGTTGAAATGAGTAAGGGGAAAAAAGGGCGAAAAGAGTAGGAAAGAGGAGGATAGGAGCACTGTAACCTCTGTGGGGAAGTGCGAAGCGAAGTAGTCACTCCTACCGGTCTGAAAGTGCGGTGTTGCTCAGAGTGACATGGTGCTAAGATGAGATGCTGCTTCACTCGGGTATGAAACCGAGAGCCTAAACCGTAAGCTTATTGCTGTAAAGTGATGTTTTCTGGTCTTTGTAGCAGACGTGTGCAAGTAGTGTTAGTAGGCATTTATACCATACAAAGAGTGGTAAGCGAACTACTGACCCCTACCGTGCGTTTATACTATACTGAAAATGAAGTACTCACGCCTACCGGTGTGAAGAATCGGGGATCAAACCGAGCTGATTGCTTTAAAGTGATGGGCTCTGGGCACTATATGTAACTAACTAACTGCTGTAGTATAACTGTGTAAGTAGTGTTAGCATGCGTTTATACTATACAGGGAGTGGGAAGCGAACTACTCACCGCTACTGGTCTGAAGACTCAGGGATTAAACCGTGAGCCTAAATTGTGAGCCCATTGCTGTAAAGTAATGTGCTCTGGGCGGTGTAGCATACCTGTGGAAGTAATGTTAGTTTGCGTTTATACAATACAGGGAGTGGGAAGCAACCTACTCACCCCTACCGGTCTCAAGCCTCGTGGATGAAACCATGAGCTCATTGCTGTAAAGTCATGTGCTCAGTATAGTATTCCAATGTAAGTCATAGTAGAATGTTAGTATGTAATGCTACTTGAATGTAGGTATGTGATGTTAGAATGTTGGGCTGTAATGAAGAGAAACTTGGGGAGTTTGTACACGGTGCTGGAGAAGACGGTTGCCTTGCTGTCTGCTCCTGTTGGTGAATGTTTAAGCTGTCTTGTTATCCTACAATAAATCTACTTATCCTATACACTGCTGTCTGCCTCTTCACTACATAAATTTGTCGACAAGCGGGAGAAGGTAAAAAGAAGGCAGCACTCACCAATATTACGAGCTTGCTTGCGTTCTGCTGAAGACCCGTTTTCTTTATGAAGCTGTTTTTACACATCCCATGGTCGTCGCTCATTGAACTATGTCATCCGACCTCTGGTAGGATATATATTTTTTGATTTTGGCTTCCTCTGCCTCTTCACTACACTCTGGTTGCTGTACTAGACGTGTGCAAGTAGTGTTAGTATGCGTTCATACTAATTCTGTAGTTATGCAGTATCCAATGCATCATAGTCCTAGGGAGCGTCAGCTCCTAGACGCAGCTCATACAATGTCCCAGGGTGTGCATCTGCGGGACATTTATGTTTGCTATTACAGGGCGGGTGCATGCCTTCCACCCCATGATAGCAAATCCTTGTTTGCCTCTTTGAAGCGAGAGGAGGAAAACCTTGTATCTCATTAATAGAGCGGATCGGGATGGTAAAAATTGAGAAAAAAAATGAAGCAGGGTCTCACCCATTCATTTAAATGAGCCCCATGGTGGGTAATGTTCTGGGGCCATTCCTAATATTATTTTGCGGGGTCTCTGCAGCACTGGGAACCTTAATCTCACATGTAAATTAGGCACGGGAGGGCACAGAGACGTTTCGCAGCCTAGTGGATTGCCACGTTCCCGGGTATTGTTTACTGTTTGTGCGGGGGGCTTCGAGGCCAACTCAAGTCTGGGGATCGTTACCCTCCAGGGCTTTACTTAAATATGCAGGCTGGACCTCACTAGTCCCTGAAGCCTCGGTGGCCCTCGGCAGTGCCTTATTGGTTCTGTAATCACATGGGCAGTACTCTTGGTGTTATAAAGTGATTTAATCATAGAACCCTTGCAGTTGTTGAATTACGCAGGCTTCATTTATGTAATAGTTTGTTGGTTTATATTTGGTAGGTGCACCGGTGCAAGCTCTGACTTCGGTGTGCCTCTCTCAGGGTGGCACAGCAGGTCTCCGGCCAGGTACGGTGTCTTGATACCACGATGGAAGGCACCAGAATGCCCAGGGCATCATCACGGGGTGAGTTCCCGCTCCACCCATTTTGGCGCAAGCAAATCAGTGTCTGAAAAGGAAGAAATAATATAATACTGGAAACGTCTTGAGGTTAATTAAGGTTTATTTCAGCTTAATAGAGAACACCAGTTGAGTGTATCCTTCCTTCTTAAAGTACGATCTACCAACTGTTAGTGGTAATCGTTGTTCAAAGAGGAGTTGGAGTGCACGAGAATTCACAAGGTTAAATAATAAAATGTTATGCCAACAATTACAAAGAAACAGAGCACATGCTAGAAGCATAATCTTTGTGTAATGCAGTGGCGCAAGCCTGTGTGCATGTACACTTAGTAATTAGCTCACTACAGTGTTCCAAAAGCCAACGCCATGTCCTGTAAGGCAGCGGTGCCTGCTGGCTGAGGCCTACAGTACAGTTCAGCAGGTCCTTAAAATGAGACAGAGATGTGACTGAATGAGGACAGAGATCACATTATTACGCACGGCAACATGGCTTGTTCGCACCTGCGCACCCAGGCTGATACACCTCACCCCTCACGCAGCACCGCGCTCAATTGCAGCCCCTGTGCACCCAGGACCCACTGCTCACCTGCTGTCATTGTTGTGTGTACAAACACGAGGGGCAGCAGTGTTCACAATTCATATGCAGTGTTGATTGCAGGATGGTGTACACCACATGGATCCCTTTCCAAACACAACGGTCAGTAGGGTTCACAATTCATATCCAGTGTTGATTGCCAGGATGGTGTGCACCTCATGGATTTCTTTTTTTTATTGTGCATTGTGATATGCGAGGTGGATGCGGCCATATCATCTGAGGCAGTGTGGAAGAACTGGGACATGTGGCGTCATCGTTATCCTATTTATATGTACGCAAAGTGGGCTGGGCATGCGTACACCAGGCCAGCGTAATGCTGTGAATAATTGTTCCAGGGACCTGGGTTTTGTTCAGTTCCTGCCTGGCCAGGAAGTGTACTTATGTGTCTTTCTGTTGCACTTTTGACGTCGCAGAATGTGAAATTTACAATAATGTAGCATGTACCGGGAGAGCGGCAACTATCGCTAATGAGATGCTGTTCAAAGACATTGAATGGCCAACATCACATGTCGTTGTCAAGCTTGTGGATATGCGGAAACACGCATGTCAATTATATGCGGTAATATTGAAAGTGTTGCTATCGCGAAGCGCACACATGTGAATGTGCTCGGATGGAGGGAGGATCAGCCATGAGGCTACAACATACAAAGTGATAACGCTCATTACAGTCAAGCTATGCATGTCAAACGTGATTCTGAAAATCTCACATATGACACACTACTATACTGGTAAAGCCTGACAGAGCATACTGCAACACAATTCTACACATTACTCTTTATTGTTTGTCACATGTGATCTAGGATGTGCACTCTGCCCGTGGCTGATGATACCCCTTTGAGTCACCAATACCCAGGCCAAAAGGCAGCACAATAATGCGCACACACCAGGGGCATCGTGTAAAACACATTTGTTTTTTGATGTAACGTTTCAGATGCATTGCCATCACACGTGGAAGGCTAATGTACAGACCATGAATATTTAACAAGATGATCGTTGTATGTTGTGTGTAGTATAAAATATGTGTAAATAGAAAAAACCTTTAAAAAAAAAGCTCTCTAAGCAGAAGGGGGGTGTCTCATCAAACGTTGTAGAGAGAATGACTACAATGGGTGGGGTCCTCCAACTGTTACAATGGGAAATGTTATGAACTAATCAAATGCTTTTTTTTTAAGGTCACATGGCAATCGTGCATTGAGAGTGCAAGGAGGCCGCACCCGACGCGATTTTGAGAAAATATATTTATCACAATATAAGTTTATTACAGTTAGAAATATATAAATGTTTAAAATATTTTAGATTATCGCTTGCTCTAATATACGCTTTAAACTTATTTAGATATAGCTTTGAGACATAAAAATAAAGAGGGAATGGCGTACCCGGCGCAACACCATATGTCTATAACGTAACACAGGGCCTGGCAGCGTGCACTCATCGCATACGCAACGCGCAGCGGGCGCCACCCCATAAGTACATGACGTAACGTGTGGCTTGGTACTGCGTACCCGTCGGATACCAAAGTAGCAGCTGGCGCGACCTTATACGTATATGATGTACGCGGGACACGGTGCCACAAACCCGTCCGATACGAAATGCACGTCATTTACGAGTTTAGCAATATGGTGGATAGGATTCGCGTAGTGATGGAACTTGGTACACTACTGGTATGGGACTGCAGTTTTCTAAAACAAAAAAAACAAAAAAAAACAAGATATACATATTTTTGGGGGAAGATATAAAACATTACATAATTTTTAAAGTAAAAAAAAAGGTTTATAGAGTTCCAAAATATTACACACAAATGGCAAAAAATATAGGTTTTATAAATATTAAAATATGAAATTAACATTTAAAAAACCTTCGAAATTCATTGAAAAGCCATATGTTCTACAGACGTTATAGTTAGGAATTAGCCTTTGAAATTCATTAAAAAACCATAGGTTTCAGGGATGTTATAGTTAGTGACATTTTACTCATATAAAACCACAGAAATTCGCCCGTTATAGTTAGTTGAGCTAACTATAACTTGCGCCCCCGCAATGCACTGCTGAAGACGTCACATAATACATCACTCATGACATGGTCAGTGATATCACTGATGACATCTCAAATGACATCACTGATAACATCACTGATGACATCATCCATGTGATAATCTGATGCATATACTGATGCTCTAATATAAACTTTGAAACACCCATTCTAAAATGCAGACTACTATTTTTGAAACCATACACAAAACAATACCAGATACTACATACCACTCACTATTTCCTAGGTCTACACACACATCCTGTCACTTATAAATGTAGTTACTCATCAATACAGTGCTATAATATGCACTCATACATCTATACATACAGTCACACTCTGCCACTCACCCAAAGAGTTATTACACACCTAGTCAGTAATGCAAAGAATCAATCACATACCCATTTACTCATGCATACAGTTATACACTCCAACTCCGTAATTTATAGACACATCACATCACTTGTTTATACAGATACTAACACATACTTACTGTCTTATACAATCACTGATAGAAGCAGACACTCATTTATACACCGACTCTTCAACTAACTAAATCTCCTGTAAAATTATTTATATACTCCAACACACACATATAGGGCCCGATTCACAGAACTAACTTAAGACAAAATCCTAAACTTACTACCATTTTGGTATTCACTGAAGGCACTTACTCATTTTGATATTCACAGAAGGCACTTACTTAGTTCGGTATTCACAAAAGTTAGGAGTACCAACTTTAGGACTCCTAAATGCCTTCTGTGAATACCGAAAGTCTTAAGGTTAGAATTGTTTGCCGTTTAGGAGTAGTAAAGTTAGGACTCCTAACTTTAGGACTCCTAAATGCCTTCTGTGAATACCTAACGTCTTAAAGTTAGGATTTTTCTCAGTTTAGGAGTAGTAAAGTTAGGACTCCTAACTTTTACCTAAAAGCACTCAGCGATCTCCAACCCCAAACGCTGGATTTTTCCAGTAAGTGGCAGAGGTGCCTCGTTCCGTCGCAACAGCTGCGCTCTGGGATGAAGCCTGATTGATCCGGGTCAACCAGACCTTGCATATGTAGAGCCAGCCACACCGCCAAAATACTAGTGAATATCTTTAGATCCCCATTCAATAAAGAAATTGGACGGTATGAGGTGCACTCCACAGGGTCTTTACCAGGCTTCAGTATCACAACCACCTCTGCCATTTTCATTGTGGGGGTTATCAAGCCTGTGTCACTGAAATTGTTAAATAGACAGACCAAGAAGGGAATAAGCACCGGGACAAAAGCCTTGTAAAAATCCTTTGGGAATCCATCTCCCTCTGGCGCCTTGCCTGCCGGGAGTTTCTGTATAGTGCTCAGGATCTCCTTGGGACGGATATCTGCGTCCAGTGCCGCAGCATCAGTTGGGGGAAGGGGTGTAACTGCTGCCTGTTGAACATAGTCTCTGGCTACAGTCTCGTCTAAGTATGCCGCCGTATATAATGAGGTATAAAAGTCCTCAAAGTCGGCTGCAATGTCTGCGTCCCCCAGAAGAAGCTCTCCCCGGGGGTTCTTTATACCAGCAATGTGATGTGCTTTTGTCTTCGACCCCAAGAGATGTGCTAGCAACTTCCCAGCCGTGTTTCTCCCTTCATAATATTACTGCTTAGTATGTAGGAGTGCGTACTCTGCCCAATCATAATCCAGCGCCTTCAATTGCTTCCGCACAGTATTAAGTTGCCTTTGTGCCTGTATTGCTCCCGTACAGTGGTGAACCCCTTCTAACTCCCTGACCTGTGCCTAAAGCAGCTCTCTCTTATGTCTCAGTTCTTTATTGAGCCCAGCAGTCTTGTGGCAAACCCACATGGGTGAAACAGGAACTACCTTTCCCAGAATGCAAAGCACTGGCTTGTACTCACCTGGGCATGATGATGTCAACTTGGGGATACATTTTCTTACATACTGCCTTTGAGAAAAGATTGCTATGCTGAAATGTGTCAGGCATTGGACTGCTTTGTTATGTAATTCACTAAGAATGCACTCTTTGAATAAATATGCCTCTGATAGAGTGCACTTTGCTTGGATTTCATATATATATTTTTAGATATATTACCTACTGGCAATCACCAGTAGGTAGTTATAGTTCGGACCTTTTTCTATTCAAAATGCGTTTTTTCTTTTGCCAATTTCTTTGATGTAGTTTGACGAATCTTCGTGAAATTTTCAAAACTAATTGTTTGCTCAGGTCAGCTCTTATCTTGAAAGTTTCGGGACGGTTCGTCAATAATCACTGGCCTAGACGCACTGAACCTGCATCAGATTGTCTGCAAACCGACACACACCACTGGACATATCCTAGATGTAATTTTTGCTAATACTGAACTAGTTACCTTTCAAACAATAACTCCAGTCACATGGTCAGACCACCACTTGCTTGCTCTCCAACATAAAACAACACTAAGCATCACACCTAAAATTACCTTACATCTATCCACCTATCGGCCGTGGAACAAACTCAATTTGGAACACTTAAAAACACAACTAATATCAAGTACAAATCTGGAAACAATAAATTCTGTTCAAAATCTATATGAATGGGTACAGGCACCTATTGACATCCTGATACCACTCAAAACCACACAACAGAACAAAAGAATAAAAGCGCCTTGGAGAAACATAGAAATAAAAGACATAAAACAACAAATTAGAAAGCTGCACCGTACCTGGCTCAAAACAAACGCCAAACAAGGCAAACTTCACCTACAGAAAATTTACAGGTTATACCAGTCAGCTATCAAAAAATCTAAGAAAAGGTACTATTCAGACAGAATTCAAAACGCTAAATGTGCAAATAAAGAATTCTATAAAATACTCAAAGAATATCGTAAACCAAATTACTTAGAAGGAACTCATCCTGTTACTCAAGATTTCACAGACAAATCATTACACGAACAAAGCAGACATGTTGGACTCGTAATTAAAACAGAAACAAAGCACCAGCACTAACCCTTGTACAAAACAACTATCCAAGAATACTCTAACCAAGCCTCTCCGTTCCTTCTAACACATCTCACACAATTAATTTATGGACCTGGTCAAAGCAAGCAGGCTTGCCGGCAGCCCTTCTGACCCCTGTACACCACAAACTTTCAAGACAATTCTTTAACCTCTTCCATGCTAATGACAAGGTCAGCTCGTCATGCAGTTTACTGGAGCTGTGCTTATGACGAGCTGACCTTGTCATGAACAATGGGAAAACAACAATATCAGCACCCAGCGGGAAAAGCCTTAGCATTCAAGGTGTTAAACAACCTCTGCTGCCTCTCCAGTAAGAAGAATTATCAACAATTCCTTAACTACCAGAATATTTCCAGAACAAGTAAAATAAATAAAATCACACGTACACCCTTTATTGAAAAAAACAAACTTAGACCCGCTGAAACCTGACAACTACGGACCCATTACAAATAAACCTTTCCTGGGCAAACTGATAGAAATAGCAGCATTCGCCCAGATGTCACAATTCATTGAAGAGAATGACATACTTTCAGACTTCCAAACAGGATTTTGTCCGCGAAGAGGCACTGAATCTGCCCTCCTTGCCATCTGGGATGACCAGAAGAATACAGTTGACTGTAATGGGGTTGCTGTGCTAGTCCTCTTGGACCGCTCAGCTGCCTTTGACACGGTTGACCATGATACTCTCAAATAAAGACTCTATAAAGCCAGCATAGGGCGAACTGCTCTAGACTGGATCGCGTCCTGCCTTCGAAACAGAACTAATGTCATCCATACACCACCTTTGTCGTCCAAACCGTACTCCACAAAAGCAGGGGTCCCTCAAGGTTCTATCATCTCGCCCATGCTATTCAACGTCTACATGAAGTCATTACCAGTACTGGTCAAGAAATCTCACCTCACTTGCTATACCTATGCAGATGACACTCAAATACTCCTGTAACTGGAATGCCCCAAAGACATTGGAAAATCACCAATTTTCTGCTGTTTCAGAGCCGTTTCCAGTGGATGACTTGGAGCCGTCTCGAATTGAATGCTTAAAAAAACTGAAATACTCTTGTGTGGCGATTGGAAACATTACAACCCGATTGCCGCATGGCCTAATGAACTGGGATCACCACCTAAAGTATCAAAGGAAGTAAGACACCTCGGAATGACCATGGACTCCAAGCTGTCGATGAATGCCCAAGTGGAAAAACTAGTAAGATCATGCTTTGTCACTATAAAAACCGTGCAACAAATTTTCCCTCATTTGGGATTTCCACACAAGGTCCAAGCTACCATCTCCCTTTTTCTGTCCAAACTTGATTATGCCAATAGCCTGTACCATGGATCACCTTTAGTGACCCTGAACAGACTACAACGGATTCAGAACTCGGCTGTCAGACTACTCTTGCATATCAAACCGCGAGAAAACTTCTCTCCTGCCTTGAAAGCCCTGCATTGGTTACCGGTTGCCAGAAGATCCACGTTCAAGCTGCTTTGTATCACCCACAAACCAATACATGGAATGGGACCGCTCTTCATCAGGAATAAAATCACCAAACACATTCAACAAAGGAACCTCCACTCTAAAGGAGCATCTCGCCTCAAAATCCCAAGATACAAGAAAAAAAACATCAGTGGCACATTCTTCTCTGTTCAAGCAGCCAAACTATGGAATCTTTACCTCCCAACATAAGGTCCACCGACAACCACTTTTTCTTCAGAACACTACTCAAGAATTGGCTCTTCCCCACATAAGCACCATACACACACAGACATTTACAGCATATCCCTCTGTATATAAGCATTTGTTTCCCTATAGATATGTACCTATCTTTGCGTATTGCTTTGTATAAACATGTAAAATAATGATGTTGTTGAGAGAAAAAAAAGAAAAATCTACATATACTTACCTCCTTTATGTATCTATATGCTTTCAATGTACTTATGTATCTATATATTTATCATTTTCTTCTAATTTAGCATTTCAAAAGTACTGCCCTATTTCTCAGCCTATACTTCTCTTAATATATCTTCTAGCCCAACCTTCTGACTCATCTCGTACTTCTTTCTACTACTCTTTCCAGTGCACTACCCTATCTCTCGTCCTATACATCTATCAATACATCCTCTACATCCCCTCTCTTTTATCTGCAACCCCATACCACTACTATGATCCCCCCAAAAAACCTTTCTAGACTCTCTCCTACTGTACCCCTCCATGCATCATCTGACATCTTTTTTACTATACCGATCCCCTAAAACAAACCTTTCTAAACTCTTCCCTCTGACTCCTCCCTTGCAAAATTCCTTTTTACTCATCAAAAAGCCTCCTCCTACTGCTAAGACCTAAAAAAAATGATGATTCACTCTTTTATCCCTCATCTATCCTTTTCAATCAAAATTAACAGACTAACATGATCACTTCTCAAATTCCATATTCAAATATACTAATTCACTACAGAGTAGCGTGCTACTTGCCAATAAAGCGTCTCAACACCCCATCAGGGTTACAAGCCCTATATAAATGCAAACCTTTTCCCTTTTCTACCCCCCAACCCTTCTCAATCCAAATAACTAACATATCCACCACTAAAATTACTTTCATGTTTCACCATACTAATTCAACACTAATCCTTTAGGGTTCCAGAGTAGCGTGCTGCTTGCGCTTCAAAACCCCATCAGGGGTAGCAAGCGCTTTATAAATACAAACCTCTTTCCCTCTTCTATTCCGCCACCTACCCTTCTCTACCCAAATAACTGAATAACCTATCCCCTACTCAAATTACTTCATATTTTACTATACTAATTTTCAACACTAATCCTTTATGGGTTCCGGAGTGGCGTGCTACTTGCCAGAAAAGTGCTTCAACATCCCTCAGGGGTAAATAGTGCTATATGAATGCAAACCTTTCTTTCCCTTTTATCGCTCCGCTATGCTTCTCACTCCAAATAACTGACTAATATCCACCACTGAAATTACTTTCATATTTCACAATATTAATTCACCACTAACCCTTTATGGGCTTCCTGAATAGCGTGATTCAACACCCCATCAGGGGTAACAAGCGCTATATATATACAAACCTTTTTTCCTCCTCTATCCTTCTGCTATCATTCAAAATCCAAAGAACTGACTAACCTATCCACCACTTAAAATGTACTTGCATGTTTCACTATACTAATTCAACACTAATCCTCTATGGGTCCCTGAGCAGCCTGCTACTAGATGAAAAAGCGATTTGACGCCTCGTCAGGGGTAGTAAGCACTATATAAATGCAATTACAATACAATACAATGTGGGGGCTGAGAGAAAAGGGGTGTCCCAAAACATGTTTTCCACATGTTAATTTCCATAGGAACTTTAGACAAAGCTACACCCCAAACTGCTAAATGGGATTACACAAAGTTTGGCAAAAAGGTTGGTCTTGGTTCAGAAAGCGTACCTTTTAAAAAAAATTGTGTGAATCCATTCAGTAGTTGCTGAGAAATTAAAAAAATTAAAATATTGATATCTGAAGGCTGAGGAGGATTCACAAACCCTCCTGAGCACAAGCTTTATTCTAAATGGCTGCCAACACTCCAAAATTATAAGAAAACAATAAAAGGGGCAGGGTAGAAACACCCTGACCCCCTAGGCCTGCTCAGAGGTTCCCACAAGGACCCTCAGGGGCAAAAAAAACATTTTTTTTTAATTGGCCAAATTTGCGCTGGGTGCGTGAATCTGCCAGAAAAAATAAAAATAAAATAAAGTGAGGGCTCCTGCGCTTCGTTTTCTTTGAGCCCCGGGCAGGCCAGGTCCTGGAGGCAATCCCTAATTATGAAGCGGGCCTGTGGGGGTTTAGATTATGATATGCGGAGGAGCACTCCTCCCCCCCACAGCCTGGGGGACCACCCCCTCCCCTGGGCTTTTTTTAAGAAATGCATGGGGGCTCCAGCCCCCCCATGCTGCCTTGGGCACCGCCACATCCCCAGGACTTTAATAATTACACGCAGGGGCACGCAACTTCCGGCAGCGCCGGGGACCCCCACCTCCCCGGGGCTCTGATTTAAAAAATATATATATATGGAGAGGGGATTGAGCCCTCCCACAGCCCTGAGGACCACCACCTCCCCGGGGCATACATAAATCGAGACTCCCAGCCCTGGCGACCACCACCCCCCAGGGCCGGCTCCTGCAATGCCCTGGTGTGCCCACATCCGGGACATTGTTATTTGCTATGGCAGGGCAGGAGCACGGCTCCCACCTAGTCATAGCAAACTTTGGCTTTGCTTCATGAAAGCAAGAGCAGAAAACCTGCTGCATGTTAGCTGCTCCCCTTGTCCAAAAGCAATGCCAGCTCCCCCAGGAGGCGGGATAGCTGGCAGGGACCATGGGGGCATTGGGGCTCCCCTGTGGACCCCAACGTAAGACCAGGTGCCGGGGAATGGGATCCCTGGGGCCACAAATGGCCCAGAAGGGGGCCTCTTGCCTCCTCCCTTTATTAAAAAAAAAAGCAATGGGCAAGCCCCGGGGGATTCGGTCAACCGGGCCAAAAATGGCCAGGCCCCTCCCTTTTTAACTTAATAAAGAAAAGAAAGAAGGCTGGGCCCTGGGGGATGGGGTCCCCGGGGCCCAAATTGGCCTCAGGAGGGGGGATAAGCAGGCCCCCTCCAAAATAATCAAGCATTGGCATAGCCAATAGGTCTCACGTTTGGGACCTTATAAGTATTTAGTTATGCAGCACAATATCCTTGGTTCAACACCATCAACTGTTGCATGGCTAAACACTTATAAGGTCCCAAAAGTGAGACTTACTGGCTATACCAATGCTTGTTTAGTGAAGCTTGCTTTGTTACTCTAAGAGAGAAAAGCTTGCTTTGCTGCTGCCTGATTTGTATGTGACCTGAGATGAAGAAACCTTGCACTACTGATACCCTAGCTGAACATGTCCTCTGAAGCTGGGGAGTTTCCATTGCTTTTGCCTCATCTTATCTAAAAACAAAGAATATATCGAAGCCTTTGCATAAAATGCTCTATGAACCAAGGGCTGTTTTACAATGTTTGATGTGAGATGACATTACAGTGTGCAGAGTTGTCAGAGAATGGAGCTTGTGATAAAAACTCCAAGAGGTGTCAAGAGGTGGGGCATGTGATGTCAATGCAGTGTGCTGTTAGTAGGTAGGGTCTGTGATGTCATAATAGAATGATGTGCGGTCAGTCGGTGGGGCTTGTGATGTCACTGCAGTGTGCTGTGTGATCAGGGGTTCAGGCAGGACTGTAACGTCACAAGCTGGGCCATAGCTTTGTCTGCAGCTCTGCGACCCCAAAACGAGCTTGATTATGAACAGAGTCACTGGAATTATGAGATTCTGCAGCTGCTGCATTTCTCGCCTAGTTATGGATCTGCTGTATTTGTGCCAAACACGAAGGAACCACATGGTTCCCTTCCAAGCTGCACTGCCAAACGAATCCAATGAATCAAATTCATATTTAACTCCTTTGTTACTCCACTTTTCACTTCTTTTTTCATCTTTTCATCAATTCATTCAATCCATTTTACTCATTTTCTTGACCGTTTACAGTTTTTCACAAAATACGCAGGAGTGTCAAGTGTTCCACATGCCACGCTTAGAATCATCTGCGCTCGTGTCCCCATACTTGTAAATGAAAATCCTGTTATTTTACTGAATTCCTACACATTCAAAAATGCTTACCGTGGCATAAGCTTTCCTAACTCATTCGGTATTATTTCTTGGTAACGGTTTACCGTTTCCTCTCCTTTCTTATAAACACCTACTTTCCCTCAGGTGATCTATCTTATGCATTTACCAAGATGTGGACCGGATTTCACTGATACACTGACTGTTTCACTCTCCATATCCCAGAATCCTTTAGAAATGTCAAACTAAACTCCATAATTCAAACATTAAACGATTCGTGGCACTAAAAAATAATAATACCTCGGGTGTTTAGACTATTCAGTCATAATAATATACATGAGATGGTATAATAACCAACAAATCAAATTAGCCCACAATAATATGTCATCGTAATCCATTAAATGAGTGGTTAAGTCCATGTGATTCTGTCCATACGTGACAGAGAAACAAAGCTCAGATCGCGCTTTAATCACTGTTTTGTACACCATTTTCGGTCTGGGTGCAATCTCTCCGGTTTGGACGGAAAATTCATTTATGATGCAAGACAAAGTTGGTGAGATGCACTCCCGTGTTATCCATTGCTGTATTTGTCACATAATCCTCATATTCGCATACTTTGCAGATTTTAACCAAATAAAATTGGATCAAAAGTTAGTAAAAACGCACGACATTTGTTGCGCAGTGAAAGGTCCTGAACTAAGGTTCACTGGTTACTTTACAGAACTTATTTTTGTATTTGATTTTGAATTTGAAAGTGGTACTAATAAGCTGAAAACTTTGCTAAAACTCTAAAGGAATTTTAGTTTAGCTTTAGGCAGGAACAGTCAGGAGTCCAGCAAGTGAAATAGAAAGGTTTATTTCAATCCAAACAGCACGGGAGCACGTCTGCACACAGCAACCTCCAACTGTACGAGTGCCTAAAGCCACAGTTGGAAGTTACTGGTTGAAGACGTCTCGAGGAAATGCATCTCTTGAAGGTAAACATTCCTCAAGAGATGCGTGACAACAGAACCAGAACATATAGCACGTGTGAGAAGTTAGAACAAGATGCACGTGCAAATGACAGCTTACAACAGAATATATACTTCTAAGCACTCTACATCTTCTCCCTCCCTATAGAATAAATAAATGAAGAATTTACAAGCAAACTTAATTTAAATAAAAATCTCTAAAGCGTGAAGGAAATGAACAATTCCTATGAGACCTAGAAGGTAAATCAGAAGAGGGGGCAGGGAAGGAAGAACATGAAGCTTCCGCATTTTGTAACATGTCTTGAGAAGGAAAGGTAATATCACTTAACATATTTTGAGAAGGTAAAGGAACATCATTTAAGTTGAGAAGGTAAAGGAACATCATTTAAGACTGGAGCTTCCGGCTGAGTTGCAAAGTCATAAAATGAACAGGAGGGGCTCTCATCACCATGTTTGGTTCTAAGAACCTTCTTAGCATGCTCAGAAGTTAACTTTACAACAGCACGTTTGTTACGCCACCCTCTTTTATCTAGAAACAGTGACCCTTTAGATACCTTGAGGACTTGAGTTGGAAGTGAAAACTTTGATAAGCCCTTCTTCACTTTATCAACAGTCTTCACCATGACCCAGTCACCTACCACAAATGAATCTGGGGTTGAAATTATTTTGGAATCAAAATTCAGTTTCTGCACTTCTTGTTGTTTCTCAACATTGCTTTTAACAACCAATTTATCTGAACAGGCTATGCATTTGGTCTTTTCTGAAGTCAGATCCTTTATCCAGGAGGGACAGACAATACCAAGTGGATTCCTTTTTTTAATAGTCTGAAAGGGGATATGCCTGTGGTACAATGAGGAGTAATTAAGTATGCCCAAACTTTTTCCCTTAAAAAATCCTCAACATCCATATCACAAGAAGTTGCAGTCTGAATGCCCTCCTTCAAAAATCTGTTCATGCGCTCAATCAAACCATTAGACGAGGGAGAATAACCAGCAACCCTTAAATGTTTCACATCAAAGCTCTTTAAAAACTCTTCCATGACACCAGAGCAGAAGTGTGAACCATTGTCGCTGACGATTTCTCTTGGAGGACCCTCAGTCCTAAAAACACGTTTCAGGAAACGTATTGCTGACAATGAATCTGAATTTGCACAAAAATCAAAATCAAACCACTTTGAATGATAATCCACAATAGAAACTATGTAACGCTGAGATTGTGAAAGAATCTCAAACGGACCGGAATAATCAATGGCCAACTTGTTCCAGGCCTCCTCAGGCACTGGAACACTGTGCAATGGTAAATTCTGTAACTTCCAGTGTTTGTCTGAAACCAAACAAGTACTACAAGAGTCAATCCATTCATTTACATTTCCATCCATGGCAGGCCACCAGAAATGTTCCTTCAGCTTGCGTGACGTCCCACCTACACCTAAATGACCCTGGTGAGCTGCCAAAAACAATTTTTTACGCAAGGCCAAAGGAGGAACACATCGATCACCTCTAAAGATGACTCCATTGATTACTGTCAATTCACCAGATACTTGCGCAAAAGATTTTAAAGAGGCAGGAAGGGAACGTATCCTGGGCCAACCGGATACTATCAAATTCTTCACAGCGACAAGAACATCGTCATCTGAATAGCATTTAAACCAATCTTCTTCTGAAATGGACAGTGGAGAAAAAAACAAGTCTTCTAAAGAGACCACAACACACTCTACATCATCTTCCAGAACCTTATCATTATCATCTAAAGGTAACCTTGATAGAGCATCAGCTCTCATGTTTTTGCCTCCAGCAATATGGTGAATGGTAAAATTAAATTCATGCAATTTGGACAGAATCCTAACCAACCTTGAAGAGGCTTTCCCAGTGCCATTTCCATTTAAAAGATGTAATAGAGGCTTATGATCACTATAAAGCAAAAAGTGAGAACCCCAAATGTAGACCTTAAACTTTTCAACTGCCCACGCACAAGCAAGAGCTTCTCTTTCAATGGTACTGTAGTTGCGTTCAGCACTATTAAGTGACCTAGAAGCAAATCCAATAGTATGTTCTAAAGAACCATTCCACTGACAAAGAATTGCGCCAAGGCCCTTCTGACTTGCATCCACATAAATACCACATTTTAGACCTGGCGTAAAAGATGATAACGCAGGCGAGTTTACAATTACCTTCTTGATGTTATTGAAGGCCATATCAGCTTCTGCATTCCACAAAAATGCAATCTCCTTTTTAATTAACACTCTAAGGGGTTGAACCAACTGGGAATAGTTCATGACAAATCTTGAGTAATACTCAGTGAGACCGAGAAAAGATCTCAAAGCATCCTTATTTTCTGGTATAGGCACGTTTGAGATAGCTTGGGTAAGTGATAGCTTAGGTCTGATACCTGTAGTAGAAATAGAATGACCTAAATAATCTAACTCTTCTACAAAAAATTTACATTTCTTTTCACTAAGAGTAATGCCAACATCTCTGAAACGTGTCAAAACAACTCGCAGATCTCTGACATGCTCATCAACACTCTTTGAATGAATCAAGACGTCGTCTTGATACGCTTGAACACCCTTAATATCATATAAAACGCTATCCATAAATTTTTGGAATACTCTTGCGGCGCTCGCTAACCCAAAAGGGAGTCTCAAGTATTTGAAAGCCCCAAAAGGGGTTATAAATGTGGTGAGCTCTGCTGAGCATTTTGTCAAAGGAATTTGGTGATAAGCACTTCTAAAATCTAAAAGTGTAAATAACTTTGACTCTGCAATTCCAGTGAGAAGTTCTTGTATCCTTGGTAAAGGATAGCAGTCAACTAAAATGTTTTGATTCAATGACCTAAGGTCAGCACACAAACGAATACTTGAGTCCTTTTTCTTTACGACCACAATAGGACTGACCCACAAAGATGAGTCTACTGATTCAATTATTCTCTCTTCTACCATTTTCATTAACACTTTTTTTAAATCTTCCCTCACACTAAGAGGTACATTTCTCAACTTATGTATCACAGGGACTGCATTGGGCTTGAGGCGAATGCGATGTTCGTAATTTTTAATCATGCCAACTGTATCATTAAAAACTTCTGGAAATTCAGAAATAATTTTGTTTACAATTTCCACATCAACAGAATTAACTGAACAAAAACTACTTTCTTCATTTATCTGTACAGGAAATTCGGATCCTGGGACTAACTTGAGGCCCATCTTGGCAAGATCTTGCCAACCCACAATGCATTTTCCATCAGTGGCTACGTAAACTTTTGTAAAAATACATCTGCCCAAACAAGTCACACTTGTTATGAAGAAACCCCACATCTCAATCTCTTTTCCCCCATATCCCTTTGGTATAACATCTAAAGGATCAAGTGTAATCTTCCAAGACCAGTGTGTATTAAATAAAACATCTGATATAATTGTCATGGGTGCGCCAGAATCTGCCATCATATTAATTGCTATGTGATCAACAATGACCTCACAAGTAGGATCTTTCACTCGTTCCATACCAGTGGAATCAACCATTAGAATGGAAACTAAGTGAATAGAAAGAATCTCCTTTTTTACTAAACCTCTTTGTTGAACCTCTTGAGAAACACCAATATCAACCGAACTAATGGTTGCATTTTTCATTTCAGAGTCAATAACTTGAACATCCGAATCTTCACCTGTAAAGGAAGAAATATTATTGATTTGAAAACCTTTTTTGTTTCGACAAACAGAATGAAATTGTCCATTTCTTTGACAAAAGGTGCACTTTTTGCCTTGAGCCGGACATACAGGACTATTACCAAGGTGTGTCTTAGATCCACACCGAAAGCAAAATGTACTCGACCTCCTTTGAAATGGTCTTTGAAATGGTCTATTCCTGGAAAATACTGCATTTACATTTGAGTCAGGTTGATGAAAAGGTGAAATGTTTTCAGTAATGCATTTTGAAGAGATGATTGATCTCTCAATCCCTTTTGCCATCTCTAAAACCTCAGATAATGAAGGGTCTCTACAGCTCAAAATTCTTTCTTGTATTTTTTTGTGGCAGCATTTGTACACGAATTGGTCTCTTAAAACCGTGTCCAAGTATGCCCCAAAGTTGCATTCTGACGCAAGATTCCTTAATGCAGAAATGAACTCTTCTACAGTCTCATCCTGCTCCTGACGTCTTTTCATAAAATTGAACCTTTCAAGCATGACGCTGGGTTGTTCAAGGAATTTTCTATTTAATTTCAAAATTGCAGCAGCATATTAATTCATGGCATCTCCACTACCAGAGGATGGAAGTGGATTTGGTAAATTGTTAAAAACTTGTCTTCCTTCTTTGCCCAAATTACTGTAAAGAATTGCCATTTTTCTCTTTGCGGAGTACTCATCCGCTCCTATGGCAACTAAGTAGCTCTCAAAATTTTTAAACCAAAGTCTCCATGGTTCTTTTGGTTTACCAGGGACTGGTAAAAAAGAATTCAAAGTTACAATCTGTTGATTTGTAGCCATTTTCTCCTTTTCTTTTTGTTTAAAAGTTATTGAAATCCCTTTAAGCTTTAGACAGCAAAATGTTAACTAATATTTAAAATTATGTTGCTTGGAACAATAAATGAATTAGTTTAAATCACAACTCCTCTTTTTTTTTTTCTTCTTTTTTTTTAAAGAAAACGTCCCAAAATGCTTAAAATTGTTATGTCTCTCAATTAGAAATAAAATTCAGAGTTATGCACTTTGATTTACTTACATTTTGAAAGCGCTGCTCATGAATAAGGTTCTCTCACCTTCCGATCGGTTAATCGCCTCACGATCGGTAAACTGTAACCATGGTAACTCACACAAACTCTTTGGAAGGAGACAAAATGGCGTTGATGCGTGGTTACGCTCCTGCGTGCATGCGTGTGATGACGTTTGTCTGGGGCGAGACCGAGATCTCGTACACGTCACAGGGAAACGGCCAATGAGCTTGTGAATTCTAAAAAAGGATTAAAATATCAGTTTTCTTGTCGAGAGAGTCGTTTTCAAGCGGATTTTCGGGAGATGGAGTTGAGACGAAGTTTCCAGACGATGGATGAGGACGTCTTAAGGTCGTGCAAAGTAGGTGATATGCTGTTTTCTGTGAAAAATAATCCTTCGTCGTCAAATGTAAAGGAATTTTAGTTTAGCTTTAGGCAGGAACAGTCAGGAGTCCAGCAAGTGAAATAGAAAGGTTTATTTCAATCCAAACAGCATATCCACGGGAGCACGTCTGCACACAGCAACCTCCAACTGTACGAGTGCCTAAAGCCACAGTTGGAAGTTACTGGTTGAAGACGTCTCGAGGAAATGCATCTCTTGAAGGTAAACATTCCTCAAGAGATGCGTGACAACAGAACCAGAACATATAGCACGTGTGAGAAGTTAGAACAAGATGCACGTGCAAATGACAGCTTACAACAGAATATATACTTCTAAGCACTCTACAAAAACAGTGCTTACAACAATATGTGCCGAATTACGCTGCATAATTTGCCTTTTCTTGCCTCGTAATTTAGTCAGCATAAGGAATCCCTCTCCTTCCGCATAATTCCAGTGGCCCTGATTATGACTCTGCTTAAATTGTTATGGTGCGGTCTGTACATGACGTCACACCTGTTAAGCTTGTCACCAAAGCTCAGCAGAACGCCACGCTTTGCACTAAAAACAACTACTCATGCTGCTGTCTGAGGTGTAATTGAGGTGATTCCAGCCCCACCGGCCTCTGAAGCTGACCGGTGGGTGAATAGGGATTTCTCTGAGCCACTCCATGCATTTGAGGATTGGCGTTTTTCTCAAGTCCCATCTTCTACCACCCCTGCATGCGCCCTTCTACCGGCCTTGCAAAGCTGTCTGTCTGCTGGTTGCAGGCTCGGGGCATTAGAAGGATACCTACATATATGCAGAAATGGCAGCATTAATAGGACACACTGTGCAACAGCCCCATTGGCGGCGGCTTACAGATGCCCACCTATGGATTGATACCAACAAAGCTGAGGAATGCACAAGAGATCGCTAAGTGGCACTGTACAGACTCTGAGATATCGGTACAACTCTCGGAAAAGCAGGCACATCACCACCAGTGGTCTCTCTGGCGACGTCACACTATATAAATATATATATATATACCCACAGCAAGAGGCAGCTCTACAAACTCCAGGCTGACTGCACTGTTCAGCTGCGGCACCGGATAGCGATAGAGAGACGTCAAGAGCTCGCCCAAGTCACTGAGCTGAAAATAAGGGCAAGAAATGACTGTCACTGAGAGTCACGTAGGAGAGAGTGCATGGCACGAGGAGTGAGGGCACAAGACAGAGAGTGAGAACCCATGAATTTCTGAACAATGTGGAAAAAAGAACAAAAGCACGTGTCACAACAGAGATTGTCTGAAAAAGAGAAATAGCGTGAGGAATAAAAAAACGTAGAAAAAGAGAAGTCACACAAGAAAGAACGACTGAGACAAGGAGAGGTCACAAGAAAGATAATTAACAAGGAATAATTCCCGAGGAATTTAGAGAATGCATACAGAAGAGAACACGAGGGATGGCGGCGCAACAATAATTGGAGAGGCAGAGGCAGAGCGAGGCGAGGCGCGCATGCTTGTGCACGTAACCGCAAGCTGGTGGCTGGCAGGTAGCACTTTGAAAAGCCCCTTACTAAAGTCGAGCAAGCAGCATATGCGCTGCTCTAGGCTCGACCTGAAAAAAGGCTGGGTTTGCCCCGGGGGATGGTGTTCCCAGGGCCAAACATGGCCCAGGGAAGGTGTGCCAAGCAGCTCCCTCCCATAACAAAAAAAAGAAACCGGCAACTCGCCGATGCCCCACCTCCTCCCTGCACAACAATGCAAACGCCCCTCCTGGCACGCTCTGCGTTGGCGTATAAAGTCCTCATTGCTACTGAGGGTCCCTGGAGGCCAACTAGGCCACCAGGAACCTTCTGCAAGCCTCACACAGTGGGATTGCTGTAAGGTGGACGATGAGGTCCTCTTGTGTCCTGAGGACCTCAGGACTAAAGTGGACTTCATCCCCCAAGCAGAAGTGCACCAGGAGGTGTGTTTGCAGAGTGGTGTAAAAAGGGGACATGACCTCAGACCACTCTCAGCAATCCAGCTGTGTGAGGTTTACAAGAGATAACATGAGGGATAGTTGGCCCCCATGGGACCCTCTGGGGGCAAGGGGACTTCATTCTCCAACCAAGAGCGCTCCAGGAGGCATGTTTGCAGTTTGCAGAGTGGTGCAGAAAAGGAGCGTGGCCTGTGTCCACCTCTCAGCAATCCCACTCTGTGGGGCTTACTGGAGGTGTTTGGTAGGGTAGTTGACCCCTAAGGACCCCCAGCATCGAAGGGGACTTTAATCCCCATCCAAAAGCACACCAGGGAGCGCGTTTGCAGAGTGGTGGGCAAAGGGGCAATGGGGCCTGCTATGGGTACTTACCAATGCTGCTGTGTGGGACTTACTGGAGGTAATAGGAGGGATAGTTGACCCCCAAGGACGTCCTTGAGGGCCAACTACCCCTCATGTTACCACCAGTAAGTCCCTCACAATGGTATTGCTAAGAGGTCTTCGGAGGCCACTCCCCCCTTTCTCCACCACTCTGCAGATGTGCTTCATGGCACACTATGGGTTGGGGAATGAATCCGCTTTACTCCTGAGGGACTTTGGGGGCCAAGAAGCCCTCCTGTTACCTCCTGTAAGTCCTACGCAGTGGAATTCTCTAGCGCTGGTTGGAGGCCCAGCCCTCTTTCTCCACCACTTTGCAAACGCGACTACTAGTTAAAGAAGCATTTGTAATGTAATAGGCCTTGCATTTGCAAGAGTTAGAGATATTGGCATTGTAAATGTAAAAGTTTTTTACTAATGTTTTTGGGAGTTGAGTGGATGTACGTTGTGGGTAGTGGAATTATTTAGCATATTGTGCAGTGAAATTATCTGGCTAGGAAGTATGTGGTATTTAGTGTATAGGAATTATGAGTGGGATTATGTATTATGGAGACTAATTATGTGGTATGGCAGTGTGTGTTGTGGAGTGGTAACCTCAGGTTTAGTCTTCCTCGTTTCCATAGAGGCTAATCTGTAAACTCAATGAGACTAAAAAAAGAAGGAACTACTGAGGAGAACTTCTGGACCTAGTCAGAGGTATTAGCAGGGCTACTGGAATTATGCTACTGTTTAACTGCACCGACTTTCGCATAATTATACATTTTCCACATTAGCCCCATAATCCATCATCTGCTGCCTAATCTGCATATTTGAACAAAAAAACCCTTGTTTTTAGCTCAAACAGCTCAAACGTTACCAAAAATGCAGCTACAACCATTACCGTGTGGTGGAAGGTCCTTTGCAAACTTAGAATGGTCACCTGTTACTTTTTGCTAAATGTTGGTGTTAAATTGGTACTAATGGTGTGCAAGCCACTCTTGTTTCTTTCTGCGCCTCTTTTGTCTCTTTCTGCATTTCTGTTGCTTCTTTGTACACCTTTCTTTCTCTGAACTTCTCTTGCCTCTTTCTGTAAATCTCTTCTACTTTCTGTACCTCTTTTGCCTCTTTCTGTACGTCACTTGCTTCTTTGTGCACCCCTATTGCCTCTTTCTGCCCCTCTCACCTCTTTCTGTACCCCTCTTCCCTCTTTCAGGAATCCTCCTGCCTCTTTCTGCACCTCTGTTCCTTGTTTCTGCAATTATTTTGTTTCTTCCTGCACCTCTCTTGTGTCTTTCTGCCCCCTCTTTCTTTCTCTAACCCTCTTCCCCCTTTCTGCATCTGTTGCTTCTTTCTGTACTTCTTTTGTCTTTTTCTCCACCACTCTTCCCTTTTTCTGTACCTCTGTTGCTTCTTTCTGCACATCTATTGCTTCTTTCTTCACCCCTCGTGCCTCTTTCACACCCCTCTTTCTGCAGCCCTCTGCCTCTTTCTGTACCTCTGTACCTCTTTTGTTTCTTTCTGCACCTCTCACTTCTTTCTGCACCCCTTTTTCCTCGGTCTGTGCCCCTCTTCTCTATTCTGCACCCATCTTGCCCCTTTATGCACCTCTGTTCCTTCTTTCTGCACTTCTTCTGTTTCTTTCTGCAGCTGTCTTGCTTCTTTCTGCACCCCCTTGCCTCTTTCTCCACCCATCCACCCTCTTTCCACACCCCTGTTGCCTCTTTCTGCACCTCTTTTCTTTCTTTCTGTCTTTCTTTTGTTTATTTCTGCACATCTCTTGCTTCTTTCTGAACCCCACGTGCCTCTTACTGCACCCCTCTTCCCTCTTTTTGCACCCCTCTTGCCTCTTTCTACAGATTTGTTGCTTCTTTCTGTACTCCTCTTGCCTCTTTCTTCACTTTCACACCCCTCTTCTCTCTTCGCGCAGTCCTCTTGCATCTTTCTGCACCTCTGTTCTTTCTGCATTTCTTTTGTTTCTTTCTGCATCGCTTGCTTCTTCCTGCACCCCTTTTGCCTCTTTCTGCACCCCTCTTGCCTCTTTCTGCACCTCTGTTCCATCTTTCGGTGCCTCTGTTCCTTCTTTCTGTACTTCATTTGTTTCTTTCTGCATGCCTCTTGCTTCTTTCTGTACCCCTCATGCCTCTTTCTGTACCCCTCTTCCCTCTTTTTGCACTCCTCTTGCCTCTTTCTACACCTCTGTTGCTTCTTTCTGCACTCCTCTTCCTTCTTTCTATACCTCTCTTGTATCTTTGTGTACCACTCGTGCTTCTTTCTGCACCCCTCTTCCCTCTTTATGTACCCCGTTGCCTCTTTCTACACCTTTGTTGCTTCTTTCTGCACTTCTCTTGCTACTTTCTACACCTCTTTTTCTTCTTTCTGCACCACTTGTGCTTCTCTCTGCAACCCTCGTCCCTCTTTCTGCACCCCTCTTGCCTCTTTCTGCACCTCTGCTCCTTCTGTCTGTACTTTTTTCGTTCCTTTCTGTGCCTCTCTTGCTTCTTCCTGTACCCCTCTTGCCACTTTCTCCACTCTTGCTCCCCTTTTTTGCATCTCTGTTGCTTCTTTCTGCACTTCATTTGCCTTTTTCTCCATTCCTCATCCCTCTTTCTTCACCTCTGTTGCTTCTTTCTGCACTTCTCTTGCTTCTTTCTGCACCTCTGTCCCTTCTTTCTGCAACCCTTGTGCTTCTTTCTGCACACCTCTTCCCTCTTTTTGCAACCTTCTTGCCTATTTTTCAACCTCTGTTATTTCTTTCTGCACTCATCTTGTTTCTTTCTGCGACTCTCTTCTTTATGCACCTATCTTGGTTCTTTTCCCCCCCCTCTTGCCTCTTTCTCCACACTTCTTCCTTCTTCATGCATCTCTGTTGTTTCTTTCTGGACTTCTGTTGCCTCTTTCTCCACCCCGCTTCCCTCATTCTGCACCTCTTTTGCTTCTTCCTGCACTTTTCAAAATTCTTTCTGTATCCCTTGTGCCTTTTTCTGCACCCCTTGTGCCTCTTTCTGCACTCCTCTTGCCTCTTTCTCCACCACTCTTCCCTCTTTCTGCATCTCTGTTACTTTTGTCTGCACTTCTCTTACCCCTTGCTACACCCCTGTTCTTTATTTCTGTACTTCTGTTGCTTCTTTCTGCACTTCTCTTGCTTCTTTCTGTACCTCTTGTGCATCTTTCTGCACCTCTATTCCTTCTTTCTGCACTTTTTTTTTCCTTTCTACAGGTCTCTTGCTTCTTTCTTTACCCCCTTGCCTCTTTCTCCGCCCCTTTCCCCTCTTTCTGCACCCTTGTTGCTTCTTTCTGCAGCCCTGTTGCCTCTTTCTGCACCTCTGTTCCTTCTTTCTGCACTTCTTTGGTTTCTTTCTGCACCTCTCTTCCTTTTTTCTGTACCCCTCCCGCCTCTTTATGTACCCCTCTTGCCTCGTTTTGTACTTCTCCTAACCATTTCTGCAACCCTCTTGCCTCTTTCTGTATCCCTCTTGCCTCTATCTGAACTTCTGTTGGTTCTTTCTGCACTGCTCTTGCTTCTTTCTGCACCTCTAGTCCAAATATCTGCATTCCTCATGCCTTTTTCTGCACCCCTCTTCCCTCTTTCTGTACCTCTCTTGCCTGTTTGTGCAACTCGTTTGCCTTTTTCTGCAGTTTTCCTGCCTCTTTCTGCATCCCTCTTGCCTCTTTCTGTACCCCTCTTACATGTTTCTGCACCTCTCTTGCCTTTCTCTGCACACTGTTCTCTATTTCTGTATCTCTTTTACATGTTTCTTCAACCCTCTTGCCTCTTTCTGCAGTTCTCTTGCCTCCCTCTGTACCTCTGTTGCTTCTTTCTGCACTTCTCTTACCTCTTTTTGCACCACTATTGCTTCATTATGCATCTCCCATGATTCTTTCTACACCTGTCTTGCTTCTTTCTACACTCTTGTTGTCTCTTTCTGCACTTGTCTTCCCTCTTTTTGAACCTCTCTTGGCTCTTTCAGCAATTCTCTTGCCTGTTTCTGCACCTCTCTTGCCTTTTTCTGCACCTCTCTTGCCTCTTTCTGCATCTTACTTCCTAGTTGATGTGTTGGCAGCCAAATATAGTTTAGTAGGATCCACGAGTCCACTGCAAGACTCTCGTCCCCAGGTATCGAAATTTTTTAAACTTTCATTTCTCTAACACTACTGAACAGATTTACATCAACTAGCTTTCTCCCAATTTTTGGGTGATTCTCTATTCGTGTTCAAAAACTGAAAAATCCCCATAGACATAATATGAGAAAAACGTGTTTTGGGACCCCCTTGTTTCACGGGCCCTGCTTGATTGATCACCCCAAAATTTTCAACACAACAGCTGAACCTGAAAGCAGACAGTTTTACAAATGTCGTGAAGATTCATCATGCCATAGGAAAAACAATTGCTTTTCCTATGGAAACTTTGGCCCCAACTAAAACCACCTACTGGCAACAAGGGTCTTGGGAGGCAGGAGACTAAGTCCCCAAGTCTTGTAATGGCTTGTAATGGCTGCCAGCTACAATTTTTTCATGTTGTTGGCAGCCAATCGGAATACGCACTTCAGCTGGAGTCTGATTCCTGCAGGAGTGAGATGGCTTAAGGAAAAAAACTTCCCAGGGCCAATCAGAATGCAGTCTTTTTTCATTGGAGATCCTGTGAGACTCTTGATGTAGACCCTCAGACACAATGGTCCAGATATGTAAATTTGATTGTACCTTTATTCTTCAGAAAATACTGAACAGAATTCCATCAAATCATAAAGAGTACAATCTGCAGACCAAGATCTAGCTTCCTGCCAAATTAGGAGTAATTTTGTTGAGCAGTTTTTGCAGTAGCGCTGCTTAAAGACGTCTATGGAAAATGCATGGGGAAGCTTGCTTTTGGGACCACATTTTTCCTTGGGCTCTCACTTGACAGATCACCTAAAATGCCTTTCCTGTGGAACAGCTATACACACCCTGTGGACAACCGCCACTGGTCTGTCTTTCTATCTATCTATCTATCTATCTATCTATCTATCTATCTATCTATCTATCTATCTATCTATCTATCTATCTATCTATCTATCTATCTATCTATCTATATATCTGTCTGTCTGTCTGTCTGTCTGTCTGTCTGTCTGTCTGTCTGTCTGTCTATCTATCTATCTATTTATCTATCTATCTATCTCTCTGTCTGTCTCTCTATCTATATCTATATTCACTGAAAAAACCATAGGTTATAGACCATATATAGTTAGGAATTAGCATTTAAAAAACCTTATTTTACTCACACAAAACCATTGAAATTCCATATATAGTTAGTTGCACTAACTATATATCGCGCACCCGCAATCCACTGCTGATCATGTCACATATTACATCATTCATGACATGGTCAGTGACATCACTGATGACATCACTGATGACATCTCAAATGACATCACTGATGACATCACTGATGACAACATCCAGTGACTGTATGTTTCTGTAAAGTTAAAATATGTCTTACATATTGAAGAATGAGTGGATGTATAAGTGTCTGGATGAAGGATTTAGTAGGTGCGTGACTGACTGTATGAGTGAGTGATTAAATATGTCTCACTGAATGCATGGGTTAGTGACTAAACTGTCTTAATTTGTGCATCATTATGTCTGTTGTGATGTAAACTGCTGCATGTGTTGATCATTAGCTATACGAGAGGCTATATGTGTTATTAATTGGTTGCCCAAGTATTTCTATGGGAGATTGAGTTTGTGTGGGGGTGGCTGTAAGGTGTGTGACTCTGTGCATAGATGTGTGAGCAGTTTATTCACTAGGTGTATGAGTTCAAGAGTGCATGTGGAAACAGCTACATGGGCAGTTGACTGTGTGCATGAGTGTATTGATGAGTGAATGGATATCTCAATGCTACATGTCATACTAAATACATATGTAAAACACAGTACATGTGAGAGTTGGCATATATAAATAACTGTGCATGAGAGCCACTGAATGAGTGAGTGGTTGTATCGATCATTGTGAACTTGTATCAGGGATTGTATAAGAGAGTAAATATGTGTTAGTATATGTTTCAATAAGTAAGGTGTGTTTAACTGTATAGTTGAAGAAATGGAGGAGAGATTGTTTCTTTGCATGACTGACTGGGTGTGTGAGTAACTCCATGGATGAGTGGCAGTGTGTGAGTGTCTGTATACACTGAGTGTATCTAAGGTTATATTAGAGTCTGAAGAGGTTTATCGTATTAGCACAAGAATGATGTCAAATGAGATGTCATCAGTGATGTCATCAGTGATGTCATTTGAGATGTCATCAGTGATGTCATCAGTGATGTCACTGACCATGTCATGAATGATGTAATATGTGACATGATCAGCAGTGGATTGCGGGTGCGCGATATATAGTTAGTGCAACTAACTATATATGGAATTTCAATGGTTTTGTGTGAGTAAAATAAGGTTTTTTAAATGCTAATTCCTAACTATATATGGTCTATAACCTATGGTTTTTTCAGTGAATTTCAATGGTTTTTTAATAGCAAATATCATAAGCTGTCGAATGTCAAGTACGTGGTAAGTAAAAACATTTTCGTGTTTATGCACACTGATCTGCTAGGAATGCTGCCCCCCACCCCTCATTTCTATTAGGAGTACTCTCTCTTTGCAGATAGTGAAGGGTAGTTAACGCAGGCCTTTGCCCCCGTTGTAATCCGTCGTGCCTGCTTCTCTCTCCATTTGATTGATTGTTCTCTTTGGTTCATTCTCTATTTACAAACAAGCACAGAGTCGCAATACTCTGTTTAGTCTTTGCAGATAGCGAAAAATCGTGTAAAAAAAGAAAAGGAATCGAGCAAAATCAGTAGGCCACTAATGGGATCTCTTTTTGACCTCCCTAAAATAGAAACATTAGGAACAACCTGTTGATAATACCAATGTGTATGTACATAAGCGGCGTTCATTTGTGTTCACAGTACCCCTTCTTGATTGTTTGAATCGAGCATTGAATTGTTCGAAGTTGGTTCTCTTAAGAATCTTCTCTGCCTGCAAACGAGGAAGAATAGGAATATTCTCTCTCCCTTTGCAGATAGTGAAGGGTAGGTAACGCAAACCTTTAACACGTCGTGCCTATTTCGTTCCTCATTGATTGATTGTTTCCCCAAACATTGACTGTTTGGGAATTGGTTCTTTTTGGAGGTATTCCCTGTTTGCAAATATACGTAGGAAAATCTTTGTAAATAGTGAAAGGGTACGTAATGCGGACCTTTCTCCCCCGTTGTAATCTGTCATGCCTATCTACTCCCCACTGATTGATGCACCTGTTTCACTCGGACCATTTACTAGAGATACGTCATCTGGCCCGACCAGAGAGCACCCCTAGTGAAAAGGACATATGCAATAATAACGAAGTGATCACTGTATCCTGTTAACAGAAACTTTAGCATGAAACAACCTGGAAAGAAAAGAATAGGAAAACGAAAATCAGTAGGCCACTGATGAACATAAACTTTTATTAAACAACGAACAAAGAAACGATAACATAACGTAATGATAAAACCTATTAATGTCCTAGAAACAAGAAAACGTTAGAAATATGCCAGTGGTGAGAGACCAGAAAAACAGTAAGAGAAACCAAATCACCCCTCGCTGTCCCACCGCCTGCCACGCCAAAAAAATCGATAGACTAGGGAAAATGCAAGTCAGTAGAACATCCGCCCCCACTCTGGAAACTTCCAAGGTGGGGCAGGGTTGCGGCTACGCCCAGCCGGGAGCAGCCCATATAAGGCGGATCCTGCTGCCACGCCTCGGCCAGGAGATCCTAACGTAGGGTGTAGCCGGAGGAGAGGCCGAGGCCAGCGGGACCCGGCCAGGGGATTGCCTTTACAACGCTGAAGAGTTTCAGGGGGGGGGAATGTCTCCTCGACCCTCCCCTCTCTCTCCCAGTCCGGCCGCGGTGGCCCTTGAGAGTTGCAGGTAGTCCCGCCACATGCTCTTCCGGTCCGGCCACCAACGGTCGGGGGGCCGAGGCCGACGGGATCCGGCTGCAGCCGATAAACCAAGAAACCCGTTCATGGGGCCAGAGCCAGGGGCGTCCGGCCGACATCCACCGGAAGCCCGGCCCGAAGACGGACGGGACACTTCTTCTCTCTTGAATAATGGCTGCGACAACACTGGGGGGGGATGTCTTGCACATGCCTCCGACCCCCCCCCCCCTCGTCCTCATCGCCTGGTCCGGCCATAACAAATCTCAAGCGAGACGCCGTGGGATGCACTGGGAGGGAGAGACGATGCGAACAGGCCTCTCCCGCCTCCCCAGTGGAGGCTTCCCACCTGCACCCTCAGCGCTCCAAGCGCCCGAAAAAAGGGTTCTTCCACTGTGGCGATGCTGCAACGTCTCGCCCGGCAGGGTGGAGCCCGTCCGCTCATTTGACCCCGCGATCGCCAGTAGCTACCGAACTCTCAAAATGGCGGTCGACCTGGCAAGAGCGGGCCCAGCATAAAGAAATGGCCCGGTCACTGGAGTCCTCCACGACCTTGAAGATTCTACAGGAGCCGCGGGAGTCTCTGACCCCCGCAGACACCCCCGATGGGGAATGACTGCCATGATCGCCCGTGGAGTGACGAAACTGTATCCGCGGGACGTCGGCGCTCCCATGCTGGCGCCAGCCTCACTTTGAATTACTAGAATCCTGCAGACCTCAGTTCCGGTGAAAGCACAGTGTGACCCGGTAGGAAAAATTGTTGCACCTCCTCCCCTTTTTGACTGATAGTTCAAACCACCGATCCTTTCCTTTGCCCTTTTAACGGAACTTTGGACTGCCTCCCCCTCTTTTACATTTTCTAGAGAAAACAAAACATTAACCACTACAGCAATAGACACCAGAACTGTTTTCAAATTGAAAACCAACAACATCTTCAACAGAATCCTTTTTGTTTCTGCTGTGACCCTGCTACAGCACAGGCATTGTCCCCAGAAGTAATTCTGCAATGCCGGTAAGAATAGCTGTGGTGCCTACTGGACTCACTCACCCCCGCGGCGCCCCACGCCGTTATTTGCTGGGCGGCAACTTACTAGACATCACCTTCGTGACATCCAGATTTCAGCGCTTTCTGCTGCCTTGGAACTATTCGCACAACAGACCGCTACTGACAATCCACCCCCGCGGCGCCCCACGCCGTTATTTGCTGGGCGGCAACTTACTAGACATCACTTTCGTGCCATCTAGATTTCAGCGCGTTCTGCTGCCTTGGAACTATTCGCACAACAGACTGCTACTGACGACCCACCCCCAGGCAACATCTTCTGAATTTTCATAATTTGAAAGAACTAGTAACATGTCCTCATCAGGAATTCAAAAGAAATTGCCACGGTCTCTTCGTTGTTTAAATGTTTTTACTGTTTTTGTTTTGTTGTATATATTTATATGTTATTAAAGTTTTATATTCCTACTACTTTGTTGGAATGCTATATATTTTTAATGTGACACATAATTGTAAAAACTTTGATGTACAAAGAGTCATTCCTGGAATCTTCCGCTTCAGGCTCGGTCCCCTCCCCAATCACAATACAGGATGGTTTTCAGATAGTAGGAACACGTGTGGTGTGACGGATCTCATCGGGTGTGGGCCTTGATCTACTATAACTCCTTTAAAGAGGGGTGATTCTTTACAGCTGGAGCCATAAACTACATCTGCAGGGCTAGCTGATAGCCTGGACAATCGGACACAGAGGAAGAGGAGTGTCAGAGGGTGCGGTAGTGAATAGGGCGAAAGGGAGGTGTCGGGCGGGCACAGAGTGTGATTCTCAGGGAAGAGCAGCGCAGATGGGGGGAGGTTTATTGCCCATGCATAAGACAGAGAGCGGGGGTGACCAGTGCCTGGGGAAGATGCTTGCGAGGGTGGGGAGCCATGCTACGAATCGACAGCGTGCAGAGAGTGGGTCTGGTCAAGGCATCTAAAATGGCTGCCGTGCACGACAAAAGTGTGGCATTTCAAAAAAGGCAAGATGGCGCAAACAATGTTTTTCAACACTTCCTCATTTCCTTCGAATCGAACGTTAACAGACGTTGGTGCATATTACCAAAGTTAAGCGATATTTATCGCTAACGATGCTTACCAACGAATTTTTTACCGCTAAGCATCGTCAGAAATTATCGAAGATAAACCTTGCTATTATCAAGGTTTATCGCAAATGCGATAAAAAACGGCCGCAATGCATGAATATCGCTAAAAAGTCAGCGATATTCATGCATTACCGAGCTAATGCTCTTAGCCATGTTATCCACCTCCCATTGGATAACATGGCTAAGAACTGCTCAGGGCAGGTATAACTTTTTGGAGATATTCGCGCTTAGCGCGAATATCTCCAAAAGTTGGTAATAGGAGATAGATATCTTGCATGTTGTAATGCAAATTATTGTGGTATATGGAACTCATACCATAATCTCTCAGGAAAGCAGAAACTGATCCTTTTGGGACCGCCTGAAAAGGCCTACGGGGTGAGGGGTACTCTACTTTGCCCCCTTTTCACGTTCCGAACTATTTTATTTTACTCTCTTCTGTAATTACACAAAATAGCAGCGATAAGATGCATCGGAGACACACAGTGAGAGAAAGGAGGCCGGAGATGAAGAAGAGATGTCAAATACACATTGGAGATAATATAGTGGCAGAAGGGAAGTAAATATGAGTAAACTTACCATGTAACATAAAAATGTTGCACTCTATACTATAAGTCTCATTTTATACTACAATCACTTCGCTACAACCTCATAAATTAAAAATAAAAATGAATAATGTCTCAAACAATTTTTGATTTCTAAATATAAATTTATTCTTCAGAATTTTCTAAATTTGAAAGAACTAGTAACATGTCCTCATCAGCAATTTCCTCATGAAAAGTCTGCAATGATGATTCTTGTAACTCTATGGTCTCCAAACATTCGATAAATTCGCCATCAACAGATTGATCAAAAAAATCATTCAAGTCATCTCCTCCTTGTGACAATATTTCATTATTGGTGCTGTCAATTTCAATCAATGTAGTGGAATCATTCAAGTCATCTCCTCCTTGTGACAATATTTCATTATTGGTGCTGTCAATTTCAATCAATGTAGTGGAATCATTCAAGTCATCTCCTCGTGACAATATTTCATTATTGGTGCTCTCAATTTCAATCAATGTAGTGGAATCATTCAAGTCATCTCCTCCTTGTGACAATATTTCATTATTGGTGCTGTCCATTTCAATCAATCTAATGGAATCATACAAGTCATCTCCTCCTTGTGACAATATTTCATTATTGGTGCTCTCAATTTCAATCAATGTAGTGGAATCATTCAAGTCATCTCCTCCTTGTGACAATATTTCATTATTGGTGCTGTCCATTTCAATCAATCTAATGGAATCATACAAGTCATCTCCTCCATGTGACAATATTTCATTATTGGTGCTCTCAATTTCAATCAATGTAGTGGACAATTCAAAAGAAATTGCCACGGTCTCTTCATTGTGAGCCATTTTATTTTGAAATTGCTTGCTGTAAATTGCAGAAAAAAATAATCACTTTCATTTATCGTTTTTAGTAATACATAATATAAAACTAACTTTATCAAGTATTTAGTATAACAGAAAGGACTGCAAATAAATAACAGAAAACATTTTTCAAATTATCTTCAAGTGTACAACATAGTTCCCCTTACAAATTAACAACTCACCTTTTTAAAAGTAGGAGAAGTGTTAGTACTGTGTAAATCAAACACCAGAAATTCACCACCAAAAATTCCTCACAAATGTACCTCAGACAGTAGTATCACAAAATGGCTGTGGTTTCCTCTCATTTGACATATATACATAACCAATTAACTTTCATCACACACAAATACAAAACCAAAGTAACATTTTAATTGGTTCTAAATTTCAACACTTTCAAATGTGTTTTCCCCATGCAATTTTCCATAGGACATTTACATACGTCTACAGCCTGAATGGCTGAACGGAATTACGCCAAACTTGGCAAAATGGTACATCAAACCTAAGAGGTCAGGAAGGATCTACTATGCCCCCTTATGGTCATTTCCCCCTTCGCTTTGGCCTCCTCTTGTCTCTCGATCCTACCGAGAGACAAGATGGCGGCCGCTACGGACTGTTTGGAATGTTGACAGACGCCGGAGAACCAATCAGCTTCGCAAAGCTCCCGAACGCGAAAAGTACGCGAAGCGGAGCGCTGTTACAGATATATATCTTTTTTTGAACGTTAATTTCTCAAAATCCACTGGAGCACATATATTGAGACCTAGCAAAGGCACATCGGGCTACCAGTCCCTAATATTTTGCCAAGTTTCGTGCAAATCCATTCAGCCGTTCGATTATTGACATTTAGATACGTCTACAGCCTGAATGGCTGAACGGAATTACACCAAACTTGGCAAAATGGTACATCAAACCTAAGAGGTCAGGGAGGATCTACTATGCCCCCTTATCGTCATTTGCCCCTTCCCTTTCGCCTCCTCTTGTCTCTCGATCCTACCGAGAGACAAGATGGCGGCCGCTACGGACTGTTTGGAATGTTGACAGACGCCGGAGAACCAATCAGCTTCGCTTCACAAAGCTCCGTTGCGCGAAAAGTACGCGAACTGGAGCGCTGCCCGGTCCGCTGTTACAGATATATATCTTTTTTTAAACGTTAATTTCTCAAAATCCACTGGAGCACATATATTGAGACCTACAAAAGGCACATCGGGCTACCAGTCCCTACAATTTTGCCAAGTTTCGTGCAAATCCATTCAGCCGTTCGGGCTAAAAGTGAGGCCCACCGCCCTATGGAAAACTCAATGTTAAAAACACGTTTTGGGACCCCCTTTTTTCTCGACCCCCCCTGGACGAACCCCCCCCCCAATTTTCAGGGGCTGCTCAGAAACAAAATGTGCCATTTTCCTGAAAATTTCAGCCAATTCCGTCCACAAACGCCAAAGTTATTAGACATAGAATTTTCAAAAAACCCATAGAGAAAAAATCCTAACTATATATACCTACTGGCGACCGCCAGTAGGTAATATATATGGCAGTTGTCAGTAGGTAGTTTTGCTTACTGTTTTGCTTATAACCTTGGCGCAGTCTAATAAATCTTCACAAAGTTTTTAAAACTAGTATGCACCTGACTTCATCTGCTTTGTGGAAAGTTTCCGGGTGATTCGTCAAGTGGGGTCCCAGAAAAGGGACTGTCCCAAAATACATTTTACCCATGCAATTTACCACAAGGCTTTTGAACACGACAACAGCCTGAACTGCTGAACAGAAATGCACCAGATTTGGCAGAAAGCTAACTCTTGGTCCAGAAAGAGCCCTTTCTGTGATTTGGTGTAAATCCCTTGAGTAGTTTTTGATTTATTAAAGACAAAAATACATTTGTATATCCATGGACGCAAATCCTCTGCTGATCCAACAGATCTCATGTTGAGATCTGATTACCTGCCAATACTTCAGCTTGAAAGGGTTGACAGTCATCTCGGGACTCGGACTCATCCAAGTCCCAAGAAAAAAGTTACAAATAAACAGAAGGGGTCAGGATAGTAATACCTTGCCCTCCTAGTCCCGGTGGGAGGGTGTCCGTCAGGGTCAAAAAAGTATTTTAAAATAAAAATTGCAGCAAATTTGTGAATCTCTGCAAAAATAATTAAAAAAACGAGCACTATCTCACTTGCTTTTTTAAACCTTGGCCCCGTGGGTGGGACAGGTGCAGGGGCAAGCAATAATAACTAAAATTGAGGAGGGGTGCATGTGGCCCCTTTCTCCTTGGACAATTTTGATATGGGTATCCCCAACTCCCTGGAGCAGGCCAATGTTTATTAAGTGGGAGGGGGCCTGCGCAGCCTCTCTCCGAAGGCTGTTTACAGCCCCGGTGATTGCCACCTCCCTGGGGCAAGGCCTATTTTTTACAAGGGAGGGGGACCATGCAGACTCCCATCCTGGGCCCTTTACGGCCCCTGTGACCACCATTTCTCCGGGACCAGGCCATGTAAAACATCTTGGAAAGGGGCAGCACCCCCTCCCAGGCGGTTTTTGGCCCTCTGGGACCACCACCTTCCCAGGTCAAGGCCTTGTAAAACATTGGGGAGGGTGACTAGGCGGCTTCCCTCAGTGGGCCGTTTTCCACCCTTGGGACTACCACTTCCCTGGGGCAAGGCTGTTATACAGCATGGGGAGGGGCCACATCAACCCCTCCCAAGCTGTTTTGGGCCCTGGAAACCAGCATCTTCCCGGGGCCAGGCCATCAACTGAAAGGAAGAGGTGGACCACTCAGCCCCCCTGCCAGGCCCATTTTCTGCCTCTGGGACTACCACCCCCAGTGCATGGCTGTGTACTTTAAAAGTAGGTGTTCCACAATGTCCTCCTCTTGTTGCCATTAATGACCTTGGGGACCGCCTCCCTCCAGTTCCATCTCCCTAGGGTACCCTCAGGACATAGATTTTTTTTTTTTTTTAACTGTTTTTATTCAGTTCTTGACAATCCATTCATAACATACATTACAGAAGATCCATAAAACAGAATGATAAGCTGAAGAACAAATAATATAATATTACATCATCTCGAGAAAGAATAAAGCCTGAAGGGGGAAATTTCACATCGAAAACATACATAGAAATTTAATCAAAATACGACCCCCATATTTTTTCAAATTTGCGCAGTCCTCCAATCCTTTGTGCATAAATAAATTCACTTTTCCTTACTCTCTTCATTTTCTCATACCATTCATCTCTAGATGGAACTACATCTGACTTCCAATACTTAAGAATCAGAGATCTAGCCACCGCAACTATAATATACACCAGTTTTGCCAGTGACTCGGCCAGATTAAGGTCTAGATCAACACCAAATATAATCAGTCTTTCATAGTTAATAATCGTACAATGCAAATGAAGTGTAAGCAAAGAAAAAATGCCCTTCCAAAAGGCCCCTATTCGGGGGTAGTAGGCTACTATGTGGGACCAATTAGCCTGATCTGGTCGGGAACATCTAAAACAGGTGAACGACGTATTACTGAACATTCTAGAAATGACTGCAGGTGTATAATATAGCAGCCATTTACTAAAAAACAGCATTCGCCTCCAGTTAGCGCCTCTCAATACCGAACAAATTAAACTTATTTAATGTTTTCCACATATTGACTGTGAGGTTAAGACTTTCATGTTTCTGCCATTTTTTAGTTGCTTTAGTACTCAAGTCCTCCTCTCTATTCTGCGCTAAACTTCTTCTCCATTTTCCTGGTTTCATAAATAGTGAAGACCAAAATAGATCGTTGGATAGATCTGAGGCATGGCTAATCTGTGCTATGTCAGTTTGAGCAAAAACTTCATATAGTAAATTATATGAACCCATAAGAAGAAAATTTAC
Source organism: Lissotriton helveticus (assembly GCF_964261635.1). Classification (NCBI taxonomy): domain Eukaryota; kingdom Metazoa; phylum Chordata; class Amphibia; order Caudata; family Salamandridae; genus Lissotriton; species Lissotriton helveticus. Next base: position 480,375,384 of record NC_136063.1, on the reverse strand, counting down.
CCCAGTTAGGGAAAGCATCTCGTTAGGAGTTAACCAAGCTTCATTTTCTAAAAAATTCACTAGTGAAGTAAACCCCGATCTGACCCAATTTTGTATAATTTCTGGCCCTATTTTTATACCAAGGCCTAAAATAGCATCACTAAATTGAGTTTTTAAACTAATGAGAGAAAGAGAGTATCTCTTCAGCATGGCGTCTCGTTTTAAAAAAAAAACAATTCAAAACCTTATATCTGACTAGTTTAGGAGATTTGGGTATGGACAATGGAGAAGAGATTTTGGCTTCTTTACATATTATTTCAAAGAAAAAGTTTACAAATAATACCTTACTCGACATTAGATGTGTAAATCTCGAGAGATACTGTGCAAAATAAGCAAAATAGTAATCTCGAAGGTTTGGGAGACCGAGACCTCCTTGTTCTTTTTCTTCATATAGAGTATTAATGGCGATTCGAGGTGTCTTTTTAGCCCAGACAAAGGCTGAGAACATAGATTCAATTTTTGAAAAGAAAGAGCCCGGTAATGAACATGGAATAGTGGAAAACAGAAAATTGAATAGGGGAAGTACCGACATTTTAATTAATGCCACACGGCCAAGAATGGACAAGGGTAGGGTATTCCATCGTAAAAACATGTCGCAAACTTTTTTTATTAAGGGTTCGAAATTAAAAAAATACAATTCGCTTACAAACGGCGTAAAATAGACGCCCAGATATCTTTTGGGTCTATTATTGATACAGTTTTGAAAATCCGGGTGTAGTTCGGGAGTAATACTGCCACAAATTAAAATCTCAGTTTTCCTCTTATTAATTCGATACCCTCCAAGTGCTTCAAATTCTGCAAAAACAGAGAGAGCCCGTACTTGCGAATGCATCTCAGGTTTAAGGAGAAGCATTATATCATCTGCATATAATTTGATTTTATCCATAGAGGCCATAGGTGGTAAAATATCTATAGAATTCCTGATTGCCACAGCCCGAGGCTCTATATGAAGAAGGCAAAAAGAACAGGGGACAAAGGACATCCCTGCCTTGTCCCTCTTTGGACTGAAATTGAGCCCACCATGGATTAGTTAATAAGCACATGGGCTTTTGATCCTTGATACAGATTTTTAACTAAAGTTATAATTTTTAAGGGGATTCCCAAAAATTGTAAAATAAAGAAAAGTGTATCCCAGACCACCAAATCAAAAGCCTTTTCTGCATCTAAAAGAAAAACTAAAGCCGGCACCTTACATGATTCAAAATAATCTAAGACCTCTACCAAATAGTGAGTGTTAGTAATGAGTTGCCTACCTGCAATGAAGCCATTTTGATCTGAATGTATCAGTTGCGGAGAAATATAATTAAAACGTAATGAGAGTAATTTAGTGATGATTTTATAGTCCGCATTTAACAGAGTAATGGGTCTATAAAAATTAGGATAATTTGCTTCCTTCCCTTTTTTCAGGAAACTAACCACAGTCCCATCATAAAATGATGATGGAATTGGGCCACCTTCCAGCATAGAATTGGATAATAAAAGTAATAATTTAGAGAGGGATTTGAGGAATATGACAAAAAATTCTGCAGGAAAGCCGTCTGGTCCACATGCCTTGCCATGTGGCAGACTTTTAACTACAGCTTTTAGTTCATCTGCCGAAAACGAAGATGCCATTGCCACTTGATCCAAATGAGAAAGAGTGGGTAAATTATGCTTGTCTAAAAAATTGTTTCATCTATTTTGATCCGTAATATGGTATGAAGTATACATTTTCTCGTAATGAGACAACATAGTCTGTCCTATCTCTGCTGCATCTGAGGTATCAATATTATTAATTGGAGATTTAAGAGATCAAATTAAATTAGCTGCCGCTTGTTCTTTGACCTGCCATGCCAGAAATTTCCCCGTAAAATTGCTGTGTTCGTATGTTTTTTGGGCTTGTCTGCAGAAGATTTCTTCACTTTTCTCAAAATAGTGTAAACTCAACTCGCGTTTTGCAGCATTTAATTGATTATGTAGCGTGACAGATGGATTGTGGTACATTTGCTCTACCAAATCCTGGATATTCTGATGTAATACATTCTTTTTATCCCTAAAAGCAACTAACTCCCGCACATCCCTTCCGATAACGATCCCCCGTATGAACGCCTTAAGTGAATCCCATACCACATGAATAGGGGCGGTCCCCAAATTTCGCTCAATAAAGTCATTTATTTCATTTTTCAAGAGGGTCACCCAAGTTGCATCAGTCAGGTATGATTTATTAAACACCCAATGCTTTACAACTTTAATACTCTCCTCGAACATTAATTCTAATATTAACATTGCATGGTCTGAGAAGCCGTTATGTAGAATTCTTTGATGGCTATTCTTGAATTTTGAGGAAATCAGCAAAAAATCGATGCGAGAAAATTACCTATGTCTTTCCGACCAGCAAGAATACTCTCTTTTATGGGGATTTATAGATCGCCACAGATCAACAAGATCTAAAATCCTTACGTTATTCGAGATTGTCTTAAATGCTTTAGGTTTTGATTGTTTTTTACCACCCGTACTAGAGTCTAGATTGAGGTCCATTAGTATATTAAAATCCCCCCCAATCACAATATCTCCTCCAACCATCAAAAGAGACTGAAACATTTCCTCATAAATTTCCGAATTATCATTAACTTGAGCATAAAAGCTTGCAAATGTGATGCGGGAAGGCCTGTTCTTGAATTTACATGTTGCCCAACACCATCGACCCCGGCTCCCTGCCTTTGATTGCAAGAGCTCTATCTCCTTATTATTATTAATAAAAAGTGCAACTCCCCTCTGTGACTCTGAAAAGAAAGAGAACCCCCGATACGAGGCCCACCCTTTAAACATAGAAAAGTTGTCAGCTTTTGAGAGAGGGATGTGTGTCTCTTGAAGAAGAATGACCGCGGGACTTTCAGTCAAGACCCATTTCTCTATTGCCCGCATTTTATTTTTATTATTTAGACCATGCACATTAAAAGAAACAATTTTTATACCCTTTTTAACCATTTATACCATTTTTAACCATTCTAAAAGTGTTTACTTAAATTGATAATATGATTACTCCCTCTTTGCATATCATACTCCTTTTTTTTTTTAACCCAGCAGACTACACTTTGTTCTAAATACATCACAATATCAACTTTTATCTTCAGCAAACATACCCAAAAAATAAAATAGAAACAGAATTTTGCCAAGAACTGCATTTTTTCTATTTTTTCCCCCCACCCCTCACCCCTCCCCCTTCTTCCACCTGTGGCACCCTCCTCGCTCTACCTCCCCCCTCCCACGCACACCACAGGAACCTCTCCCTTCCATTGGAGGTGTCATGTTGATACACCCCTTCAGTCTCCCGCTTCCAGTCTGTCTTGCTGCTCATCCGGGCTTGGATGAATGCAAACCATCTCAAACTCAACCCGGATAAAACGGAGCTGATACTGACGGGAGGCGGTAGCAACCCCTGGTCACCTTCCTTCTGGCCCCCTTCCTTTGGTCCCCCTCCCACTCCTTCCCATTCCGTTAAGACCCTTGGAATTACGCTCAATCACAACTTAACACTCCACACCCATATCAGTTCTGTTGTCTCCTCCTGTTTTTTTACTTTACGTATTACCAGGAAAGTTTCCCGGTTCTTCTCCCCCTCAGCACTCAAATTGATTGTTATGGCCATGGTCTTATCCAAGATCGATTACGGGAACATCATTTACAATGGTGCCCCCGCCTATGCACTCCAACGCCTCCAGACGGTGCAGAACCAGGCAGCTCGCCTGGTGCATGGCCTACCGAAACACCATCACTCCTCCCCCCTTCTCATTGCCCTTCATTGGCTACCAATCAAACAGAGAGCCCTTTTTAGGTTTTGCCTGGCCGAAGGCTGCGCACTGCGCAGCTTTTTGGCGCAGGCGAAATCTAATGTTTACTATATGGGCTATAGGAACGTCCCCCGGCTCCCATTGGCTAGCTCCATGAATGGAGGCTAGCCATTGGAAGCCGGATCTGTCCGTCAAGGCCGGACCAGATTCGGGGGCGTTCCCGCAATTTTTTCGCTCTCCGCCTCTGCGATGTCGTCATCGCGGCCATGGGTGGGGTTTATTTTTTTTGTAGTCTGTTTGTTTTCTTCCCATTCCGCGGCCGACCGCCGGCCGAAGAAGTCCAGGTGAGTGCTTTTTTTGGTGCCGTTTGCCGTCCCCCCCTCCCGCTGTCCGTTCCTGCCCCCCCTCCCGCAGTTCGTGTTCCCGCCCCCTCCCCCCTCCCACTGTCCGTGTGCCCGTAGGTTTAAATATTGCTTAAATGTTGCTTTAGAGGATCTCTAGTTTCATCCCTGTGCAGGCACACATGTCTATGTCTTGTCTTGTGAAAGAAAGACTTCCAATCAAACGATTTCTTTGAACATTGTTTTATATTTCATTTCATATTAAACTGAAGTTCCCAAATATATTGTATGGTAAATTCAAACTCATGTTATGCAATTTTCGCTTCAGGCAATGTCTTTATAGACGTATCCAATGCATTTCGGGCATTGTTTTCATGCCCTTCGTCAGGGAATAGACACTGTGAAACAATGATATGAATAACTGTTAGTATGGCTCCTAACAGTATCGCTATACAATACACATAATTTCAACAAACGGTGTAATTAAACATAAGTAAGATGCGTTGTACTGTTTGTGGTGTTCATACATGTGCGGTAAATCAAAATAGCAAACTGGTACACTCCAATGCTACGCTCCTAAATAGATCAAAACTGCTGAGGGTGAATGAAAGGGTGCCGTGTCACTTACGTGCCTGTCGTGGAAAGGTGTATCGGGTTCTGCAAAAAAAAATGGAAGGAACCGTGTTCCTTCCACTTTTTTTTTTTGCAGAACCCGATACACCTTTCCACGACAGGCACGTAAGTGACACGGCACCCTTTCATTCACCCTCAGCAGTTTTGATCTATTTAGGAGCGTAGCATTGGAGTGTACCAGTTTGCTATTTTGATTTACCGCACATGTATGAACACCACAAACAGTACAACGCATCTTACTTATGTTTAATTACACCGTTTGTTGAATTTATGTGTATTGTATAGCGATACTGTTAGGAGCCATACTAACAGTTATTCATATCATTGTTTCACAGTGTCTATTCCCTGACGAAGGGCATGAAAACAATGCCCGAAATGCATTGGATACGTCTATAAAGACATTGCCTGAAGCGAAAATTGCATAACATGAGTTTGAATTTACCATACAATATATTTGGGAACTTCAGTTTAATATGAAATGAAATATAAAACAATGTTCAAAGAAATCGTTTGATTGGAAGTCTTTCTTTCACAAGACAAGACATAGACATGTGTGCCTGCAGGCAATGTCTTTATAGACGTATCCAATGCATTTCGGGCATTGTTTTCATGCCCTTCGTCAGGGAATAGACACTGTGAAACAATGATATGAATAACTGTTAGTATGGCTCCTAACAGTATCGCTATACAATACACATAATTTCAACAAACGGTGTAATTAAACATAAGTAAGATGCGTTGTACTGTTTGTGGTGTTCATACATGTGCGGTAAATCAAAATAGCAAACTGGTACACTCCAATGCTACGCTCCTAAATAGATCAAAACTGCTGAGGGTGAATGAAAGGGTGCCGTGTCACTTACGTGCCTGTCGTGGAAAGGTGTATCGGGTTCTGCAAAAAAAAATGGAAGGAACCGTGTTCCTTCCACTTTTTTTTTTTGCAGAACCCGATACACCTTTCCACGACAGGCACGTAAGTGACACGGCACCCTTTCATTCACCCTCAGCAGTTTTGATCTATTTAGGAGCGTAGCATTGGAGTGTACCAGTTTGCTATTTTGATTTACCGCACATGTATGAACACCACAAACAGTACAACGCATCTTACTTATGTTTAATTACACCGTTTGTTGAAATTATGTGTATTGTATAGCGATACTGTTAGGAGCCATACTAACAGTTATTCATATCATTGTTTCACAGTGTCTATTCCCTGACGAAGGGCATGAAAACAATGCCCGAAATGCATTGGATACGTCTATAAAGACATTGCCTGAAGCGAAAATTGCATAACATGAGTTTGAATTTACCATACAATATATTTGGGAACTTCAGTTTAATATGAAATGAAATATAAAACAATGTTCAAAGAAATCGTTTGATTGGAAGTCTTTCTTTCACAAGACAAGACATAGACATGTGTGCCTGCACAGGGATGAAACTAGAGATCCTCTAATTTCACGTTTTTCGTATATTCATTGACGCCGTTGGGCCCTCGGCGCCACCTGGCGGAGCACCTTAAAATTTCTTCAAATAAGCACTACACTTTGATGAAACATTTTCTAAACTGCTGTGCATCTATCCAATTCTCATTTCCATTAAATGTTGCTTTCCCAGCATGTTTTGCTTCCCCGTTCTGCTTCCTGGAGGGGTGCCCGCAGCTGGTATGACGGGCATAGCTGCAAAACAGGCTGGCACTGCTCGCCCAATCACAGCGTGAACGGGCTGTGTGTGCGCTACGTGCCAGGCACTCGAGCTGTCGACGATCAGAGGGAGAGGCTGGCACAGGTCTTGATGAGGGGTGCCCGGACCCCGCGCCCTCTGCCCTGGGCGGCATGGCCTGCGGCCATCAGCTTCTAGCTGCCTCTGTATGTTGTAATTTTCTTTAATAAAACTCATGCTTTGCATCCCCTTCCCGGGGATGCCCTGCAGTATGTCACCTCAGGCGCTCTGTGCCCTCACTCCGACCCTACTACTTTAGCACTCTCTAGTCTATTTCTCCTCCTACCCTCTCACCCTCTCTCTCTATTCCTCACATATCTCTGTGACGCTTTTCATCTCCCCTTCTCTCGCCTGCATCCGCTTCTTTCCTGACCCCGTCACGTTTCTCTGCCCTTTCTCTTGAAAATATGATTGTTCGTGCCGTGTCTAGCGCACAGACGCCCCTTATGCGGCCACGGCTGGCGCTGTGTCAGGAATAAGATAACATACATGTTTGTAGGTGGTCGCAGGGAGAGCAGCTCGAAGGTTTAAGGCCGGACTGGCCGTCCTGTGCTGGGCATCGGGCGTTCCTGGGGGGCCTGGAAGGGTGGGGGGAGCGCTTGTTACTGGGGGGTGGTTTTGTAGCACTGCAGCAGGTTTTAAAGCGCCGCAGAGTTCCTCGTAGATTCAGCAGTTTCCAGGCAACAAGAAAAGTGTCAAGATAACTCCGTGATGAATGTTCCTGCTGGAGCAAGCAGAGTTTTGTCTCCTGGCAGCGTTGACTCCTCTAAGGTAGCACAGAGGGTTAATATCCCTGCTGCTAAGAGCCTGTACAATACAGACCACAGAGCAGTATTTGATGTGCACAGCTCAGTGGGTCACTGCTGTTGTCACAGAGGTCTTTTTGTTACTGTGCAGTACTTGTGTTATAATCGTAATATTGGTTACAAAAGTTGTTTTTTTCCCCCAGTGTTTTTATTATCCTAATTTTGATAAAAGGGTTTACTTGAGTAAAATGTATTCTTGTTAGTTTGTGTGTGAATGAATGCATGTATATACCTGGATTTGTATAGTGCTGCTAATCGGACTAGAGGGTATCCATGCGCTGTCCATAGGCACGAGGGGATTAAATGATTTGCCCAGAATCACAGGAAGTTGCGCCAAAAAGCCGAGACTTGAACCTGGATCACCCGTCTCTGAAGTCGGCAGCTCTGGGCTCTGTGTGTGTTGGGGCTCTGTGTGTGTTGGGGCTCTGTGTGTGTTGGGGCTCTGTCTGTGTGGATTGCTTTTTTTTAGGTGGCTGTGTGTGGGTGGCTCTGTGTGTGGGTGGCTCTGTGTGGGTGGCTCTGTGTGTTTGTGTGGCTCTGTGTGTGTGCGTGTGGGTGCAAATGCAATAGGTCTCGCATTTTTGAGAGATTAAGCTATTGACATTGTAAATGACAATGGCATTTATTTATCCGTTTTCAAAACCAACACATAAATACAAAATTTGTCATTTACAATGCCAATAGCTCTAACTTTTACAAAGGCGAAACCGTTGCATTGTAAATGCTTGTTAAGCTTGGCTGCCTCACCTTCCAAGCCCGGGCGGGCACTGCCCCAGCATTCATCAATTCCGCTATCATCAATTACTGCCCTGCTAGAGACCTACGCTCCTCCGCCAAATCCCTGTTAGTCATCCCCCGGTTAAAGAAAAAACGATCCGGTGGCTAGAAATTTTCGGTACTTGCACCCACCTTCTGGAACTCCCTCCCCCCCCTCTCAGATCCTCCCCCTCCTACGAGAAGTTTCGCAAGGCTCTTAAGACCTTCCTTTTCAGCAAGCTTTCAGCCCATAGCCCTCGATGTCTCCCTCAGTTTGAAATCCTATAGCGCCAAGAAACTGCTCAGTGAACGTGCGCTCTACAAATAACTAAAAAATTCAAAATTCAAATTCCTGCCCTACCCTACCCCCACCCCACCATAGTATATAACATAAATCATCAGGTGGAAAGAATAAATGATTGAAACAAAAATCCGATTATCACATGCAAATAGTCTGTCTTATGTCCGAACTTAGCCATTTTGAATCACGTGTAATTACTCCTGTGCTGCCTCAAGTCCGATAGCATATAGAATTTGCCTTTGAAGAGCACTCTAAGGGGCCGATTAGGATGGCGGACGGACTTGCGTCCGTCCGCCACCCCTGAGTAGGAGGGACCGTCCGCATGGGCAGCGGCGGTCCCTCCATGGCAATTAGGATGTGACCGCCAGGGTGGCGGTCACATCCTCGATTTTTTACATTGCGGCGGGTGCAGCTTCAAGCTGCACCCGCCGCAATGTTAAAAATCCATGTGTTGCATTTACATGCACAAAGCGGCAGGCACCGCACGGTGCCTGCTGCTTTGTGTACGCAAATGCAGGGGGGTACCATAGATACCCCCCATGTGCACCCCCCACCCCCCATTCACCCAGGGGGCCCGCAACGGGCCCCCAAAGTGAATGTCCGTATGCTTTTCCATGGCGGAAAAGCCGCCGTGGAAAAGCATATTTACACAAACATCATAATATGGCGGACGGTGTCTCATAGACACCGCCTGCCATGTTATAGCTTTTCCGCTTCCGACCGCGGCGGAAAAGCGGCGGACGGAATTCCAGACCCACCAGCCATCCTAATTTGGCTGTGGGTCTTTGGAGTCTCCGCCGCGGTTTTTCCGCATCCTCCAGGCCGGCGGACACTTCCGCCGGCCCGGAGGATGCGGAAAAACCGCCATCCTAATCGGCCCCTTAGTTTTGATTGCTGAGCAATCATTGCTTGTGCCCCATGGGCTTTAAAGAGATGAAGAATTTTAACAAATTCTTTCCTACGTCTTGCTGTCACTGCAGACATATCAGAGAAAATCCGGCATTTCACTGTGGCATTCACCGGAAACTGTCTCTGACGGATTGCTCTGGAAAGGATTTGCTCCTTAACTCTAACATCTGTAAAGTTAATGAGGATAGTCCGAGGTAGCGTGGAGTTTGAGGGGAGATGTGCAGGAACTCGATGAGCTCTGGTAATAGTTAAATCCCCTTTGTGCTCCGGTATCACCCCCTGTTGGAGAAATGATGAAACCCATTGAAGCATATCTGACCCCTCAATTCCTTCGGGGACCCCCACAATGCGTATGTTGGATCTTCTGTTGTAGTTCTCCAAATCATCCAGCTTATTCTCAAGGGCCCTAGATGTTTTGGATGCATCTCCAAATTCTTTCTTAACTGCAACCATTTGATCCTCAAGAGAGGAAATCCTTTCCTCTGCCTCAGTTAGACGAGCAGGTAATGTAGACACTAGCTCTTCGATTTTGTCCATTTTGTCTAACCTCGGATGAATTGCTGACAGCTCCACATTTTGTGATCTCTTTATCTCTCTTAGTTCATCTAATATTAAGTTAAGCATGTCTTTTACGGACATCTTCATTTCTCCTTCTGTTTCCGTATCCATCTCTAATAGAGGGGCTGTAGAACCTGCTGCCTCCGGAGCCAGATTATTATCAGATATAGATGGAAATAGGGATACTGTACTCATTAAATTCTCTTTTCCTAGAGCAGCAGAATCCGGTGAATCAACTGTTATTTGCTTTAGATCAGAAGAAAGTGCAGATGCAGAAGCAGGAGAGAGTACTGCTGAATCAAGTTGTACAGGTGGAGCTGAATTTGTAGGGGTGCTAACAGCTAAACTAGAATCCTTTGTAGACACAGAATGATTCTGGGTTATTGCCACATTAGTAAAGGTTTCCGAAGTCAGATTGGTATGCATGAGAGGAAGAGTTTTTTTTTACAAACAGAGGAAATTGTTTGGACGGAGGGGGTGGTTGTAGTTGTGTGGGCTGAGGAGAGGAAAGAGTATCGAACTTATCTCCATTGTGAAGCCCGACAGCTTTGTCCCCCATACTCAAATGAACTAGATCTTCTGTTAATTGATCCTCCTTCTCTGAGCAGTCGGATGAATGCGCTGAATCCACCTCCTTTATATTGCCTCCATCTGTTAACTTAGCCATAGCCTCAGCCTCTTTTGCCTGCTGTCGGCGTTGCTTAGCTTTGCGCGCATTTAGTATTTTACGCATACCAACAGTGACTCAGTCTTTCTTGGGTTAAAGTTATTACAAGATAGTGCAGAGTCTTGCCGAGTTTTTTTTAGAGAGTGTTCTATAAAGTACAGACAGACAGACTGACCCTTATCACTCAGCAGGAACAACCTTTAACCACTGTGTTCTTTGAGAACAAAAATATGTTTTACACACCTTTATCTACCCGGATGATATTACTCCACTACTCCTCTGCTCCTTCTGTTTTTAAGAAATTTCGATAACGAAAACTTCTTTTCCGAAACGATTATTCCCCTTTAAAGTATTTGAAGAAGCCCAGCCACTGCTGACTGATAACACAAGCGCAGCGTGTCCTCTCTGCTCCTTTTGTATTCCATGGGATTTACCAGTCTTTAACAGTTTTTAACAGTCTTGTGTGTTTTTAAATGCTATCTGCCCTCAGAATGTTGAATGTTGAATGAGAGCGTCGTACTTTTCCTCAGGAAAGTGGCGTGGTGTTATCAGCCTTGATAAGCCTTACTCCGCTATTCGAGTCAGGCCGTTTAACAAATAAGAAAGCTGCCGGGTGATTACCATCTGCTATCACACCACTGTTACTTTCCCCAAAACGATAGCTCCCCTTAAAGTGCCCGAAGGAGGATTGCCAGCTGCTAGCCGCTAATACAATACACAACGTGTCTCCTCTGCTCCTTCCACGCTTTTCCACCGATGCAGGCTCACCTCAGAATGCTCGGGGGCAATTTTTGACAGATAAAGAAATGTTCACTTCAAAGCCGCCATTCTCCACTTTACTTCGAGAAAAAAAAAATGGCGTGGTCCTCTCAGCGTTGCACCGCTATTCCGTCAGACCATTAATCAGTCAAATCCTTGAATCGAGAGGCTGCCATCAGTTATTTCTTCGCGTCGATACCAAAATTAACTCGGGCATCAAGAGAAAAAGCCTCGAAGACGCCGCTTTCTCTCCGCTCTCCCCTACGGAACACAGACACCTTCCACCATCGCAGACCTTGTGTGGGGGAGGGGCAGCAGCACGGAGCTCATGTGCTACGTGGAGGCGTGGAACTCCACCGTAGCCCCTTCCCTCAGGACATAGATGTTTGGTTTTGCTTGGGAATAAGTAAGCTGCCTGCGTGTCCGGTACTCTTTGCATAACACTATTTGGCCCGCAAGAAGTTTTTAAAGTACAGTTTAGCTCCTTCATTTGTCCCCTTTTAAAGACTTGAGAGTATATCTCCAAAGACATCTCCCCATGGTGAACACACACAGAAGCAGGGGTCATCAAATAAAGGTCACATTGTTAAACCGAATAAAAATATATGTTCGGTAGAATCAGATAGGATTGTAGACCCCTTGTACACACCATGCCTTGCCTAACTAATACTAATCTGTGCCTCTTTTTACAAAGGCAGGCACAGAGAATCACCAGAAATAAGGCACACAGAATATTCAAAAGATCAATCATGGAGCATGATTGGTATGTTACATAGACAGAGCATTTTGTTGGGCCAATATCAAACATGCTCTCTCTCTTTTAACTAACCTTTATAAGTACATTTTCCCCTTCTCCACCTTATAACTGGCATACATTTTTAAATGTAGTGTCACATTAAAGTATAGACCCAGCCCTGAGGAAGACCTTTGAGAGAACAGCAGCCCCAACTTGATGGTCAAAATGTATCGGCGTACTACAAGAATAGCCAGGGGGCACACAGTCTCATGAAAGATTAAGTTATATATGAGCAAACTAAAGAGAGTATTCATATATTTTAAGATAATTGGGATACAATACCTTTTTCTTTAGCCCCAACCACATAGGGCCACATGATACCTGCAGGATCAATTGTTTCAGAACCATGATATGTTGGAATATTTGCATGTCTAAACTGTATTATGCCTGTACTGTATAAATGTTACATTATTATTATTTTGTCACATTGCACTATGAAACCATATTTCATAGTATAATTAGATAAAACGTTTTAATGGCAAATCATTATTTGTTTTATCTCATAGTATGTTTATTGTTTGTGATGGTACAGATGGCAGTTTAGAATAAGTCATATTCATATACATAAACATCAGGGAGAGGTGGGGCACAGCAGCCTTAGCGGCTGGCCCCAGATTGCGGGAGTCACAGTTTGATCCCCGGTACTGGCAGCAGATCAGCATCATGTGACTCAGGGCAATAGCTCACTTAATCTCCCCGATGTCCCCCAGCGCCTTAAAATCTTAAAGGGGGTAATATGTTGAAACTTTACAAATCGCAACTATTATATAAATTTTACTTATACATTAGGGAGACAGTAGACTGAGGCGCCATAGGGAGCACACTGAGAAAGAAACTAGAGGCCTTAATTACCCAATGGTACGTGTAATGTTTACACGTCTACCAAACTGATATACCAACCTGTGGTATTGGGGGTACCTGGGTGGGTCTGGGACACCCAGTATCAAATGGCCAGGCCCTGGTGGGTGGGATTTTCAGGGGCCAAAATAAACCCAGGGAGCGGGGCTGCGCACTCCCCCTACTCTATTAATTCGATGGTTGAGCCCCATGGAAGGGGTCCCAAGGGGCCAAAATCAGCAGGGGAGGAGGATCATGCGGCCACTCTGCCCTTCTGTAAAGGACAATGATCCTAATTTTTTGGGCTTGACAAAGGCAAAAAAGTGTATTTTCTCAATAATTCCACATTGAAAAATGATCTGAAATCCTTGCTGGAGGTGAATGCATCATTGATTTATCGAATCGCAATCAGTAATGACTGTAACAAGTTGGTTATTTCTTGTCGTCTCCTGGTGATAGAAAAGTGCATGGTTCTCCCTTTAAAATACGCAAAATCACTTGCAAGCTCCACCCATTTGGCCCTGCATGGTCAACCTTAGTAGTAGGCAAAGGTCTTCCCGCCTTTTCCCAGGTTGATGAACAGCTTACCAAAAGGCATACAAATGCACTTTCTGCAGATTTTGGTGATGCGATCTCTATGCAGAGGACTATGATGGGGACATCTCCACCAAACAAAGAAACACTTACTTCATATAGTTAAGAGGAAGTACCCTTGTTTGGTGGAGATTAACCTCTTTGCAGTCTCATCATCTTCTCAATAGGATAATTTAGCTTACTTATCACAGGCTTCTGGAAGAAGACGCTTGATGACCAAACACATTGCCAAAATAAAATGCACAGAAAGTCGTTGGAGACATTTCCTCCTGGAACATAATGCAGCTGTAGTGTATGTACTAGACATATACCCAACGAATTAGCACTTACCAATTAACCAGTAGAAAGTACTTTAGTTGGGTAGACAGTTTGTGCAAAACTGTGGACTCTTGGTGGATAAAGGTGCAGGTGAAGTTCCGTTCTTGTGCATTCACACACCTACTGAAACACCCACACAGCCACTGACAGCTTCTCACACACCCATTCAGCCTCTCTCACATCCACTCACATACCCACTCACATTCCCATACAGCCACTCACATACCCGCAAAACCACTCACACACAATATACAGGTGAGCGTAACACTAATATTTTTTAGTATTTTTTCTAATTATGAATCACTCTCTCGAGATGTTAACAAGTTGTCGTTGTACTTAATTATACTCGCTCGTAGAGAAATTTGTAAATCCTGGTTAAAAGATACCGCACCCACCTATTTAGACTGGATTAATGCAATCAAACATACATTGAATTTAGACAGGGCAGATTGGAAAAGGAGAAAGCATTTTTGGATTCCTTGCATTGCCTGGTTGTATAAGCTGTAAAACAAGGTCCAATGGTTATGCCTTTTTGCAGAATAAAATACCCCAGGATCAGTTCCATGGCTGGCAAGTTAGATGAACTGAATTGACCTTTTTTTATTAGGATATTTGCGAAAAGCGCATCCAATAAGATCTTCGGAGTTCATAACATATACAGGGGTTCATCTGCTGCGTAGTGGATGGTAATGATTAAATATACTCCGAGAATATCTTCTGGCGTATGAGGACTAATGAGAAAAAAAACACTCACACACCCACTCAACAATTCATACAGCCACTCACACACCCACTTACAGACCCATACAGCCACTCACACACATACTCACAGACCCATACAGCCACTCACACACCTACTCACAGACCCATACAACCACTCACAAACCCACTCACACATCCATTCACAGACTGATACCGCCACTTACACACCCACTCGCTGACCCATACAGCCATCACACACCCACTCACACACACAAAACCACTCACTCACAGACCCATACACCCACTCACACACCCACTCACTGACCTACAAATCCATTCACACACTAACTCTTAAAGGTAACAGTTAGGAAATAAACATTTAAAATGCCTTCAAATTTCACTAACATACAAAGCTTAAAGGTAGGAAATAACATTAAAAAAACATAGAAATTCACTGAAACATCCACAGATTACAGGAACATTATAGTTACAACCTTAGAAATTCTACAAATACTACAACTTACACACCTGCAATGCACTGCTTATGACCTCACATATTACATCATTCTTGACATGGTCAGTGACATCACTGAAGAACCCCGCCATGGGTCAAAATAGTTTTTTACATTTTCCTGCAAATCTGCAGGAAACGTTTTTAAAAAGCAAGCGTGGTTAGCTGTGTTGGATTTTATTTGCCCCCTGGGTGGGCAAGGTGTCTGGGGGAATTCATTATTTAATATATAGGGGAGTGGTGCATGTGGCCCCCTTCCCAGGCCACTCCCAGGCCAGGAGACCCCTGGGGCCCAGCCTCTTTGCATAATGGGAGGGGGCACTCAGCCCACCCCGGGCTAATTTCTACCCTGAGGACTACCACCCTCAGGCCTGGATTGAAATATGGATGGGCGGGGGTATGTGACTCTCCTCCCATGCTGTCTTCTGGCCCGAGGATACCCGTAACCCCAGAGCCTGTATGTTCAGACAAATGGGGGGCACATGGACACTCTCCCTGAGCCATTATTAGCCCTTGGGTGCCCCACTCCCAGGTCAGAGCAGTTTCATTGTTGACAGGAAAGCCTGTTTTTGCTTTTAATTGGCAGTAGCAATTTTAAAGCTCCCGCCCTGTGAGAGCCAACACTAGGTCCACTCCCATGGGACGGGAGCAGGAAAAATACCCACCAATTGGGAGCAGAATTTTCATCTGATTTCCTGTCGGCACTGAAGAAGGCAGGGAAAATATTGCTCCCACCCACAGGGAGCAGCATTTTTAGCTTCTCTCTGTGGGTGGAAGGATTGCCAGGCTTCCACTGGAGGTGGCCTCCAACAATGATGAAGGGGGATGCCCTGGGTGGGCTCCAGGGCCCCCAACCTTTATTGGCAAGCCCTCTAGGTGCTAAGGTAACTATAACTCATGCCTTTGCCATGCACTCCTAATGATCTCACATATATCCCTCATGACATCTTCTATGGCATTATTAATAATATCACTGCAACATATGCAGTAAAACTACTGATGTGAAAACTGTGCATGGTAGGGGCGAGAGTTATAGCTACCCTATGGAATCAGTTATAGTTAATTGAGATGACTCTACCTATAACTGCTTAATTGTTATAGTTTTGTGTGTGTGAAATCTGAGTATAACGTCCCTGTGACATTTGTTTTTTTCAGTGAATTTCTGAATTAAAAAAAAATTCTATTTCCTAACTATAACGTGCCTGTAACCTTTGTTTTTTTCAGTGAATTTCTTCAGTTGATGTAATATGTGAGGTCATAGGCAGTGCATTGCTAGGGTGTAAGTTATAGTTTGCTCAGGTAACTATAGCTGCAGATTTTCTATGGTTTTGTGTGTGTGTAAAATTTGGACCTAACTATGACCTCCCTGTAAGTTTTGTTTTGTTCATTAAATTTTAGATAGATAGATAGACAGCCAGACAGATAAATAGATAGATGGATAGATAGATATTCATTAATAATTACTGTGAGTGGTATGTAGAAGTAATACAAAGTAATTTAATTGTATTTTATTATCTTTCAGGATCAATTTCCGGTAAGAGCGAGATTATGAAGGCCTTCATATCTGACCCTTCCTCAGTTTCAGGAATATTCAGAAACCTTAGATTATTTCTGCGAGAATGGTTCTTCACTCTCTCCAGATCTTCTCTTAGAGCTTGATTATGCCTTCCAAGTTTGGAAATCTCAGATACATTCTTCTCGACATCCTGTTTCACTATGCCTACTTCTTCCTTCAACTTCTTAGTATGCAGGGTTACTTCATCCAGCTTCTGCGTTAGCTCAGAACATGAAGCTTGAATTCCTAGTTTATTTGCCTCTGAGATCTCAAAGCGCTTTTTTATATCACTCTTTAGATCCAATAATGTGCTTGCCAGCAAGATTCCTGCATCTTTGCTTGCTTCAACCTTTCCCATATCCATGCTACTTTGTGTATCCCCATTTACTTCTTGGAGCCGAACTTCCTGGTCTTCAGATGAAGCCAGCACGGCATACCTATTGCTCAAGGGGACTGTTATACTATCTCCCTGGGGTGCCCCAGTCTCATCCCTCGACGTGCTCAATTCCACAAAGCCATCAGAACTATTTGCACTCTTGTCTTGATGGTAGTATCTGATGCATTAGCCCTGCTCAAAGCCCCACTCCCAGGTGTTTCTGAGGTGCACTCTAAAGTACGCTCTTCTGAGCTGGGGTTTGAACTCCCTGCGCCATTTTTCTGCATAACGGGAAGCACACGGAAAAAAGATTTATGTGAGGGAGTAATTTTAACTCTAGAGGGTATAGCAGCAGATCAGCCGCGGCCGGTAGTGGGTGTACCGGCCGGGCGGTGACGTGGGGAGGGTGAGGGGCAGGGTGGGGGGTAGTAATGTATGGATTACGGACTTTAAAAGGTAAGTAAACATAAAAATAAATAAAACGAATTTCGTGGCACACACTGCATCGCATTTGGTGATGCAGTGTGTGCAACAAAATTAGTTTTATTTCTTTTTATGTTTACTTACCTTTTAAAGTCCGTAATCCATACATTACTACCCCCCACCCTGCCCCTCCCCGTCCCCACGTCATCGCCCGGCCGGTAGTCCCACTACCGGCTGTGCCAGCAGCAGATTTTTTTTTAACCTTTCCCTCGTTAGTTTTCCCAACTGGAGACTTTCTAATGCCCTGCCTTGTGAACTCCCTCCTCGTCTCCCCCGCTTTGCCTTAATAATAGTTTTAACTCCTTGTGGCAATTCTGGCAATGCGTCCGATGAAATAGGAAGGAGATTTGCCTTACCTCCAATGTTCCTGGTCCTCAGCGTGTACCTGGAAGGGACCTCACCTTCCATGTTATTTCCTGTTTCCATATGCAGTTGCAGCCCCCACTCCTCCTCAGCTCTCCACCCTTCCGCTGCTTCAGCTGTTTTGCCACTCTGCTCAGGCCCCTCTCCTTGCCTCCCCCCACCTTGACATACTGCAGGCAGGCTTGACTTGTTCTGACTCTGTCTGTACCTCCAGCTCTAAACTCAGCCTGCGACACTCGCTGAAGATTTCCTGCTACCTCCCTCCAGCGCATCCCTGGGGACCCCCGTATCCACCTCCGGTCTCCTCCCAGCCGAAAAACGCCACGTTCCTGGATCATCCCACGTGCTAGGAGCTCTGTAAGTGTAAGCTCCTTTTCCGCCTGTTTTACACTCTATTTTCGGCATTCATACAGCCACAGATCTGCCGCTCTCTCACCAGCACTTTCCCGTAATGGCGCCCACAGCCGCTAGCATCTAGCTAGTAGCCGACATGTTCCCCCGTAAATGTTGAATTCGTAAAATATTTGATAAATAATAAACATATTTTATGTTTAGATGTTTCGATTTCAATATGAAATTATATATATATATTTTTTTTAAGTTCAAGTGAAGGTTTATTGAAGAATTAAAATTGTTGTGAAAACAATAATTCGTAGAAACAGTTATTTATCAATGCATAAAGGCATGAAAGAATACTCAAGAATACTGTTAATATACAAAAAACCATTAAGGCAATAAAAGTGTAACGTAGAAGATGAGATGAAAACATTCATAGGTTCATAAATATTGCAAATAGCAGTACATGTCCACAATACATGATTAAAGGAGTGCAATAGGGATTAACAAAATAATCAGAATTATATACAATTAAACAGTAGCAAGTCAGGGAGGCTTGGTAACTTCTTGTATTGAGGGCTCGGGGGAGGAAGCGTTTTTTGCTGCTGTATTTAAAAAGTGTGTATGGGGGGACCAGAGGTGTAGTCTTTTCGTAGCTAGAGAGATAGGGGGGACTAGAGCTGTATCTAAGCGTCCTATCTAGCATGGTGGTATGCGGTATGCCATAATTATATTTACTTTTATTGTTAACTATTTAAAAAATTTAATTACACATTATTTACTATGAGATTTTATTTTAAGCCCCTATTTCAGTTATTTTCTATGGGAAGGTGTTGCAGTACAGGTGGTCAGCCCTGTGTAGTGCTGGACTGAAACGGAGAAATGTACTAATGTTTTGCGCCCCTTTTTGGCTGTGGCAACATTAGACGGGCAGTTTGTGAAGAACAGTAGTCTTACTCTTTGTAGATAGGTTCATGCCCCTCTCTTAACCCTTCTTTACTCGTCTTTAATCACCTCCCCTTTAGTTGTCAGCATTCACCATTTCCCAATCACTCCCCTCTCTCCCTCCAAAATGTACTGCTAAAACATACATACGTGTGCAGAACTTTGGAAAGGAGACTGAGATCGCCTCACTGAAAAAGATAGGAGAGGCGGAGGCATACCCTACGCACGTAACTTTCAGCCACATGCATCAAGCGTTTTTGCATTCGCAAACGGTGCGAATCGCAAAATTTGGCCGTTTGCGAATGCAAAAACCTTTTTTGGGATGCATCATTTTTTTTTTCATTTTTCGCAATTTGAGAAAATGCAATTTTTTGCGATTTCTTAAATTGCGATAGCATTTTAGAAATTGCAAATTTTGCGATTTCTTAAATGATATGCATGATTTTTTTTTATTTGCGAATTCGCAATTAGGAAGGGAAATATGACCATGAAATAAACCTTCGTGGTAATTTGCGAAAAGTTTCAAAAATGCACAAAAGTGCATTTTTTAAACATATTTTACACACACACATGCCCTTGGGACATGTGTGTAAAATGTACTTACGTGACATTTAAGGGGTGCGGGGGGGGATCCTTTGGATCCCCCTTGCACCCTTGAAATTGCATTCTCATTTTGCGATTCCTTAATTGCGAATTCGCAAAATGAGAATGCCTTCCCATTGATTCCTATGGGCCTCTAGGCCTATAGGAATCAATGTAAAGCGATTCCTTATTTGCGATTCGCAATTAAGGAATCGCAAATAAGGAAAATTAAGAAATCGCAAAAACTTTTGCGATTTCTTGATGCATAGGAATTTGCGAATCCTAAAGTGCGATTCCTTAATTTTCGCAATTCAGGAATCGCAAATTCCTACAATGATGCATGTGGCTGTTAGTGCTTAGCATTTTGGAGCAGGCTTGCATACCTATGCAGTTCAACAAACGTACTACAAAATGAAGTTTTTGAATAGGCTCCGCCATATGTTTCCCTACCTTTAGTCGGAATGGCAGCACTGTGATATGCACAACGTGTCAGATTTGGATTCCATGTCAAATTAATAATATTGTGGAAATATTACTGTCCTTGAGGTGAAAATAAGGTGGTAAACCTCTGACATGTTCTGTGCTGACTGTAAAATATGTTCGTCTCGAAGCCACACTGTCTGATCGACTTTCCATTTTCTAAAGGCATATTAAATCAGATTTTGATAACACTCGCATGGCCACAAAGACAACTCATTTTGAAATGCCACGTTTTATTATGCACGAAATATATATGACATTTCCCTTCTGTTACCAATATGGCCCTGCTTCAATGTGCCTCAAATAGTTTGTAAATAATATCTATGCAAATGACTCTGCTATAAAGCCATCCTACACGACGCCTATGCAGGAAAAAATGGCAACTAGATATTCCCACCAACTGCTCTTGATCAGTGCCAAGCCACCTGCGCAAAGGATTATTGCGTAACAACTCAGAGAAATACAACTCAATAGCAAGACATTAACGCCCACAAATGATGATTTATGCGCAGCACTCAGAATGCTAGGTATCACAAAAATGCCTTGGGAATGTGCAAAGTAGCTTGCAAAAACAATACCTCAACAGAGAAGCCACTCAATTGCTATATTTGATATATATGTATAGCACGCACAACCACACAACATGATTACCGAAAGCTGTACTGATAAATGTTCCTTTGGGAGGGATGAAGGGGGGCAATCAAGACCGACTACCATTTTGTGTGTGTAAAAGGCCGCTTTATTTGAAACAGGTGCACATCACATATATATTAAAAACTGGCAACCGCCTCACAAAACTATAACCTCTCTAAACATCGAGGTACCTGACCCCTTAGGTTTTGTTTCCCCCACCCCAACGATCCCCACATGATACAATCCCCCACCCTGAATATACAAATATACAATTCCATTACATCCTCATAGTATCCACTTTTCTCCCCTACATCCTAACTCCAAAACCTGCCAATACCTACAGACCTATCTGCCTTCTTGCAACTGTAACTAAGCCCCTCTAATGTAACTCCAAAACTGTTTACGCTTTCCCTGCTCCCATTCCCCGAATCCCCAAACATAATGATAAAGACCCGAACTCCAGCCAAACTTGGCCAACATCAACCCAAACTCCGCCTGCACCTGCTCAAAGCGACAAAATACATACAAATTTTCCCTTGTGCACCTGTCCCAAATGCCGCCTCCCAAAAAACCCTGCTCGCAAATAGAACCCCCCCCCCCCCACCAGCCAAATCCTAAGGGTGGGAGGGCGGGACAAGCTACTAATTACGCTCCCAGCCACCAGGTTTCAATACCTAAAATGGTGGCTGGGAGGAAGTGAACCTCAGCTATATAACCTAATTTGGGCTTGTTGGTTGTATTGGGCTGCCTTTGGGCTATTCCCCGGCAGCCCAAAAACGGCAAAATGGCCGCTCCCATGTTTGCCCAATTCCCCCTCCCAAACCTGCCCGGGGGGCAGACCTCGTGGCTCGGCTGCCCCCCAAATCCCCCTTGGGAGGGATGAAGGGGGGCAATCAAGACCGACTATACCTACAGACCTATCTGCCTTCTTGCAACTGTAACTAAGCCCCTCTAATGTAACTCCAAAACTGTTTACCCTTTCCCCGCTCCCGTTCCCCAAATCCCCAAACATAATGATAAAGACCCGAACTCCAGCCAAACTTGGCCAACATCAACCCAAACTCCGCCACCCAGGGAAAGTGGGGTAGGTGCTCACACCTCCTCCCCCCTTTCCCTGCCCCCCAACCCCCCCAGTCACCTCCGCGTAACCCTGAACCTACCTTCACTCCCGGCGAACCCCCAACAATTTCGCCAACACCTCCCGAAGCTCCAACAGATACAAATCCATTCCAATGCGGGAGAGATGTACCCCGTCCCCTCTGAACATCTCTGGCGCATCGTACTTGATGTCCCTGTGCCATATGCGCGCAAAACCCAAATGCCGGCAGAAACGCACCATCTCCACATTTAATTTCCGCCTTGCCTTGTCCACCGCCTGCGGCTTCACCGCCCCCTCCACACTCTACGCGGCAGCAGCTCGGTCCATACCACCGCACAACCTGCCCAACACCTGCACAGCTCCGCCAAATCCCGCCGCATCGCTCTCATGAGCACCAAACCCAACTCCTGCACTAGTTCGTTCTCCCCCAGGTGGAGGACCAACACGTCGGGGCAACGCCCCCCGCACACCAAACCATTCAACGTCGTGACCAACTCCTTCCATCTCATGACCCCCCTCCCTGACCAAACCACCTGAAACAGATCCGGATTGAAACCCAGGTTATCCCCAAAATAACTGTCTTGGGCCTGCCACTTCGCCCTCTTCACAAAAGAATGTCCCACAATCCAGACCAACATGTCCCGGGACGTGGGGCCCGCCACCGAACCTGAAATGAGAAACAAATGGCAATCAACACTGTCCCCCAGCTCCAAATCGCGCGCTCCCGATGGGTCTTCGCTGCGCACATAACGGCGGTAGCAATCAGAAGTCCATCTACCCAAGCGCATGATGGCCCCCCTCCCGCACCCCCGACGATGCGCCTCAGACGCCGCCCCAATCCGAAAAGAGTGCGTGCCAAATTGACGTCCATCCACTCCCAGTCTGCCCAAAGTCTTCCGAAACACTCCCAACAGCTGAGATCCGGTCGCACTCTTCCCATTCGCGTGCTGAAACACCAAACCACTCCCTGCACCTTCACTCCTCCATTTCCTGCCCCAATGCACCGGGCACTCACTTCCTTCTTCTCCTTTTTTCAGGACCACCCATGCCCCCACAGCCCTCTGATCTGTCTTGGACCACCGCAGCCACAGGCGCACCTCTGACTTTTCCACATGCACTTCCGACCATTCCACACCCCGTCCGGCCTTAGAACCCAACAGCTCAGACACCCGGAAAGCCCCTGCGAACATCCACACCTTCAACGTCCCGAACAGGCATGCCTCCCTTCCATCCCTGCACACGCGCGGCAACATACCCACCACTCTGCCCAACAGCTCTTCCGACACCGGCCACCGCACCGCCCCCCCACCCGCATTCCCGCGCCCAACCCTCCAACATCCTGGTCCCCAATTCACCTGCGGACGGTGCGTATGCCCAAAACAGCTTCCCCATGAAACGTATCCCCGCCATCTTACCCGCTATCGTCACCCTCGACAAACCTCTTCCAATCAGGTCCAGTAAGTATTGTACCACCTCTTCCTGCCTGTCCCTGCCCGGCGGCCGCCAACGCGCCCCGGTCGCCACAAACTCCCCCCATGCTGACACATACGCTGTTCTGGTTGACTCCGCCAAAGATCCTAGAACCAGCTGCAACATCCGGTGTTGCCTATGTCCCACATCAGCGCCGACATTGGTGTCGGGTCCCGTTCCGCGTCCTTGGCTAACCCACGGAATCTCCCCCACTGCGAACGAGATAGAGCGTCCGCAATGTCATTGTCAACTCCCGGGACATGCACCGCGCGAAAAGCAATGTCATGGCGCAAGCAGCCCAGCACAAACACTCTCAGCAGTTTTAACACTTGCTCATCCCTAGCAGACCGGCGATTCACCACTTGCACCACCGCCATGTTGTCCACATTGAAAGTCACCCGTCGATGTGCCAGCATTGCCCCCCACAGCCAGATTGCCACCACCAACGGAAAAAACACAAGGAAGGCAATGCTCCTCCAGCCCCCTGACCACTCTGGGGGCCACCTCTCTGCGCACCACTTCCCGTTCCAGTAAAGACCGAAACCCTCGCTGCCCGCCGCATCCGAGAAGATCTGCACATCGCAAACCAAGTCCACATCCCGCTGTAAGGGCACTCCGTTGAACTGGTTCAGGAAAAACCGCCACATCCGCAAATCCTCCCGCACACCCGCCGACACGCGCACGTGGTGGTGTGGAGGCCTCCGCCCCGCCAATGCTCGGCCCAGTCGCCTACAGAACGGCCTTCCAACCCGCACCACCCTGCACGCAAAGTTGAGATGTCCCAACAGCACTTGCACTTCCAACACCGTCACCTTTTTCCTGGCCACCATCACCTCCAGCAGCTCCAGCATCTGCCGCTGCTTGTCCACCGGCAGCCGTGCTTCCATTGACCTTGAGTCAATCTCAATGCCCAAAAATGACAGCGCCGTGCCTGGCCCCACTGTCTTCTCTGGTGCCAGCGGCACCCCCAGGTCCAACATGATCTCCTGAAACCTGTCCAGTGCCACCTGGCAGTTCGTGGAGTCTGGGGCCCCGACCAAGAAAAAGTCATCCAGGTAGTGCGTGACTCCTTGGTGACCCGTGCGTGCCGTAAAAAACCACTGCAGGAACGTGCTAAAACACTCAAAAAGCGCGCAGGACATCGAGCAGCCCATCGGCAGCGCCTTGTCCACATACCAGCGGCCGTGAAACTGGATTCCCAGCAGGCCCCAGTCGTCTGGGTGAACAGGCAGCAACCGGAAAGCCGACTTGATGTCGCATTTGGCCATCACCGCACCTCTTCCTTCCTTGACCACCAAAGCCATTGCCGCCTCCACCGAGGAGTACACTACCGTGGCCTCGTTCTCATTGATATAGTCGTTCACCGACCCGCCGTCCGGCCAAGACAGATGCTGTATGAGCCGGAACTGCCCTGCCTCCTTTTTGGGCACCACACCTATTGGGGACACTATCAGTTCTGCCATTGGCCAGTCCTCAAAAGGCCCCGCCATGCGGCCTTCCTGTACCTCCCTGTCCAACTTACTCTGTACCACCTCCGAGTGCTCCCGTGCCGAACGCAAATTGTCCGCCCACCGCCGCACCCGAGGACCCTCGTACCCTAACCGAAACCCGTCTTGAAACCCG
Organism: Lissotriton helveticus; assembly: GCF_964261635.1. Lineage (NCBI taxonomy): Eukaryota > Metazoa > Chordata > Amphibia > Caudata > Salamandridae > Lissotriton > Lissotriton helveticus. The sequence goes on along the minus strand of NC_136063.1, from coordinate 480,350,420 downwards.
GCCTGCAGACGTTCCGCGCCCCCCGCGTCCGGGTAAGTGCGCAGGGCCGCCGTCAACTTGTCCAGTCTAACCAGCGTACGAGCCCTTTGACCCAGCCCCTTTTCCACCCCGGCCGCTGCCTGACAGCTGTCCGCTCCCAGGGCATGCCGCTCCCGCCGCATGTGTACTGCCATGCTGCTGTCCGGTTGGGCCCCAACAGCGCAGCACTGGGTGCCCATATCTGCCGCACCCAGGGCACTCGTGTCGAAAACGGCAATGCTCTCTGGCGCATGCCCCTTTATTAAAATCCCAACAGGGCCCTGCGGTTCCGGGCTGGATCTTAGCTCCGGCCCCCACCCCTCCTCGGGTGGGGCACCCTTGAGAGGGCTGATATATGATCGGAAGCCCGCTGGCTGTAATGATAGTCTTGCCCGACCCCGCCAAGCCCATCGTGTGCTGCCACAGATCGCAATCCAGCTCGCCCCACTTCGCCTCCGGATCCCACGCCATCCTTGCCCTGAACTCCTCGTCGTACTGCGCCCACGCAAACCCCCCCCCGTAATCTGTGCCTTCCAGATAACATCCATGTACTTAAAAAGGGACACCGATCTATCCGGGAATTTCTCACAATACACACTCGCGAAAATCAAAAATGCCGCCGTCCAATTCTCTATCGTCAGCGGCACCCTCGGGCGCTTCTGCAGCTCATACTCCTCCTCTTTCGACCCTTCCTTCGACCGAACCTCGCGGTGCAACAACTTCAACAACTCCACATATTCCCCCTTCCATATCTTCTCCTTAGTGGCCGCCATCAAATGCGCCCCTAGCGGCTTCGTGACCCCCATGTAAGGGAGCCGTTTAAACTTCAATTCCTTACTCTCAGGCTTAGTCGCACCCCCATCCTCCGCTGCTGCGCTGCCCGCACTCCCTTCCGCCTCTGGCTTTGCAACCTTGCCCGCCGCCGGCAACCCCTCCGGGCCCCCGCCCCCAGGGACCCCTGCCTCCTTCCCTCAGGCGCCGGCACGGCCACATCCGTCCCCACACCCCGATCTACCACATACCTCCCCTTGCACAGCCGATCCTCCCCCCCACCTCCCCATCCCCCCTACCCCTACCGACACCATCCGCGGCGCCTCCCTGCCTTTACCTGTAACCAAAGTATCCCCTCGCCGATCCTCGCCTCTCCTGTCCGGCGCCGACCTGTCTCCCGACTGTGTCCGGGCCGCCGCAGCACCCAGGCCCCGTGACACCTGCAAAAAAGGAATGACACCATTATCGGACCCCCGTCCGCCCAGCCCATCCCTCACTTCCCCTTCCTCCGGACTGTCCTCCTCTTTCGTCAACTCAACCCCTCCCCACCAATACTTCCGGTGCGCCTGTGGCGGCGCCGACTGAACCCTCCCAGAGGCCCTCCTTTCCCCTCTGCCCCCACTCAAATTAAAATAGTCCTCTTTGCCGGTGCTCCAGGATCTCCGCTGTTCCCCAAGCCGCTGGGGCCCTGTGGGTGCGGGGGCCGGCGAGCCCACCGGGGGCCTTCTTGAGCCAGCTGCGCCGTGATCCCTCGTGGTCTCCAGGCTCGCCGCAGGAAGCTCCACCCTCCCTTCTCCTTGGCGTCGCTGGGCCGCCCCAAGCCTTACCAAGTCCGCTCCCCCGCGCCGGCCTTCCCCCTGCAAGAAAAAAGGTACTGCTGGTGTGCCGGGTCCCTGCCACCGCGCGCCACCGCCTGCCCGATACCAATCCCCCAGCCATTCCCCGCCCCACCCTCATCCTCCTCTTCGCTCCAGCTAAGCCCCCCTACCCCTGCCCCCCGTCCCCCGCCAGACCCAGCTCCTCCCCGTCCCACCCTGCCCCCCCAGCTCTCTGCCGCCACCCAGCCCAGTCCCTTCCCCACCTGCCCAGACGGGCCCGCCTCGCCCCCACCTGCACCGCCTCCTCCGCCACCGCCACACGTGCCTCCCGGAGACCCTCCTCCCATGACGCGAACACATCCAGCCCCTCCCACTCCCTCTCACTGCACTCCGAGTCAAACAACAGCTGGGACCCTCCCCCCACCCGCCCCTGCTCTTCAGCCATCTCCCCCCCGCCCGCTCCCCCAAGATCATCCCCCCTTTCCCCTGCCCTCTGCCTACAGACCCCGCCCCTCCCCCTTTCGCCCCCTTTTTTCCCACCCCCCTGCCCCTCCCCTCGCCTCCCCTGCCCCCAGCCTGGCCGGCGACGGGCTCTCCAACAGCCTCCCTCTGCCATTCCCCCCCTCCCTCCCCGACCTCGCTCCAACCTCCTTGCCTCTCCGTACGCCCCTCCCCCGCTCCAACTCACCCTGCCCTCCCAGCCTCCTGGGCGCACCCTAGGCCTCGCCCGTCCCCCGCTCTCCCCGACACAATCTCCAGTGCCCGTGCGGCCGCGCGACTCTATGCGCGTCTGCCTGGCCTCACAGCCGTGGCTCCCGCCCGCTGCCCCGCCCTCGCGCCCGCCCCCAAACGACACCAAGAGACGCGGCGAGGCGCCCCTGGGCATGCGCCTCGCCCGCTCTCCACCAGACCGCTCCCCTCCGTCTCCCGGGGCCGCGCTCCTGGCATCGGCGCTGCCCCGGAGACTCACCTACAATCTGGGCCCCTTCCTCGGCGGCGAGCAGGCAAGCACCGCCGCCGCTACGCCGAAGGAGGCCTGCCGAACCGGCCGCGCCGCCCGCTTCCCTACCAAGAGGTCCATCCGCCCTGCCTCGCTCAGCAGGCGGATGGCCTCCAACACACGAACGTCCTCCGCAACCGCCATAATCAGGTCCGAAAACCGCACCACAAAACGCACGACAAGCTACTAATTACGCTCCCAGCCACCAAGTTTCAATACCTAAAATGGTGGCTGGGAGGAAGTGAACCTCAGCTATATAACCTAATTTGGGCTTGTTGGTTGTATTGGGCTGCCTTTGGGCTATTCCCCGGCAGCCCAAAAACGGCAAAATGGCCGCTCCCATGTTTGCCCACTTCCCCCTCCCAAACCTGCCCGGGGGGCAGACCTCGCGGCTCGGCTGCCCCCCAAATCCTCCTTGTTATGACGATTTGAAGGTGTCAAACTAAATGATATGTTGAGTGTAAAAGGCATTAAGAGCTTAAGAAAACACTGATTACTGCTTCATACTTTTCACATCACGATCACATTACAGAGGGCCAACTCTGCTTAAACTAAATACTTGTGCCAGGACTCGGGTTGAATATTTTTGACTCTTCTATTTAAATATGAAAAAGAGCATAGCAAAACCAAACATCCCTATATGCCGAAGTCTATAGGCTAGCTTTTTACTGTTATTGAATGATTGAAGGGGGAGGGGTGGGGGCGGATCAAGAAGACCTGCTTAAGGCCAGGGTCAGAATGGCACAGAAAATAGTCTCGGGCACCAAAATAAAGTGGTCCGCATTAGGAAATCACATAGCTAAAAAAGTGGCACAAATTAGCAAATTTGGGGGTAGTTTTGAACTTTTAAAAACGAGCTGCATTAGTGTTTTACAAGGTAGCAGTGACCGCATGCATTTGTGCTTGTTTCAGGCAACCTTTGTGGCAATCTTAGCGAAATCAACAGTAAAAGCTGACCTTCCAGACCATAAAACATGACAACAAACAGCCAAAAGAAACGGCCCAAACATCAGATCAGCCCATCAGGCACTGCCTGATTGCCTTATAGACCAGGCAGGTTGCACCCCCGAAGTCTCTGCAATGATTATAAAGAGCATGGTGCAGGAGGTACAACTACACACATGCTATTGTATTGTATTTTAATTGCATTTATATAGCGCTTACTACCCCTGACGAGGCATCAAAGCGCTTTTTCGGAGGGTAGCACGCCACTCCGGGACCCATAGAGGATTAGTGTTGAATTAGTATAATGAAACATGCAAGTACATTTTATGTGGTGGATAGGTTAGTCAGTTATTTGGATATCAAATGATAGCAGAAGGATAGAGGAGGACAAAGGTTTTTATTTATTTATCGCTTGTTGACGCACGCTATTCTGGAAGCCTATAAAGGATTAGTGGTGAATTAATGTGGTGAAATATGAGGTAATTTCAGTGGTGGATATTAGTCTGTTACTTGGAGTGAGAAGGATAGCGGAGGGATAAAACGGGAAAAAAGATTAGCATTCATGTAGCACTTGTTACCCCTGATGGGTATTGAAGCGCTTTTCTGGCGAGTAGCACGCCACTCCGGAACCCATAAAGGATTAGTGTTGAAAATTAGTATAGTATAATTATTAAGTAATTTGAGTAGTAGATATGTTATTCAGTTATTTGGGCAGTATATTAGTATATTTGAATATGGAATATGGAATTTGAGAAGTGAACATGTTAGTCTGTTAATTTTCATTGAAAAGGATAGTGGAGGAATAAAACAGGGAACGTTTTTATTTTTTTATTTTATTTTTAGGTCTTAGCAGTAGGAAGAGAAATGAGAAAACGGGCAGCATTTCTGGCCCTCGTCCCGTACAGGCTCAAACAGGCAACTACCCTTGTCCTCTCCGCCCTTAGCCTCGATGCCCGGGCTTAGACCCACTAACCCTCGCCTCGTGTAGCTGTAGTAATCAGGTGACCCCTTCAGCCAATGGGAACCCTAGCCCTAACACTATCCAATCACAACACTAGCCCTAAAACCTAGAACCAATAGGAGACCAGGACCTTACTGCCAATCTTAGCCCTAGTCCAAGCACCCAATCAGTTAAAAACCCTGATCTCTACATCCAATAAATGCCTTAGCCCTACCAGAAGTCCCAACCCAAGTCCAAGCAGCCAATGGTACAGGTAGCCCTAGTCCCTACTTCCAATAGAAATCCTAACCCTAGCCCTAGTCCCAACCCTACAATGATTGAATCACAGACCCAGAAACCAATCAGAACCCTCAAATACCCAACCAATGAGGACATTAACCCTAACCCAACAGAAACACCAGATACAACCACCAATCAGTGTACACATGTGCCAACAACTAGCAGACCATATAAGGTCCCAGCGACCTCAGACAAGCTTTGCTGGCCAGGGAGTTGGAAGTTGCTTCTCCTGTTCAGAATCTCCTAGGAGACAGACAGGCTCAATCCACACTTTTGACTTCTGCAGGAAAAGGCTTCACTAACTCGAAATCTAACAATACTGTTTGAATGAAGCTTTACTCCCCCTGCTGGCCAAAAAAGGAAGTGCACAGGCCCCAGTAAATACAGTTTAAACATCTCACAGAAGCACCCTCTGATATAGAATATCCCTGTTGCTGGGGGGAGGGGAGTGGGAGGGGGGGGAGGCAGGGGGCTGACCTCACTGGCTTGTGAACAGAAAATGGTGGCTGGGGGTGCACTGTTTTAACACACAGGTCTTAGCACAGAGCAAAGGAGAAATTTGGAGGGAAAACAGATTTGTTAAAATATTATAAAAGTAACTGAAGAAGGCTTCCGAGGATGCATACATATCAACAGTGGCCTTGTTTAAATGCATTTAGAATATATTAACAAATGCTGCTTAAAGATTGCTGCCATAGATGTGCATACATCTATGGACACATCTTTGAATACATTTGTATAATTTAAATACATTAAGTTCAAGGACAATTTATTTTTTTACATTTCCTAGAATTATACAAGGTCATTCTGAGATGTCCACCATTTATACGTGCGTACATGCACTCACAGATAGCCAAATTAAAATATGCATAACATTATTTTTAAGATAGATGTCCACCAATAATGCATCCAAAAAGTAAATTAAAAATGAAAAATGAAGTGGACGGCCAGGGAGAAGGAGCGTCAAGCTGGGAGGAGAAGGGAAGCAATGGAGGAGCGGGAACAGGCCATACAAAAAAAGCTAAAAAGTGGGTATGGGAGCAATTGATTATCTGGGGACAACAGGGGAAGGAAGACACAGAGCAAGGAAGTAAAAGAAAACCATAGTTCTCTGAATGTAAGCAACCTGAAGTCTAAGTTTAGCTTTGTGAATTGCGCCCTTGGACTTCAGGTCTCAAGTTAGACTTCAGGTCTAAACTGAGACTTTATGTCTAAGTTTACCGTTGTGAATCGGGTTCTTAGACATCAGCTCTAAAGTTAGACTTCATGTGTAAGTTTACCTTTGTGGATCAGACCCTGAGTGTGATGTTTTCTGTGAAGCGTGAGTGCCAAGAGATGGGTGAATGCACAATTGTACATACTGATGCTGATCACAGTTACCTCATCCATCTTCCTTGTCACAATGCTTAAAAAAATGAGGAGACTCCACACTCAGGAGAACGGCAATGCACCCGTCCTTACAGTAAAAGAAAAAAACACTCCCATATGTCCTAATTTATGTTCCTATTTATGCATTTTGGCTTGTCTTCCTGTTCTCATAAGTAATCCAAAGACTCACCAGACATCTTGTTTTGTTTTTCTCCACGAGGGACAGGTTCTGCATGTCTCCTTCTTTGTACGTTTCAGTCCTGTTCTTTTCCAGTGTGAGAGTAAGGGATTTTTATTTTGATTCATAGCAAAAGGAGGGACAGGGGCTAGGTAGGTCCACCAAACATGCCCCGTGTGCAGTCGTAAAAACAAGGGTATGCAGTTCCTGAAGGGAAGAGACAAAGGGGGCTGGGAAGAGAAGAGAGGGGAGTTTGTTGTTGGTAGGTAGCTACCTACAACAAACTCCCCTCTGTCCCTTCCCTTCAGGAACTGCATACCCATATTCTTATTTTGATATCAGGCTTGTGATTCCTTTTTAACTCTTACTTTCCAGGTCTACTATATAAAGGTGGGGCATTATTTATGCAGGTTCGTGCCAGGACTGAGGCCTCCTTAGCAATTGTTCAAAGCCATTGTGATGCATGTAGGATAGTCCTACTGCTGGAGCAAATTATGCTTTAGTTGCATTATGGCAAATGGAAGCACAACCTAACCCGAGTGCTATAGAAGGCCGTACCACTTTTCCCATACTGTTTCACTGGGTAGTGTTGCCCCTTCACCTCCTACTGCATTGTTTCAGTATTTACTTTCAGGCTACAGTGGTGAGGGTGCCTGTGCATTCTTCTGGAAGGCCATACAGGGGCTTGATTATGTATGAACCTTCTGAAACTGCAGGGGCGGGGGTCTCCAAGGTTGGTACCATTTCCAGAGCTGCATAGTGCCTCTGTGCCTTGAATTAGAATTCTTAAAGGCATTCTATACTCATTATCAACATTATCATGTGTGTCTCTGTTAGACCTGGCACCATTGGCGTGGGTCTTCCTTCCATTTTTTTGCTGTTGCCTCATGTGTTTTTACTGGTGTTAGATGCTTTGGGCACCGTGCCACTGCTGTCCAGTGCCACAGTGCGGGTGCTCCCTATTGTAAATTGATGTATTAATCAGTGGTTCCATGTTTGGCTATTTGGTTTACTTGTCAGACCTTAGTCTTGTGCACTGAGTGTGCCCAGGGCGTGTAAATCCAAATGCTGCTGGTGGGCCTGCAGCACTGGTTGTGCCACCCACAGAAGCAGCCTTGTAAAATGTGTCTAAGGTCTGCCATTGCAGAGCCTGCGTGCAATCTGGTACTGTCATGCTAACTGGGCAAGTGCACCCACTTACCATCCCTAAACCTTCCCTTTTCTACATATCAGTCACCCCTATGGTAAGCCTAAGGGCAGGGTGCATTGTAAGTATAAGGTAGGACAAGCCCTGATGTGTGTGGCATGTCCTAATAGTGAATTACAGCCATTTTCGTTTTTCACTATTGCAAGGCTACCTGTTCTCCATAGGCCAGAATGGACTGTTAGATTATTGCATGTTTATAATCCTAACTGTCTCAGGGAACATGGTAGAAATTCGAGTTTAGTATGCCTGAACTCAGAATGATAAAATACATCTTTTAGTGAAGTTGGTTTTAACATTCTGTGTTTGCAAATACCACTTTTAAAAAGTAGGTATTTGTTTGTCTAACCTTTCAAACCTGCCTCTGCTAGGTTTGTATTCCTTTATCTAGGTTTATGAGTGACAGGGCTGGGAGATTCCAAGAGACAGGATGAGTCAGCCCAGTGGTGAATAGAGAGATCTGCATCTAGATGGGAGGGAGGAGTTGCACCTGAACCTTGAATAGGGCTGTGCCTGTCTTCCACAATACTGGCTCCACCTCCCGGGGAGCGGCTGAAGACTCTGCCCAACACACTGAAAGATGAGAAGGAGTCCTGTAAACAAAGTGCTCCAGGACTGTACTTGCCTTCCACAATGCTGGCTCACCTCCTGTGGGCGTCTGATGTGCCTGCCCTGCACTGTGAAGGAAAAGGAGAAATCTGGTAAACAGAGTGCTTCAGAACTGGTTTGGACTGGCAGGGCAAAGGCCCCTCTCCTATCAGAGAACAAAGGATTTCGGGGCTATAAATATTGGGACCCTGATCCCATGAAATTAGATCACTTTTGGACTACAAGAAGAAACCTTTACCGAGGAGAGGAACCTGAAGAAACGGAGGAGAGACCATTCCCAAGCTGAAGTGCTGCTTGGGGGATTGGCCTGCAGTGGTTGCCTTACTGCCAAAGAAAGGAGAAAGGAACTTTGTGTACTTTGCTTTCAACTTGTGAAGGATCTCCAAGTGCTTGGAAAAGAGCTTGCCTCCTGCTGAAGTCTCAGGGACAACAGACTTCACCCCCCAGCTCCCCAGAGTTCTTGGGAAGTGCCTGCTGCTGTTTTGGGCCTTCTGAGGAACTGCGTGTCGCAAGGAGCTGGCAGCGCGACTCAACAAGAAGAAGCGCGTCACCGTCGCTGCTGCTACCGTCGCATCGTGGATGTCGGCGCTGTAGTTGTCGCACTGCACCGTATCGAGAGAAGCATACCGAAACGAAGAGGAAGCGTGTCGCTGCTGCTGCCGTCGCAACGCCGAAGGAGGGTGTCGCCGCTGTAGCTGTCACATTGCACCGCATCGAGAGAAGAGTCTTGCAACGAGGTCGGAGCGTATCGACGTCGCTGTGCCTGCCGTCGCAACTCTGAAGGAGGGTGTCGCCACTAGAACTGTTGCAATGCACCGCATTGAAGAAAAGGGACTCGCATCCCCGAGAAGCGCGCCGCCATCGGAGCTGCTGCAGTTGCATTGTGGATGTCGCCGCTGTAGTTGTCGCGTCATGTGGAACCTTCACACATCGTGGGAGGAGAGTGTTGCAGGTGGAGCTGGTGCCGTCGCATCGTGAACAAGGGTGTCGCTGCTGCAGTCCACGCATCAAACTGAGACCTTCTCGCATCCCCGGAAAAGCGTGCCGCATCTGGAAGATCTTCACATCTTTATTTCTTTGCACCTGAACTTTGCCGCATTTCCCTCGCTGCGACATTGCTTGTCGTGGAAGCGCAACGCAACCTAAGGTCCAATGACGCAGTGTTGCATCTTAAGAACTGAACTAAATCTACCATCTTAAAGTAACAGTATTGTGTATTTTTGTCATTTATGGTCTTGTGGTAAATCTATATTAAGTATACTTATTTTTTATATAAAACCTTGTGTGGTGTCCATCTTTAGTGTGGTCATAAATGCTATACACACTGCCTCAGAGATAAGCCTGTCTGCTCGTGCCAAGCTACCAAGGGGGTGAGCAGGGGTTATTTAGGAGTGTAATCCCCTGATCCTGACTAGAGGCAAGGGCCCCTATTTGTCACAAGTACCTATCTGTGCCAACTAGAGACCCCAAATCTAACAGTCTCTTTTATACTGTTGAATCATGGGTCTCTTGAATTCCCCCGGGTTGTGGCTTCTTATTTGTATTCTGAGATTTGCACAGGGGGTAACAAAGGCCCCCACAGTCCCAAGCTCCAGGGAGCCCCTTCAGCCCAGTAGCCTGTCAGCAGAGCTCCTGAGTGTGGTCGGAGGGGGCCCCCCTTCATGCACTTTGCAGGTGGGCCCCATCAGGTTTTGTTAGGCCACTGGATTTGCAGTTCTAAGTGAGTTGAGCTAGGAGAATGTAGATTGCTCGAATCACAAATCATATCACACATCTCACTAATAAGAGAGACGTCAATACTTTAAACTGATAAGAAATCAGAAGAAGTGGCTTGTAGAGCTGATTACTTTCAGCCTTTAATGCTTTTTCTTAATTTATTGTATTGCAATGTTTTTGTATTGTTTTGTTTTTCTTCTAGGGGTTTTCTCCAAGCATTGCCCAAAGACAAAAGGACACAGCGAGGATTATCCTAGATGATTACTTCATCTTACAATCTTTAGATATTGGATGAGGTGGTCTCACCCACGTAATGTGGCATGCTTCATCATTAGCTGCCTCATCCCACCCTGGTAAGATGGTACCACCACGGCAGACTCAATCTCACAATTGTTGAGGGAGTTCTAAAGATATAATAATCTGGATGAAATTTCGGGGATCCAATTCTAATCAGAAACTTTTCAGTTTAAGCCTCTCTTACCAGCGTTGCACAATCCAATGCTCAAGAGATCTAAGACTTATTGGAAGACAGTACCACTGAACATCATTGTTAGAAATGGGGTTTCTGGTTGGCAGAGTATGCACCCTGTCCAAGTGGGAGCCACATTCCTTGTCAGTGTGAGTCACTATATAACCTAAATTATCATTTGCTCACCCTCACATAGCTTGGCACAGTGCAGCCAGGCTTAATTTAAGAGCCAGTATGTAAAGTATTGGGGCAACACTTAAAGATTACAACAGTGAAAACGCCTTAAAAAGACTCCACAACAAGAAAGTTTGACTTTATAAATAAAACAAGACACAAACATCGAAAATCCAATATGTAAGAGTTGAGATATGAATTTTGAAGGAGGAAATGTCAAAGTAGCGCTTAGAAGCAACTAGCGCTTAAAGGGATTAACTGGTCGCGCCGGACTGGGAGAAAGTCAAGAGTTCAGACCTACTGCAAAGAGCGTTGGCAAGATACAGGGACACACTTAAGCCTACTGAACAAAAGTACCTTGATCCTAGGTTTGCGTTGACAGTGGTGGGGTGTGATGCTTCAGTGATCCCTAGCGCAGCAGCGGCGATGTGATGAGGCCTGTGAGCAAAGTGCCGGTCCTGAGGTACAGCAGGTCCAAGTGTGATCCAGTGACTCCGAGTGCGATGCTCTGATCTGATTCCAGCGGCAGCAGACTGTCTGTCAGTAACACTGCAGCAGAAACATAGGTCCATGTCCAAGAGTACAGGACTGGATTCACAACTCTTGGCAGGACAGACTCATCAGCAGATGAACCCAAGAGTTGGAAAAGGTGAGTTCTAAGTCTTTTGTGTCCCTGAGACTTAGGCAACAGATGGCAAATCAGCAAGCCCTTGGAGTTACTCTGGGTTCAAGTGATGCATGTCTAGCCATTCTCTTCCAGGCAGAGAAAGAGAGCAGATGCAGCAGGGCAACCCAGCAAGGCAAGAGTTCAGCAAACAGCAGATCCAGCAGAGTGGCAGTCCTTTAGCAGCACAGTATTTCCACTTCTTCCTTGCAGAGTTGAAACATGTCCAGAAGTTTACTACTTTGGTAGGGTCATAGACCCAGTACTTATACTGAATTGGGGCTGATTTTAAAGAAGGGTCTTTGATGTCCACACGGTCCTTCCTTCCCAGCCCTGGCTCTAGACTATCAGTAGGGTGGAATCAGTCCTTTGTGTGGAGTCAGGCTGCTACCTATTGAAGTGTAAGTGTCAGTCCTTCCCTCCATTCCAGCCCAGGAAGAGCCATCAGAATGCAGATATATGCAGATGGATACTCAAACAAGCTTAACATTCCTTTGTTTGTTGCAGTCTAGAGGGAATGCACAAAGTGTACCTGTCACCCACGCCAGACATGTATTGAAGGCAGGCTCCAAGGCACACAGAGCTAAGAGCAAAGGAATACCCACCTTTTAAAGGTGGAATTTCTAAAATAGTAAATTGAAATCCAACTTTACCTTTAAAGAGGATTTATCATCACCATTCCAAAGACACACAACATAATGCAGCTACTCCTTTCTGATCAGGAAATATAGCTTTCTTATATAGCGTTTGCTACTCCTGATGAGGTTTTGAAGTGCTTTTCGGTGAGTAGCACGCTACTCCGGAACCCATAAAGGATTAGTGGTGAATTAGTATATGAAATATGAAAGTAATTTGAGTAGTGGATATGTTAGTCTGTTATTTGGATTGAAAAGCATAGTGGAGGGATAGAAGATCAAAACGTTTTGCATTTATTTAGCGCTTGCTACCCCTGATAAGGTGCTTTTTTGGCGAGTAGTATGCTACTCTGGAACCCATAAAGGATTAGTGGTGAATTAGTATACCGAAATATGAAAGTAATGTGAGTGGTGGACATGTTATTCTGTTAGCTGGATTGAAAAGGATGGTGTAGGGATAGAAGAGAAAAGGATTAAGAATTCTTTTTTTTTGGAACTTATAGCAGTCGGAGGAGACTTGAGATGAGTAACAAAGGGAAGGTGGGTGAGGGGGAAGAGTCAGAGGGAAGGGTTTAGAAAATCTTGTTTGTGATATCTAAATAGTAAAATAGACATGAGATAATGCAAGGATGGGTAGAGTAGAGATGAGTCTAGAAATGGTTGTTATGGGGATCATAGGAGTAGTATGGGGTTTGAAATGAATGAGAGAGTGGAGGTAGAGGATATATTAATTGAGGTACAGGGTGAGAAATAGGGCAATGCATTGGAAAGAATAGTAGAATTATGTTTGAGATGAGTCAGAGAGTTTAGGTAGAGGATATATTGGGAGTGGTATAGGGTGAGAAATAGGGAAGTGCATAGGATATGCTGAATTGTGTGCACAAAAGTGCTTAGTTATATACTACCATAGTCAATTTTTATTTATTTGTTTGTTTAATAATCACAGTAGATCTGAAAGGCAATGGTGTAGTTATGCTACCGAAGACAATAAATGAGAATGTGGCCTAATGGCTGGAGAGGTCGACTTTGAAACTGGAGAACCGGGCTTGAGCCTTGGCAGGGGCGCTCAACATCCAGTGATTCTGTGTAAATCACACAAATCTCCCAAAATGAATGTGATCATCTGCCATGCAACTGGTGCTCATGTAAAGTGCTGATACCTTTGGGTCGAGTTCGCTCTATCTAACCTAAAAAAAAGAAAAATGGATCGCCATGTTTCGAGTTCACTTTCTTGGGCTTAAAGTCATTTTTTTTGTTTGCGCCACACTCACGTCACCTTTATTATAGTTCAAATCACTTGCTTCCTTTCAGCTCTGATGACCCTGTGTGGAGGCACCTAGTATAACCCAATCTAGAGCCCTACACCAGTTGAAATGCAGAAACAGCTTTACTCTGTATCCCCATGGTGGAGACAAAGCCACAGGGCTCTTCTCCCGCCCTGTATTAGAATGACTGCTGCTCTCACCTGCTCCCCGGAGACTCGGATCTCAGGAACGCAGCCCACAGAGGCCATGGCGAACATCAAAGGACAGGAGGACCAGAGGAACCACCGTAGATCCCTTCCTCCACTGGCAACCATTTTCCGGGTTATGATTTCATCCTATGCAAAAAAAAATACTAGTGCGTAGCCTGATGGATGAGTCTCAGCGAGCTCATTCACTTCAGTGGACTACTTCATTCAGTTATGGATGCTATGCCGTAAATGGTTCAGAAACTAATGTGCTCCCAATAGCTTGACCAGCTAACTGAAGCAGAACATAAACCACAGCTCTAAGACCCACATAAATTCTTGACCAAAGAGCTGAATGTACAGTAGAACCTGACAGAAGAGGGTGCCTCTGATGAAATGTGCCACTATATCAGATTTAAAAAAAGGGAAGCTCAACCCAATGAGATGGAAGAACGAGATTATATTTCTTGAAATGCGAAAAGCGGGAATGGTTCCTAGTGTGCAGTAAAAAGAAAACTCCTACATGATCACAAGTACATCTATATTTTTCCAGATGTCTACCATACCATGACTCCAAAATTACACACAGAGTATTAATATGGGATAGATTTTTAAGACTTTGAGATCAAGTCAGGCATCCTTTTTTCAGTCAACCTAAATTGTCAAGTTAGGGTAGCCTTAGTAAGGCAAAGCTTTGCTGAACAGCTTGAAGGACAGGGCCATAAAGAAAGGTGGCAGTGAATAGGGCACAGGAGAAAAGAGAAGCAGGTATATGGACAAAGGGGTTTCAAGGTTTGCATTTCTATTGTCATATGTGGCAGTGATAGAGAAAAGAGCTTATGGTTCTTATGCAGCTGTTTAACACGTCTCTGACACCACCCATGCGTCAATACATTGGATGATGAGAGTTGCAATGGCAAACTTACCTAGATAGGTAGGAGAAGGGCCCCTGAGCTCTAGGAAAGCATTTAATGGAGAGGGGCCTGCTTTTACCTGGACCCAACAACTGAGGACAATATATACAACATTCACTGTGATGATTTTGAGGTGAAATGCTGGAAATGCACTGCTTTCTGTGCTACTGGGTAGCAATATGTTCAAAGGGTGATTATTTCCCCACTGCAAATTAATAAATGTTCATTCTAAAAATAAACAGTGTAATGAACAGCTTAGAAGATACCATGGTTTAATAATTTAGAATGAACTCATTTCTACCACACACATGAAAATAGAGACTAGAAGACTTCAACCTTCTAATGTTCCTTTGCTTTTAAACCTAGTCAGTCCTTACTGATGTAGTCGGGGAAGTTTCCTCATGCTTTAATGTCAGAGTCATGGTTTGATGCCAAATGTGTTTTCCAAGTAGATATGATAGACTAGCTCACTTTTTTGAAATGTTACCCTACTCCTGAATGTGCTACAGTCCACCCTTGGAGTTGGTACTACACACAGCCAACCACTTGCACTGCAGAGAGGGAATAACACTAACCATAGGAAAATATGTAAAATACATTTAATTTAATGACTTAATTGGGAAAAATGTATTTATTATTGTTTTCTTTTAATCATTAAATACATTTGCATCATTAAAACTTTCTAGTTGTTCATATTTCAATATACATAAAATATGGTGATAGTCTATTATAAACTATATATAAATACATTTTAAAATTGAATCACAAACAAAGAAAATAATATATAACTTACATCTAAGGTTACGACACATTCCACACAAATAGTACTGCAAGATCTTGGGAAAAGTTATCTTTTTAATTACATTTAATTAATTATATAACATTTAATAAAAAATGAAATATTAAAAAAATCGTTATTATGATATGTGTTAATGAAAGTTTGTTTTCCCCTGCACCTATGATAGTCCAAGGTCAATTGGCATGAGGGAAAAACTAAAATATTAATTTTGTTATCAACTCGAAAATGTTCTTTATAAAAAAAAAAACAGCTTCTTCCTATTGGAGAGCCTTCTCATCAGTGGCAGAGATCTCCACAAAACAGCAGAAAGTAAATAAAAATATATTTACACTCATAAATACTGTCATAGGATTCTCCACCACCATCAATTAAGTGTTGGGTGTCATAAGTAGATATCTGGGTGTATATCTTCTCATGTAAATCTCTGAATTCCATTCATGAGGAGGTTCATAGACAGGTGTAGGTGTAGATCTACACATGAAGATTTCTACACATGCTAACATACCTTTGACAATAGGGTCTTATATTCTTAATATTGCTGACTAAGCAATGGTATAGTTGAACTCCATTTCAGACTTAAAAAGAATAATTGCAAGACCACAAAGACACAAAAAAAGATTTTAGTAGCTAGAAATTCCTGGCCATTTAAAAGAAAGTCAGAGAAAGAATTACTTTAGTCCATAATACAATGAAAATGCTCCAAAACTGTTATGGTTACAAACCCAGATGGATCAGCAGCCTCCCCTCATCCCTCAGAGCCTTGAGACCTTTACGGGTAAGTAGGCATGCTATATAAACCAATCTGGATACAGCCGAACTGAACAACTACCGGCCTATTGCCAGACTGCCCCTTCCAGCCAAAATTTTGGAAGGTTTCTTAAACACGCAGCTAAGTACTTTCCTGAGAATAGGAGAACATCTAGACCCATGCCAACATGGTTTCCGTGCAGAACACAGCACGGAATCCGCCCTAATTAAGTCGGCGGAAGACATTAGAAGAGTGTTGGACGGAGGAGGAAGAGCCGCCTTGATCCTGTTGGATCTATCCGCGGTCTACGACACGGTCCATCACAAATTGTTGGTGGACCGGTTGAGGGCCTGCGGAGTTCAAGGAAAGGCCTTGAAGATCCTGCAGGCCTTCCTCTCCAACAGGACTCAGACGGTGGCACTGGGGGACTTTGAATCACACCCTTTCGAGCTCCCGTGTGGAGTGCCCCAGGGTTCCTCCTTAAGCCCGACCCTTTTTAATGTCTATGTCTCTACCCTAGCCCCGATAATTCGATCCTTTGGTTTTAACCTCACAGCATACGCTGATGATACACAAATAGTGGTGTCATTGCTGCCGGGTGAAATAGATAGCACAGCAGATAGGTTTAAAGGCTGTATGCGAGAAGTGGGCAACTGGATGGCACAAAACTGTCTGAAGCTAAACTCGTCAAAGACAGAAGTACTTCTCTTTGGCTCCAAAGACAACTTCTGGTCCCCAAGATGGTGGCCTGAAGAAATGGGAACCCTCCCCTCCCCTGTGACCAAGGTGAAAAATCTAGGTATTCTGTTTGATGACTCATTATCCTTCAAACCTCAGATCAATGCTCTTGCCTCTTCCACGTACTTTATCCTTAAAACCATTAGGAAAGTATTACCATTTTTAGAGGTAGAGCATAGAAAAACAGTGGTCACCGGTCTAGTACTGTCTCGGCTAGACTACTGTAACAGCCTCATGCTGAACGCTCAACAGGGCGTACTAAATAAGCTCCAGATCCTACAGAATGCAGCCGCACGCCTGATAACAGACACCCCCAAGTTCGTATCGATGGCCCAGGACTTGTCGAAACTGCACTGGTTGCCAGTGCGGAAACAAATAACCTTTAAGGCACTCTGTGTGGTTTTTAAAGCATTACATGATCTCGGCCCCAGATGTATGAAGCTATTATTCCACTGGTATAAGCCGGCAAGAACCCTAAGATCAGGGCAGCAAGCACTGGTCTTAGTCCCCAGAGTTAAGAAAGCAAGATGGGGGGGCAGGAGCTTTTCCTTAGGTGCAGCAGTTGCTTGGAACAAACTTCCCCTCGAAATCAGACAGCTGCCCAACCTGCTTTCCTTTAGAAGAGCACTGAAGACCTGGCTCTTCTCCCATTAAAGCTTCTCATTCATGCACACCAGTTCAACCAGGTTAGCGCCAGGACACCTCCGGGTAACAGTACGCTCTAGAAATGTCGAAAATAAATAAATAAACCCCTGATTGATTGAATAATTGACTGAACCCTGATACAATGCAATATCTGGCTAATGTATTGCTTGTTTAAATATTGTCCACCACCCTTTACCCAAATGTACCCAATTCAAAGCCAGTGTAAAAATACTAACCTTCCACTAATTTATGCACTCTTACTCAACAAACAAAACAACACATACCACAAATTACTAGCATCAATTAAAGATACAACTAACAATTACAACTCACAAAATAAAGTGTGATGGACATAAACAGGCAATTCTACAAACAGACATCAAACTATACCTCAACTACGTACAACAATTCAAGGTGTTTCCATTTTAATGAACCCTATGAAGATAACAAAAAAATACACCATAAACAATGAACAGTTTGATTTGGACTTGAAATAAAAAAAAACGTATATCACTAGTGTATGTTCAACTAACTGAAGTAACAAATCATTAAAAGTTACTACTTGAACTTCCATTCTACCAAACTAATGAAGAAAAACTAACTCCATTCTTGGACTGTATTTTAAGGCAATTATGTGTGTTGCATATGCTGTTCGGGTCACGGGTGCTGACCGAAGTTACACATACCATTTTGACAACGTATATGTGGAACTATAGTCTAAACCAAGATGTCAAAATTAAATATTCTGTGGAAGGGTAGAATATCTCATTCCAAGTCATATTTAGAAGAAGCTACTTGAACCTGTAAATTTATTGAAGTTTAAAAAAGAATGTAGTTATCAGGACCGATAACAAAAGGAAGCCCTTTCACCAAAACTGCACCTAAACCTTCCAAACAAATTTGACAAATGCTCCAAAAGTTCAAATATTTGAAAATATTAACCGGGGGCTACAATAACTAGAAACCAAAGCTCAAACATTACTTTGGCCTACTCCCTCAAAGACAATATACAACACCAAACTGAAAAACATGACTAAAGCGTACAAAAAGAAAACATGAATAAATACTTTTGAAAATAGCAAAATTTAAACATACAAAAACATAAAAGACATCAGGATGAAATAAGATTAATTAATATTTTTTTACTTTAAAACGATTGTTCTTGAAATTAAATATATAATACTATCAAATAAACAATATCCACATAGAAATAAAATGTTTAATTTGAGCACAGCATCACATAATTAATGTAAAATAACACTTCCAACATTTTAATTTTCAGCCTGCATATTAAAAAATCAATACTTTAAATTGTCAAATAGGGCAAACATATAATAAAAAATATATAATGAAACAAATGTCATGATAAATCATTAAACAAATCAACTTTTAATAAATAATATAATAGTACTTAATGTTTAGTACTTGAAGGTCTCAAAGTCAAAAAACAATTCATAATCCATATATAGGAGTACAAATCCAGAGGAAAAATGCAGATGTAAGCTCAGTTTTTAAAATATAATTAATTAAAGAAATTCCTCTCAAACTCTAGGAATCCCTCCAAAACTTGAAACATTGTTCCAAAG
Source organism: Lissotriton helveticus (assembly GCF_964261635.1). NCBI lineage: Eukaryota > Metazoa > Chordata > Amphibia > Caudata > Salamandridae > Lissotriton > Lissotriton helveticus. The sequence goes on along the minus strand of NC_136063.1, from coordinate 480,331,731 downwards.
GAAATGGTCAATAAAAAAAGATATAATTGAAGAAATGTTAAAAATATTTGTATATAAAATATTACAAATGATTTTCTTCTCAAAAGTAAAAGAAAGAAAATGCATCATCAATCTCAAAATAGTCTTTCAATCTAATCAACTTCATTTGCAAAGCAAATACATACATTCCCTCTCCAAAAAACAATAAAACAAAAAAATCCAAAAGAAGCAAAATACAAACACTAACAATATAATGTGTACAATAACATAACTAAAATACACTAGTAAAAAACATTCAGTATAATCTACTAACCAAATAACTAACTCTAAGGCTACTAGCATTCATTGATGAGACTACAGAGCCACTCACCTTAACTGTATAACCTGAAAGTATTCATTGATGTTATTACAGACCCACCAAACTTAAAAGTAGAAAACAAAATCTCCTTACCTAAAATACAGAGTCACAACGCTAGACTTGCCATCCTTGTCGACTTTCACTGCATATTAAAGATCCGAAAAGACTACAAAGTAGGCAGCGCTAATAAATAGTTAGAGTAAGAAAACTAAGAAGACTTTAATTACATTGAAGTCAATTAAGAAACTATATCTAGTACTTTGGCATTTATTAAAATGCCTTGTAATATTACAAAATAATTCATGTGCAATATTAATCAATGTATTATTAGTGTCTTTACTATTTCTAATAATTTTATTACATTTTAAAAAGACATATTTGACATAAATTAAATGTTGTTTTAAATATACATTGCACTCTATGTAAATAAATGTTTACTCAAACCTCAAAAAATTCTAATGGTTTATAGTTTTAAAAATATAAATGGATCTTGCTATCAAAATAAAAATATAAAATATTATTTCATAAAAAATATATATTTAAATAATTGACCTTTTCTATAATTATATGTGTTTTAGCTCTGCTGTTTACATTTATTTATTCGTAGATATGTTTTATGTTATCAATGTTTAAATTTATTAAGAATGCATAATTGATTTTCTATGCTTTATAAATATGTTTTTTTTTAAATGTAATATATGTGTTATAGGTTATGTGTATACGTGTTATAGGTTATACATTTCATGATTATAATTTCACTTAGCTCATAACAGCAGTTGTATATATTGGAGAAAATCATATTTACCATTTTAAGTCAATCCCGCTTACGCATAAATAAACATGAACTGCAATGATGCATTATGAGAGATGTGGTCATTGACTTCTTACACTGTTGAAGGAGCTGTAGACCTTAACTAAGATTCCATACAGAACACAAGCTGTTTTTGAATATATATTGCATATTTGTATGTGTAAGGACACAAAATGTACCTGAATTTATAACAGAACCATAGAAAGAAACAGACAACAGAAGGTAAGTTAACCTTAATGCATCGTAATCGGCCCCTTGGTCTACTTTCCGACCGCTGCATTACAGTGCTGGTGGTCGGAAACTAAGCCGGGCAGTCATTCCAGCTGGCTTCTGACGGGCTCAAGGAGCCCGGCGGCCGTTTGGAACCAGCTAGTAATCCCAAAGGGCGGGCCATTCTGCCCTTGGGATTATGATGTTTGGTTTACGGCATGGTTTCCATGCCGGCTTGTCCGACATGGGAAACATGTCAGAAAGCGTGTTTGGGGGCCTCCATCAGGGACCCTTTGTGTGTGCGGCCTCTGGTTGTGGGCGAAGGCGGCATCTTTGATATCCCCCTATTGATCCCTGCACTCAATGGCACGCACCTTGAGGTTCATGCTACAGAGTGGAGGGATGAACAGCATCTTCCATTTCCCTATGGAAGTATGTATTACGGCTGGTTTACGGCCATAGTGCATGCTCCCCAAGGGAAATGTAGGAATACGACCATGTTTGGTCGCCTCCTAATTAGGAGGACGGGACCACCGACCAGATGCCGGGCGGTCCTAGGACCGAAACGATGTCGACATCGTAATTAGGCCGACAGTGATTTGACTTACCCGTCTTCACTTCACAAGAGATTGCTGCAAAACCTTCAGTGGAGAGCATTTCATACATACTCTTGTCCCATGGCAAGAGGCTCATTGGCCTGCAGAACCACCACCTGTCTGCTGGGCTTCTAGGTTGGCCTTTGAGGCCACAGAGTGCATTCTCCCCCACAGATCATTCTAGTGTTTCTTAATTTCCTTCAGTAAAAGCCTAATGTAAGGTACAGCATTCATTCTTGTGGCAACGCTTTCCCACATTTCTCTTTTCTGGGTAATAGTGGTATTCTGGACAAAGGCACAAATCTACTGTGGCTGCACCCTAAAATCTCATTAACTATTGCAGTTCCATCTGTGTCTGAAAATCTGTGGTTCCATCTTTCAGGCACAGAGATGAAAAAATAAATGATTCAAATAAAAAAAACAGTAGAGGTAAACAAAAATGTAAAACATAAAGTAGATCAAGATCAATAATTTCCCCTATGTCTTGCAGCTACCAAATGAGAAAGTGGAAGAATTGTTGCTTTGAACATGGTGTGTTTTATAGTGTGGTCTCCAGAAATGCTTACTTAGTACATCAAACTCAGGTGGGGAGAGGATGTAGCCTTGCGGCAAGAGAGGTCGACGTTGGACCTGGGGAACCGGGTTCGAGTCTCGGCAACCACGCTCACCATCCTGTGATTCTGGACAAATAACTTAATCTCCCCGTGCCTAACAAAAATGAATGTTTTCATCTGAAACAAAACTGGTGCTCATGTTAAGCGCTCTGATACCCAATGTCTCTGGTCTAGTTTGCGCAATATAAAACTAAAAAAAAAAGTGTGTGACGTTTGGGTCCATCTTTACGTTACATGAATATAGCAAGGGGAAACAATATCCACTATGTAATTAGTCCATCAGTAAACCCCTGCAAGGCTGCTGATATTACAGACAGAAAAAAAACACCACTCTAACTCCAATAGATTTTTTTTTATATAATTCTTTTTATTGCAATATGAAAAGAAAGGAAAACAATATTACAGCAATGACAGTCCGCATCAGTGTATACAACCTTTTAATACAGCCATAACAAGGCATCTTTACAGGTATTATCAGAATGTCCTAGGAGTTAATCTCCGATCTGCATCTTCCCAAGTAGGCATGTCAACCTCACTCCTGTAGCCCCATATGATTCAAATCCAACCTCCTGACATGCATAGATGGCATTCCCCTATTTTTGTTCCACCTGCCCCATATCTTTGTTAATTTCTGCAGGCACCCCCCTCCCCTCATAAACCACCCTCTCTGCCTGCATGCACCAGTCCCATGTCATTTTCCCAGTCCCTCAATCTCGGTGTAGTGGTAGTTCTCCACATACTCGCTATATTACGCTTAGCTATAGTGAAGCCCAGGGGGACCCACATTTTATCAGCTGCTGAAAGATCATCTGTATCCCATATATTTAATAAGCACCACTTTGGCGAAATTTCGATGTTACTTCCACATATCTGCTTCATACTGGTTGCCAACAACTTCCAATGGGGTTGGAGCACCGAGCACTCCCATATTTGGTAAAAAAAGGTACCATCTAACCCAAATACCCTCGGGCACCCCGGTGCTTCAGTCCTTCCCAGCTTTTCTAGGGTTGTGGAGGAATAGTAAATTCGGTGTAGGACTTTCTATTCCACCATTCGGAGCCAAGCACGTATTGCCACCTCCATGGGGGATGACTGCGCCTCCTGCCACTCATCTTCATCAAGTTGTCCCAGGTCTTTCCCCCACCTTTTTTGGAGTCGAAGCAGTGGGTCTGGGGAGTTATTCATTATTTTTCGGTAAGTTAAGGAGTTGGCCCTCTTATGCATAAAGTCATCGAGCAATCTATCTTCAGTGGTGCTGACTCTGTCAACTCCGTCCCCTTTGCTATTAGTGTCCTCATAGCATGTATGATTTGGTATAGTTCTATGGGGGCCAATTGGTAATCCTTTCTGAGGTCCTCAAAGGATTTCACTGTTCCATCTGTCCACATGTCTTTAACTTGTGAGATACCTATAATGTCCAATTTAGCCAGCGTGCCCAGTGTGCGGCTTCCCACGGGGGGTCGCCTGAGTGATTTTACTTCTCCATCCCAACACTGCGGAGGTGACCTGTCAAAGGCGGACTGTCGTTGCAGTCGGGCTGGGGCATGCAATGCCACAACTTTCACTGTAAACCACTCTAAGGTAACCCCCAGTTGCATGTTTCAACGATCCTTTCTATAGGCTGGATCCTCTTGGGTAAAATTAACCCAGTGGTTTATCACTACTAATTGGGCCGTTCAATAGTATTGTTGTATGGCCGGGAGTGAAATACCCCTGTCATACCAGCTCAGAGACAGTTTTATTAGTGATAACCTAGGGGTTCTACCATCCCATAAAAGCGTCCGGGTGAGTGACTCTACCTCCTTAAAATATGTAAGGGCACTAGAAATGGCGCATTTTGCAGTATTGAGGTCTGTGGATCCCTAGTTATATATAGTCCCAAGTAACAAAATCCCTCTGTGACTACCTTGGCCTCACAATATCGGGGCAACCGCACTCCCTTCCTGGTGAGCATGTAAATTAAAGTCTTGTCCCAAATTATCGTGTAGCCAGAGTATTTGTGATAGAGTTCAAATATTTATAATATTCTATGAAGTGTGTTGTACATAGAAAAAATCATCATGTGTGGAGCCGCAAATCCTATCCTCCCAATCTTCCATCCATTTAAGCCATCTAATTAAGGGGTCTCCCAGTATCCAGACCACCAGGGGTTCCAACACAAGGGCGAATATTAATAGTGAGAGGGGGCAAACTTGTATCGCGCCTCTCCACAATTGGAAAGCAGGTGACAGTCCCCCATTTACTGCTACTTTAGCTAAGGGATCTTTATATAATAAACTGACCCAGGATAGAAATTTCGGCCCAAAACTGTATTTCTCCAAAACTGCAAACAGGAAGGGCCATTCAATAGTATCCAATGCCATTCGGGCATCTAAAGAAACCATCACTGTGTCTTCCTGAATTGTAGACTCATGGCCCAGAACTGCATACAGACACCTTAGGTTCAGTTCTGTGTTTCTATTTGGAATAAAGTCTGATTGATCCAGATGTATTTGTGTCTTAATAATATGGGACAATCTTTTAGCAAAGAGTTTGACCAAAATGTTAACTTATGCTTTAAGACACAAAATCGGTCTATAAGAAGAGCAGAATTCTGGTGGTTTACCTTGTTTATGAATTGCTGCAATTTTAGCTTATTACTGATCAAGTGATAATGTCCCCCTTTTGCTACTTTCTTGAAACATATTTTTAAGATAGGGGTGATCTTAGTAGCAGTGAGCTTATACAACTCAATGGGGAGGCCATTGGGACCCACCACCTCTCCGGCATTCTCTCTGTCGTTGTCAGTCTAGGCATTTTAAAGCCATGTAGGAAGTCCTGTGTTGCTTCCCAGGAGACCTCTGAGGAGGAAGAAATAGAGTATTACACCTATAAACCACCAAAGGAGGATAGTTGCAGGTCCAATGGTTAAACTTCAGTCAAAATTGCTGGGGGATTTTCCATTGAATATATAAATTGGGAAGTAGAATCTCCACCAGCATGACGGATGGAATGAAATCTCTGTCACAGATGCCAATATCTAAATCAGGCCCTGAGTGTTGTGGATCATGTCCACATTGTTATGTGCAGATTCGGATCTTATACTGAAGTGTGTAGTGGACCGCCAGGGTGTGAGAAGAAGGCAACCCAAGCGCAACTCAAAATGGAAATCTCGCAGTCTTCCCGTTCTCTGGCTCAATTCGGTGGATTCAGGTCCTCGATCACATCATCCAGGTGAGTCTTTCAAAGTGTGCAGCCTGGGAGGAAGATTCTGACTTAGAGATTCTGCCTTAGGCATTGCAGCAAATGGTGACAGCAACAGCACCTCCCACCGAGTTACCTTGCCTGAGGCTAGGTTGAAGAATGTCCACTAGATGTTGTGCGTGCTACTCGGACATCTGTATGGAAGTCGGCATCTTCAAGGGACTACGGGCCTGGATTAGAGAGATTGGGGTATTCCAAGTCACCTGCTAATTTCGTGCTTTTGTGTAATCATGTTTGTACTCTCCTGGCTTCCAAGGGTTGTGCAAAGTATTGTTTGCTCAGGGAGAAGAATATTGAACCCCATCTCATTCAGTATATATGTCTCACCCCCAGAAGCCGTCTAAAAAGCGGCCATCGAGGCCAAGCCCTGCCTCCTAGATTGACTGTTTCTTAAGCAGGAGGAGTCTCCAATTTGGGCGTTGGGGTGGAAGACTTCTCTATTCTTCAAAGACTGAAAGACCTTCGCTGAATGGAACAGAGGGAGACGTCACAATAGAAACAGGTTACGCACAGCAAATTTGTTTTTTCCCTGTACATCTTGTAATAGTTAAAAAAAAACTCATACCTCAAGGGACCAAAAGGGTTCTTCCCACTAAAGAGAACAGTAACTTTTCCTGGGTATCTGGCTGTAAGGTAGGACCGCTGGTGCTTGTTAGGCTTGGCATCTTTCGCTTGGTTTTCCCTGACATTTCAGACGCACGGATAAATAGAACCCACCAAAAACCCAACAAGATAGCAGATATACCATGATTTTGGATACTGTAATCTTTACCTTCTTTAAAATCGTATGAGGTTATAGGGTCAGGATAATATAGTAGTAGGAAATGTATTATACCTACAGGTTAGAGGGGTTGTTAATTGTGATTTATTATGCACTTAGAAACTGTGGTAGCTTAATGGGAATAATGTGTATGGTTTTTATATGATTTTGCTTTTTAACACTGTATATTTTTGTAACATTGTGATCAATTGGTTGAAATTTGACAATATTGTGTATGTTTTTTAACAATGTCTTTCAGAAAGTGATCTGAATTTTAAACAAAGGAGGAAAAAATAACTTAATAAAATATAGAGTGTAAACGTCATATTTTCGTGTTGGCTTGATATATATTGAAAACCGTGTTGCTTTAAAGATTAGGGTGTATGAAAGATAAGAGTGTGGAGAAAAGCATATGTAGTCCAGGGATTCCTTCTTAACTTAAATTCCCCTGACATTTTACATATACCTCCTGTATTTTTAATGCTGTGCTGGATTTCTTTTTTGCTGGCCTAGTTGCTTTGAGCACTTTGCCACTGCTGATCAGTGTCAAAGTGCAAGTTCTCCTTGCGTAAATTGTTAGTACAATTGGCTCTCCCTGATTGGCATATTTGATTTACTGGTGAGCTTCTAGTAAAGTGCACTGAAGTTTACCAGGGCCTGTAAATCAAATGCTACTTGTGGGCCTGCTCAGAAACAACAATTGATGGACAGAATGCAGAACAATGTCATACATTCACCGCAGTACAGAGATCTGGGCCTAAATCCATCGTTTATTTGCTCACCATGCCATTCCAGTTTGTACCCAGCCATGTGCAAATCAGTCTTGTCCCTGTGCCCATTGGGAACAGTCCAGCCTGAACTGCCAGATCAGGTTCTCCCTGGACTGGAGACAAGCATCCTAGGACCGATTTCGGGGTTCTAGGGAGGACCTGGGTTGGCAGTTCGTGTCATGAAAACATAAACATAACATTTGATGACTCCTTTCCTCTGATTGTCAATGTATTAGTTACACTTGGGTTTAGCAATGCTTGTTGGGTTAAGTTTGCTCATAACACTGTTGTATAGGATATATTTGGTTTGAGCAATGTTTGATGTCTAAGTACAATAGAACTCCAAAGAATATTCCTGAAACTTCACGTGGAACATGTGCGCTCAACTGACTGTAATTGCACGTGTTATTGTCAAAACCCAAAAGCCTATAAAAAGCTTGCCGGTGCCCAGAAAGACGCTTCGCTTCTCAGCAAGACGTCGCTTTAGAGCTCCAGGACCCTCGCGTCTGATTCCAACTTCCAGCGCCCAGCCCCGCTTGTTTCCCTTCACTCCCTTTTACCTTGCCTTCCCTCGACGAGCCCAGCAGCTGCAGGATTTTCTTCACTTTGGCCATCGGAAAGATTTCACGAACTCCGTCTTCTTCGTGTGTTCCAACTTCCGGTTTCAGCATCGGAACACATTTCAGGTCGGACCCGTCCCTTCCTTTCTGGTCCCAGTTTCTCAAGCTTCCGGTGACCTGCAAAAAAGAAGTAAAACTATTTAATTTAAACAAACAAAACAAACCTTGGCAAAAACAATAATCTTGCAACTTTACTTGGTGCAGAAGATTATTTCAGAGACTTGTAAGGCAGAAGAACTTTGATTCAAGGACATTTTGAATGTATTCTGACTTCAGTATTGTATTCTGAAAAGTGCATAACTAAGAAGCAGTGACTTTTAACTGCTGGACTTAAACTCTTAGTTATTTATTCGTAATTAGTGCTTCTCTTTGGGGCTTGTATTCTCTTGTTTATTTTATTTCACAGAACCCCCTTTAAAGATCAGTGCATTTGAATATAAGGTAAGAGAAGACCTTTGCATGCATAAAAGTTTTGGTTATCGTTAACTAACAAGTTGATTAGTTAGTTCTGTGTCACCCTCATGAAAACGCAATCCTGACTTAATGTGTGTTTATATTTCAAGGTGTCATAATAATGTAAGAAGCTCCAAAATCTTGCACTGATTGAAGTATTGGAATGGGCTTTTCCTAATGTTAGTATGTACGTCAAAGTTTCTAGGAGTCATATTTTCAAACTAATATAGAAGAACTGTATACAATTATGCTGATCTGTGTTGGGTTATTAATACTGTTACAGCATCAAAAGAATCGCAATTGATTGGAGAAAGCCCAGAATACTTCAGGAGAAACACAGACAGACTTCTCAAGAAGAGATCCTGTGTTTGTTTGTTTCTCTTTCTCTTCCACTTCCCCTTCCCTTTTGGGGCCAATAGGTTGCGTCAAGTGTTGATCTCCTTGGCGCGCTTGTTGGTTCTTGAAGGTATTGGGACTAGTCATCTTCAAGACGGAAATATCTGGACCCTTGAGGCGGCATCTCTGACAGTTCGGTCTGGACTGTTCCCATGAGGCACAGGCTCAAGACTTGTTTTGCATATGGCTGGGACTAAACTGCGGTGGCATGGTGAGCAAAAGAACGAAGGATTTAACCAGGATCTCTTGACTGGGGGTGAATGTATGATTCATTCAGCATTCCATCCATTATTTGTTTGCGTAGCACTTGTCGTCCTGCAGCACTGATTGTGTCACCCAAAGGAGTAGCCCTGAAAAGGTAACAGGCGTGCCACTTCAGTGTCTGTGTGCAGTTGTTTACTGCCATGTCGACTTTGCAAGTGCACCAACTTGCCAGGCCCTAACCTTCACTTTTTCTACATGTAAGCAACCCCTATGGTAAGCCCAAGGTACCTCCCTGGGCAGGGTGGAGTGTATGTAAACGGTAGGACATCTACTGGTGTGTGTGACATGTCCTGATAGTGAAATACTGCCAATTTCATTTTTCACTTTTTAAAGGCTTTCTTGCCCCTTAGGATAGAATGGGAGTTTATTTATAACATCTTATAAATATAATTTCCCATTGGGACAAGTTGGCGAAATAAAGTTTAGGCTCTCCGAACTCAGAATTTCATAACACAACTTTTAGTAAAGATGGTTTTTAAATTGTGTGTTTGAAAATGCCACTTTTAGAAAGCAGGCATTTTCCTGTTTAACCATTACGTGTGCCTCTCCTGTTTGTGTATTGAGTGTCTGGTTTTGGAGTGACAGGGCCGGGGATGTGCATTCACTGTAGACAGATAGTGTGGTGGGGGGGTTTAAGGTGTGCCTGGTCCTTCCTGGATGACTTTGGGCTGGGCTGAATAGACCCTGGCTGAATTTCGAATAGTGGGAGAAGATTTCCTTGCACCTGAATAGGGCCGTTCCCTTGCACAATGTTGTCTGCACCCCATGTGGTCAGAGCTGGTTTGGACTGGGCTCAGAGACCCTCGCACAAAGAGAACAAAGACATTTTGGGGTATAAGTATTGGACCTAAAACCCCAGAATTTTAGACTACTTCTTGAATCAAGAGAAACCTTTGCTAAGGAGAAGAGCTGGAGAAACTGAGAAGTTCTGTTCCTTTGCTGTGTGCTGTCTGGCGTTGGCGTGCAGTAGCTGTTTCTGACAAGGAAAGGAGAAGGACATTGCTCTGTGCTGTGTTCCCCCTGCTTATGGAAGATATCCAAGGACTTGAGTAGCGCTTTCTTCCTGTTCTGAAGTCTTAGGGGCACAAACACTTCACCCCCAGCACCCCTGAACTTCCTTGCTGGGAGTTCTGACCTACCAACAGGTGCCTGTGACTGCATTGGGCCTCTGGAGGTTGTTCCTGCAGTTGGGAGCTAGAAAAGCAATGCAACTACAAGAAAATAAAAGCATCGTTCTGCTTGTAGAAGTTTTCCCGATGCAGCACTGGAGTGTGAGAAGAATCACCACGCATCTCTGCGCTGCTGCCGAAACTCACGCAGCATCTGTCGCTACTGCAAGAACCGACGTTTCGAGGGATCGCGGCTGCAAAAACTGATGCAGCTCCGCTCAATGCCGCCGTCTCGATCACCGACGCATCCCGGATTTCCACGCATCATACCTGTGTGGCAAGTTTTCCAGATGCATCACCCGCAGTCCACAACCATCTTGGAATCGACACATCACTTCCCCCTACAGACCGGATTCGACACATCACTTCTCCTGTGTGCAGCAGAACTGCAGCATTACCTCCCCGGGGTCTAAGGAAATGATACATCTCTTTGTTTTTCAACGCTTCCCATGTCTGTGGCTATTTGGCTTTGTGAATTTTGTCACAGCTACAGGTACTACAGGTGTTTGAAACCTTTTTGGAGTCACATTCTCATCACATGCATGTTGGATTTTTGTCGATTTGGTCTTGTTGAGTTTAGATAAAGATACTTTATTTTTCCTAAACTGGTGTGGTGTCCACTTGTGGTATTTGTGTGTGTTTTGAGTACAAATACATTACACATTGCCTTTGGGATAAGTCTGTCTGCTCGTGCCAAGCTACCCAGGAGGTGAGCAGGGGTTATTTAAAGTGTGTATCCCCCTTACCCTGACTAGAAGCAAGGGTCCCAATTTGGAGAAAGGTACCTACCTCTGCCAACTAGAGACCCCCATTTCTAACAGTGCTTCATTAACCAAACTTTGTGTGGTTGGCTGCAGTGATCATGAGGTCTCACATCATCTACTGCTTTGTTCTGCAGTTTTTGTTTCCAGTTTGAGCAGGAATATGGGCACTGCCAAAAAGAAAGAAGCTGTACCAGTCAAAGTCCTGTTTAGATTAATCCTGTAGCTCTCCATCAGGGCACTGATATTCACCAGTCCCAAGGATAACTTTACTGGCACAGTTTCTTGAACTATATTTAAATGCTCTGCTTCCTTTTCTATGTGAAATTATGTACCCTACTGTCACGTCAACATCACAAAATGAACTGGGGGTTCATAAACAAAAAAATGTAAGCCTGCTGAAGAACTTTTATCTCCATGTCAAGGGCAGGCTTGGGTAGGATTAGTATCATTAAACAATGGATGCCCTAATTCTCCTGGGATTTTAATGGACAGCATTACCAAAACAGAGGCAGTGTGGTTGCCTCTTTGCAGATGCAGGCTCTTGTGGTCACTTGTGCCAGTCTGCAAAGAAGTGACAGTGTCCTGCTCTTTCAAAAGAGTACTCTTGCTAGAGGGATGCACCAGAGATAGTTCAACAGTTGAATCATCCATCCCTGGTTCTCATCTAGAGTAGCTTGACTTGAGGTTTACCAGACCACTAAATAGGTTGCCTAGTGGGCCAATAAATTGGTGCCCATTGTGGACATATGGCCCCAGGAACTGCTCTGGACACTTCGGGTATGGCACCAAGGAAGTGGATTGGAACTGGAACTTGGATTGATACTGAGGTGCCCCTGGGCATCAGGGCCCTTCAAAGTTGCAGCCAGACTAACTGAAAAGCACTCTCAACTGTGGGCCAAGGACCTAATAGGGCAATGCCTGCACTGGGATCAGGGCTTAAATAGTATAATCTTGTCCAGCTGCTTATGTTTTGATGCAGATGAATCCCATGCCACTGGGGAGGAAGAGCCAGGGGCTTGGAAAGAATGGAGTGAGCCCTGATGAGGTACTAAAGTAGACACTTGAAGGACCTCCAATTGCACAATGACGGCCTAGTACAACTTCTGCACCTCAAAAAATTGTACCTGTCGAAGATCCACTTATTCTTTGGTGCAGTGGGCCCCTGGTCCCATGGTGAACAGTCTATAGCACTGTTTTAGATGGATTCCCTGAAAGGCTGGTACAGGGGTTGCTGGTTCATCTCTGTATATATACTTTTGCTAGCTCCTTCTTTGTAATGTGCGGGGTCAGTGGGGATGGCCTTCCTCCTCTTCACCATGTGCTCAACTATGGGGATAGACATGAGCTGCAACAGAGACTGGCCACAGAATGAGCTGAGCAAACTAAGAAAAGATTCTGATAGAGAGGTAAACGTTCTAGAATTCTCAGTCTAATTAGGTAGTCACTCTGCATCCAGAAGGAGAAACATGCTTAATCCTGTGGTACTGTAGTGCCTTGGAACAAGCACATGCAGAAAAAAAAAATGCTAAATGTAATAGTATATGGGAATAGTAGGAACACAATTGACTTTAGTCCCCAAAGGGTCCTCTGCTTTCAGCTTTGCTTCACAAATTCATTAGACCATGACAAAAGAGTCTCATTGGAACAAAGCATCTGGTACCAGGAGAAAAGTGTTCTTTTCATCAGGGGGCTTATTTATGAGAGGCTTGCGGCTGGAGCGTCACTTTTTCTGAGGCTCGAGCTGCACAAACCTCTAAACCCTACCTATGAGGCCACGCAAAGCCACTTTGCCTGACTTTGCATGGCTTCATACATATGGAGTAAGACAAAGCAGCACAAATTACTGCGTTGCTTTACTCTGCGCCACAGAGATGTTCCATGGGCATTGTGGTGGGCTCTCCAACTCAACGCCCATGGGTTTTAATGCCCAGATTTTCTTAATCACGTAAACCTGGGGCAGCGCCAAAACCTTATTTCTCCACAGAGCAGACCTAATGAGGAGAAATATCTTTATTTATGTATTCTTACTTCACAGTGCATGCAATGCTGGAAAGCACTGTGGTGGTCTTGCAGCGATGCAGCATTAAGGCTTTCATTTGAGCCTTTTTGCACTGCACTGCCATGGGACCGCCTTGCCGCCCGCCAACCAGACCATGATTTCACTCGTAATCTGGCAGGTGGGAAGAGGCCCTGTTTGGGGGTCTGGGGTAAGCCTGGGTGGAGTTCATGGACTTCTGCTACGAGGAACTCCGCCAAGTGCAAAAAAACTCTGCCCACTTCGCAGAGCTCCTCAAGCAGCAGAGTGGGTGGGATAAATGCTGTTCGCAGTCATTTTCACTGCCAGGTGCTTGTGTGCACTGTGCAATCATCGCAAACTGCACCATGCACAGCGCAAGAGGACGCTGCCTCCTTTTTGCCACTTGAGTGGAGTTTTACTTGAGCAGCAGCTTTCTCAACACGAACGGGCAGTTTCTCAAGCGAGCATACGCGACCACTTGCAATGAGAAACCTGACCCTCTGCATCGAGAAATCTTGCCGGGAAGTTGATTTTCCAAGCTTGCGCTCTGCAACTTGTTGTTGAGAATCATAAGATGGGAAAAATCCGGCCGGGAGATGGATTTACCTCACTCGCGCTCGCCAACTTGATGTTGCCAAACACGAGTGAAGGGAAAAACTCGGTGAGCGGAGTTTTTCGGAACTCCTTGAGCTCCGCGTGACACGGAGTGCAGAAATATCTGCAAACTCCGCGAGCGGAGTGGAGTTGAGTTCACCGTCCAGACTAAGGGGTCGATTACGATGGTGGACGGAAGGCCGACCCCCGTCCTGGAGTAGGCGTAAAATGCCTTTTTACAGTCCGCCAGCCTCGGCCAGTCCGTCCGCCATATTAGGATGGGAAGCACTGTCAAATGTCCATACGCCGCGGAAGAGCACGCACCGCCGCGGAACTACACCCGACCCCGCGGCGGACGTAACCAATCCAGAGACACCGCCGTACGGAATGACGTCTCCGACCGTCCTCTAAATCACGATGGCGGAAAACACACATCAAATCGCTGCGGAAAAACAACCTGCTTGAACACGGCGGATTCACTACAGCAGAGAGGCAAAACATTGCAGAGATACCCACCACAGGCAGATCGCCGTCATGGACCTAGCGCTACACGCATTCCCTATACTCTTCGTGCTTCACCACCAGCAAGTCATGGACCGTCGTCGACGACGACGCAGGTACGCCAACACACCAATTGCTGTCGGAAGGGAGTACCTTCCGGGGCCGTGATGTGGGAAGGGAGAGGGTCATGTTGGGGAAACAGCATTTACGTTAGCACCAATATATCTACAATGCAAGGAGACAACCAGGAATGACAAAAACAAACCACTACACACGATTGACTTTCTTTATTGCACTTAATAGGGGTATAATCCTAGAGTAGCCAAGAGCATGGGCACTGGGTAGAACAGAGCAGGTACATCGCCCGCCAACCAGACCATGATTTCACTCGTAATCTGGCAGGTGGGCAGAGGCCCTGTTTGGGGGTCTGGGGTAAGCCTGGGTGGAGTTCATGGACTTCTGCTACGAGGAACTCCGCCAAGTGCAAAAAAACTCTGCCCACTTCGCAGAGCTCCTCAAGCAGCAGAGTGGGTGGGATAAATGCTGTTCGCAGTCATTTTCACTGCCAGGTGCTTGTGTGCACTGTGCAATCATCGCGAACTGCACCATGCACAGCGCAAGAGGACGCTGCCTCCTTTTTGCCACTTGAGTGGAGTTTTACTTGAGCAGCAGCTTTCTCAACACGAACGGGCAGTTTCTCAAGCGAGCATACGCGACCACTTGCAATGAGAAACCTGACCGTCTGCATCGAGAAATCTTGCCGGGAAGTTGATTTTCCAAGCTTGCGCTCTGCAACTTGTTGTTGAGAATCATAAGATGGGAAAAATCCGGCCGGGAGATGGATTTACCTCACTCGCGCTCGCCAACTTGATGTTGCCAAACACGAGTGAAGGGAAAAACTCGGTGAGCGGAGTTTTTCGGAACTCCTTGAGCTCCGCGTGACACGGAGTGCAGAAATTTCTGCAAACTCCGCGAGCGGAGTGGAGTTGAGTTCACCGTCCAGACTAAGGGGTCGATTACGATGGTGGACGGAAGGCCGACCCCCGTCCTGGAGTAGGCGTAAAATGCCTTTTTACAGTCCGCCAGCCTCGGCCAGTCCGTCCGCCATATTAGGATGGGAAGCACTGTCAAATGTCCATACGCCGCGGAAGAGCACGCACCGCCGCGGAACTACACCCGACCCCGCGGCGGACGTAACCAATCCAGAGACACCGCCGTACGGAATGACGTCTCCGACCGTCCTCTAAATCACGATGGCGGAAAACACACATCAAATCGCTGCGGAAAAACAACCTGCTTGAACACGGCGGATTCACTACAGCGGAGAGGCAAAACATTGCAGAGATACCCACCACAGGCAGATCGCCGTCATGGACCTAGCGCTACACGCATTCCCTATACTCTTCGTGCTTCACCACCAGCAAGTCATGGACCGTCGTCGACGACGACGCAGGTACGCCAACACACCAATTGCTGTCGGAAGGGAGTACCTTCCGGGGCCGTGATGTGGGAAGGGAGAGGGTCATGTTGGGGAAACAGCATTTACGTTAGCACCAATATATCTACAATGCAAGGAGACAACCAGGAATGACAAAGACAAACCACTACACACGATTGACTTTCTTTATTGCACTTAATAGGGGTATAATCCTAGAGTAGCCAAGAGCATGGGCACTGGGTAGAACAGAGCAGGTACATCAGAGGCAGCACATGAGAGGGCCAAGTGCATCAACAGTCCATGGCAAGGCACAGGTACATCTGAGGCAGCACATGAGAGGGCACAATGCAGTATCAGAACAGCAACAGGGCAGTGGTCGTAACAGAGCAGGTACACCTGAGGCAGCACATGAGAGGGCAGAATGCAGTATCAGAACAGCAACAGGCCAGTGTCCATAACAGAGCAGGTACATCTGAGGCAGCACATGAGAGGGGCTAAGTGCATCAACAGTCCATGGCACAGAGCAGGTACATCAGAGGCAGCACATGAGAGGGCACAATGCAGTATCAGAACAGGAACAGGGCAGTGTTCGTAACAGAGCAGGTACATCAGAGGCAGCACATGAGAGGGCACAATGCAGTATCAGAACAGCAAGAGGGCAGTGTTTATAACAGAGCAGGTACATCTGAGGCAACACAAGTACGTGGGTCAAGCGCCCCGTCACATGGACATTAATAATGCAAGGGTGGTTACAATGGACAATCTAGACACCAAGTCAAATGACATGTGAGTGATGGGAGCTACACCTCACAGCACTGAATCTGGTGGACTGCTAGACCTAGTCGCCTCGGACACACTGCCAGCACCAGAAACAGGAGTGTGAGACACAGCCACAGCTCTAGTGACTGACACATGAGCCATAGACCCAGACACACTGCCAGCACCAGACACAGGAGTGTGAGACACAGCAACAGCTCTAGTGACTGACACATGAGCCATAGACCCAGACACACTGCCAGCACCAGAAACAGGAGTGTGAGACACAGCCACAGATGTAGTGACTGACACATGAGCCATAGACCCAGACACACTGCCAGCACCAGAAACAGGAGTGTGAGACACAGCCACAGCTCTAGTGACTAACACATGAGCCATAGACTCAGACACACTGCCAGCACCAGAAACAGGAGTGTGAGACACAGCCACAGCTCTAGTGACTGACACACGAGCCCTAGACCCAGACACACTGTCAGGACATGTCCCTGTACAGTGACCAATAAATACCATGCCAGCATCTGAGACATGAGAGTGGCGGACACACACAGTGCCTGTACCTGAAACAGGAGAGGGCACAACTGACACAGTGCTACTACATGAGGCATGACAGCGAACAACAGACACAGTGCCACTATCTGACACATGAGAGTGAACTGCAGCTGACCCACTAGGACCACTGAAATGATGAGCCACAGGGCTGTATGGGCCAGGAGGCAGGGTGGCTCTGGGAGCTGGTGACAGCTGTAATGGAGCGACATTGGGATGGTCAGGTGTCACTGGTGTGTGTCTCCGTTTCTTTGGGAAATGTAGGGGCACACAGGACATGACTGGACTGGTAAGTGGTTTGGCCTCATCAGAAACATCACCCATCAAAGGGGATCATGTGCTGGTGGGGGTCTGCTCTCTGGGGACGTGCTGGACCCTGCTTGACGTTTGCTGTGGCCCTGCCTTCTGCCCTCTGCATCATGTGTAATGGGGGATGCAACAACAGTGTACTCCTTCCTCTGCTTCGGCGGGGTGTGGATGGGAGTAGAGATATGGGGGGACTCCACCGCTGACACATGTGTTTTACGTTCCTTCACCAACATCCGCCTCAGGGCAGGCAGGGGTGATGTATCCCTGTCCTTGATGGAGCTCGTGTCCATGGGAGAACCCTTGGCCCTGGGAGGTGCCTTGGCCGTAGGAGGTGTCCTGTCTCTGGAATGTCCCTGATCCGTGGGCGGTGCCCTGTCCCTGGGAGTTGGCTTGTCCTTTGTAGTGTCCCTGTCCATTGTAGTGTACCTGTCCTTTGAAGTGTCCTTGTCCCTGGGAGTGTCCCTGGCCTTGGGAGGTGCCCTTTCTTTGTAGTGTCCTTGTCCTTGGGAGTGTCCCTGGCCTTGGAAGGTGCCCTTTCCTTTGTAGTGTCCTTGTCCTTGGGAGTGTCCCTGGCCTTGGGAGGTGCCCTTTCCTTTGTAGTGTTCTTGTTCTTGGGAGTGTCCCTGGCCTTGGGAGGTGACCTTTCCTTAGTAGTGTCCTTGTCCTTGGGAGTGTCCCTGGCCTTGGGAGGTGCCCTTTCCTTTGCAGTGATCTTGTTCTTGGGAGTGTCCCTGGCCTTGGGAGTACCTTGTGAGGGGGATACTTGTGTTACATGTGCATCCCTGTCCCCCCAACACCCCTTGAGGATCCTGTGTGTCAACACCAGGGTAGCTGATGTTGTGTTCGGTTAAAGATTTCCTTGTCCTAGGGGATGGTGTCTGTGCCCTCCGTGCCCTGCCTTGCTGCCTGTGGCTGCTTCAAGTGCAATAACCCAAAAATGAGGCTGGTCTGAAATGTCACTCTCCCCTGAGACATCAAGTGGTGTGGATGGGGGAACTGAAGTAGAACCTTGTCCATGCGACTGTAGAATCTCTGCAGCCACTGTGTTTGCTAATGACTGAACTGTTCTGTGGAGACCAGCAACATCGCCATGCATCCCCTCCATGAATGCTACCACCTGCACCAACTTCCTATCATGGTCTTGGAATGCATTGATCATGTTGGTCTGCCCTACACACAGCTGTCGCAGCAGATCAACAGCCTCAGCAGAAAGTGCACTTTGTGTCACAGGGGCAGGGGCAGCGGTGCCTGCACCGAAGGCAACTCTGCTCCCCCTACTCTGGCGAGCACGAGCAGTACTTGTTGCAGTTGGTGGCAGTGTGGGCCCTATGTGCTGTGTACTGACTGAAGGTGTTGATTGCCCGATCCCTGTGTCTACCAACAGTGCTGACTCACCAACACTGTCTGAAGATGAGGACAATGGTGTATCCACATGTGAGTCCTCAGGGACAGTTCTGTCCCCCTCTCCGGGGCTGCTCTCTTCAGTCTCATTCTGCGTGTGTGTGAACTCGGATCCGGATGCATTGGCACCACTCATCTCAGTCGTCTGTGGTTCAGTGCCCTCTGCCAAATCTGAAAGAGAGAGAAAAGAGGTTTACCTAAGTGCCACACTCACGTACTGAAGGTAACAAAATCACAACTGTCCTCACAGTCGACTAACATGTAACACCCATCCTACACACGAACCACCCCTAACAGACATCCTCATGTCAAAGAACCGGGGGTGCCTGTGAAACATGTACATCAAACAAACAGGGCAAGTGCATGCAGACCACCACACATGTGATGCCATGGGACCACAGACCTCAACGGCATGTCCTGGGACCCTGCACTACAATGCAACTGGTATGTCCACCTGGCGGACATGGATGCTAACGCTCACTCCGCTAATGGCACCAACATGCAATTGCAGCACAACATATACACCACAAATGTCACTACTGTGTCTGAACAGCAATACATGCATGCACTCACAAGTCACAAAACCATTCAGTGTGCTTACCGCTAGTTTGCTGTTGATCCCCTCTCAGCCGTGCGGACAGGTCAGGATGCGTCACAGCTATGATACGGTGCATTAGAGGGGTCATGGTACGTCGTGCAAGCCGGGTTGATCTTGGAATCAGCCCCAGTGTAATCGCCGCCACATTCCTGCAGAGCCTGGAGATGTCGTCCTAGCGCTTGTGGCAGTGTGTGTGTCGTCTGTTGCACAACCCCACTGCCCGTACATCACATGCTATGGTCCTCCACATGGCCTTGCGAAGGTGCAGATTGACCTACCATGATGGGAGACAAGAGGGGAACGTCAGTGGACAGTTGGACATTCACAAACATAATAGCAACACGTATCGTTCAGCAGCCATGCACAGTACAACACATGTGAAGGTCCCACAGTACACCGCCAAGCTTGCAGAAGCCAGGATTCAGTGATCACCTCATGCACACCAACATGTCCCCCACTGCTCTTATCACCTGTCCGGGTGCACCGTAGAGCCGTTCATAGTGGCGGAGCACACCGTCCACAAGGACATCCAGCTCCGCTGCGGTGAAGGGACGAGACCGGATCTCTCGCAATCTCGACATGGCAAGGTCCTGGACTGTGGCACTACAGCAGCAGTTCTTGGATAGCTCAGCAGCAGCAGGTCGAGGTGATGGGTGCAGGCAGCAGTTATTGGATAGCTCAGCAGCAGCAGGTCGAGGTGATGGGTGCAGGCAGCAGTTGTTGGATAGCTCAGCAGCAGGTGGTCGAGGTGATGGGTGCAGGCAGCAGTTGTTGGATAGCTCAGCAGCAGCAGGTCGAGGTGATGGGTGCAGGCAGCAGTTGGTGGATAGCTCAGCAGCAGCAGGTCGAGGTGATGGGTGCAGGCAGCAGTGGCTGGAAGCAGTGAATGTGTGCTGCTGAAATTCACACATTTATAGGGCCCTGAGCTCACATCAGTGGCACACGTCTGCAGCAATTGGTTTTCCCGGGATGCCTCATTCAAAATGAACCAATGACTGGCCCTGGTGTGGCGGTGCACGGCTTAAGCTATTTTTGAATGCGCTTACGCGGGCCGCGTTACCTGTTTCCATTGGCTACATATGCATGGACCGTCACGGTCACACACCGGCAACCGCATGTGCGCGCTACCGCGATGGTGCATCATTTGAAATTAATCACTCACTGGCGTCGCTATGGCGGAGCACGTATACCGCGGGGGCAGGGCAGGCTAACACATACATTTGAATATGCAATTGGAAATGGCAGTTGGTACCCCCCCTTACAGTCACATTGCAGCACCCACTGCAGACCGCCGGCCCTGGCCGGTCACCCACCGCTGGGTGCTGGCAGTGGGTGAGTGCCCTGTGCATTGAGGTCACCCTGGCATGGATGGCCCTGGCTGGTCACCCACCACTGGCCCTGGCCAGTCACCTACCGCCGGCCCTGGCCGGTCACCTACCGCCGAGCCTGGACGGTCACCCACCGCCGGGCCTGGCCGGTCACCCACCGCCAGGTGCTGGCAGTGGGTTAGCGCCCTGTGCATTGAGGTCACCCTGGCATGGATGGCCCTGGCCGGTCACCCATCGCCGGCCCTGGCCGGTCACCCACTGACGGGAGCAATGCTCCGTGATGTGTGTCCTGTGATCCGCTGACTTTGTGATGATTGTGGTTTGTGGGATGTTGCAGTACGTTCTTTTGTGATGGTTGTGATTCAGTTTCCTGACCTGTGCTTGTTGTTCTCTGTTTGTTCCTAGGTCACTCACACTGAGCCAGGATTCTAAACAACATTGATCCCTGCACCTGCTGATGACAACAACAGAGACATACCTGTATATAAACATGGAGATCACACAGCATTGAGCGTTACAGGGATTTTTATTTACAGGGTGTGGAAAAGTGTTTGTGCATATTTACAAAAAGGTGGTGGTGGGGAAGAGTGAGTTGAAAGTCATGTCAGATGAAAACACCGATGGGGATACCACATTGTGTGATGTACACCTAGTCCAACAGACGTGGGACAATGCTTGGCAATGTGGGACAAGATAGTTCGCTGGGTCAATGCCAGGCTCAAGGAAGGGTGAAGTCATTTTCGGCCCCTCTTCGGGCGGGTGGATGGGGCACTGCCACTGCTCTGTGCTGGGTCCAGCCTCAGACGGCCCCTCCGTCTTGGAGCCGGAGCAGACCCAGCTGTGGGGGCAGGTTGTTCTGGGTTCACCTCCCTGTCAGTGGCCTCCGTTGATGGTGGCGGTGGTGTTGGTGACCTGTCCCGCTGGGCACTTGGGGGAGGGGGAGGTGGTGTGGCACGGGATAACCACTCCCTCCAAAGTGCCGTTTGCTGCCCCATGAGGTCCACAATTTGGCCCATACGTGTGTCCATGGACCTCAACAGCTGGCAGGTCTGTTGCGAATCTTGATGGGCCCGATCAGCCTGTGTCTGCGACCGCTGGTAGAAGTCATTCACTCTGGCAATGGCTTCCAGGGTCTCGTTCCCATGATGGTCTGGGTCTTGCCCCCGACCTCCCCTTACACCTCCACTCCTGTTGGTGAGCTGTGGCCTCACCTGTGTCCTCCCTCGTCCACTCCCCCTGCTTGCCTGAGACGTTGATGGCCCATCATCGTCCGATGGGTCAGGCAGGGTGGCACTGGCAGGGGTGGTGGTGGTGGTGGTGGTGGTAGCTGCACAGCTCACAGTGGCAGTTGTCTGTGTAGTACCACTGGACAAGGTGGTGGAGGCAGGGATGTCCTGGGAGCCTGATGGCCCTGGAAGTGTGCTTGGCACAGCATCGTCCTCTGCACCCGAGGTGTCCTGGGAATCCTCTCCGGAGAGACTTGGCTGTGAGGGGGGCGACTGCTGCTGGCGGTTGGTGTTTTGGCGTGTCAAGTCGTGATCACCTGAGGGACAAGAATGTAAGAATCAATGCTGTGGACATGACAGATTTATTGTAGTTACATTTCAAATCTCTATGGAATCAGGACATGGTTGTTGGTGTCATCATATTGGTGTTGCACACATGAGTGGATGTTTTGGTGATGTGGAAGTGGGGAGACAATACCTGGCTATGTGTGTTCCTGTCCTGCTATTGGATGGTGCCCCTGTGCAGATGGCTACCTACCTGTAAGTTTGAAGTGTGAGATGCACTGATCACCAAATAGTCGGCGGACTACATCTTGCTCTGGGTTGGGACATGTGGGCCTGTTGGGAGTTGTATTGCAGGACCCCCCACACCCGCCCACCCTCCCAGGAGACATGTGAGCCTGTTGGGAGTCGTAGTGCTGGACTCTCACCGCCCCCACCCCCACCCTCCCAGGAGACATGTGGGCCTGTTGGGAGTTGTAGTGCAGGACCCCCACCCCCACCCCCACCCTCCCAGGAGACATGTGGGCCTGTTGGGAGTTGTAGTGCTGGACCCCCACACACACCCCCACCCTCCCAGGAGACATGTGGGCCTGTTGGGAGTTGTAGTGCTGGACCCCCACCCTCACCCTCCCAGGAGACATGTGGGCCTGTTGGGAGTTGTAGTGCAGGACCCCCCGATAAACCCCTACCCTCCCAGGAGACATGTGGGCCTGTTGGGAGTTATAGTGCTGGACACCCACCCCCACCCCCACCCCCACCCTCCCAGGAGACATGTGGGCCTGTTGGGAGTTGTAGTGCAGGACCCCTCTACACCCCCCCACCCTCCCAGGAGACATGTGGGCCTGTTGGGAGTTGTAGTGCTGGACCCCCACCCCCACCCTCCCAGGAGACATGTGGGCCTGTTGGGAGTTGTAGTGCAGGACCCCCCCCACACACCCGACCCTCCCAGGAGACATGTTGGCCTGTTGGGAGTTGTAGTGCAGGACCCCCCCACACACCCCCACCCTCCCAGGAGACATGTGGGCCTGTTAGGAGTTGTAGTGCAGGACCCCCCACACACCCCCACCCTCCTAGGAGACATGTGAGCCTGTTGGGAGTTGTAGTGCCGGACTCTCACCACCCCCACCCCCACCCTCCCAGGAGACATGTGTGCCTGTTGGGAGTTGTAGTGCTGGACAGTGTGATAGTGGTCATTGGTTTGTACTAACCAGCCTCAAGTCCCTCTTCTATTCCTTCCAGGCTCTCAGGGTGCAGTATGCCAAGCACCTTCTCCTCCCATTCGGTAAATGGTATGGGATCTGGGGGTTTGCCGCCGCCAGTGTGGTGTGCCCGCAGGTGGTTCTTGGCCCGGATGCCCTTCACCCTTGTCTTGAGGTCGTGCCGCCGCCTCTGGATGTCGTGTTTGGTGCGTGGCACGGTCCCTGAAGCATTGACTCTGGTCACTATCCTGTCCCACATGGTGGTTTTAGTTGCCAAGGTGGTCTGCTGGACTAGGGTACCAAACAAATGTGGTTCCACACGGATGATTTCATCCACCATGACCTTCAACTCACTCTCTGTGAACTTGGGGTTTTTCTTGGGTGCCATGGTGTGTGATGTGCAAGGTGTTGGTGGTGTGGGGTGTGCAGGTGTGTGGTATGTAGGGATGGTGCTGTGAGGGTTGGTGTGGTGGGTGTGTTGGTGTGCAGGTTGTATGTGTGTTTGTGTGTCTCTGTTGTTTCTGATGTTCTGCCTCTTTGTTCCAGCTGTGCTGTGATGCAAAGGATTGTGGTACTGGGAGGGATTCCTTTTATACTCTGTGTGGTGGTTGTGTCCCAATGGTTTATGGCGGTCAGGTGTTTTGTGGGTGTGTTGACTTGGGTGCTCTTGTTTGTGCTGGGGAGGTGTCATTGGAGCGTGTAGTTGTTGGAGGTGGGTGTTCCAGGTGGGTGTGTCTTATGTTATTTTTTGTTGGCTATTTACTACCGTTACTGCCATTTTTACTTCGGTTTGACTGCAGGGGTGATATTCGTTGGGTCCTTCCGCAGCCAAGCTCCGTTTGTCGATGCTTTTTTTCCGCGGCGGTCGTGGAAGTTGGTGAGTTCCGTTGGGATGGCAGGGTTATCCTATTCGTGGGCCCGGAACCTCCGAAGGTATGGCGGCGGTTGAGCCTGTTTCCGTGGCCTTTGCATCCGCGGCGGATGGTGTTTCTGTGGTTCCGTTCGCTTGCGGCGGACTTTGGTGTGATCCGTCCGCCGCGGTCGGTAAGTGTTGACATAAATATCCTAATCGCACCGGCGGTTTATCCGCAGAGCGGTCGGGAGAATTTTTGCCGCGACCATGGCGGACGCAACCCGTTTCCGTCCGCCATCCTAATAGGCCCCTTAGTGTGGGACTGATGCGATGTTGTGACAGCCCACTCCCATATGGCCACATTTGAAATCAGGCCCCTAGTGACTGTTTAGACCAGTAAGAAAATGCAACAATTTTTTCAGGGTCAAGGCACCTGTATTCTCCATTCAAGTCAGGCATTCGGAGGGTAGCACAAAGAGTGCAGTCATCGGATGGCTGCTCATCTAATTCTAAATGCAGAGGTTGTACAGGTCAGTTTCTGTAAATGGTCGAAATCGTTATTGGCGGGACTTAAACTAGAGCCCTGCAGCATAAACTATTTTGAGGTGACCGCTCAGCCCTCCACAGGGCTTGGTCGCCCCACTCACTGCTGCCGCTCCTGCCTGCCTTTGCCGCCTCCTGCCTGCAGATTCCTTCGCTCGCTGCCCGCTGCTCCTGGGAATTTCCCGCTGCTCCTGGGAATTTCCCGCTGCCCGCTGCTTCTTGGAATTTCCCGCCGCTGCCTCCCTGTGGCCCCGCCCCCCTGTGATTCCATTCGCCGCCCCGCTCCCGCCACCCAGCTGCTCCTCCCTCCCGGCTCCTTACTTATGACGCCCCCAGAGCGACCGCGCAGCGGACGCGCGCAGCGGGAGCGCCGATTGAGCGCCAAAGGTGCGCCAAAGGTGAGCCCGTCTGCGCCCGTCCGCGCCTGGCCCGCGCCCAGCGCCAGGACCCCTGGCCCTCCCCGCCGAGGCAAGACGACCCGACTGACCTACGACGCCGCCACTCTCAACGCACTCAATGCCGGCCGGACCCACGCCTGCTGCCGAGCCACCCCGAGACGCACCCACAGACCCTTCACCTGCTGCACCTGCAAGTTCACCTGCCTCCGAACCTGCCCCGCACCCGCCAAGACAAACACCAGCAGCAACCACCTAAAGTGCATCCTGATCAACACCTGCTCCATCCACAGACACGCCGTGGAACTCTGGAACCTCCTCGACGCTACATCACTGGACGTCGCCTTACTCACGGAAACCTGGATGAACGCCTCCTCTGCACCCGACATCACCATCGCCATCCCGGACGGGTACAAGATCATCAGGAGGGACCGCATCAACCAGACCGGAGGTGGCATCGCCATCGTCCACAGGAACACCATCCGCATCACGACCGACGCCAACGACTCCTTCGCCGCAGCCGAACATCTCCACTTCCAGATTCACACCGACCCTAAGACGACCCTCAGAGGCACCCTCGTCTACAGACCCCCGGGACCACGCACACAATTCAGCGAAGACATCACAGACTTCATCAGCCCGCACGCCCTCCCCTCCACTGACTACATCCTCCTCGGGGACCTCAACTTCCACCTGGAGAACAGCAAGGACCGCAACACCACCGCCCTGCTGGAAAACCTCGCCAACCTCGGACTCAAGCAACTGGTCAACACCCCCACCCACTACGCCGGCCACACGCTTGATCCCGTCTTCTCTTCCAGCAAGTACATCACCTTCAGCCACGCCGCCGGACTCCACTGTACCGACCACAGCTGCGTCCACTTCAGCTTCAAAAGATCCACGACCCACCACCACCCGCAACAGGTACCTCACAGGAATTGGAGCAAGATCACCGCAGACCAGCTCACCACCTCCCTCAGCCAGAGCCCACCCACCAACACAACAGACCCCAACGAAGCAGCCCGCAACTTCACACAGTGGCTGACCGCCTGCGCCGACGACCTTGCGCCACTAAAGAACCCTCCCATCAGACCCAGAAGCAAGAAGGCATCCTGGTTCACCGACGACCTCAAGGACTCCAAGAAGACCTGCCGCACCCTCGAGAAAGCCTGGCTCCTCGACCGGACCACCGACAACATGACCGCCCTCAAACACGCTACCCGCAAGCACCACCAGCTCATCCGCACCACCAAGAAGAAATCCCTGAAGGAACGACTGGACAACAACGCCCACGACAGCAAAGAGCTCTTCACTATCGTCAAGGAGTTCTCCAACCCCAGCATCGGCACCAACGACATCACTCCGTCACAAGACCTCTGCGACTCCCTCGCCTCGTTCTTCCACCGCAAGATCGCCGACATCCACAACAGCTTGGGCGCCCCACCCACGCACCCAACCGTCGAACCAATGCCCCCCACCGCCACCCTTCGCACCTGGACCACGGTGACCACCGAAGACACAGCCCGCACGATGAACACCATCCACTCCGGATCACCGACCGACCCCTGCCCACACCACGTCTTCAACAAGGCCGACTCCACCATCGCACCCCAACTCCGGAACATCATCAACGCCTCCTTCAACACCGCCACCTTCCCGGAGAGCTGGAAGCACGCCGAGATCTGCGCCCTCCTGAAGAAACCTACAGCGGACCCCACCGATCTCAAAAACTTCCGCCCCATCTCGCTCCTCCCTTTTCCTGCTAAAGTCATCGAGAAGATCGTCAACAGACAGCTGACCGCCTTCCTCGAGACGAACGGATCCCTCGACCCCTCACAGTCCGGCTTCAGAGCCAACCACAGCACCGAGACCGCCCTCATCGCAGCCACCGACGACATCCGGACCCTGCTCGACAAGGGGGAAACAGTGGCCCTCATCCTCCTGCGTTCGACACGGTCTGCCACCACACCCTAGTCCAGCGCCTCAGCAACATCGGTATCCAAGAGAAGGCACTGGAGTGGATCATCTCGTTCCTCGCCGGAAGAACACAAAGAGTCCGCCTCCCCCCGTTTCGCTCCGAGGCCACCGAAGTCATCTGCGGCGTCCCGCAAGGATCTTCACTCAGCCCCACCCTCTTCAACATCTACATGAAACCTCTCGCAGCCATCGCACGCCAGCACAACCTCAACATCATCTCTTACGCCGACGACACCCAGCTGATCCTCTCCCTCACCAGAGACCCCGACACCGCCAGAACCTGCCTACACGAAGGGATGAAAGACGTCGCCGAGTGGATGAAGGACAGCCGCCTGAAACTGAACTCGGACAAGACGGAAGTCCTCATCCTGGGATCTTCGCCCTCCGCCTGGGACGACTCCTGGTGGCCCCCAGCCCTGGGCACCGCACCCAAGCCAACCGACCACGCACGCAACCTGGGCTTCATCCTGGACCCCTCCCTCTCGATGACCAGACAAGTCAACGCCGTCTCCTCATCATGCTTCAACACCCTGCGTATGCTTCGCAAGATCTTCCGCTGGATCCCGACCGAGACCAGGAAGACTGTCACCCAGGCACTCGTCACCAGCCGACTGGACTACGAAAACGCCCTCTACGCCGGAACCACAGCCAAGCTACAGAAAAGACTCCAGCGCAGCCAGAACGCCTCCGCCCGACTCATCCTGGATGTCCCCCGACGCAGCCACATCTCCAGCCACCTGAGGAACCTGCACTGGCTCCCCGTCGACAAGAGGATCACGTTCCGGCTCCTCACCCACGCACACAAGTCTCTCCACGACCTGGGCCCCAAGTACCTCAACGACCGCCTGACCTTCTACACGCCCACCCGCCAGCTACGGTCCACCAGCCTCGCCCTCGCAGCCGTACCACGCATCCGAAGAGCCACCGCCGGAGGAAGATCCTTCTCTTACCTGGCTGCCAAGACTTGGAACTCCCTCCCCATCCACCTTCGGCTGACCCAGGACCATCTCGCCTTCAGGAAACAACTCAAGACCTGGCTGTTCGAGCAGTGGCATACCCCTCCCCCCAAGCGCCTTGAGACCCTCCCGGGTGAGTAGTGCGCTATACAAATGGCATGATTGATTGATTGATTGAGAATGAATGAGTGTGAAGAGAAATCAAAAATGAAAAGACATCCAAAAGCCTGAACTGGTTAGTGTCCACAAATGCACTACGATAGGACAATGATGTGCATCCACTGGTTCAGTATTTGGTGTACAAAGATCTGCTTTATAGCTACTCATTGTCATGGGATCTACAAGTGGGGAATAGGAAAGCTTCAATATATGAGTACACAAACTGAAAAATACCCCTGGCTGAGACATAAAAGTGAGTAAATGAGGAATAATAATACTAACGACATATATAAAATATGGTGGTAAAGGCAAGGCCATTGGTACTAATTTGTCATGTGTTCCTCTATTTACCCTTCAAATGCATTAGTTCTGAGAATAAACACTTGGAACAATAAACACTTCTCAGAATCTTTGTTCCCAAGATCTTTTAGTGAGGACATTGTGAAAGGAGTGAAGGGTGTAACGGTTGGGGGTTAAGGATATAGAGGATAAAAAATTGCATTTGGTGTTTATGGTTATGGGGCTAGGGTATAATGGGTTAGGGTTATAGGGTTATATGGTTAAGGGTTTAGGGTACATGGTTACGGGTTTGGGGTACAGTGTTATAGATTAAGGGCTAAGGGTTGGGGATATGGAGTTTAGGGATACAGAGTTAGGAGTTAAGGATTAAAGGTTTAGGGCTATGGGTTTAGAGTTAGGAGTTACGGGGTTGGGGTATAGGACTAAGGACTAGGAGTTTTAGGGTGTGTTTTTATAGGGTGATGTTAAGACTAGGGGCCAGATGTAGGTAGCCAAATACCGGTCGGTAACGGCCGATCTCGGCCGTTACCGACCGGTATTTGGCTTTTGTCATGTAGGTAGGTCGGAATTTACAGAATCGGTATATTTACCGATTCGGTAAATTTACCACTTTGGTATTTTTCCGAATCGGTAAATATACCGATTCTGTTAATCCATATGTAGGTGGCACAGTTTGCAGTGCCACAGGCCCTTAGGATTTCTTATTTTACCACCCAATCCTATTGAGTGGTAAAATACCGAATTCCAGTGTACGTGCACATCTGTGCATGTACACCTATGCCATGTGACACACAGACATGCCCTTAGGGCATGTCTGTGTGTCACATGGCACACAAGCCTGCAATTGGGGTGGTACAGGGTGTCAAAGTGACACCCCGTTCCCCCTGCCAGGATGGCTTCACGGCCCATAGGAATCAATGGGAAATACCGATTCGGTATTTACCGAATCGGTAAATACCGAATCTTACAGAATCGGTAATTGTAAGGTCCGTACACGAGAGACGACCGCCGGGAAACTACAGAGGAGGGATTGCCTGCAGTGGCAAACCACTGCGAAGGACACGTACCCGTTTCCTTCCTTTTCTGGCGCCACAAAGAATCCCCTCCCGGCTTTACGTTTTACTACAAAGCAAATAACAGACATAGTGTTATTTCTACATAAGAAAATTACCAGTGGGATAAGACAACTATTATCCTTATACTGCAACCGAACATTATGCCACACAGCATCTACTGTGGCATAATCCCCTAGTAAACCCATTGCTCGATACAGAGCTTTCAGAGGTCCAGACTTACTCCATCCACATATTGGTATCGGAGTGGAAGCCCTGATGAGTCGTGTGACTCAACCGCACACGACGAAACACGTGTCGGCGTTTGTATTATTTCAAGTCTGGAGAAAATAAACATCTTGCTGTGACAAGAGGACTTACATCAAAGAACCTGCTTCTGCGCTTCCTTTTGACTTTGGTCATTGTACCTTGTTGGAACATTCATAAATGTAGTTGCGAGAGCCTGGCTATGTACAGTTTGCAGTGCCACAGGCCCTTAGGATTTCTTATTTTACCACCCAATCCTATTGAGTGGTAAAATACCGAATTCCAGTGTACGTGCACATCTGTGCATGTACACCTATGCCATGTGACACACAGACATGCCCTTAGGGCATGTCTGTGTGTCACATGGCACACAAGCCTGCAATTGGGGTGGTACAGGGTGTCAAAGTGACACCCCGTTCCCCCTGCCAGGATGGCTTCACGGCCCATAGGAATCAATGGGAAATACCGATTCGGTATTTACCGAATCGGTAAATACCGAATCTTACAGAATCGGTAATTGTAAAATAAAAATTACCTTCATCTGCCTACTTCCAATTTACCTACTCTTAAATACCGAATCGGTATGATTCTGTATTTAAGAGTAGGTAAATCGGAATTACCTACATCTGGCCCTATATGAGGTTAAGAGTATGGGTAAGGGATTGTGGTAAAGTGGATTGAGTTCAGGGGTATTGAGTTTACAGGTTTGGCCAATTGGCTAAAGTTTTGGAATAATAATTTTATGGTATATAGTATTGTGGTTAGGGTTATATGGTAAAGGGTATAGAGGTTATAGGGTTTTAGTTAAATTTAAAAGGTAATGGGTAAAAGGTCAAGCATATAATGTTTATTATTTGGGATATGGGGTTAAGGTATTGGGGCAAAGTGTGAACTACTATGACTACAATTGCTAGTGTCACAGTTGGAAATGTGTTTAAAGTCTGTTGATGATTGTTAGTTGATTAAGACAAATGTTCGCAAAAAAATGGTCTATCAGTGCTAACAGTCCTAGGACTGTCTATGCTTGTTTATAGCTGTTATGCTTCACTCACTGTTAACTCATAGCTCTGGAGCAGCATGTTCCCAAACATTGAGATAGTTTTGCAACAAGACGAATTGTGGTCAGGGGATATTAATTAAACAATTTTGTTGATAGATACCTAAATGTCCATACCTAGGAAAATGATTGTACCTGTGCACTAGTTATGCAAGTTATAAATGAAAGTTCAATACATCCATACTAATGCAAGCCAAAGAACGTCAGGCTAGATCAGATATTTCGTTGAAACATGTTTTCATAATAGTTGTATGTTATGTCTTAGCAAGTTTCATACACTTAACTTCAATGGGTCTTTATTCAGCACTACTGAGTTTAGTTCCATAGAAAGGTTACCACTTCCCATTCATAACAGCATCTCAGAGAGGGAAGCGTCTTCCTGCTATCGCCATTTCTAATGTTTCTATTGGGGGATGAAGGGAGGGATAAGGGGAGGAAAGGGGAAGGGGGTTGTATTTTTACTTTCCTGCTGTTTTTGTCTTAATTTTGATTTTATACACATTTTTTCTTGTTTCTCTTTAACCAATGGCACTCTAATACAAATGTACATTCACAAAATGGTCACACTATGCAGACTCTTCCATATTGGGGTTCCATACTGTGTTTCATCAATTACACAAATCCACCATGCAATACTCAGAATCGAACAACGCAATATTATCTTAGATTTATTTTTCAGAATGAAAGGTATCCCGATTACACACTAAAAATGATAAACTGATGATAAACCAATAAAATCACTGATCATAGATCTCACATAATGGCAATATGACATCTTCATCACAACAAAACATTAGAATATTATCACTGAATTTTGAAGGCCTTAACCATCCGGTCAAAGGGACAACGATTTTTTACTACATCCATAATCAAATGGCAGATATTACTTTCCTTCAAGAGACAAAACTAGGTACCAACCTAGCTAACTCACTTAAAGGCCACCAGTTTACAGATGTGGTGTGTTCCACTGCAGCAGGCAAGAAAAATTGAGTCCTAACACTGATATCTAGGAAAGCCAGGATAGACTTTATCTCACACAAGCAAGGAAGAAAGGTCGTAACAAATATAACTAAATACAACTGTAATTTCTACATCGTTAACATGTATGCCCCCACAAATGACGAACCAGAGTTTTGGGATAAAATTGGGGAGCAAATCAATCTGAGCCCTGACACAGCCACACTTATACTGGGAGGGACTTTAACCTCCCTCTGGATCCTGACCTGGACAGGAACTCGAACTGCATTTTAGACTGAATAAGGCCCATAAAGCGCTCAGAAATCTTTGCAGTAAATTTAATATGATAGTCACATGGAGGTTGCAGAACCAGGCAGAAAGAGACTACACTTTTTACTCTTACCCAAATAGATCATACCCTTGCATCGATTATCTCCTGATTTCAGGGAACACAACCAGCAGAGTAGACCAAACAACTATCAAACCGAGAGTCATATCAGACCATTCCTGCATCACCCTAACTATTACAGACTCAACCCCAGCACTAAAAGAACCCCTGTGGAGATGTAATGATGATGTTCTAACTCCAACACAAACAAAACTCTCATTGAAGATGCGATTAAAAACAATCTGTTAGAGAACAAGGAAAACGAGAGTTTACAATGCACTGGATGGGAAGCTCTAAAAATTACGATTAGGGGAATTGTAATAAAAACTAAATCAAATATGAACAAAGAAGTCGATGGGAAGCTACACACATAAGAGAAGGAAATATCTGACCTAGGGAAGATGCACATAATCAAGAGTGACGCGCAGACACTAAACAAATTGTTAAACAACAAATATTAATACAATAAAAGATTAAATACTAGAGCAGGGGTTTGGATTAACAAATAGAAAAGTCTATGCATATGTGAAGCCAACATCTCTGGCCTCATTCCTAAAATTCAAAATACGGAAATACGTCATGTATTCTATCAAACATGACATAGGTACCATCCACACTAACCCACGCAAGATAGCTGATACGTTCCAAGAATTCAATCAAAGACTGTATGACACCATTACCAAACTGAACCATATGACCAATAAGAAATACCTAGACAAGATTTCACTCAATACCTTATCTGATCAAGAGATGAGCTCCATCAACAGTCCTATTACTTTATAAGAAGTAGAGACCGCTAATAACAAATTAAAATCTGGCAAAGCCCCAGGCCCAAACGGATATAATGCCACTTTCTTTAAAACATTTGCCATCCACTTAAGACAACCTCTCTTGAACCTATATTTTCACCAGCAGAGGCCACCATCACAGTTATTCCAAAAGAAGGTAAAGACCCTCACCTCCCAAAACATTATAAACCGATTTTCCTAATAAACCTTGACTGTAAAATATACACTATGATCCTGACTCACCAGGTGCAAAAACATATTGCTAAACCTATCCATCCTTTCGCAGGTAGGCTTCCTTAAAGATAGGCTCTCTAGTGATAATACTAGGATGTTCTGCCATGCAATAGAAAAAGTAAAGCTAATTGGTTACCTGACTGTCACTATCACCCTAGACCAGAGGTCTTCAAACTTTTTGATGCCGAGACCCCCTTGTAAAACCTTTTTAGGCGTAAGGACCCCCTTCCGACAAAAGTTTCTAGAAACTGGTACTCCTCATCATCAACTTTTGACAACCATAAATGTGCCTGTTAGACCTCATCACATCCCTCCATCATTCATCCACCCACACTTTCACACATCCATCCATCCACCCTTTCATCCTTCCATCCATACATCCATCCTTCATCCATCCACCCTTTCATCCTTCCATCCATACATCCATCCTTTACTCATCCACCCTTTCATCCATCCATTCACCCATCATTCATCCACCCATATTTTTACACATCCATCCATCCAGGATTAAGCGCAAGCATGATGCACAGCGTTGGTTCAGTAAATCATTACTTGACTCAAAACTTTCACTTCGGCAAATGGAGCGCAAGTGGAGAGCAGACTACTGTCCCATTAGGAAGCTCACATTTCTTACAGCACTCAAAGAGTATAAGCTGGCCATTCTTGAGGCCAAAACAAAATATTTCTCTGATAAAATACTGAACGCCACCAACAAGTCTAGGGAGATATTCTCCATTGTTGATGAGCTGGCAAAACCCGATCGGATCACTGTGACTCCCTCTTTCTCACAGTCTCTCTGAATGACTATTTTGTAGAAAAGATCGCCCTAATTAAGGCAAGCATTCTTCTACCTGACGCTGGTTTCTATACAGGTAGCGTGTCAAAAAACACGGCCTCATTTGTAACCTTTCCCCCAATTACATTGGAAATATTCATGTCTCTTCTCGGGAAGGTCCGTTCTGGTTCCCCTGCCGATTGCTGCAATGCCCGCATTGCCCGTGAAATCTTTTTTAGCCTCCCCGAGGTTCCCCTCTCACTCCTTAATAATTCCCTTGCATCGGGGATGGTTCCTAATGCTTTTAAATCTGCTGTTGTTTCACCTATTCTTAAAAAACCTGGAGCTGACCCTCAGGCTTTGAGTAATTTCCGTCCAATAACTTTGCTCCCTTTCTTGGGTAAACTTTTGGAAGCCTATGTAACGGGCTGTCTTGGTTCCTTTGTAGAAAATTCCCAGTTCCTTGATCAACATCAGGCTGGTTTTAGACCACGTCATTCCACCGAAGCTGTAATGGTGGCAGTCCATGACGAACTGAGAAAGGGGATGAATGCAAACCAACTTAAGCTGAACCCTGGAAAGACCGAGATTGTATTGACTGGGCCTTCGGCCAATCTTGGAGTTCCAACTATTGGCCGCTTTCGCTGGGCAGTGCTCCACGCCCGACGAGCTCAGTCAAGAGTCTTGGAGTTACCATCAGTGAGGACCTGACTATGAAACCACAAATAAATCGGTGCTTTCAGCCTGCTTTTTCCATCTCCGCCGCATCAGGAACATCAGCAGGTTCCTCACCCATGAGGCCCTGGTTCAGATCATGCTTGGGCTGGTCATGTCCCGTATTGACTACGGAAATGCGCTTTACGTGGGGATTCCCCTCTATCAATCCCGCCAGCTTCAGCTGATCCAGAACCAAGCGAACAGGCTGGTTTTTCGCCAGCCCAGGACAAGTTCACCGACGCCCCTCCTGAGGAGCTTGCACTGGCTCCCTGTGATCCAGCGCTGTCTCTTCAAGTTGGGTTGCCTTACTCACCAAGCCCTTGCTCAACAAGGCCCAGCTTTCATCTCTTGTCGTCTCGATCGATACATTCCACCTCGAGTCCTTCGCTCCTCGAGTTCTAATCTTTTATCGTCATGTCCGTTTAAACGGAAAAGACTGGGTGGACTGAGATTCTCTTTTCAAGCTCCCCTCTTTTGGAATTCTTTGTCCCCTGATCTTCGTCTTATTCCCTCTTACCTCAACTTTAGAAAGGCTCTGAAAACTTGGTTATTCTCTCAGGCCTTCGATTAGTTGTCTTCAGTTCTATTCCCTTCTATTCCAACTTTAGAGAGCCTCGTAGAATTCGGTCATCTTTCCGGAGCCCTCTATTGGTTGGTTTTCTGTTTAGGTTACTAATCAACTGCTGTTCTTCTGCCATCTAAAGCGCCAAGAAGCCGTTGGTGTACGTGCGCTTAAGAAATTTATTTTTTTCATTTCATTTCATCATTCATCCATCCACCCTTCCATCCATCCACCCATCATTCATCCACCCACCTTTTCACACATCCATCCATCATTCATCCATGCAACCTTTTATCCATTCATACATCCATAAGCCATCCTTCATCCATCCACCCTTTCATCCTCCCATCCATACATCCATCCTTCATCCATCCACCCTTTCATCCATACATCCATCCACCCACCCTTTCATCCATCCATCCACCCATCATTCATCCCCCCACCTTTTCACACATCCATCCATGCATCATTCATCCATGCAACCTTTTATCCATCCATACATTCATCCACCCTTTCATCCATACATCCTTCATCCGTCCACCCTTTCATCCTCCCATCCATACATCTATCCTTCACCAATCTATCCTTCATCCATCCACCCTTTCATCCTTCC
The DNA here is from genome assembly GCF_964261635.1 of Lissotriton helveticus. Lineage (NCBI taxonomy): Eukaryota > Metazoa > Chordata > Amphibia > Caudata > Salamandridae > Lissotriton > Lissotriton helveticus. Next base: position 480,295,915 of record NC_136063.1, on the reverse strand, counting down.
ATCCATACATCCATCATTCATCCATCCACCCTTTCATCCATCCATTCACCCATCATTCATCCACCCACACTTTCACACATTCATCCACCCACCCTTTCATCCTTCCATCCATACATCCATCCTTCATCCATCCACCCTTTCATCCTCCCATCCATACATCCATCCTTCATCCATCCACCCTTTCATCCTCCCATCCATACATCCATCCTTCATCCATCCACCCTTTCATCCTCCCATCCATACATCCACCCTTTCATCCAGACATCCATCCATCCACCCATCATTCATCCCCCCACCTTTTCACACATCCATCCATGCATCATTCATCCATGCAACCTTTTAGCCATCCATACATCCATCCACCCTTTCATCCATACATCCTTCATCCGTCCACCCTTTCATTCTTCCATCCATACATCTATCCTTCACCAATCTATCCTTCATCGATCCACTCTTTAATTCTTCCATCCTTCCATCCATCATTCATCCATCCACCCTTTCATTCATCCATCCACTCATCATTCATCCACCCACCTTTTCACACATCCATCCATCCTTCAGCCTTACATCCATCCAACCACCCATCATTCATCCACCCACCTTTTCTGTGCCTCTCTCATGGGGGGGGGGATCAGTATCTCTCTGCGTCGTCTTTCTTCTTCTTTCCCGCTCATGGGAGGGCATCTCTGTGTCTCCCTGCTGGGGGCGGGGGACGTGTCACGGGACCCACAGCTCCAGGTGCGCAACATCCATTGAACTCAAAGGGCTACACTACAGCTTGTTCCCCAGCCCCCCTCCCCAGCTCCCCCCAGCTCGTGTATGTGAGCCTGGCTGAAACAGCTTCAGGGACACACACACAGTCACACCCAAGTACTTGACAGGTCCTTAAAAGACCTTTTACTTGTTAATGAGGCATTGATGTTTTTCACACCTCGGTGTGAATTAGGCCTCCTCAGTGAGCACCCTTGATTAGCCCAATGCCAGGAACTGCACTCTGCAGAATCTGCGACCCCTTCACAGGACTCCACGACCCCCCTGGGGGTCGCGCCCCACAGATTGAAGACCACTGCCCTAGACACACAAAAGGAATTTGACACGGTTGACTGGGTATACTTATGAATGACACTAGAAAGGTTTAATTTGGGAGACACATTAATATGAATGATCATGGCATTATATCATGAACCCAAAGCTAAAGTCAGAGCGGTGGGTGACGCCTCCGCTTCCCTATCACTACAACAAGGGACCAGGCAAGGATGCCCTCTTTCCCTGTTACTTTTTCTTTTAGCTATAGAGTCGTTTCTTCAAAACTTGCGAGAAAATGTAGACATTTTCAAAGTGGCTGCCTATGCTGATGATGTTCTGGTAGTCTTGAGGGATGCTGAGACGGCTATCCCTGCTCCTATGAACACAATAAATGAATTTGCTGAAGTCTCAGGCTATATGCTTAATAAAGATAAGACAGAAGTTAAGCTGCTTAACTCCCTGTGTGGTAGGGACATTCTGGGGGACACGGCCTGGCATGGAAACCAGGACCAATTTAAATATCTGGGCCTGTTATTTACTAATGATCTTAAAACTACACTACAAGAGAATGAAAACTCTACACTTAAGAAAATCCCTAAACTATTAAACGGATGGTCATCAAGGAGGAGTTGGTCTACCAAACTTTAGGAATTAGCAAACGGCCTGCCTCTGCAAACAAGGGGTGGCTTGGTTTTTAGAAAGCCCAGGCTATCGCCTTATGGCTGGAAATAGAAGCAAATGTAATTAAAGGTATACCCCTTCCCACCATCATGACTGTGCACACGTCTATCCTACAACATTCCAAATATATTATCCAGAACACAAAACAGGTGCTCCCATGCCTAGAAGTACACTCTAGTATTAAGCTCGACAAATCTAACATGGCTTCAGTCTGGTATAACCCCAAACTAAGAATATATGGCAATCTAATAGTCTGGCAGGACTGTTCAAAGAAATGTATTAATTTTATCCAACATCTGTATAAGGACACCTCTTTTAAGACCTTCGCTGAGCTACAAGTAGAAAGGGATTTGGCTAACATAGACATACACACGTTTCTGAAACTTAAAGTCCAAATAACTGAACAACCTATAAAACCGCTTTGTCCCTCACTACCCCTCAAGTTTTCGTAGCCACTCGAGGGTGGTCATACGGTGTCAAGCATACATAAACTACTGCTGTCTAAACCATGTAAGAACCTTACGGTCAATGAAAAGAAGTGGGAAGCAGAATTCAACACTAAATCTGTTGAGTTTGCTTGGGAACACACACATATGACTCCCTTTAGGAATACAATCTCGCCCACACTCTCTCAAGCAAAATATATGATTATAAATAGAGCCTACTGGACACCAGCTAAACTCCACAAACTTAACCTCATCTAATCACCCCAATGCTGGACCTATAGCTCACATGTGGGAGACCTACCACATATGCTATATCATTGCCCGATCTTTCAATCTTTCTGAGTTAGGGTGTACGATAATATAACACATACTCTGCACATCAGACCAGCCAGAGAATTCTCATATATTATGCTAGGATACTTGGACCCACAAATACAAAACTTCAATGAACTACGTGATTTAAGGGGAAGGTGTATCAAGCCTTTTGCGATTCGCAAAGGCCAGAATTCAGCGAATTTCGGCCTTTGCGAATCGCAAAAGACTTTTTTGCATTTGTTAATATGTATAAAAAATCGCAAAATAAGGAATCGCAAAAATTAGCGATTCCTTATTTTGCTTAAGCATTTAAGGAATCGCAAATTTTGGGATTCCTTAAATGCGATGTATGTAGGTATTAGAAATTGCGAATATGGGTTAAAAAATCGCAAATTACCACCAACTTGTAGTTGGTGGTAATTTGCGATTTCTTTTAAAAATGCCCTATTTGGCATTTGTGAAGGTGGCAAGTGACGCACATACATGCCCATAGGGCATGTATGTGCGCCCGTATGCACACACATGTACATTTAAGGGGTGCAGCAGGGTGTCTTTGAGACACCCCTGCACCCTTGAAATTATTCTCAATTTGCGATTAGCAAATTGCGAATCGCAAATTGAGAATTATTTCACAATCATTCCTATGGGCCTCCTGGCCCATAGGAATGCATGGGAAATTATTCCTTAATTGCGAATTCGCAAATTGCAAATTCGCAAATAAGGAAGACTAAGAAATCGCTAAAAAATAGCGATTTTCTACATACATTACAGTATTTAGAAATCACAAAATGGAATCTTGATACATTTACCCCTTAATGCTTACCCTGGCGTGCAAAATATTCCTGGGTAATTGGAAGAACTTTAAACTAATCTAATTCAAGGTGTGGCATGAATGACTAATCGTTTTGAGAGGTGCTGACAATATTGCTCTACAACTCTCCCCGTGGCGTCCAGCCCACAGAAAAATTTGGAATTCTATGGTTTCACCCTCCTTTATTTTAAACCACCATAACAGTCTTTAATATACAACTAGCCAAGTGGCCTATACTATGACTACCAGATACTATCTGAATGAAGCATTCTACACTTCTCAAATGCCCATCACAGTTTCCCCTCAAGTGCGCCTTCTGATCAACAGGGCGAGCTATTGGTTTTACTACTATCTTACTTTATAGCAGGATCTAATTTCCTTTTTTTTCTTTTTCTCCTATATAGCCACATTTGCAGGTCATGCTTACACTGCATCACAAAGTAGTAAGATATTAGATATTTTGAAACTGGCAGTTGTATTACTGGACATGTTATTCATTATGTCACTGATTTAATTGTTAGTTGATCTGGCACCTCACGTATGACTTATCTTTGACACAACTTCTGTAGAATGACAGATGTGAACACCAGTGCACACCTGTTTTTTTCTTTTCTTGTTTATGTTCACTGTTTCCATCTTTCTTTTGTGTTGTATTCCTCTAAAATTCTGAATTAAAATGATTTGAAATAAAAAAACGACAATTTCAACGTGATGCAACGAGAAGTGTTAACAATTAACTGGTGCTCTCTGTTAGGAAAACCTTGAATTAATAAGATGCAACCTTAAGTACATATGTACTTTACAAAACATTACTATAATTTACAATTCTGTTCCACTTCAATGCAGAACAAACACATCACACAAAGCTATTAAACACCCACACAACTGAAGATAAAATGCAATATGCAATTAAGAACAATAATACAAAGAGAGGGCAAATTAACACAGATGGGTCGTGCTATTTGCACCTGCTAATCCACTTTGCGTTCGGCCAGGTCAAGTATGTTACAGCAGAAGAGCGGCAGGTATCACCTGAGGTGGGAATACTATGTTGGAATGTCATCACTGCTATTTCCAGTTTGATGACACTGTTATATCAGCCGTTTTTGATAGTTGAACGTGTTGCACATTTCTGCCTTGCATGTGTGACTCACTGACGGTACGTGATGACCAAAAGTCTAACTGCTGGATGATACAACTCTTTTACTGTCCTATTTGTGAGGTCAGCGTGACTTTCATGTTCCACACTTCTCTTTGACCTTTTTGCCTCCCGCTTCCAAGAACAGATAGATAAGTATCCCTTTACGAATGACATCGTCCTACTCTCCTCCGCACCGCATCATTCTGTTTACCAGAAGGGTAGTCATTCTGCTAGGCTCACACACGACCGCATCACCTCAATTGGTGAATTGGAATCTATTCATACACCCTACGCCAGAATCAAACACTTCCATTTTTGTTCTCCTTTGCCTTTCTTTTCTCAGAAGATCATATTTTTGCCTTTTTAACACCCGGATTGTTTTATACTTAATTGTACTTATTCCCAGCTATATCATTCAGCGGTTTTCCTTAAGATGCCTTATGCATAATTTAGTTTGTTTACAATTATTACAGCAACTAGTCATTTATTAGAAAATGGACATTTGCAATACCGTTTCCATGCACTTTTGACTTCTGTAGCCATCTGTGAGGATTGCTTATTTAAGACGTACTGCTGAGCCGATCAAAATGCATGGGATGTAGTTAGCCTGGCAGGCAGATAGATATATTAGATAGTAAGATAGGTAGACTGACAGACAGCCAGGTAGATAGACGGACGGACAGATGGATGGATGGATTGAAAAAAGTTCTTGAAAAATGTACATAGACTTTGTATGATTGCTGGTGAATTCCTTCTCTGCTGTTTTACAATCTTATGCTATAATCTCATTGATCTTCCTTGATGGTCCAGAGTTACATAAATAAATACATGCATTAATTCCATCACCGTTTTCTGTGGCTGTAGGCAGCAATATTGTTCTCATTTATTTATTTTCTACAGTGGTGGCTAATAAGGCACTTTAGATAACCATAATATTATGCAGGGAGATATTTTGAGCATAAAAGACAAAGATAAGCTTTGTCATTTAAGTGAAGATTTATCCATAGAGAAAAGAAACGATTGGTGTGAACGCAAAGACTTTCATCAGTTCCGCAATAGTTGAAATACACGAACCTTGGATTTTTAACAAAATACACCACAGGTTGGTTGGATCCAGACATCCACAGCAAGAGGTCCAGTCTGTAAAGGGAGAACTTGACAAATAATGCTAGTGTGATTGAGACCGTTTGAATTTTAGGGGCATATTCTCAAGGACTTATCGCTGAGTTATCGGCACTTTAGTGCAACAAAAGTGGCGAAAGAATTATATCCCCATTCTCAAGCTGGTGCAAACTGCCGATATCGCTAGTTTACCAGCGAAAGCTTCCGCAAAAAACATCGCCATGGATGAGAGCTACAACTAACGCTAACGTTATACAGAGTAGGCATTCCCATGCAAAAAAACACGAAAACACCACTTCGCCATATTTTCAACGACCAGCCAGATCTGTGATCCAAAAAGAGGCAATAAGGCGCGTTAGCAGCAGGGATTTAACACCTGCCTTTTACTGGTGTTAAGCAGGATGACTACCTGCAGTATGAAAGGGAGCTCAGACCAGAGCCAAATCTGAAGACCAACACATGTCATGGAGACATTGATCATGCAGCTCGGAGATCCAAGAGGGCCATAACACCCACTGCTACCACCCCTATGCCCCCTGGACTACCCCCCAACCGAGCCAGCGCAGGACAGGACAGCTGACGTTTCGAAAACGGCATGGGCCCTCAGCCACACAATAGCAGAATGTGGGGAGAGGTGGGAACCAAGTATGTGTGAAGGAGGTAAGTCACCCATGAAAAAGAATGCACACCTCTGCCTCCGGCCTACACTGCGGTCAGCAGGACTCACAATTCAGATCGAGTCGCGATTGCAGATGACTCAGTCCAGTAGGCAAAAGGTGTCCCTAACTCTGTGCACCACAAGTAAACACCATGGGGCTGTGGGCCCCTGCTGACCTCTGCCTCTGGCCTTCACTGCGGTCAGCAGGACTCACACGCATCTAATCCATTCCTGACCTTCACTGATGACGCATCATCACAGGCTGCACATCCGCTGAGCCCCACAGGTGCCACTAACTCTGTGCACCACATCCCATGGACCCTTTATGATTGCGTAACGTGCTGCGGATGCAACAATGTCACCTCAGGCAGTGTGGAAGACCTGGGACAATGATGATGAAGATGAGGCAGGTGTAACACACCCCACTGCAGCTGCAGCAGGAATATCCCGAAGGGACACAATCATTGACAATTTCTTCACATGAGCACGCTCAGCTCTGGTGCTCCTACCTCAATGCACCACAAGTCATGGCCCCTTCTGATGATAAACAGCCTTTAGGGCGCGGCTGCTGCTGCGCATACCATTACTTTGCAAGCGTTACTACGCTTGCGATGTTACAACGCGTACCATTAGTACGCAAGTTGTTACATCGCAAGCGTTGTTACACGCATGGAAGTAATGGTATGCTTGAATCGAAAACGATCCACATCGTTGTAAGGAAACTGAGGCTGTTTCCTCACAACGACGTGCACAGCCCATCGGAGACGACGTGAGAAAGGTTCCAGGAGGAGAGAGGAACCACGAGGAGAGTGAGGTAAGTGTTGTGTTTTTGTAGTGTAGGGGGTTGTGCTGGGAGTAGTGTTAGGGTTCAGGGTAGTGTTGTGTTTTAGTAGTGTAGGGGGTTGTGCTGGGAGTAGTGTTAGGGTTTAGGGCAGTGTTGTGTTTTTGTAGTGTGGGGGTTGTGCTGGGGGTAGTGAGTTAGGTCTTAGCGTAGAGTAGGGGTCATGCTGGGAGTAGTGTATTAAGGTTCAGGGTAGTGTTGTGTTTTTGTAGTGTAGGGGATTGGGCTGAGAATAGTGTTAGGGTTCAGGGTAGTGTTGTGTTTTTTGGGGTGTAAGTGGGTTGTGCTGGGGGTAGTGAGTTAGGGTTTAGGGTAGAGTAGGGGTCATCCTGGGAGTAGTGAATTACGGTTAAGGGTAGTGTTGTGTTTTTGTAGTGTAGGGGATTGTGTTGGGAGTAGTGTTAGGGTTCAGGGTAGTGTTGTGTTTTTTGTAGTGTAAGGGAATTGTGCTGGGGGGAGTGAGTTAGGGTTTATGGTAGAGTAGGGGTCGTCCTGGGAGTAGAGTATTACGGTTCAGGGTAGTGTTGTGTTTTTGTAGTGTAGGGGGTTGTGCTGGGCGTAGTGTTAGCGTTTAGGGTAGTGTTGTGTTTTTGTAGTGTAGGGGGCTGTGCTGGGGTAGTGAGTTAGGGTTTATGGTAGAGTAGGGGTCATTATGGTTAAGGGTAGTGTTGTTGGTGGGTTTTGTAGTGTAGGGGGTTGTGCTGGGAGTAGTGTTAGGGTTCAGGGTAGTGTTGTGTTTTTGTAGTGTAGGGGGTTGTCCTGGGAGTAGTGTTAGGGTTCAGGGTAGTGTTGTGTTTTTGTAGTGTAGGGGGGTTTGTGCAGGGGGTAGTGAGTTAGGGTTTAGGGTAGAGTAGGGGTCGTGCTGGGAGTAGTGTATTAGGAATCAGGGTAGTGTTGTGTTTTTGTAGTGTAGGGGTTGTGCTAGGAGTAGTGTTAGTGTTCAGGGTAGTGTTGTGTTTTTGTAGTGTAGGGGGTTGTGCTGGGGGTAGTGATTTAGGGTTTTGGGTAGAGTAGTGGTGTGTAGTGTTAAAGGTTTCAGTGTAGTGTCGACTTGTATGTGAAGTGTAGGGGCATGTACGCATAATAGTGGTTTGCGAAGTAATGTTCTGCGCATTAAAATATATTTGCTATATTTTGAAGGCTTTTGCAAAGTAATGGTTACCGAAGTAATATTATGCGTACTAATGCCATTTGTGATGTAAAAACATCGCACTAATAGCATGCGTGCTAATGGCATGCTAAGTACCGTCATACATTCCTTCTGATTGAATATTGGGTGACCTCTGTACTTGCTCCTACTACCTCCATGATGCTATGCAGTTGTTTGTGTTATGTTGGTGTTTTCTGTTTCCGCTTTAATAGTGATCACTGTTCAAGTTGTTGCCAGGACCAACCACTGCCCGAGGGCTGGCTTACACTCACCCCACACCCATCCAGCACAGGCGTCCCTGGATATGTGATCCTGGTAATATAAATGGCCCGGGCGCTCGTGCCCATATCCAGTTCTACTACCTATCCAAGTGTGTCCGTGTGGTCATTAGGTATGAATGATGGCTCCGGGCCCTACCACATTGCATTATGCTGTGGACAGCGGATGCAACCATGTCACCTCAGGCAGTGGGTAAGTGTTTGGACATGTAGCTAATTTGTCCCCCCTGTAAGTGACAATGTTGCAATGTAGCATACACCTGGAGGGCGGGCTCGCACGAACGGTGAATGAAGAAGCGCAATACCGCTCAGGGTCCAGGTTCATACATGCCAAGTGTTGTGTGTATCTGTATTGCCGCAGCAGGAGTCAAATGACACATTAGCATGGCCAGTTCAGCCAGGCATGTACTCTACATCTGTGTCCGCCCTATCCTTTCCATAGGCCTTCACTCATGTGGCCCACCAGCTGCAATGGCCAACATCACAGTGTTGTTGTCAGGCTTGTGGACATGCGCAGACAGGCATGAGAATACTGTGCCATAGAAGGGCAAGTGATGCTATTGCGCAGCGCATGTATGTAAATGGTTTGGGGGGAGGGAGGAGCAGCTGTGAGGCAACGTAACACACAGTGATGCTGTTCATATGCCGCATGCAAGATATGTCAAACATGAATCACAAAGTTGCACACATCCCAAACCCCACCCCCAACAAGCCACATTACATTTCCTGAATGCAAGCAGATGAAAAACTAACATTAGGGATGAAAGCTCCTTTGTTTGAACTATCAGGCGGGAGCACATCTGCACCTCTGACCTCGGAATTGCATGTGCCCGGCACCCCCTGACAGATACTATAGCAGCTGAGGACGACTCCCACACTACGCACAGCCAGACAAAGGAACAACGTATACACACCCCACAGACAGAAGTCCTTGCTCAAAGTTATCTTGCATGGAATGGCCTACACACTTACTGCCACACCATTGCTGCGTACAACCGTTGCACACTAAAACAACTCATTGATCCGAGCTGTGGCACTCATCCACAGAACTGGCGCAGGTCAGAACAGTGCTGCTTCAACCAGAGCCACTGACTCAATGGCATAACATCCCAGACACATGCACAACCCCTGTCACATGGAACTGTACCGTGCATGTGCTACATTTACTGGGGGCACTGCCATTGGCAGTGATGTGGATCAGTTACTGGCTAAGCTTCCGCCTTGCCAACTTCACCTGCGTTCAGCCTGTGTTGCATTGTCGATCATGCATATACGAGTGGTGCATGGATGTCTGCCTATCCAACAGGACGAACTGGATTTTCACATGTGTGTGCGTCCCCTGTTGGCACACGACCAGGAGTGTCACTGTGATACCCGTTTATGGGATGCCTTGATACTGGGCATAAATGCTGGCAGCTGGACCTTGGAGATTGCACAAATCCTCGTGTGCAGTGACCACGTTGAACCGCTCCCCTATTGGGTTGTAGTGCAAGTTGGTGAAAGGGGGTGGACGCAGCACATCTGTCCGGACCTGCTAATGGATGGACTTGCCGTCCTGTTTGATGAAGTCGACAACGACCTCATGTTGGAAATATTAGCTTATGAAGCTGCAATAGCTTTCATGGATGAGTAACTACATACCTGCAGCCACAACAGATAGGAACACATTGCACATGTGCCGACACCGTGTTGCATCTTGGAGATCTGGTCACATATCCCACGACATGCTATTCCATACCACTGATACCCTAAAGTTTGCCCTTGATCAAGGCAGGAAGGCAGTACTGATTCTGTTGGACCTATCGGCGTCGTTCAGCACTGTATCTCATGATATCCTGGGAGACAGATTGGAACACAGAGGAATTAAAGACAAGGCCGTGGTCTGGATTACATCTTTCCTAGATAAAATGCATCAGATTGTTACACTTGGTAGTTACAAATCAGGAGAGAAGTGGTCCCCCAGCGCTCTTCCCTAAGCCCTACCTTGTTTAACCTTTACATGACACCACTTCTCTCTCTGATAGCCACTTTTGATATTGAGTCAATTGCATACGCCGATGACAACCAGCTGATCCTCACTCTGGACAAAAATTCCTCAGCGGCAGAAGAGAAGTTCCTTCACTGTCTCACTGCTGTAATGAATTGGATGAAACAAAGTCACTTTAAATGTAATAGCTCCAAAACCAAAATTATGTTGTTTGGATAGTGCAATGTATTTAGACCCTACCAATGGTGGCCCTCGGACTCTGATGCCCCACCCACAACGGCTGATACAGTAAAAAACCTAGGGATAAAATTCAACCCCACACTATCGTTTCACAAGCAAGCACTTGCCACTGCAGGCATGTGTTTCCAAATCATTAAAACCCTCCAACATTTTTTTGACCTACTCCCGCTGCCTGCTAGGAAGACTGTTGCAGTGGCCCTAATTCTATGGACTAATGCAACAGTCTCTATGCGGGAACAAAAAAAAGGTTGTGAAAAGGTTACAGGTGGTCCAGAATTCTGCAGCAAGATTGGTACTCAAGCTCCCTAGGGACTCTCCCTCAGCTGCAGAACTTAAAACGCTTCACTGGCTACCGGTTCACTAAAGGTTTCTCTTTAATATCCTAACCATTACTTACAAGGCCATAAGCGAAACTGGACCAGAATATCTAAGATCCAACATCAAGCCCAAGCCATATAACACCAAGCGGTCCACTTCAGAAAATCTACTAACTGTCCCCAATTTCAAATTGAACACACGCGGGGGGGAGGGGGTAAGTCTATGGTGGTACTAGGGACAAAAGCCTGGAATGTCCTACCACTCAGCTGAGGCACACACATACAGAACTCACCTTTAGGAACCTTTCTCAAAACATGGATCCCCAGATCATCTAGCGCTATCTCTGATTTAAAGTTTCTCTCTAAGCCACCCTTTTTCTTCTCTAATACATCACCAGATGCCCCTTTTCTTTCCCCTACGTGCCAAGATACTCCTTGGAATGAACGTTGCGCTATATAAAAAACCCTTTCTTTCATTCATTCATTCCCATGGCTGCATTTGCCTGGACTCCGAATACATGAGTGGACAACAACGCGGCTTGACACAGACCTGTGAAAGGTGAGGCACTCCCCCGGAGTTAACAGTGGCGGTTGGCAACGTTCCTCATTCTGACATACTACTGCATTGGTCTGCATTTTGTGGCACTTAGCTTTCCCGTGCTGACACGCATATGGTAATAAAGTCTTCGCACCTTAACTTGTATTCAACTGTGATGAGTGTTGATTTGAATGACAATGTGTGTCTCAATGCCTATCTGGGTCACGCCCATACCTGGGTATTGATAGCATTACCCAGGGAGTACCTTTTTGTGGAGTCACTGTTCCTACATTCATCCATACTTTCATTCTTGATTAATCATGGCCATGACACATCTGTGTGAGTTGGAATGTTTTATTCACATTCAGTGGAGTGTTGAAGCTGGACCAGTAAAGGGCCATGCATACCCCACTTTACATTGTTGGCCCGTGGAGTGCCAGCCAGAGTCCTTTTGGGATTGACAAGTTCATAGGGAGTGGAAGACTACAGTCCACAATGTGATTGCTGTGTTATTGGTAACCAAACCAAATATGGTAGTCCATGTCGAGGTCCAAGGTGAGTGCCACTCCGTGTATAGGGGGACAGTGGGAAATGTTATTCCAGGGCATGATGCAGAGGGCAGAACCAAGCTGGACCCGGCCATAAGGCGGAGATGAATGCTACCACTTCATTCTTACCACAAAGCCAGATTCATCATCATCTTCGTCCTCTGATGTGTCAGGTGCCTCACATGCAGGTGGGGGCATTTTGTATGCATCATTGTGAGACAGTGACACATCAAAGGCTGGAGATGGAATGTCTGCCGCACTGTGTGGCACTGACACTTCAGAGGGAGGAGATATGGATGGAGTGGTAGCACCAGCATCCATCCACACCAGGCCTTTGGTGGCAATGCCATGATGAGGATCTGCAGGGCATGGAAGATCACAGCTACATCTCGCTGGTGTGCAGCCGTGGCAGCCATTTGTGAGGCTTGCATCCGCTCCATGTTCTCCATGATCATTCGCATGAGACGCAACTCCTTGGTGACATCGCTGGGGCCACTCTGACTAAACAGTTGTTCTTGGCACAGAGTCATGACTCCAGCGATGTCAGCCATGGCTTGTTGTAGAGCAAGGAGCGGACAGTGGGTGTCCGTTAGGGACTGTGAGTGGTCCCTGATGTGACTTAGACACCCACATATGGCATCTAGTTTGGCTGCCATGAGGTCGTACCCAACCCACAGCTGGTCTGACATCTCCACCTGGCACCCTAACACACTGCGTTGGAAGGCCATATGTTGGTCATGGGGGTCGTAGGAGACAGCCGTGATGGTGGGTGCTTCCTGCTGTGTGGTCTGTGCAGGGGGTGGGGTCTCATGGATGCAGCTGGGCTGCCCTGCTCCTGGGGGTGGGGTGCCGGTGCTGTCCCTGAGCTGTTGGAGTGCGTCGGTGTAGATGTTGGGGAGGTCCTCTTCATCATCAGTGCTGAGTTGTTGGGTCTGCTCTGCAGGAGGTGTTGATTCTTTCTCTTCAATGTGAAGGGGAAATGCAGATTGACATTGTGTTCACATGTATGTTCACGCATTGTACAAGTTTACTGTCAGACTGCATGGCAATGTACATTGTGAATGTTTATAAGGTGACTCCTATTTGAAGCCGGACACTTGGCATTTCTACGCCATCAGGGATGTGAGGTTGAAGTTGTACATTGTCATCTCTCAGTTTCCTGCTGTGCCAAATGCGAATGGAGATGTTCTAAACACAAGCGGCAGCAGTTGTGCCCTCTGTTCTGTTGTGAAAGTGTTGAAGTTGTACCACATTGTTGTCACTGTTGGGGTGCTCTGCATCTTAGGTATGTGTGCTGCATTGTGGGTCAGTTGCCCTTCGGCTCTGATTTGGCTTGCCCTTATCACTTTCAAGCGGTGTGCCTTTCCCTTCAGTGCTGATACAGTGCTGAGATGTTGCAGACTTGCGTATATTGGGCTCTTGGTTGAAGTTGTGACTCTTGGGCATGGTTTGTCCGCAGATGTGCTATACTTACTTGTGCATGTGTGCCATTGTGCCCATCTCCCCCGTCCCCCTAGTCCTGTGTCATTACTCACCCTGTTGCTGTTTGCTCAGGTCTTGTTGTGCAGTGTCCGGCCCCCCAACTACTACCACCATCTCCCCAATGCTGGTCCCAGGCTGGTCCTCCGTGGGGGTTGTGGGGTTGTGGTTGTCCTCTGTACTTGATCCTGCAAACTCCATGGTGCTTCGCAGTTGTATGTGTTTTGTTTGTGTTTTTTGTTGCAGCTTTGATATGGATTTTTCCCGCCTGACTTGTGGGACTTGCAGGCGTGGCGCTGCTGCTTATTGCTGAATTTTTTATTGCAGTTAGGCCCATTGCAAACTTTTCCACGTTCATATTTTTATTGCAGTCCTAGTGATTTTATCGTAGACATTTGATGCGTTATTGGGAGACTATCACATGTTACCGCCGTGTTGTGAATAGGACGTTAACACAGAGTTATTTTCACGCGATAGACGGTGATATGAAAGATTGCGTTATTCGATTCTGCCGATGGTTATCGCACGTTCTTGAGCATATCCCCTTTAGTATTTTAAGAGGGAAATCATTCTTGATCTTTAACTCCTTCAGACTCATGAATGGTTGGTTAGAAACTGGATGTATTAGTCTATTGGATTGTATGTCAGGCAGCAGACCTTAAACCAAATTCTATCTTCAATCAGATGCCAAAGATGTTCTCTCACAATGGATGAGACCTATTAAAACCTTTTAGTGTAAGAGATAAACTCTTAACTCGTAGAATGGTTTTACAATTGGTGAGAGCATTCAGCAGAATACCTGCGAGAAAATGGGTTGTTGTTTGAGTGGAGTGCTAACCCTGCTCAAGTAACTGCCACAATCTGTGTTAGGATGAATGACTAAATACACAAACTAGCCTTTGCTGAACCCTCTAGTAGCTTTGCACAAAATCAAATAGGCTTAACTGAGTGGCAATGTGTAAAGAATGTATGCAGCACACAAACATCAATAAAGTGAAAAGACAATGCAAGAAAAATTCCACACCTATTTACAAAAATAGAGTAAATGTAAAAAAAATATTAAACTCTAAAACAACAAAAATCCAAACAGTCGAACTGGATTTATGATTTTTTTAAACTGTTAGGTAAAAACTAGTGCCTACAAGATCAAAGCGCCCACCATGGATATCTAGTCATGGGAGACTGGGTCAAAGATGAAAAATATGGCCGACCGCGATGGATTGTGAGTCGGATACAAAAAGTGGATTAGGCGCGGTCGATGCTTACCTTCGGACTTGAAAGAAATGTAAGCAAAAAGTTTCTTCAGAAGGTAGAAGTTCAATGGAGCAAGACTTCAAAAGGTGTCCAAGGATGGTGCGTTATCGGGAAGCTGCTGGACGAAGTTGCAGTGAATATTTCCATGTTTGGACTCAGGGCTTGATTACGGGTTTGGCTGTCTTGCAGCGGGCTGACATGCCAATGCCCAGCTGCAAGACCGCCACTCCCGTAGTCAGACCGCTCGCCAGATTATGAGTTAATTCTGTGCAGAGTGTCCTGCTGGGGCAGTCCAATGGAGGTGCGTATCTAAGGCACATAGGTGTGCCTAAGACATGCACTGCTGTGAGATCGCCACAGCCCATTCCTGCTCAGAAAGAAATGCACAACATTGTGCATTTCTTTCTGTGCAGGAACAGGGGTGCAGAAATACAGATGGGCCATGCACCCCCATGCACAAGGATGATAGGGGGCCCTGTTAGGATCAATTGAGTTTCCTCACCACCACCCTTTTCAAGGCCGCTTACCTCCATGAAAAGGAGGGCAGTGAGGAAACTCATAATATGCTTGGCTGTGCCACAGCGGCACCTCCAGTATATTGAAGCCTCAGACTGCTGCGCCACCCACGCGGGATCCCTGGTAGTTGCGACAATCTGGTGGTGGTCCCACCTCCGCACTTTTAATATGGCAGTTGAACCACCAGTGCGACGGTGCTCAGACCGCCATCACAGCTATGGTCATAGCTGAAAATCTACAGTGGGTTGAGGCTGGAGGCTGTAGTCGATGATGGCTCCATGAGACTGAATAACCCTTCTGCAAAGGACAGCTGAACAGGATTTGCTGCTGTAGAGAAGAAAGTAGAGGGAGCTACTGCACAGTCAGGCTGACCAGTAATGCACCTTGGGGAGATAGATAAGCAGTTTGGCCCAGTCTCTTGTTGGTTCTCAGAGCAGTTTTTAGCTAAAAAATGTTTAAGGGCCTTATTATGAGTCTGGCGGTCCAGGGTCCACCAGACTCATGGTGGCGGTCTCCCGACTCCCCATTACAACTAGGGTGGTCAGGCCATTCCCTGGCGGTTGCACAGCGTTCCTGAGGCCGCAATATGCTTGGCAGGGCAAGCATAGTATGAGTTACCTCACTGCCACACTTTTCATGTCCATGAAGCCTTTACATTCCATTTTACTTTTAATTAAGCACTATCTGGTTCAGCTTTTTTCCTCTATTTATTCATTTGAATGCCCCACCTCAAGTGGGGCAACCACTGCTTCACATTGGGGACTGAGATAATGCTTCATGGACGTCATCGCACCAGCCGCTCCCCACTCCTAGGACTCTAGTGTATTAGGTGCAGGAATGGACCTCTTGGCCTCTCTCCCTCTTGTTTTACTGTGGGTGGGGATCATGATGTGGTGAGCTCCTGCACATGCAGACAAGGGTGTGGAGAGCTGGAGAGGCTGTATCCTACCCTGGGAGCCTTGTTTCAGGAAGTGCATACCAGTTCAAAGTACCTACAGGGTGATGACCTCCATGGAGTGCAGAATTTGGAGTACGCATTATCTAAAAAGATATTCTCACCTACTGAGCACTGGCCCTCTCTGGAGGCTATTTGCTCTGGGAGCAGCGAAGCACCAGAAGCTTTGACTGGCTGGTCCCTGGGGCCCATTTGGGATCTCTGGCACGAGTGTAACCAACAAATGCTTACCTCATTGGGCCATTTATGATGGGGATTTGGCTCCAGCCATCAATATGGTTCATTTTAGGCCTCCTGGTTACAAATTCTTGGAGCAAATTCTTGGAGAATTTAACTGCTTTCCCTGATTAAAGCGAGTACTGGATTTTGACTGCTCTTCCTCTGATTAAAGAGAGTTCAGGGTGTGCCCTTCTACCTTTTAGGCCCTTAGAGACAGAGACTGTTGATACCCAGGACCTGCTTCTCTGGCTGAAATCCTGGTACTTCTCCTAGGCCCAGGGTTTTTGTCAGTAGAAGCCCACCCTCCCTGTCTGCATTTGCCAGACCATATGCCATCCTGTCCGCATGCAAGTCACATGTGTGTACATCAGTTCTATGGAAACCCTCTCCTCTAGGAATTCTAGCAGGGCACTCTACTACTGCCCCTAAGAGAGGGTAGTGTCATTGACTCTGGATACGCAGGTTAATCGAGTCCAGGTTAGTACCAGTACAGACTGTTTCACTACTTCAGATAGGGGCCCATCCATGAGTTATACTTCAATTATGAATGCTGCATATTCCAGCTCTTCTCTGAGTCCCCAGTGTTATTAAACTATCTATGAAGAATAAATGGTGAATTGGTTGTATTAAAGAAACCTCTCTGTCCCTGCAATTGATCACAAACACTCTGACAGTACATATTCTGGCAAAACATTGCAATAATGCAAATTATATAAATACATTTATTTTGGGGGAGAAAAAATCCCAACATTTCAAAGCGTTACAATTTTGTACAATTTATTTTTCTCCTTAGCACATAACTTAAAAAACAAAATTGTATGGTCGTATTGAAAAGGTTATCAAGTTTTTTCAGTACTCTTTTCCGAGCATCAGTGTTGTTACAATCAATGGGTTGGGATAGGAGTATGGATGCAAATTGCATATGAGGATTGTTACAAGAGATAGAGGGTCAATCCAATTACAGCATCAGAGATCAGAGACAACTATTTATATATAAACATCCATAACCAAATTATTTGAAAGTCTCTTGAAGCTAAATATGTCACATCTAATCAGGGGCATAGCATACATTGGTGCAGCAGATGTAGTGCACTGAGGCTCAGAGGCCTGAGGGGCCCACTGAACCCTGAATATTGCTCTACTTCACAGTTCAAGCAGTGGTCCCCTTTCCTCCTTTGCACACATCACTGGATCTGGTTGCTGAATAGCATTGCCTCCTTGTCCATAACAGTGGATTACCATGTTGGTTAGTGGCATCTGGCCCTCAATAAAACATGATTCTAATTTAGGGGTCCTCACCATACAGAGTGTAGTTACACTTGGTGATCCTGTGGTTCACAGGGGTCATGTTTGGTTTTCTAGCCTGGCATACCCTGCACCTGTCTATTCAGATTGCTCATACTAGCATAATGTGATCTCTATGTTGGATCATGCTGAAAGTGCCCTTTGCTCCCTGGATCTCCTTGGTCCAGTATCCTGGAAAATGAACTATCTTTTCATATGGTACAAAATTAATACTATACATAACAGTATTTTGTAAACTGTATCTAGATTTTTGTCATACATACCCAGTTATTGCTGTCTCCTTCCTGTCTATTGCTCTATGTGATGATCAAGAATTATTCATCCTTTAAGGGAATGTTATGCTTCTATGGCTAATCTCGCTACCATCTGGCACTTCCAATCCCCTCCTTTTACTGAGGTCACATATTTATCTTGTTGCTGTAGGTATATTTACTCCTCACAGTCTGGACAGCTAATATGATCCTGTTTGTTTGCCTGAAAATGTTCCTCGTGGGATCATCAACTATGACTCTACTGTTCAAAGAGCATTGAGGAGCATCTGATGTTGTATCTCACTCCCTGCTTACTGACCACAGGGATATAACATGCTCATCTTTTGAGTAAGCAAATAGGATTTCCCTGCTTCTAGTGTCTTGATTCTATCATTCATCAGTGCAAGCATTTTCAAAAAGGTACCTATTTGGGAGACGCTATGATAGCAAAAATTTGTCAGTTTTAACTCTTGCATTCCTTCTCTCTCCCTCACATAAATCCTCCTCTTAAAGAGGGAACATTTATTAAAACACTTAACATTTGGGATGGCAGTGACAGGCCCTATTGCAATGTTGTTACCTTCACCATATGGAACTTTTGCAATATCAAGTACTTGTTTGGATTGTGCCCCCTAATGTTCCATTTTTTTAGATGGAAAGCTGGGCATTGTCTGTTCTAACATGACTGGCATCACTTCTCTTTGATTTTGATCATTAGAACATTCACTAATCATGTTTTTCTCTCTTCACAAGTCATTATCAAGTTAGCATCCTCCTTGCCTTCAGTATTTGGTCGTGCCTTAATGACTGAGTTGGCTTTACAAATAAATCCCTGTTCCTCTGTTATTATATTGTCTAAACCAGCACCATTAAGGACTCAACTTCATCTAATAGCGAGCACACCCGATTTAGTTTTGCATTGCAGCAAAGCAGAGCTTTATTTTTTCAATTCCCTGAGTGTGTTGTTAAATCCACCTTCACTTCCTCATTGTTATAGGAAGAGGATTAGCAAATAGGCCAAGCACAACATATAATGAGGTCAATCTAGAGGCTATCAAACTATGTAGGCAGGAAGCTGGGCAGAAAGGAGTGGGAAGCAATAATCAGGAGAGAAACTTAGGGCCCGATTGCGATCTTGATGGATGGGATACTCTGTCACAAACATGATGGATAACCGTCCACCGTATTATAAGTTCCATCATATCCTATGGAACTTGTAATATGGTGGATGGGATATCAACCACATTTGTGACGGAGTTTCCCATCCGCCAAGATCGTAATCAGGCCCTTAGTTCCCTTTACCCATAATTAAATTCTTAATAAAAAAACACTATTGTTCTATCACAACCCCTCAATATGCACACTGAAATTACTTGAGGAATAGAAATAATAGCATAAAATACAATTTAAAAGAAATCCAAATATCAAGAAATAGAAAGTAGCCCAATTGGCTTAAGGGCCACAAACAGTCGGATGTCCCCCGTTAGACTTCGAGTTTCTTTTAAAGTGTGTATAGTTCACCAAACATTTAAAAGGTGCTAATATTAGACCACAGTACCTTTATCTTGGGGTCAAAAAGGGGGGGCCCAGCCCAGCCTCTTTCAGGCTCTGACAGTCTTGGGTGAGCCCACCCTTGGCCTAAGTTTCACCTGGACATTGCCTGCACGGAGCCTGGGGAGAAGAGTGACCATACATGCTTTATAGCATGGTTTCACATTGCTTCTTCTAACCACTAAAGGTCAGTCCAATTCTAACAGCTCTTTTCATACCAACAGATGTGAGATTAATTGTACTGTAAAGAACACTTTCCCTAAGGATGGAGAATTTACTTTTTTTAGTGTGAACTGCAGCTCACTCCCAAAACATAAA
This sequence comes from Lissotriton helveticus, assembly GCF_964261635.1. Taxonomy (NCBI): domain Eukaryota; kingdom Metazoa; phylum Chordata; class Amphibia; order Caudata; family Salamandridae; genus Lissotriton; species Lissotriton helveticus. The sequence continues at coordinate 480,275,968 of NC_136063.1, read as the reverse complement.
GCGGATATATTTGACTTCTTAAATAATGAACATCCGGACGCCATCTTTTTAACTGAAACATGGCTCCATAAAAGCTCAGGCCCTGATGTAGCGGCTGCACTTCCAGCTGGCCATTCTATAGTTAGAAGAGACCGTGAAGGTAAAATAGGTGGTGGGTTGGGTATAATTTTTAAAAATGTGTATAAGTGCAAATTTGAAAAACTTGATTGGTAAGATAGTGAGGCTATGTTATTTAAACTTGCCCTTAGCCCTCAGTTTACCTTCTCAGGAATATTGCTTTATCGTCCACCCGGCCCTGCTGGCTTGTGGGCCTCTACTCTCCCTAACCTGGTCACTCCCCTTTTACTTAGTGCAGCTAATTTCACTATTTTAGGTGACCTAAACATTCGTTTTGATGATCTGTCTTGTCCCGCTAGCATATCTTTAACTTTTGATCTAGCGGCCATGAATTGTGTGCTGATTAACTCAGGACCAACTCATGTAGTAGGTCATCTATTAGATCCAGTTTTTTCCAATCTACTTAGCTTGTGCTGTGTTTCGGCCCTCCCTGTCATCTGGTCTCATCATTTTATAGTCGCCTTTCGGCTCACGGTAGAGCAGACTAATCGATTTTTACCCAATTTGGGAAATAAATTTGAGTCTAGAAATTGGAGTAAACTTGATATGGATCGTTTTAACCATCATTTAATGGAAACCATGCCCTCTATCAATCAAACCTCGATGACCGACTTAGGGACTATTATGAACTGGATCTCTAATTCAGTGGATCTCTGTCTCCCTCTGTCTTCTCAGAAGGTGAAAAATCACCGTCCTCCGGCCCCCTGGTACTCACCTACTATACAAAAAGTGAAAAGTAAGTGCAAAGCATTAGAGAGACACTGGGGGAAAGATTATGCCTCAGAATCTAAAGTAAGATATAAACAATCAATCAGAGAGTATCATTCTCTCTGTAATATTGCCCGGGCCGAGTACGTAAGTACCACTATCTCTAACGCTCAAAACTGCCCTAAAGTCCTGTTCAATTTGGTTAAGGAACTTTCTGGTACAGTTTTTCAAACTCCACAACCAACTCTATTAGAATCACAATGTGAGGAGCTTGCAATATTTTTTCTTGATAAAGTGGAGCAGATCTATTCCAGATTAAATATCTGTAAAATTTCTACTCCACAGCAATGCATGGTTACTACTGGTGTAATAAATCCTGGAACTCAGCTAGTGGTTCAGGATGGGAACAGTATGAATAAACTTGAACAAAGGACACTGTTTGACACGATTTATTTGAGTCGTGTCTTAAATAGCGTTAAATCAGGTTCCCCTCGGGACCCGCTTCCTATTACTATACTGCAAAAAATGGACCCTTCTATTCTAGAGCAGATTGAGGAGCTACTTATTGCCTCCCTTCGTGAAGCCCTGATTCCTCCTGAATGGAAGCATGCGATGGTTCTTCCATTGTTAAAGAAACCTAATGCTGACCCAGCCCAACTTTCCAACTTTCAACCCATTTCCCTGCTCCTAGTTTTCTCCAAGTTATTGGAGAAACATGTGAATTCACAATTAACTCACTATGTGGAGTCCCATAAGCTCTTACACCCTCAATCAGGGTTTAGAGAAGGGTATTCCACAGAAACCATACTTTTGGGAGTGAGTGAAATGCTGCGTAGCCATTTGGATGTTGGGGACACTGTGGAGTTCATATTGTTAGACCTGAGTGCCGAATTTGATACGGTATCCCATACTGTGCTCTTGCAAACACTTTGACCCATTTGTGTGACTGGAGTTGCTTTCGGATGGATAGCAAATTTTCTGTCTGGTCGCACATTTCAGGTTTCTTCCTCTAAAGCAGTTTCCAAAGTTCATGCTTCCCCTTACGGAGTGCCACAGGGCTTGATTCTCAGCCCTTTATTGTATAACATTTATGTTAAACCATTGGCTGATATTGCGGAGGAGGCAGGGCTGTCAATTTTTTCCTATGCTGATGACACCCAAATAGTCTTCTCCCTCTCTGCTAAAGGAGCCTTTGGGCCCTCTTTTCTCCAAGCTGGATTGAGTAAAATCATGCAGTGGATGCAAGTCAATTCATTTAAGCTTAAGGGAGAGAAGACAGAGGTGCTCATCCTAGGAAACAATAAAGAACTCTGGGGCCCCCAACACTGGCCTCCTGAATTGGGTGTTACCCCTCAGCCTACTAAACAAGCCCGTAATTTGGGTTTTGTAATCGATGATCATCTCTCGATGAGGCCTCAAGCCATAAAGGTGGCTGCGACTTGTTTCTCCATTCTTAGATGGCTCAAAAAGATTTTATGGATGCTGCCGGAATCTACAAAAAGAACGGTAGTCCAGGCTTTGATCACCTCTCCCCTGGACTATGGCAACATCCTTTTTCTTGGAGCTAATAAGGAGGTGATTCATAAGTTACAAATTGTTCAAAATGCTGCTGCTCGCCTGCTCTGCCAGAGTCCCAAATTTTCTTCCGTGTCTAGTTCTTTGCGCTATCTCCACTGGTTGAAAGTGGAGAATTGCATTAAATTTAAGACCTTAACCTATATGTATAGGATTAAAATGGGTATGGCCCCCCAATATTTGAGATCCATTGCTCAATTGTACGTTCCTCCTCGTCCTCTTCGTTCAGCCAACCAGACAAAATTCGTGGTCCCAAGGTATAGATTATCTAGAGTAGGCGGTCGATCCTTTTCCTACCCACGGCCTACTTTGTGAAATTCTCTTCCTTTGTCTTTAAGGCATGAGCCTAGTTTTATGCACTTTCGTAGGATGTTGAAAACCTGGCTTTTTAATCAATGGGCTTCCATCCTTATCTGCATCTGACCTCTTTTCAGACGGTGCCGGGAAACCCTTGGGTAGCTGAGCGCCCTGTAAAATTAAATAACATAACAAAAAATAACATAGCAGTTCACCAATAATGGAAGTTCTCGCCTCCTCCTGCTCCTCCTGTGGAAGTTGGGGGGTGCAGTTTTTCCCCAGTCCAGGTGACTTTTTAGTAAAAAGTCTTTCACTGCAAGATAGCTGTACACTCTTTGTAGCACTTCACCAATAATGGAGGGTCCAGTCTCCTGCCTTTCCACTGGAAGTAGGGGGATGCAGCTTTTTTCCCAGTCCTGTTGTAGTTCGCAAACCCTCTCTACTCCACTTACGTATGCACACTACATACCTGTGCTCTCACGATTTACACAAATGGAATTGTTTAGCCCTCAATTTGGAAGATTGTCCAAATGTCCAACAGAATTGAATTTAAATGACATTGATGGAGCAAGAAGTCATAAAGTTCTAATGTTTGATCATACCCATTGGAATAAAGTCTCATTTAGCAGTTTTTCTTGAAAGAATTGTCATGATTTTTCAGTATTCTCTGTCTCTTTACCTGGCTGTAAAAATGGCATATTTTCAATCAAATTTCAAAGACAAACAATTCTTTCATATATTATTCAAAACATGTTTCCCAAAATCATAATGTTGGCAAATTTTATATTTCCTAATAAACGGGAACAATACTCGAAGGACATTAAAATGACCCAGGGATACAGATATCCCTCCTATTGACCTGGCAAAAAGGTTTTCTAGCAGTCGCAGAGTGGATGGATGTCAATTACCTTTGCCTGAATGCGGGCAAGATGGAAATGCCATCATTTGGAAAGGATACCCACTCCGTGATGATTATTAGTGGCCCTCTCTCTTGGGCCTCTCCTCAAACCTAAGACCTCCATCAAAAATCTAGGAATCCTTAAGGACAGCACTTTGGCCTTTGAGGCTTAAGCTAAATTGGTAGTAAGTCTGGGCGGTGAACTCCGATCAACTCTTGGAGTTTACGGAGTTTTCCGCACTCTGCGTTACATGGAGCTCGCAGAGTTCCAAAAACTCTACTTCGCGTAGTGGAGTTCTTTTTCTCGCTCACGTTCGACAACCTCCCAGTGAGATTTTTCCTCGCTCCTGATAGTCAACATCAAATTGGCAAGCGCGAGCCTGGAAAATCAACTCCCGGCGAGATTCCTTAACGCGGGCAGTCAGATTTCTCTTTGCTAGTGGTCGCGTATGGTCACGACCGCTCGCATTGAGAAAGCTGCAGTTCGAGTAAAAATCTACTCGAGCGGCAGAAAGGAAGCAGTGCCCGCTTGCGCTGTGCATGGTGTCGTTCGCGGTGATTACACAGTGCAGACAAGCACCTGGCACTGAAAATCACCACAAATGGCATTTATCTAACGTACTCTACTGCTTGCGGAGCTCTGCGTAGCACAGTTTTTTTGCACTACGGGGAAGTCTGCGAACTCCACCCAGGCTTAATTGATAGTGGGTCTTGTTAGAATTGGGGGTCTCTAGTTGGCACAGGTAGGTACTTGTGACAAATAGGGACACTCTCCTCTAGTCAAAGTAAGGGTTATTACACTCCTAAAACAACCCCTGCTCACCCCCTTGGTAGCGCGGCACGAGCAGCAAGGCTTTATTTCAGAGGCGTAAGTTAAGCATTTGTGACCACATACAGTAACCCAGTGACAACACTACAAAGGGACACCACACAAGGTTTTATATAAAAAAATAGGTATATTTTATATAGCGTTACCACAAGACCAATAAACGACAAAAAGGATCCACAGTACTACTAGATTTCAAGAGTTCTTGTAAAAAGGCTTAAATCAAGGTTCTGTGCGAGTTGGTAGCCCGGACGGGCTACAGTGTTGTTGAAAAGAACACAGAGCCTAACAAATCCAGCGGACCGCGTCGGTACAGGCCCACTCAAATGTCGACAGACTCAGTCTTTTACTTGAGGCGGCCGGCACGGACGTGTGATTCGGTTCCGGTGTTTGTCGCGGGGCAGAACGGAAGCGTTGCAGGACGCGATGTCCCTCGATGCGGTGCAGGCAGCGGCCCGTTGACAGAGTCGGTGGATTCAAGGCTTGCGTTGCAGGGCGAGACAGTGCTTTGATGCGGTGCTTGCAGCTTGCGGTGCGGCGACCGAGCCGGGGTTCGGGAGCTGGTGTCGATCAGTCCGGACAGTGGTGCGAGTCGGGTGGTGCGTCGCGAAGCGTACGAGGCGGTGCCCAACTCTGGTGCATCACAGGACTTGGAGTCAGCAGCAGGGACGTCTTCGGTCAGACCAGTACGAGTCGGTGTAGCGAAGCGTTGCACGTCGCGGTGTCCACCAGTCGCGTGCAGGCTACGGCATCAGGATGGAGTCGGTGAGCGCAGAGCTTGCGTTGTTCGAGGCGGACGTTGCTTGATGCGGTGCCTACAGGACACCGGGCCGGTCGTGAGAGTCGTTCACAGCTCCCTGCCTCTGTAGCCACTGAAACAGCGTTTCCAGCAGCAATTCACAAAGGCTGGTGAAGTCAACTGGTCCTGGGACTTCGGTCAGGGGCAAGCTCTCTTCCAAACCCTTGGAGATCTTTTGCACAAGTTGAAAGTAAAGTCCAAAAAGTTGTTTCTCCTCTCTTTGGCAGTCAGCCAACCACTGCAGGCCAATCCGGCAAGCAGCACTTCAGTTTGGGAATAGTCTCTCCCCAGTTTCTTCAGGTTCCTTCTCCTCAGCAGAGGTTTAGTCTTGTAAGTCCAGAAGTGATCTAATTTCATGGGATCAGGGTCCCAATACTTATACCCCAAAATCCTTTGTCCTCTGAGGGGAGAGGGGCCTGTGCCCAGTTCAAGCCAGTTCTGAAGCACTCTGTTTATCAGACTTCTCCTTTCCTTTCACAGCACAGGGCAGGCACATCAGATGCCCCACAGGAGGTGGAGCCAGCATTGTGGAAGGCAAGTACAGTCCTGCAGCACTTTGTTGACAGTCTTCCTTCTCTTCTTTTAGTGTGCAGGGCAGAGACATCAGACGCACCACAGGGGGTGGAGCCAGCACTGTGGGGGCGGGCACAGTACATTTCAGGTCCCAGGTGCAAATCCTCCCTCCCATCTAGATGCAGGTCTCTCTATTCACCACTGGGCTGACTCATTCTGTCTCCTGGAATCCCCCAGCCCTGTCACTCAAACTCCAGACAAGGAATAAACAACCTAGCAGAGGCAGGCTTGATAGGTTAGGCAAGCAAATACCTACTTTCTAAAAGTGGTGTTTGTAAACACAGAATATTAAAATAAACTTCACTAAAAGATGTATTTTATTATTCTGAGTCCCGGCATACTAAACTCAAATTTCTACCATGTTCTTTGAGATAAACATGTAATAATCTAACAGCCCATTCTGGCCTATGGAGAACAGGTAGCCTTGCAATAGTGTACAGCGAAAATGGCTGTAATTCACTATTAGGACATGCCACACACATCAGGGCTTGTCCTACCTTATACTTACAATGCACCCTGCCCTTGGGCCTACCATAGGGGTGTCTGATATGAAGTCAAGGGAAGATTCAGGGACTAACAAGTGGGTGCACTTGCCCAGTCAGCATGACAGTACCACACTGCATGCAGGCTCTGCAATGGCAGACTTAGACACATTTTACCAGGCCGCTTCAGTGGGTGGCACAACCAGTGCTGCAAGCCCACCAGCAGCATTTTGATTTACACACCCTGGGCACACTCAGTGCATTGTACTAGGGTCTGACAAGTAAACCAAATAGTCAATCATGGAATCATCAATTAATACATCAATTTACAATAGGGAGCACTTGCACTGTGGCACTGGACAGCAGTGGCACAGTGCCCAAAGCATCTAACACCAGCAAAAACACATGAGGCAACAGCAAAAATGGAAGGGAGACCCACACCACGGGTGCCAGGTCTAACAGGTCTCAAATCCATTCTTTGTCTTTTTGACCCCAGCACCTGTCAAAGTATTGTTCAGGCAGTATTTTGTCCCAGTTAGTTTACTGTAACATCTTGTATCTGGGAACCAACAAGTCAGTTACCATAAGACTTCAGCTGGCCTAAAATGTCTAACCTCCTATCCCCATACTGTCCCTCTCATCGCTTGCACTCAGCTGATCTTAACTTGGCCATTGCCCCTCAAGTTAGGAGAGCAAGAGCATGAGGCCATTCATTTTGTGCCAAGGCCCCAGTTCTTTGGAACCTCACTTCCTCTTTTCATCAGGAATACTGAGAACCACTGGCATTTCAGAAAATCCCTGAATACATGGCTTTTCTCCACCTAGCACCCCTCCTTCATTTCCCTCTGACAAGTAGGCAGACATAATTAATTTATCCTTAAGGTCCATCACTTGAAAGCCTCATTGTTGGGGCAGCTATGCGCTTTGTAAACACTATAACATGACATAACATAATATATTGGCAGAAAATGAATTACAGCAGAGTGTGCTGTGTCTTCCCACCTTCCGCCCTTCCTCCCCACCCCGATGTGTGTCACGATGAACAATACTGTAAAAATTGTTGCATTAGTGAACAACAATAATGCTATTTAGATTTGCATAATTTGAGTCTTGTATGAAGTATACAATGATTATATTTGATACTGCTTGAGTGGAGATCTTTGTATCTCAAACATCGAGCATAATCATCATATAACCACTTTTGGTTGTATGGACCTTTGTTAGTCGGCAAGGAAAATAGATAAGGATCTATCATTTACATTAGCTAATATGAACATTTGATACCAAATTGGGACATCACAGGACATGACAAAGAGAAATAGAGTGAGTTTAAAGGATTTATTAACAATTAGTTCAAATCAATCATTAGTTTACTAACTATTTCATTTTTGTCATCATTATTACAGATTCAAATAATCTATATGTCGATATTTTCAAATAAAATAAAACAGTACATTAGTACAAAAGCCAAATACAATGCAGAATACACAACAAGTGTGTTTCATAAAGGAAAATTACCAATCTACACTGGGTGCGGATGGCATTTTATTTCAAGCAAAGAAAGATAAACTGTCAGCTTCAGAAAACCAAATGAAGGTTTCTGGTGAGAATATAGTAATGTATTTTCATAAAGCCTTAGCACTAAACAGTGGAGATTAGCAGATCTCAGCTCGAAGTCAGTAACTGGCTCTCAGATAAGCTCCCCAAGATCTGCTTAGTTGCAACATTGCATCTTGCCCCCCCTCCCTTTCAAAAACCAATTATTCTCTTTCAAAGGTTGGGAGCAGGAAATCTCCCTAGTTTCTCATGTGTTTACATTGGTTCATACATTACTATGTCTTTGAATTGCTACACTGAGCAGAATCTTATGGTTCAGACATGTCTTCCCACGAGTCGCACTTCCAGACATCTTCCTTTCCTCCTGGTGAGACCTTCACAAGCAGTTATCTAATACATAACAAGTGCCTATTCACTAGCTAACAATAGGTTTCTGGAAAAACACAGCATTTGCAGTGAGAGGAAAGAGAAAAATATCTCATGCAAAGCAACTGTGTAAATGCGTAAACAGGCCTATCAGCCTTAAACATGTAAAGTCACAATTCAAAATGGCATCAGTATTTAAGCTAGCTTAATTCATTACAATATGTTACCTCAAATGATTGCTAATAATGCCTTAATGGGATTATCTACTACAAATTTTGCATTTACTGTGCACATGTCATTTAACATTATAAATTGCACTTTGTTACTACATGTGCTCAATTAGCAAAAGGAGGAATGTTGTTTTGTCAATACTTTTCATTTAGTATTTTGAACATCCTTGAGGAAGCAGGATGCTGGACTTGCAAAAAACGTGTTGGCTGACCCTCAACCTAACATTTGAAACTGATAGATGGAAGGATTGTCTGGCTGTAAACGTAACTTTTGAGACTGGCATATGGAAGATAGAAGTCCAGAACTGTTTGGACATTAGTCTTTTTAACATATGCATGAGAAACTTGTATAATTTGAAGATAATACATGTTTGCAATCCAGAGCCCCATAGTAAAATCAATGCACTGTCTGATATTTTAAAATAACATGATCAAGAACTTAGGGGCATAGACTGGCTAAATGATCCTTTTCTTGTCTTGTTGGTAAGAGGAAAAGCCTATACGCAGCGGCAGTTTCTCTCCCATGGCGTCGGGGCTCCGCCCCATCTACATTTATAGTAAACACATTTCACATTGTGGAAGTGGAGGAAGACATGACTCAGAGCATTGCTCACCCTGGCGGGCCCAAAGTCCAAGTATTTGCCGGGCTAACAATCTAACAGCCCGGAGGCCTGTGAGGTCATCAGCTCGGCAAAAACTGAGCATCCCGGCCTAGTATCACCCCCTGATGACGTGGGGGTGAAGTTAGCCACGGCATTCCAGATGGAAGCCCTGTAGCGTTAAGCCTCCATGTCAACCAGGGAGTGGAGAGCATTGCCATGACACACTTTCCCAACTCGTCACAGGGTGCGTGTGACAAGTTTGGAAAGGGTATGGTACTAGACTGTCTCCAGGCAAAATTCAAGAAATCCAGTCTGCGCAGACTCGAGTCAACTGTGGTGTGACTGGGACACACAGGCTGCACGCTTGATTTGGAGCTCAGCACCATTTATAGCTCCGGTGTGCTCATGAGTGTTCACATAAGTGTTGATTTAATTTATGGCAGCAGTAGTGCCAGCAGTGTTCTTGCGCACAGGCACAACACCGCAGGTTCGAGTCGGCAGACCCGGCGGGCATCTCAGCAGAGCAAGGTAAATGTCATTTGCTGGACCCAGTCCCATTTTGTAATAAAATGTAATGGGGCCCGTTTCAGGGTCAGGGGTGGACCAGCTACGGCGTAGAAGCCTTGCTTGGTTTCCAGCTCTTCCTGCGCAGTGTGGGGGAAGTGAATGTACTGGGGTACCAAGATGATGATGGCATCCAAGACAGTTGTGTGGAACTTTGATAGGGCTGGCTGTGAGACTCCTCCGACTCTGGCAGTTGTTGGTTGGAAGGTACCAGAAGCCAACAGATGCAGCACAGCCAGCATCTTTGTCTGCGGAGGGATGTTGGTTGTCCGCTGTGTTGGTGTAGTGTAGTTCCTATATTCCCAATAGGCTCTGCGCATTGAATATTATATCCTATAGATGTGACGTAGGACTTAAATCAACTAGGTCTCTATTGAATATATTAGGCTTAATTGTGAGTGCCAGCTAGCTCAGAGGTCACTAGAAAGTTTCTCGAATGAACAAGAAAGGATTAGTTTCTGACAACCGCATAAACATGACAACTTTGTTTCCCCAAGATAAAACGTATCTTCAGAGTCGTGGAAACAATAGATAGATATTTTACTCAGTCAATCGTGCATGCTTCGTTTCATCAGAGGTGCAGAGAAAATAGAGAGACGGGCATTTTCAATAAAAGTATTTATTGAACAGTGTTCTTTCTCATGCAGAAGAAATTAACTGCTACAATCGTAATACTGGCTGTAAAGTATAATGTGTACAGCAAGAAAAGTATTATGAAAAAATACTGTAAAAGCATGGTATGCTTTCTAAGCCATTAAATACATACATAAATAAATAAATACTAAAAGTACTCACCTGGTGCTTCTAAAATACGCCTACCCCGATGTACCTAACCTAAGTCTAGTACGAGGGAACAAGTAAGTGTGGTGTAGCATAAGTTTAGTATTCTTTTGCCAAGAATCTATCCAAGATTTCTCTTAGGGTCTAATCATCTCTGTACCTTGGTTTAGAATGAAGGAGGTCTGGTATGTCTCGGGACTCGATTTCCCAACACCCCACAAGGGGAGCTTGGAAACACTGGAGCTGGATTTCTCGGCGAGAGAAAAGACAGCGTCTCTCTCAGCGCATCAACTGGAGGGTCGGCTTCCTTCAGCACTTGCTGTAGCAGGATGCGTCGGGCAAGTAGATAGTCGAACTGCTCCAAACCACCGTGTGTTTGCTAGGGCAAGTGTGGGCATATTTATACCTTGAAGGTGCCGAGTTTGACGTAAAGTTGGACATATTAACTTCATCAAAGAGTCGCAGTTCTTTGAAAACTCCATGAGTTCTTGGACGAATCAATATTCAAGCAAGGGGAAGTCCCTAACTGCTGAAGCCGAGTTTTTCAAGAAATCGTTGTGACTTTTAGGAACTAGTGGAAGTATCCATGCCTGTATTTGGACTGCATGGGCTGTGTCTAAATATGGTTATGATTTCTATGCCTATATAAGGACAAGGTGATTTATACCTATATAAGGGCATGAATTGGGAAAATTACACTAGGGTCCTAAAATGCATTTTGTAATAAAATGTAATGGGGCCCGTTTCACGGTCTAGTGGTGGACCAGCTAAGGCGTAGAAGCCTTGCTTGGTCTCCAGCTGTTCCTGCGCAGTGTGGGGGAAGTGAATGTACTGGGGTACCCAGCTGATGATGGCATCCAAGACAGTTGTCTGGAACTTTGATAGGGCTGGCTGTAAGACTCCTCCGACGCTGGCAGTTGTTGGTTGGAAGGTACCAGAGGCCAACAGATGCAGCACAGCCAGCAGCTTTGTCTGCGGAGGAATGTTGGTTGTCCGCTGTGTTGGTACTGTCAGCCTGTGGGCTATGATGGTCAGGATGCGGAGGGTGGTTGTCCTTTTGAGCCAGTAGTAGGCAATGACATCTTCTGGTGTTAGATTTGTGTTGCTGGTGCATTTTCTGAAGGTCCTCTGTCTTTGTCTGCGCTGCCTCTGTGGTAGTCGGGGGGAGCAGGGGGATTCGGGGGGTGGGGGCCCTGGTGGTGGTGGCAGTGGGTGTTGTAGCCCTCTTGGGGCTCCCAGCTGCATGATCAGTAGCTCCATGGCATCTGTTCTTCTGGTGTGGCTCTTGGCTGGGATCCCTTTTATGGTGCAGGTTGTCGTCTAACTTTACACCAGGTAGAAACAGGTAATAAATCCCTGCTGCTAACGCGCCTTAGCGCATGTTTTGGGATCTTATTGCTAAATTGGCTGGTCGTCGTGAATGTTGCAGAGTGGTGTTTTTGCAGCTTTTTACACAGGAATGCCTACTCTGCATCTCATTAGCGATAGTTGCCGGGGTCAACTGTGTGATGTTTTTGGCGGCTGCTATCGCAGGTAAACTGGTGATATCGGCTGTTAGCACCAGCTTGTGAATGGGTGATACATTTATCGCCACTTTGGCTGTGATAAAGTGCCAATAACTCGGCTATATGACCTTGAGAATATGGCCCTGGGTTCTTTCCAATACACTCCCAGACTTTATTAATTTCCCCGACCAGTAGACCTGCTGACCCCCCACATGAGCCCTCTTGCTAAAAATGTTTTAAGCCTGTTCTGAGCAGGCAGAAAATGTTAGTGGATATGTCCCAGGGATGAACACAATGAAAAGGACCTGATATTCCTGGTTCATGTGCTTATTCCCCTTTACAGGAACTAAACTTGTAATTACATGAGCGTAATTTATGTATTTTTCTATATGTTGTTTTATGCTAAATTCCCAAAACTACACCATTACATAACTCCACTAAGTTACGTGCCTTTTGCTGTCAAACTTTTCTGCAAATGTGCCACTCATGGTAAAAAGTGACCATGAAAACATGGAATCAGCAGAACGCAGGCTACTGTTGTTCACAGGGCTTTTCTTTTTTTGCCTCTATTTTGCATAATTTTTGCTGCAACTTCACATATTTACGCAAAAGCAAACTATGCAAATTGTGCTGGTACCATGGCGACCCTGGCCTGAGCAGAGTTTCACTGAAAACTGTGTTGAAATCTAAACAGGATATGCTTATTAGGTTGGAAGGGGTATCAGTTCTGAAACTAATAGCCCGCTTCCTGACAGTGACCAGATATAATTTGGTAGACAGAAAGTCTCATTTTTGTGGCCGGATATCCTTTCTGCCTTAATGCAAGCACCGTAGGATGTAATTTCACATGTAATGAGTTGGAATATCTATCACATTTGTGATGGAATAACCCATCCCCAACTCTCTAAATTAGGCCATTTCTTTATATTAGTTGATTTATTTCCAAGATGAGGGACCCCTGCCCACCCCAGGCCAACCCCAGAGACAGACAGCCCTGCCCCAATGTCAGAGACTGGGTTTGTTTGTATACCACTCATTTTAGTTCCAGAACACAACACAAGGAGCAGACACTACACCACTCAACTTCACTAACTGCCCGGACGCCTTGAGACGCCAACCCTCACACCAACTCACTTGTTAATATTTTCAGCTTGCTCTGAGCAGGCAGAAAATAACAGTGGAGTTGTGCAAGGATAAACCCAATGAAAAAGACCTGGTATCCCCGCCCATGTGCTTATTCCACATTCTGGGAACCAAACTTGTAATTGCTTTATTTTAGTACAGGGTTAACAGCCCGAATAAGAGACCCTCACTTCCGCCAATATCCCTAAACATAAATGTTCACTACATGTAATCAGTACCTTCATATTCTTTTTCATATTTATATAAGTCTTAATGATGTTCTACCTTTCCCTTTATTTTTTATTTTGAGTGAGGTTTACCTTTGGTTATTTATTTTAAAACTTGTTTATATTGCATTTTTTCCGAAAGCAAAGAAATACCACAATACGTACAATGCGAAGCATGTTGACTAAATGTCGACATGCACAATGACATGTAAATTGACAGTGGCTAATACAACAACAATAACCAAAAAGTACAGGTACATAGATTGGTAGATAGTGGTAGATCAAATTGTTACAACCAGCTAGCTGGCACAGCTTCTATTTTTGCAAAGGGAAGTAGTTCAGTCGGTAAGTTCAGGGTGGAGCAGCAAGTAGAGCGATTGCAAATGTTCTTTGGTTGAGAGGCACGAGGCAAAAAAGATGCGTAGATGTCGCTGGAGGTGTCGTAGTCCATTAGGTCTCTTAGCCAGGCCTTCACTGTTGGTGCCACAGATCCACCCCAGTGTAATTGCAGCAAAGCGTTGAATACCAGCACCCAGAGGAAGAACATACCCCAGCAACGCAAGCAATGGGGAGGGAGTCAGTTCGGCTTCAACCATAATTGCCAGATGACTCCCACAATGCTAGGACAGTGGGGTAAATCCATGCTAAGTGAATAAAATCAGTGTGCGCCATCGCACATCTCTGGCAATTGTCTGGCTAAGTACAATCCATTTTTTCAAGAAGCGTGGGGTGATATAGGCCCTATGTACGGATTTAAAGTGCCGGAGTTTGTGCTTCTAGTTATTAGATACATAACAAGTCTGCTCACAGCAGTAGGCCCACATCTTATCTGTCAAAGGGTGTCCTAAATTCCCCTCCCAGGCCGCCCGCACCCTTCCGCCCATCTCCGGTCAGAGTGACTGTGTAAGAGGATACAATCTGGAGACCAGGTGTGTGCTGTCGGATTACGTGATTATTGTAGAGAGGGAGGGGACTCCAGGGACATTACAACCGAGGGGCGTATTGCAGCAGCCAGTGAAACCTGCGTCTTATGCACAAGGAAACGGTCTAGAGTGGATATGTTGTGACCCTCTATCAGATCTGTAACTGAGCACTACCTGACCACCCTGAAACACATCTTCAGTGGTTCGGAGTCAACAGCGGGTAATCGTGTGCTGTGTCAAGGTTTCAGTGGTCGGGGACAACCATGGGTTATCAAGAATCGGCAAATGCGGGGAGTACACATAGTCAGCTTTTAGATATTTATGAAGTCGCTCCCAAGCCCAGCATGTGGTTTTAATGTGTGAATCTCCGTTGGGGTTCTCAGAGGACCAAGCGGGAGAATAGGGGAGAGGGGATAACGGCATACCCGAGTATATTCGGGCTTCAGGAATTGTAATAGCACATCTGGGTGGAACCAAAAATAAGCATAGTGTGTCTGTGCCACTAAATAGTATAGATAAAAGTCAGGTACTCCGAAACCTCCCTGTGCAAAGGGCTGGGTGAGCATCTGCCATCCAACCCGAGCCTGTCCCCCAGCCCAAACCAATCGGAGAGATATTTGTAGCAGGCTCCTGAACGAATAAAATAATATCATCCGCATATAGGGAAGCCAGGAGAGGGCCCCGGTGGAACACAATCCCCTGCTGAAGGTGCCACTCCTGGAGATGTTGCACCAGCGAGACCATCGCTATGATGAATAGTTGGGGCAAGTGCGGACATCCCTGCCTTCATGCGGCATGAAAAGGGGAATTTAGCTGCGAGCTCCCCGTTAACTCAAAGATGTGTGACGGGGTTAGTGTAAAGAAGGTTCACATGGGTACAAAAGTTATGTAGGAAGCCCAATTTGCTGAGCGCTGCTTAGAGGAAAGCCAACTCCAAAGAGTCAAATGCATTGTCAGTGTCCAGTAATATCGCCGCAGCAGGAAGAGCAGGGTTGATCTGGTTAATAACAGCAACTAGCGCATGCAAATTTACCAAGGTCGAGCGGTTTGGGACAAAGCCCGACTGAAGGGGAGAGATGATTTGAACGATTAGAAGTGATATACGCTTTGCAAGAACCTTTGCCCTTGTAATCTTGATTTAAGAGTGATAGAGGCCTATATGAAGCACACCTATCAGGTGGCTTGTCAGGTTTGAGAAGTAGAGTTACAATAGTGTCCTGCATAGTAGGAGGAAGCTCGCCAGAGTCTAACACCTCTGCGAAACTTCCAGAAGATGCAGGACTAACAGTGTTTTGTATGTTTAATTAAACACGGCTGTAAGGCCATCGGTGCCAGGGGCACAGGAGTCATCCAGGCTACCGTTGGCCTCAATGAACTCATCCGCGCCAATAGGCGAAGCCAACATTTTTTGCTATCCATTCTCAATCCACACCAGAGCTATCTCATCTATATAATCGGAGAGGGCTACGACAGTCAGTGGGGAGCATGTAGTGTATAGCCGAGTGTAGTAGGACAAAAAGGTAGCGAGGATGACAGAGCCATTAACAGCATAGGTGCCGTCCTCCGTTTGGAGCTGAGTGATGTACGCAGTATGTTGTCGAGGGGTGAGTAGCTGGGCCAGGGTGCGCCCTGGCCTCTCCCTCCCCATATACACAGGCGTGTGAATATTTCCCTAAATAGATGGTTTCACACGTGGCAAGTTCCTGAAAGTCCCCTTGAGTTTCACACTTTGATGCAACAGGGGAGGAGTGGAGCCTGCCAACGCCTGGGCATCCAAATCCCGCAGCGCCCACGCGGTAGTGTCAAGGTCTCGGCAGATTGTGTGCAGGACCCAAGCCTACTTAGCTATACAAACGGCCTGGATGTATACTTTGAAGGCTTCAGAAAAGGATGTAGCATTAAGCCCGCGATTCTCAACATCGTTGATGACATTCACAAGTCTCCGGATACCGACCACTGCTGCCTACTAATCCTACTGGACTTATCGGCAGCCTTTGACATGGTAGATCACAATCTACTTACTCATCAAGGCCCTGCAGGATAGGGTAGGTGCTGACGAAGTGGTCTTGCAATGGTTCTCCTCCTTTTTACACAACCGCACCCAAAGGATAAAAATCAAATCCTTCACTTCTGACCTACACCCCTTCAGCAGAGGCGTCGCTCATGGTTCAGTGCTCTCTCCTCAACTATTCAAGATATATATATAGAATCCCTCTCCTCCATACTCAAAAAAGCCAACATATCCTTCCATATATATGCAGATGACACGCAGATCTATCTGGAAACCTCCTCCATTGAAGACATTCAGAAACTTAATTTCACTCTCAAAGAAGTCCAACATTGGCTATCCCTAAACTACCTCAAACTCAATCAAGATAAAACTGAAATCCTGCTCATCTTAAATAAAGATGAAAACCCCCAAGTCATGGGATGGGTCACAGCAATCGATGCTCTCAAGGGTAATCTCACCCCTGCCAAATCCGTAAAATCACTTGGCATCATCCTAGACCCTAAACTAGACATGGCTAAACACATCAAGTACTCCGCAAAAAGGGCATTCCTAAGTTTGAAGCTCCTTAGCAAAATTAAACCCTTCATCCCGCCCGAAGACCTCAAGCAACCACCCAATCCCTAGTGTTATCTAGACTCGATTATGGAAATGTTCGCCTCACCGGCACAGCTAAATCCCACCTTGCCCTCATGGAAACCACTCTCAATGCAGCAGCCAGAATGGTCACTGGAATCAGGAAATTCGACCATCTTTCGCCTGCGCTCAAAGAACTTAAATGGCTTCCAGTAGAGATGTGTGCGAGCATCAGAACCGCCTGTCTCATGCACAAAGCTCTCCACACGGGGAAACCGGAATACTTGGCCTCCAAAATTGGAAAAAGCAGGCCAAACAAGGAACCTCAGGAGCTCAAATTCCCTTCTGCTCATCCCTATGAGAACACACAAACAAAATACCGCTCCTCGTTCCTTCGCTTGAAACACCCCAAAAATCTGGAATTCCATCCCAGCGGACATTAGGAATATCCCGTCCTTTGTAACCTTCAAAAGACTCCTAAAAGACCTCTTCCTCAAACGCGTTTTCCCGAATAGTTAACTATCGTTGAAACCCTCATTCCTGCTTCCTGCAGTACCATGACATTTTATCTCCTAGCGATCCCCCGCCCCTCCCTGAGAACGGTTCTTCCCCAAACTTTGTAATCATTGCGAGGCCCCGCCTGACTCTCATGCCTCTCTAGTGCTTCAACACTGGGACTTCCCTATCATCAGGTGTTCTTATTTCTTCTGTTGTGATTCTTTCACTTTAACTGTTGTAAAGTGCTCCGATACCCTCGGGTCTGGCCAGCGCTATATAAAACTCCTTAACCCCTTGGACGCTCATGACGAGCTCAGCTCGTCATGGAGTTGCCATTCATTTCAATGGAAATTGCATGTAATCCCTTCCAGTGCCTTAGCATCCAAGTGGTTAATAGATAAATACATAAATAAATAAATAAATAAATAAAGTGGCGTACTGAAGCACAGAACCCGAGTTGGTCTGGAAATATTCAACGATTGCATCCTGTACCTCACTCTTAAAAACAGTGTCAAGTAGAGCGTCAGCTGGGAGGCACCAAGACCTAACAGGACGTGCAATGTTAGGTAAAAATAATCCACCTCTTACATTGTGATCAGGAGGTCCCGGGTTGTGTACCACCAGTCTATACAGGACCAGGTACCATGTTGTGCAGAGTAGAATGAGAAACCCTTGTTCGTGGGATGCCGATGTCGCCAGGCATCGGCCAGTAAGTATGTATGCATTAGAGCCTCAAGTTCCTCTGTAGAACATGGTTTTGAGATGTGGCCTGTCCCTTTAGTGTTGGATAGTGGTTGCAGCATGTCACCTCCAAAAATACTGGTGACAATCGGAGTGCCAGAAATATGTGTGGAGATACTAGCAAAAAAACCACGTACATCCGTGTTAGAGACCTAAACATTGATTAGGAGTATCCCAGTGGTGGAAATCTCTCCTAACCTTCTTCTAATGCAAACAAATAAAGAAAACTCCCCATGGTTTTAGTCTTTCCACTACTTCCTCTCCTATTTACAAAATAGATCTCACCATTACTATCTACAACAATGAGATTGTTCTCTTTCAAGCTTCCAATCGAACCCTAGAGCAATTTGACAAGTTCTTTCTCAAGGTCAAAGGTTTTATAGGGAACAGCTCATCTTCTTTACGACAAGATCTAGATCTAACCACCTCATGCACCTTCCAAAGCGATGCCCCCATTTCCTCCTCAGATTTACCTCCTTCCTCCTCAGATTTACCTCCCCCCTCACCCAATTCCCTTCCCCTGCCCTTTCCGACCGCTGATCTGCCTGAACCACATAATACGAGGCCATTAACTCTATCACCACTACCAATCCCCGGGCCATTACTTTCTAGAACACCGCAAAGAATCAATGAACAACCCACTACGCGGACTTCTCCTACTACTGACTCTGACCTCTCTATCACACATAGACACCCTCCCCCTCTCCAGATCCTCACACTCCATCTACATATCGGTCAAGGCTTTCTGGAACTCTGTTGACACTCAATGACCAACCCTCTCCATTGGAATACCCCTTTACCGCCGCAGATCTCTCTAACACACCTAGACTCCCGCCCCCCTCTCCGGATTCCCACACTCAACTTCTGCCCCTCTCCGAACACCCAGACGTGCTGGCACGCTTGGACAATATCTCCCTCCAACTGTACCTTCTCTCCAACGAATTCTACATTTTGAAAGCCCTCTCACTTGAATATCTCCCCTTGTTAAGTCTTCTCCTCTCTCATCCAAACTGGCCCTGAACCCCCGCCAGTGTCACAGATAAAGCTCCCCATGACCATCCCTCCTCCCCTACTACCGTCCCTCTTTATAACACAGCTTTCCTCCTCAGATGCTCCTTGACCGGGCTTGCGCCCAATGAAATTGATAGCCTCCTCAAGTCCTATTCTTCAAGCACGGACACCAACACAAAGGGAATAATTCAAACAATTCACTCTAACTCGAACAGAGAACCACATCGCAACCGCAGAGTCATAAATAATGAAAACCTCAAGAGAGTGAACATCAGTCAGCCTCCTTCCCCCCATACTCTAGCTACACTCAAATGCATACTACTCAACTGCAGGTCTGCCAACAAACATGCCTCTGAGATCTTCAACCTCATACAACATAATGAGATAGACATCATTATCCTCACAGAAACTTGGCTCACCCCCTCGTCCACTCCGAATCTAGACCTCTTGGTGCCCCCCTCCCATGACATAATTCGTCTGGACAGAGTTACGAAATTGGGAGGTGGCCTAGCCTGTATACATCGAAGTACACTTGCGATCTCCCTCTCAGAGTCCTTTTCTCCATTAACCTGCGAATACCTTTGCCTCAAAATTTTCCAGTAACAAGCAGCTGGTTTGCAAACTTCATACATTCTATCACCCTCCGGGTGACAACCTAACATTCAATGAACATTTAATGGGAATCATAGCTGACAACATAGATTCAGTGCAGTCCCACATCTACCTGGGAGACTTTAACCTTCCTTGGTCAAACCCTAATGACCAAGCCGTAGCATGCCTCAATTCCTTCTTGAAGGATCACAATCTGGTTCGACATTGTGACCAGCCTACCCACAGTAAAGGGGAAACTCTTGTCCTCATCATCTCCAAAGGACATTCTATCACTTTGGACTTCATCATACCCTGCGATTGGTCGGACCATCACATCATTTCCGTTCCATATCAACTTGGAGGTATCTCAGAGTAAATCTCAAAATACTAAACCAAAGATCTGGAGAAGAGACCTCAGAGACATCAACACAGTGGACCTAGCAACCCACTGTAAGCGTGCCCTCTCTCCTCAAAGAGACTTAGTCGAAGTACATGCACTCACAGACTTCTATAACTCTTCCATTTCTAGCATATTGGAGGATAGTGCTCCACTCCAACAAAAATAATACACCCTCAAAAATATATATACCTTGGTTAAATAGCAACCTAAATTAGGAACGTCGCAATCTAAGGGCCTTAGAGCGCTCCTGGAGGTCCACTCCTTCAGCGGACCATCTAAAAAACCTTAGATAAGCTAGAAGTTCTTATAACAAATCAAGACAGCCAAGGCGGGTGGGCAAGATGGCGGCCCCACGGACGGTCAAGTGAGCTTCACTCCTTTGCTCACCACCGCTGACACAACTGCTTTGATGATGAAGGAGGCTGTCGTTGGACCGGCTGGACCGTGGGTAGTTAAAACTGCAAGTAGTCAAGAAGTAAAGTAAAGCAAACTGTGAAAAAAACGAATAACTGACCTGGATGAGTTGGCTCCTGTGGCTTGCTGTGTGGCGTGCTCCGCTCCCCTGTCATCTGGCGTCCTGGTCCCGGCTGAAACCTGCAATCTCTGCAACTTCGACTCAGCTTACGCGGCATCCTCACATAGCTATGCCGCTGAAGGGCCCGTGGTTCAACGACGCCGGCTGTGGGGACCATCGGGAAGACCTCCGTGACTGCTACTGCTGCTGGCTCGAATGATCAGGAAGTGGAAAGTCCTCAGTCTCAGCCGGTGAGTGTGGTTTCAGTTTGCAAAGGCGACAATGCAGTCCGGAGTAAACAAACTGTTCTGGCACTGTTCAAAGCGCAAACAGCCAAAACTAAAGCGTCTGGCAGCGCTCCTGCTGCAACAAGGGGGACCGGCTCTAACAAATATCCATCCTCTATTGTGGTACTGGCATTGGTAATAGGCAAAAACGGGGGGGGGCTCTCCTTCTCTCTCTACTTTCTTTACCTTGGGATACTGTGACAGGGACTGTTTCTTCCATATCTGGGAAACCGGTTCAAGTGGTATCTGAGAGCTCTGCAGTCGATTCTGGCGTTGCTCAGCAACCCAGTTGCATTCTGGGCAAGAAAGTCCCTTTAGCAATGAAACAGAGCTCTAGAGGCGCAGGACTAAGGGAAACTGCAATGCCAGCCGACCAAATTGATCAAATACAAGTTTTAGAGCTCAACAAACAAGAAGACCCATCAGCAACGTTTTTTTCTCTGTCAGATGGAACTAATTCCTCCGAAGAAGATGTCCAGGACAAGGACTGGGCCGGGGACGATAGCGACACTAGTAGTTTTCAGTGGGATTGTGAAGGTGATCAATCTCATTCAAGGGGAGATACTGTTAAAAAAGCCAGTGCAATTTCAGGGTGTCCTATTCAGAGTGGAGGGACCACGGGCGATTTGACTTGGGATTATTCCCATTCACCGGGCCTGGTGGACAAAGATGTAATTTTGGACTATGGGCTGACTGGCAGTAGTGGCACAGCTCTTCCTCCCCCTCTCTTTCCTCCTGAAGAAATCACACTCTCTACTATTTACCAGGCTATAATGGCGCATAGGGAGGAGGCGAGGGTCTAAAGTTCCCGGACTCAAGGGACCTGTAGGAAGCTGCATAATGCCATCCGTAGGATTGCAAAAACTTGCTCAGACTTTTCCTCCAGAATCACAGAGGCAGAAACAAGGATCTCCCAACTCGAGGATGACCTCGCTGCTCAGCAGTCTAAGGTGGAAAACATACAGGCCATCAGAGATGACACTCTGTTCAAACTTACCGATTTGGAGAACAGAGCCAGGCGCAATAACCTGAGGATTTTAGGTATGATGGAGGGTCTAGAAGAGGCCAACGTTTGACAGTTTGTAATAGTACTTTTCGAGGAGGCCTTCCCGGATTTGTCTCATTGGGACTGGAAGACGCAAAGCCAGCGGGCCCATCGTTTTCCTTTTCATCAACGGAACTTGGGTGGCCAGTCTGAAAATCGCCCTCATGCCATTTTGATTTCTTTAAATAACTTCCGAGCCCGTGAGTCCTTGTATGATCTGGCAAGGCCTGACCACAAAAGATCCGGGAAAGGTCACAGTTTTTTTGTACCTCCTGACTTTTGTCAGAAGACAGTTGAGCTGTGCTGGCACCTTAGGCAAATGATCCCGGAATTCCAGGCAAAGGGGTCTCAGGTTTTTCTCCTGAACCCTGCCAAGCTAAAGGTGATCTGCAAGAGACAAACTCAGTTTTTTCATTCGGAGGTCCTGGCCAAGGATTATCTACTTACTCTGAAGACAGGATAGAGGGCCACTGTTGGTTCTTGTAGCTCTCCTTTTCGATGACTTCTGTATATACTTTGTGGGACTAGTCTGATTTTGTTTCTTGCATTTGCAACTGTTTCTCAGGGTTGTTTTTTCTCTCCCCCTTACATTTGGCTGGTCTTAGATCCGGCTGCTTTTTCCGGTTCAGCCGATCTTTATCGGAATAGGTTTTTTCTTTCTTTTATACAGACAGGCTCTTCATCTTTCTTTGTAGATTGTTTTTTGAACATATCTGGGGTGCAGCGGTGGTCCGTGCAGGGGGGCTGTGGCTCTCCATCACCAGGGACAGTAGGTCCCCATGCCTTTGAAGGTGGCGGAGGTAGGGTGGGGTTACGGGTTGGGAAAGGGTCAAGGGGAGGGGGAGACAGGGTGAGGTGGTAGTAGGGGTTGGGGTGTGTGGCGTGTGACGGAGGGGGGTTCAATGTATGTGTATTCAAGAAGGTTGTGGCAGTGTGTATAAAGGATTATTCAAGTCTGTTCTGGATAAGTTTACCTTGGAGTTTTCTATAAGCAGAGACACAGGAGTACTTGGCCAGGGCAATGACGGGGCAATCATGATTGCTTTTGGAGATGGCGGGTAGGCACAATGTTATTCGAATCTGTTCTCTGAATTGTTGTGGGCTAAATGATAGGAGAAAGAGGAGTGTGTTAGCCAAACTCATTGCACATTGGGATATAGATGTATTGTGTCTGCAAGAGACACACATCCCTTGGAACAAACGCGCCTAGTTGAAGGAAGTGGGTCTTGACTTGATTGCTTGCTCACGGCAAACTACAACTACAAGGGGCGTAGCTATAATGGCTAGGCGTGGTATATGTGTTAATTAACAAGTGAAGGTGGATAATTTTGGATGATGGGCTCTTGCTGATATAATGATTAGCGGTACAAAAGTGGGTGGTGATGGACTGATTTGCATATAGCCATGTCTGAACTGGGGTGGCAGAGTGGGCTAAAGAACGGTGATGGGTTAAACCCAGATCTTTTGACTGGGTGTGAGTGTTCGATTGGTTCAGATGCTCCGTCCATTACCACCCCCTTTTGTACCGATATAATGATTAGGGGATCTCCATATACTGTCTGTTCACTGTATGGCTCCAACTTGGATGACCCCTATGTCTGGCATTTTTTGAGTATTCAATTAGCTCAATGGTCCTCCCCAAAAATATTGTGTTGTGACCTTAATATTCATTTGAGTTCAGATTTTGATTTATACAGCAATGACTTATACTACGGGAGGAATAGCGAGACATTTAAGGCTCTTCAAGGGGCTTGTCTGGAACATGCCTTGGTTGATGTCTGGTAGAAGTGGCAGTCAACTGATCCGGGTTATACTTTTTTTTCAGCCCCCCATAGTAAATCTGTTCATTTAGATTATTTTCTGGTGTCCGATTTGATTCTTGAAGGGGGTACGTGCGAATTGTATCCTAGAGTGATCTCTGATCACAACCTACTGATTTTGCAAATTCAGTCTAGAGGTATAGAAACATCGGGCTATGCCTGGACTTTTGAGCGGAAACTACTGCTCGACCAGGAGTATTTTAGCCATATGTCGTGTCGAATAGGCATTTTTTTCAGATGAATAATGGGTCAGCCCCTCCAGGAATCGCCTGGGATGCCTTTAGGCAGCAGTAAGGGGGGAGACTCTCAGTTTCTCGCTACGCCACCAAAAGGTGATTAAAGAGAGGATTAAATGTTGGAATGTCCAGCTGCAAGAGGCCAAAGTAACATTAATCAGAGTAATCACTGACCAGCCAAAGAAAGAGGAATGTCTTAAGCAGATAGCTATTTGTAGAAATAGAATTTACCAGTACTTTGGGGACCAGCTTGCCGCTAATTTCATTCAGTATCAAAACGATATCTACGAGTTTGGCGAGAACTCTGGCAGATAGCTGGCTAAAAGATTACAGCACAAGGGGGTCTTGAATCGGATATGTCGTATTCAAGACAGTACAGGTCAGATTCAAGACCAACCCGATAAAACCCTTGAGGTATTTTGGGAATTGTACAAGGTCCTTTATTCCTCTGAAGAGGACGATGCAGGGGATCTAGGGGAGGAATATCTGGGGGATTACGCAACTGCGAAGGTGACATCGGAACAGTCAGAAGTCCTTTCTGCTCTGATCTTCAGGGAGGAATTAGAAACAGCTCTAGGATCACTGGCACTTGGTAAGGCGGCTGGTCCTGATTCACTGCCTCTGGAATTCTATTGCACATTCAGGAATATTTTACTAAGTGAGCTGGAATTGCTATTTAAACTTGCTCAGCACGGCCCGACCCCTGAGTCCTGGCATAAGACCACTATCGTGGTCTTTAGAAAAAAGGGCAAACCGGAGCTCCTCCCCTATTCATACCGCTCGATCTCATTGATCTGTGCCTATAGTAAGAGCTACGCCAAAATGATTGCACTTAGGCTAGCCAAGGTGATCACCCCTTTGGTCTCCTGTCGCCAACATGTCCCCCGCCCCCCCCGTACATCGACGCCGGCTGCCCCCGGCTGCCTCCGGGACCCAGAATCACCGTCGGAAGGGGCAGCGTGATCCGGCGAGAAGGACCGTACAGAAGGACGCAAGAGTCCTTCATGATCTCCTGGTCCCTGCTCGGAGCGCAGACCCGCACCCCCACCCCACAAGCAGTGTGTGCCCCCACCCCTCGCTTACCTGGGGGTCAATACATCATCGAAGAGCCACACGGAGACGGCTCCACCGGGACACTCATGAGCGGTCCCGAGCCCCGAGCGTAGGTGCCCGTAGGCAACGACAACGAAGGGACCCCTCCTCATCTCTCCGCACAAGCTCCACTGCTTAATTTCAGCGAGAGGCGGCAGATCTCGAACCAGAAGGCGGACCTCGCCCCGGTCCCGAAGATCCTCACCGACAGGGCTGCCTGGCCCCAAGATGGCCGACCGCCCACAACTGAAAGTCCTACCACCGCCACAGGTGAGCTCTAAATGAGAAATAAAGGCCCCCGCTCCGCTAGATCGTTGCCACAGCTAGTGGACCAAAGCGACATCCCACTGGGGTGCCCCCCGCCCTCCACGCCAGTACCTAACACTCGCCCTCAATAATAACTGCCTGACCTAAGATGGCCGCCACCCGGGACATCACTGTAACAGGAAAAACTTGACTTATCTCAACCTATCTTAACCTTATTATTTGAGCAGGGCTCTTGGACCGACTATGCCTATTTCATACTCCTAGACCGCCCGCTTCGCTAGCCCCAAGACTTTAACGCTGGTGAGCTAGAGCACTCCGATCACCTAATTGGGCAGGGAAACCGATCGGATAAATACACTTACTTCGGCGTTTCAACTTCCCACAGCCAAGGGACTTCAGAGGCCCTAATTGACAGCGCTCCTCCACCAGTACCCGCAGCAGACCACTCTCCTTCAACCCTCACCTGGCTCTCTCTACTAGGGACACCTGTCCCCCTCCTCACTCAACACCTCGCCCGACTTTCGATGCCAGAGCTCGCCCCGTAATTTGCTGACCACCGTTCTCGCCAGAGCTGACTGCATCTGACTCCTAATGTCCCCAGGACCCCGGCGCCAACCCCATACATCACTGGAAAGCCCTCATCGCAGTGCTGACTGGAACTGCCAAGGCGCACCTAGGACCTCTCACCTCCACCCTCAATGCAGCAGCAAGAATGGTCACAGGAACTAAGAAATTTGACCACATCTCTCCAGCACTCAAAGAACTGAAAGGGCTCCCGATTGACCAACGAGCCAACTTCCGCACAGCTTGCCTCACACATAAAGCCCTGCATACAGGCAAAACGGAATACCTGGCCTCCAAACTCAAAAGGGCGGGTCAGTCCAGGAACCTCAGAAGCTCCAACACACTACTACTCATCCCTCTGAAATCACAGAAACGCAAAACCTCAAATAAATCCTTTGCGGGGAATGCCCCCAGGATCTGGAACGCCATCCCCCCCCCACATCAGAATGACCGTCTCCTTCCCGCAATTCAAATCGCTACTCAAAGCCCTCTTCCTTGAACACTCTGGTGCCTAAGGAGAACCCCACGCCTGACGGTCGAAGTCCGTATGACTGTCGTACAGACTCTATTTCCTGCTTGTTGTTCTTGATTCCTGTATTTCTTATTCTCATTTGCTGCATATCTGTATTTGCTGTGAAGCGCTCTGATACCCTCGGGTCCAGCTAGCGCTATACAAAACTTCAATAAATAAATAAATAAATAAATCTTATACCTGTCCGGGATACCACTGATCATATCAGGCGGGCAATTGCCTTATTTGACTGGGCCCAGGTTAGCAACCAGCCCCTAGCAATGATCTTGTTGGACGTTGAAAAGGCGTTCAACAGGGTCTCTTGGGGCTATCTATGGCAGTTATTAAAAGTGAAGGGATTTCCACCAGACTTCATCAAGTCCAAACAGGCCCTATATATCTCTCCCGGAGCCGCGGTCCGGATTTCTGGGCAAGAATCACTTCCTCTTTTGAACAGCAGAGGAACCCAGCAGGGGTGCCCCTGTTCTCCGCTTTTATTTTCAATGTATATAGACCCTTTTTGGATAAATTGGATAATAGCTTAAGGATCAAGCCAGTCTTAGTTAATGGTGTAGCTCACAAAACACTTGCTTATGCTGACGACGTGGCTATTTTTACAAAGGATGTACGCTCTGCTTCGCCGTCAGTATATCATTTAGCCAAACAATTTGGGGCAGTCTCTGGTTATCGACTTAATGTCGATAAAACACAGGTAATACATTCGGATTTCTTTAAACCTGTAGGGATTCTGACAACCCCAGTTGCCACCTATCTGGGAGTGAAGATTACACCATCAGTGAAGGACTTACCAGAAATTAATATGTCACCAATTGTTAAGGAAGTCAATCAATCATTTGAGAGACTGGGCCATCTCCATCTCTCACTCCACGGCCGATCCAATGTAATTAAGATGTTAATACTACCAAAATTCCTATATTTATTTCGCTCCATGCCCATTGAATTTCCAATGAAGTGTATTTCGAATGCTGAGCGGGCCTGCTTGAGATTTTTATGGGGCTATCATAAAGCAAGAAGAGCTTCTAAGTGGCTAATACTACCTAGATTAAGGGGTGGCTGGGGGGTGCCTTCCATGTTGTTATATCATTGGGCTGCGCTATTACAGCATATGGGGGTTTTAGTATCTGAAAGGAAGACTGTGGTGCCATAGTGTGCCAGACTTTCAATTTATGAGGTACTCCTTGGGGGAGAGGCTTGTAATTGCTTGGTTAGCAACATCGAACCAAGCTATTACAAGAAAGTCAAATTCAAGATTATCCAATCTGCTTTTTCGGTCTGGCCTCCTGCTCTCCATTTTTCAGGATTCAATTACTTTTGATTGGGCTATCCGCGGGCTTGATGTGCTGGGGGACTTTTTTTTTTTGAGGGTCAAATGGTGTCTTTCTCCGACCTACAAGACAAGTACGGCATTCCTACCAGACACTTTTTACAAATCAAGAGTTACCTTTTAAAGCTTGTACCTGCTAGGGGAGACACATTTGTGAGTATCCCGGTGGTGGGACATATTGGGAATAGATCTAGACTGTGGTCTATATATCTATATCTATATATCAAACACTCATCTCTGGTCTGCTTGATGATCTAATTGCCCAGAATGACAAGAATGACAAGTGGGACAGGAAATTTGGTCAAGAAGGGACCGA
Source organism: Lissotriton helveticus (assembly GCF_964261635.1). NCBI lineage: Eukaryota > Metazoa > Chordata > Amphibia > Caudata > Salamandridae > Lissotriton > Lissotriton helveticus. The sequence continues at coordinate 480,247,995 of NC_136063.1, read as the reverse complement.
TCTGGCCTTCTCTTTTGAACTGGCAGGCCAGATGCTCATTACTGCTAGTTTGAAATCCCAGCATTATATGTCCACCCTGGATCTATATTATACTCCTGGCCAAATTGCCAAATGGCCCAATTATCGAGGGAACTCATGTAGTAGATGTGGCCCCTAGCAGCAGATTCAATTCATATGTTTTTTTCTTGCCCCAAGTTAGCTAAATATATCGAAGATATGGAGCGGTTTCTAGTTCAGATTACCGGCAAAACCCTGATTCTTACTCCCGCTCTTGTTATTTTGGGGGTAGACCAATCACAAAGTGGTGTCCTACGCAGTAAACCAGAGCGAGGTTTTTTGTTTATTACTATGTCTATTTTTAGGGCTTGTATAACATTGCAATGGATTAGCCCTGATTCTCCTACCTTTGTTAATTGGAGGGACCGACTGCTTGCGACATATAATATGGAATCAGCTGTTTATAGATTAAAAGGTCGGGGGAGGCAGGAATTGGCTCGCAGAATTTGGGCCCCTGTAACAGAATAGTTAGGATAAAGCCATCTGATCTTGTCTATGCGTGTGTTTATTATTCTCTGCTTTTTGAATCATGATGAACTATTTGTATATTTCTAGAAAAAAAGTATCTTTTTTTTCTTGTACTGCCATAACTTTCTGCTGAACTAATAAAAAAATGTCCAAAAAAAAAAAAACCATTCTCAATCTTACATATGATTAACTAATGTATTCTGACAGTTTATTTACTGTAAACATTATGGGGTCGATTCTGATTCGGGAAAAAAACCGTCCGTACGATTTGTATCCGGAGCCCTCTCCGTACGAATCGTACCCGTCCGTCAGAGTCGCGAAGTACGATCCGTATTCCGTGAATCCGTCCGAATCGTCGCGATCCGTACGTTTTGCAAGGCTGAAACCGTGAACCGTACGACTCGTACACATACCGTACGACTCGTACACATGCCGTACGACCCGACGAGTACGATCCGGACCGGGGTATGAGGACGCGATTCGTACGGTCCACGTCAGGTAAGGGCGAGTCGTACGGAAAAGCACACAAACGCATACACACCGTACGGTCCGTACCCCCCATGATCACAGGGGTACGCACCGTACCCCTGCGATCATGGGGTGTATGAGCCGTACCCCCATTGTACGATCGGTGTATGAGCCGTACCCCCATTGTACGATCGGTGCACGAGCCGTACCCCCATTGTACGATCGGTGTACGAGCCGTACCCCCATTGTACGATCGGTGTTTGAGCCGAACCCCATGTACGATGGGTGTACGAGCTGTACCCCCATCGTACAATGGGGGTACGGCTCGTACACCCATCGTACAATGGGGGTACGGCTCGTACATCCATCGTACAATGGGGGTACGGCTCGTACACCGATCGTACAATGGGGGTACGGTTCGTACACCGATCGTACAATGGGGGTACGGCTTGTACACCGATCGTACAAAGGGGGTACGACTCGTACACCCCATGATCGCAGGGGTACATTGCGTACCCCTGCGATCATGGGAGGTACGCACCGTACCCGGGGGCCGTTCCGTACCTGTTTCGGCGTGAACTCTGCTTTTACGGCTGTTTTCAGCTCCTGTAGAAAAAGGGTCGTACGGTGCGTACCCGACACGTATCGTACTTGCTGGGTCGTAAAAACCATCCGCAAACCGTACAGATGTCGCGTACAGCGGGTTCCGATGGAGAATCGTACGGAGATTAGAGTCGTACGGTGTCTTGTACGACTCGTACGGAGTACGGCTCCTGGTACGAATCGTACTTCGTCGTACCTATGGGGGACGTTGCAGGGTACGATTCGTACGTGAAAAACGCTCCGAAAGGCTATTCGGAGCGGTTTTTCCCAAATCGGAATCGACCCCCTATGTGTTTACACTTTTTCCTACAATCCATTTTCTAACTTAAACATTTCAACAGCATTTAAAGCATTTCTAAAGTGCAATTCTAACACAGTGAGTGTGTTAGTTTTCTAAATGTGTGCTTATTTGTTCCAACTTCACTTCATCTACTGGTTGGAAATTGATAGATCATGGAATTCACAAGTACTGCGTTATCACATCTGTTTATGAGCATTCCAATTGTTTAAATTAGATGTTTTCTTGGTCCTGATTTCATTGTTTTCTCTTCCCTTGGGGACTACCGAGCATGGACTTATTATGTGAATGCCTATTTCCTGGGTGTTGGGTGTGGGGGGGGGGTTCTCTGTCTCGCATGTGTGTTGAAACAATGATGGTCAGCACTAGTGGATGTAAGACCAAAATGTCGACTATGCTTTGGTTGTCTTTGCTATTTAATCCAAGTGACCTAAATAAATGAATAGTTTGTCTTATAAAAAAAAAAAAAAAAAGACAGCCAAGGCAGAATATTTCAGATCCCAACTTAACCATGCGGCCAATCAACCCAAGAAACTGTTTGAACTGGTTAAACAACAATCTGTCATAGCCCCCAACCGATCAGCTTTGGATGTCAGTCCTGACTTGGCCGACTTTTTTACTGAGAAAACTAGACTTATTAACACTGATCTAGAAACCAGGAGGTCTCTATTAACATCCAACGGCCCGGTACCCTCCCTGGCCTCACCAGACAAGGCTGCTCCACTTAGCTGGGGTATCAAGCACAATGCTTCCTGGGACACCTTTACCATCCTAAACGAAAATGATATCAATAAGGTCCTTCGGAGTATCAATCCATCTAATCACTTCAGTGACCCTTTACCACCCACCATCTTCAAAGCAATTAAAGATTCAATCTCCCCCATCTGGACAAGATCGTCAATGCTTCTCTCTCACAGTGTACGATCCCAGACTACATAAAAGAGGCCAAGGTAACACCTATTTAAAAAAAAACCTACAGCAGACCGCACAGATCTTACCAACTTCCGCCCCATCTCCAGCATCCCCACACTAGCCAAACTCCTGGAAAAATGCGTCCAGTCTCAATTATGTGCGCACATCGAAAATTTCCATCTCCTGGACTAACTCCAATCTTGCTTTCGTAGTGGGCACAGATCTGAATCGGCTCTCACTCACATCATGAATGACATCCTAATAATACTTGACAGAAATGAATCTTGCCTCCTTATCCTACTCGACCTTTCCTCTGCTTTTGACACTGTCAATCACAACAGCCTCCTAGATATTCTGGAGCAAAGGATGGGCCTCTCTGGGCAGGTGCTGCAATGGTTCTCGTCCTTCCTCCAGCACAGATCCCAAAGAGTTAAGGCGAGCCACTCTCTCTCCCAGCCATCCTCAGTCACCATGGGGGTTCCCCAAGGATCCTCCTTATCTCCCATTCTCTTCAATTTGTTTCTGGAACCATTAGCTAATGTACTAAAATCCATGGACATTAGCTTTCTTATGTATGCAGACGACACCCAACTCTACCTGAAAATCTCATCCCCGGACAGCATCACTTCACTCTACTCCACCCTACTGACGACTCAAAATTGGCTAACTGAGAACCACCTCCTGCCAAACACCTCCAAAACAGAATTCCTCCTCATCTCTCCCCCGAAACACACTACTAATATTGACCTCTGGATGAACCAACTCACAACCTTCAACTGCTCCCCCAGCATTATTGACTCAGCTAAATCTCTAGGAATCACACTGGACAAACATCTGAATATGAAGACCCATATCAGCAACGTAAGCAAGGGAGCTAACCGCCTTCTGGGAACACTCAGGAACCTCAAACCTTTCTTACCTCAAGCCGATTTCAAGCATGTGGTCCACGCGCTTGTTCTACCGAGGCTTGAATATGGCAGGGTTACGCTATGTGGCCTCCCCAAATACACCTTGGCTCCTATAAAGGCATCATTGAACGCTGCAGCCAGATTGATTATGGGCAACAAGCAAAATGCCCACATCTCCCCGGTCCTAAAATCTCTAAACTGGCTGCCCTACGAATCTAGAATTCAACTAAGATTGCTTGCTTATCGCACAAAGCCCTCCACTTCAAAACCCCCCATTACCTGGCGCAAAAGTTAAAACTAGACCGACGAGGAGTGCTAATTCCTTCCTCCTGAAACCTCAGATCTTCCGCAAAAAGAGAACATGTCAACGAGCCTTTTTGGGCTCTGCTCCAAAAATTTGGAACTCACTTCCACCGGAAATCAGGAGAATCTCCTCCAAGGTGGCTTTCAAACTGGAAGCAAAAAGATTCCTCATGAACAAGTTCTTACCTTCATAAGAGGAGCGAATGTCAGCTCTCAGCGCATCGGACGCACTACAAGAAAGGATGTCAATCTGGTATTTTACTATTGTATTTGCTCCCCTTTGTCATTATGTTTCAATGCCTAGCACATTATACGCCTAGCCAAGGCCTATAGTTGGTCTTTTTATGTGCATGATTAATGCAATGCCTATGTATATTCCCTATTTGACTCTTGTACTGATATATTACCTCATTCCCTCAATTTGTAAAGCGCTCTGATATCCTTCGGGATTACGTTTGCGCTATATAAAACTTTACAAAAAAATAAATAAATCCGCTTTGTGCCCAAGCTCCCTGCTACCAGTAAGTAAGTTCCCTCAGGATCCCCAATCACTGTCTGGGTCGTGAAAGGTAGCAATTTGTGGATTAGTACACAGACTCCACTGGAGTAGGTGCTGTAACTAGTGAAGAATCTATTGGTGCCCCAGGCAGGGGCAAAATGATTCTCTCAGTTCGGAGCATAGTGGTTCTCCTGTAATAAGGCTATGTGTATTTTGTGTCTTGTCAAATAGGCCAATACCTGCCGCCCCTTGTGGGGGTTCGACAGACACCTCACGTTCCAAGTCATGCTTCCTAGCTCCAACTCTTCTGCTTCCCTCCCTGGGCCCCCTACCGCAGTAGCAGCAGTGTGTGGTCTAAAGTATCCATGTATTTAGGCCTAAGCAGATGCCAGTGCATAGAGTAGTGTCCTGCATAATATCAACAGACTTCAAATCATACAACATGAACTCCCAACCCACCACATCGGATAGCCATCCAATCTGTATCCGATGAATCCCAGTGCATCGTAACCCGAAAAAAGAGAAGAAAACACAACGTGTAGGAGATCTCCTAGGGGGGCAGCAACCACGAGCGGGCCGCTTAGATTAATATCAATCATTCATAAATTATATGTAACTGCATTTGAACAGCAGTAGGACAGTAACTGCGCCACCAGTAATAAGAAAGGAAAATTATCTTGCCCCATCATCTTTGAAATATCCATGGACCCATGCCCATGGTACCTGTCTTACATGCCGAAAGTTCGCTATTCTGATTGTTGCGCAACAGCAGGGAGTGGTGAATCACTCTCCAGGGGAAGAGCTCCTGGTCGACTTGTGTCGTTTCCAGAAGTCAGCTGCGTCCGCCAAAGATGGATGTTTAACCATAGTGCGAGTATCGGCCCATATCCCGGACCGCTCCTCCTTCAACTTTCCCAAATAACAGACACCACACTCTGATTTGTTGGAGAAAGTTGTTGCAGCTTTATTAGCATGTACATTATGCCAACATGTTGGGTTATCTTACGGGCGATCCACGAGCAGACGGCCTCTCGCGACCCGCCCACCTGATGAGCCATAACCCCTGTGGTGTTAACCGCGGGGGCCTTGTCAGTTTTGGGGGAAGGTCTAACCCCTCCCCTCGGCGGACCTCTATTCCACCCCTTACTCTCGCCCCTCCCCCTCCGGGGGGTGGAGCGTTGTTGGCAACCCCCGGTTGCTCAGGTCTACAACCGCCCGAAGGACTAACGGGGCGCCGTCACTCCTCCAGAATCCATCCCAGCGTGGATCTCCCTGGGGATAATTTGCTCTCGCACCCTTCCGGTGCTCCTGTAGAGGGTACCCCTCTGTACCTTCCTGCATTGGATCGCCCTGTAACTCCGCCATGGCGCTGGGTGCGGCAGCCGCCGTCCCAGAGTCCCCCCACATACTAACTACCTCTTAGTTACAACCCGCTGCTACCAGTGCTTCCGCTATATCAGGCAGAAATCTCGCCATCCCTACTTTGGATACCGCCTTCATCAAAGCACCCCGTGCATTTAGTATGTAGCAAACCATGTCTTATGAAACCAAATCCCCTTTGCTACAAGGTACTCCAATGTATGTCGGGCGACACTATCCACCATATCCTCGTCGCCCATAGACCTAGTGACCTACAGCCTGTGCATTCCCAGGCCTCCCTCGGCTCAAGCAAGGACATGTCCTCTCATCCTCTGGACAGCAAGGCTATCCAGCAACCAAACTCCCTATCAGTTCTGCCGCTCCACCGGGCTGAGAACTGTAACAGTAATGTCCCTGAACTTCTCAACCAACTGCAAACTGTGCTCTGGAGATGGCCTACTTCGTGCTCCATCCCCCCAGTCCTTTCCACTCTGGACAGCTGTGCTCATCAGCAACCAAAAGCCCCTATCCGGTCAGCCGTTCTACTGCCTGTATAATTGTGTCCCCTGTCTGGCTTCTGGCCTCTCAAACCTTAACTTAGACATACCAGGGTTAATATCCCACCTGTAAAGGGCCAGCCGTCCGGCTCACTCCTACAAAGCCGACCCTACTGTTAGCTGACCTCTCATCGTAATGCTTTGCCTAACAGAAGCGACAGGTAACATTCAATCCATTTCGATCAGGGAAAAGGAGTAAACCTATGAGTAAAGTCCCTGAACCTCTCAAATATGCCTGCAAACTGCATTCTGGGGTTGTCTGAAATGGAAACCTTTCCCCTCCATTTCTGCCCTTAAAGGCAAAATCGCCCAATCCTGAAAATAACTAAGTCACACCCCTTTTCCAGGAAGGCAGATATTATGTTTAGCCCATAACCGACATATATTCCATTAACCAGGGTTCTGCAGAAGATTTGCATGCTTGACTGCTGAGGTTGCATTGCACCTACGCGGCCATGAATTTCTTCCAGTTTCCGGCCGCCAAGCTGCTGACCTTGCCCGCCCTATTCCTGGGCGAACTAAACAGAACCACACTGTTACACCTGTGCGCAGCCGCTACAGCTAATGATGGTTTCCTACTGAACCAGTGAAATAGATGCTGTACTATGCCTTTACTCATGGTGCAGCGCCCATTGACCCATACAGAACTTGCCAAACCCAGGAGCAAGCCTGATCTGGTTATCCCAGGTCCCTGCTGCGCCCGCCTTACCCTAAAGAGCTCTCTAAATCCGGATCATTACCCAACAGAAATGACCTATCCGAATATAACTCGCAGTGTGTCAGAAGAAGCTAACCTGGCTCCCATAAGGCTGAAATGATGCCCTGGGCAGAAGGCCGTTGTCCGCCCTCATCTAGACTTTGGGCAGGCCCTAGTCGCGCTTACCCAAGGACCCCTAATGATTACCAAACCAGTCTTCTGTCCGTTTACCCTTGAGGATCCCCATGCGCTGAGGCCAGTAGTTGCATAAGGTAATTGAGCACAACTGGGGCTGACTTGTATGGATGTCCTGGTAATTTGCGCAAACCCCTGCACTTAACACTGCTTCTATTCTCCCCTACCAGAAGTCAGGACATTGTTGTCCTTCTCAAGGTGGTGCCTGTATATTTGATCCTACAGTCCTGAATTAGAAAATTGTTACACTCCAATCCTGGACGTTCTGACCCAGGCCCCCACACACTGGCCCCAGTGTATTCTTCCCCTGTATCATCTCCAAGTCCTGGCATGCCAGCCCGCTAGGCGTGGTCTGACCATTCTAGCGTGAAACCTGTGCGTTTCTGGAAGAAAGAACAAATCCATGAAAAAAACCCAACCAGTGACGACCAGTAAGTCATTGCTCCTCGATCGCCAGGATCAGCGCCCCTTAGTTGCGCACCCGTTGCTAGACTAATGAACACAATTCCTTATTGCACTAGGGATGCATGCTATGCCCAAATCAACCAGTTGTATAAGTGAAAACACATTTCCCATTAATTATCGCGGGAAATGCATGATTTGCCCTTGCTCTGCCACTGCATCCAGAGAGAACACCCCAAATTTTCACACCGTTAAACACCTTGTCCAGACTCAACAGTAAGAAAGAACCTCCCAATACTGCACAGGGCTACCTAAACTTTCCTAGCTCCCCTTTAACTATCGGTGTATTACTTCCATGAGTGAAACAAGCACGCGTCCCATATAGGGATAGTAATGACCTATGGGGAGAACATGGGAATCCCAGACCCCACCGTGTGCTATGATCCTTATACCTGTTGATAATTCGGGTGCTTCCCCCCCGTATCGGTAGGGCGGTTCTCCAGCGCGGTTCCTGCATAAGATACAGAAAACCTTCATTAAAAGCTCCCCCCCCTTATCTACCAATCTGTATTCTCTGCCAAGAGTGAGGGCCCTTAATGCACCACATGCTATTCAGGCCAGGCCTGTTACGAGTTCCGATAACTAATTTGCCCGCATTACCTGCACACTTCGAAAATTAATAGATGTCCTCTCTATTATCTTGAAGGAGACCATTTATTAAAGAAATACTATTGTCCTTGACTCAGGAAGAGTTTTCCCAATGTGTTCCAGTGGTTAGAGAGTCTGCCCCTTATTGCAGTATTAGCCCTCTAACAGAGTTTGGTCCTCTTTTGTAGCATGCACCTGTCACTAATCTCTGGCAACACACAGAGCTCTCTTTTACATTCTGTTTGGTTCCCGTACTTGTACGAGTTGCACCAATGCCTACATAACGTTTGACTGTCTGCAATGATAGTACCAATTTACCTCACATGTACTATATACGCTTTAGTAACTTGCACACATGTCCCATTCTCCTCCTGTAATGCCTAGTTTAAACCTGCTCATGTTTGTCACTTTGCTTCACGTAACTTAGCGTTTGCTTTTTTAATGAGAGCACCTAACGTACTATCGTGTATCAGTTCTGTCCCCCCTGTGAAGCGCTCAGACACCACTGGACAAAGTCTGCACTATCTAAAGCCTGGAGCATGAGTAAAAGAACGCAATTCCATTCTGTCGCGGGGCATGCAAGATTTGCCCACATAGTCCTCCTGCTTACTGACAAAACACCCCAATATTTCCAGTGGACCAATTGCCCAGGCTCCTCCGATGTTTCTCAAGAGAAAACAAACATTTATTGCGCAGGGGCTACCTGCTAAGCTCATATTCACCTATTGATTATGACTGTAACCTTCCATGAGGTGTAACCTGTGTGCCCCACAACCGGGACAGTCCTGACACCAGTTCAGGTGGACCCCCATATGAGTAGGGCGGTACTCCAGCGTGCTTCCTGCATTTGAGACATAAAACATCCATTAGCAGCCCTGCCCCCCCTCCATCTAGCAGTATGCATTCTCTACAATAGGACAGGGCCATCAAAGCCCTCCCACGTCACCGAGGCCAAGCCTGCTTGTCCGTTACGAGAACTATCTTGCCCAGAATACATACCAATGAGGAGTTTGTTGGGGGACATACTTGCGTACCTCCAGCGCCTGCTGCAGAAGTGTAGTGTCTAGAAACCAAGTCAAATATCCACAAGCTAGGTCTGCTAATGGCCCTTGCACTTGGGGATGTGTGAAGGAGTCACATAACCCGACTCCTTACTATTCTCCTCATAAACACCTCCTCATGTAACAAGCACACATTCCTCTTGTAACACCCTGTTTGCTAACTCTTGCCTTGTGTTTGCTTCCGGTACTTGCACAAGTGCCACCATTGCCTACGTAACATAGTTTTTGTGTTTGAGTGTCTGCCATGTCTTGCATTACATTACCTCTACTTGTACTTTGAATTCTCTTCACACCCCAAAGATCATCAGCCACCCCTAGATGCGCTGCTCTTGTAACACCCTGTTTGCTAATTCTTGCCTTGTGTTTGCTTCCGGTACTTGCACAAGTGCGACCATTGCCTACGTAACGTAGTTCTTGTGTTTGAGTGTCTGCCATGTCTTGCATTACATTATCTCTACTTGTACTTTGAATTCTCTTCACACCCCAATGATCATCAGCCACCCCTAGATGCGCTGCAGTGGCCCACCTGACACCGGGGCTGCCATGCCACAGAAGATTGGCCGGCCAGTGCAGCGCCAGGCTGCCACAGGAGAGGTGCCGGATCAGCACCGGAATGGATGGACGCCTATAGCATCCAGCAGCCTAGCAACATCACAACCCGGGTGCGGGCCCTAGACCCATGTCGCCCTCACCTCAATACTAAGACTCCCCTCACCGGCGTCTGAGTTGTGTGCTGCGCCACCGGATCATTTCACCTATATTGGAATACCGCCAGGGATGAATGTGACTAAAGCCAAAGCCTCTTGGACCCTTTCTTCAAAGACGTAACTGCGTCCTTGAACTGTAGGGTCCTCGGAGGGGGATAGGGTTCCTCACTGCTCTGGGAAAACTGATCTAAATGGCTTTGATGTCCTGAGTGCAACCAAAGCTTAATAGGGCTGAAACACGGGTGTGGGGGCCTATAAAGTGGGCTTGGCTAGGGTGGCTTGGATTTTAAGGAGCAACTAGCTCACATTAAAGCTGTGGTGAGATCTAGTGTCACCCTCTGAAAGACATAGTTGTGCAGGCAGATAGCCTAACTCAGACTGCAGTGACTCCCGTTGCTGTGCCATGCCAGGGATTTCTGGTAATAGTAAGTCCAACACTACCCTTAGGGTGAATTCATTTCTGGAAGAGGGTAATTTGACTGTCCCTTAATGGAAGAAAACAAGTTGAGTTAAGTACAGCCTACCCCTGAATTATAGTGTACATAATTGCTATTCTTCACGTGCGTTTCCTGGTTAAAAGGAGAGCTCATAATTACTCCTCCATACAATGGGCTTATAAAACAAACAATGAACCGACCATTTCATTTCGGTGGTTGTTAAACACTTTTTTTTTTTAATCTGAACATCATCATCCGATCTATATGAAACTTGACACGTCCCGAGACACACAGTTGGTCCTGGACACAAAAATGTCAAATTACACGATTTGCATAACCCGCCTACCCTGACTACTCGAACCCGGGTCTTCCAGGCCGAAAGCGAGCGCTCTGCTAAATGCGCCACAGTCACCGGTGATTAAGTGGACACGCATGCGCCATGCGTTGCCTCGCGTTTCTATTGTGCCGGAATAATAGTGAGTCTACTGAAAACCGAAAGAAGTTGGTAGACTTCTCTCCGTTAGAAATACGATTTCGTTGTGTCTTTACAATAAATATTTCGAATGCATGACACCATATCTGTTTTCACACACACTAGCGCCTAAAGGACTTCCTCAGCGCACCAATAATCCCAGAGCAGAGAGGACCGTGCTGGTTGTGCGGCTGATTTACGGGTTCTCAAAGCATTTAGATAACAAAAGATCATATGCCCTGCAATTTCACATCTGACTTAAATTTTTTGAAGGGTAAAAACATGAGAAAACGGTTAATGTATGAAATTCATGCCCCTAACTGTTTAAAAAGTATTAAAAGAACGCGTGTAGAACCGAACCAAGGCGCACCCAGCCCACGCGACACAGGCATGCAGGGCACAACCCCCTTCTACCGGAGCCCCGGTGACAAATGGCCAGAGGGTCCGGCCGAAGCCCCTGCCCCGCACCCCCGACGAAAACACCAGATCCCCCCATGCGAGCCCGACCGATGCCTGTTGACCAGCTCCGCGGGGTCCCACCCAGACATTTATGTAGCTCCTAAACCCCGAAGTGGAAGAAGGGGGCCCTAGCCGCGATACAAGGAGCAGAGTCGACACGGTACATCGAATCTGAACAGAGAAGGGGTTGGAGCCCAAGTCTGGCATGTGACACGTGTCACTCTGTCATGTGGCATATGCCACATCTGATGTGACATATGCCATAGATTTTCTACTTGGTCTTTCATTATTATCAGTTGAGCATTTCCAAAGGACTATGTTTCACTCTGCTAAAATAAATAAATTGTTTAAAAAAATAAAAATAATATTAAAAAATAATTTCCCGAGGTGGGGTTTGAACCCTGGTCAAAACTCACTCAAAGCCCCTGTACATTAACAGTGAGCTACTTACTCTGCTGAAAGTTCCCCAGCCAAAGGTATCTATGTCATAGAATAAGGTTGTCAGTCCTTCCTCTATTTCTATTGTCTTTGGACTGTAGATACCAGAAATCTTCTCTCGATTTACATTCTTTAAATACAAATAGCCCTTCCTTTCATACAGTCTGCCACTAGCCCCATGCATTTCCAATTCTTACACAATCATCCCCAAATTCTCATTCCACTAAATAAGTGATTTCTTTCATAGCAAACCTGTCCCCCCTATCCACGTGCCACACAGCATGCCATTATCAATGCCTGACATGCACTATGAGTAAGGAGGCCATAGTTCTCCTAGATACTGCTAGGGGGTCATTTACAAAGGCACAGCTTTCATTTGTGGAATTTAGAAATAAAATAAAAAAATTAAAAAAATGATTTTCCTCACCTGGGGTTTGAACCCTGGTCAAAACTCACTCAAAGCCCCTGCACATACACAGTGAGCCACATACTCTGCTGTAAGTTCCCCAGCCAAAGGTGTCTATGTCATAGAATAAGGTTGTCAGTCCTTCCTCTATTTCTATTGTCTTTGGACTGTAGATACCAGAAATCTTCTCTCGTTTTACATTCTTTAAATACAAATAGCCCTTCCTTTCATACAGTCTGCCACTAGCCCCATGCATTTCCAATTCTTACACAATCATCCCTAAATTCTCATTCCACTAAATAAGTGATTTCTTTCATAGCAAACCTGTCCCCCCTATCCACGTGCCACACAGGATGCCATTATCAATGCCTGACATGCACTATGAGTAAGGAGGCCATAGTTCTCCCAGATACTGCTAGGGGGTCATTTACAAAGGCACAGCTTTCATTTGTGGAATTTAGAAATAAAATTAAAAAAAAACAAAAAACGATTTTCCCCACCTGGGGTTTGAACCCTGGTCAAAACTCACTCAAAGCCCCTGCACATACACAGTGAGCCACCTACTCTGCTGAAAGTTCCCCAGCCAAAGGTATCTATGTCATAGAATAAGGTTGTCAGTCCTTCCTCTATTTCTATTGTCTTTGGACTGTAGATACCAGAAATCTTCTCTCGATTTACATTCTTTAAATACAAATAGCCCTTCCTTTCATACAGTCTGCCACTAGCCCCATGCATTTCCAATTCTTACACAATCATCCCTAAATTCTCATTCCACTAAATAAGTGATTTCTTTCATAGCAAACCTGTCCCCCCTATCCACGTGCCACACAGGATGCCATTATCAATGCCTGGCATGCACTATGAGTAAGGAGGCCATAGTTCTCCCAGATACTGCTAGGGGGTCATTTACAAAGGCACAGCTTTCATTTGTGGAATTTAGAAATAAAATAAAAAAATTAAAAAAAACGATTTTCCCCACCTGGGGTTTGAACCCTGGTCAAAACTCACCCAAAGCCCCTGCACACACAAGGTGAGCCACCTACTCTGCTGAGAGTTCCCCAGCCAAAGGTATTTATGTCATAGAATAAGGTTGTCAGTCCTTCCTCTATTTCTATTGTCTTTGGACTGTAGATACCAGAAATCTTCTCTCGATTTACATTCTTTAAATACAAATAGCCCTTCCTTTCATACAGTCTGCCACTAGCCCCATGCATTTATTATTGTTACACAATCATGGCACAGGGAACCCCAGGTGCCACCTAGAATAGGATGAATGAAACATCTGGGCCGCCATTTTTAGGACAGCTTCTGGGCACCCTCTTCGTTCAAGTGGGTCTCCTGGAGGCACGCAATGGAGACGCCATGGCGTTGGAGGAATGAAAGGACCCTGTATCTTTTAGTGCACGTGCCCAATCCACGCACGTTCCAAGTTAAGAATTTAAACCCCATGACAGGAGATCACGCCCAACCTGGACATATATTACAAACGGCGTGTTCCGCCACCCACGTGCCCAACCAGCATCCAGGCCGGGGGACCTAGCCCATCTGATCAGCCATTCAAATAACAGAAACACAGTACTCTCGATGCCAGCAACAATTTCCCCTCCCAACCCCACCAACACCCCAAGCCCCCCCAACCCCACAACCCCCCCATAACATCTACCCCCACCCCCACCCACGAGCAAGATGACAGCAACAACAAAACACGCTATCCTGCCCTCCCCCTGCTGGTGCCAGGATGTACACAGCCACCCTACTCGTCCCATCCAATACACACACACACACACACCCAACCAAACACCACCCACCCCCCTTCTAGCTCCCCATGGGACCCAGACGTACAGGAATGAACCTGGGCTTGGCCGCCGGCATCAGTCCCAAAGCAGGGCCCTCCCCAGCCAAAATAAAGACAGACACCGCCACATAAGGTCGTTCCAACGGGATACAGGTCCTACGCTCCTCTCCGTCATTCAAGCTCGAACATCACGGCTCCCAGGTACCTTCTACAAACTCAAGGCCCAGCACTAAAGCCCCCAAAGCAGAGCACAACACTCTTCACTCCAACAGTACCTTACGACAGAGCCGTCCCCTGCAGCAGTTCAGACATTCCAGTCTCTGGGATCACCGGAGCCGTAGAGTCTGTACCTGGCACAATGTCCTGCAGGGTATCTGGAACCAACACGTCCCAAGGGGCGGATGCGCCCGAGGACTCTGGACCATCCCTTGCCAAGGAAGGTCCCAACGGCTCCACCTTCCGCATCGTTGTCTCTGGGGATGGTTCCCCCAGGTCTCACGGGGCCCCCCTCACTCTCCCGTGGGCATGTCGTCACCCCTGTATCTCCTGCCACTCCCACACCTCAGCGGGCTATTCGAAGAAATGTGCCCGGCCCTGAGATATCACCTTGACCTTGGCCGGATATAACAGCATATATTGTAGCTTCATCTCCTGGAGCTTCTGCTTGACTCCCAGGTAGGACTTTCGCTGCTCTTGCACCTGTTGGGTGTAATCAGGATAGATGCATATGTGGCTGTTCTCAATGGTGAGAGACTCCGTCTACCTCGCCGCCTTCAGAATGCAATCCCGGACTATATAGTTCAGGATCTTCGCAATCAATGCCCTCGGAGGCTCCCCCGGGTGCGGGGGTACCATGGCCCTATGCGCTCGTTCGATGCCAAATACATTTGATAGCCCATGCGGGCACAGTTGAGTCTGAATCCAGTCCTCCAGGAAGCGCTCGGCATTCCCCGCCTCCAATCGCTCCGGCACACCCAGGACTCTAATGTTGCTGCGGCGCGCCCTACCCTCCGCGTCCTCAGCTTTTCGTTCCAATGCGTGCTTCATAGAGGTGAGTTGCATGACTGTCTTCTGGAGGGAAGCCACCGATACCTTATCCGCCACTTTGCGAAGATCCGTTCGCAGAAGGTTGACATCAAGCGATACAGTCTCTATCTGCCGCTCCAGCGCAGAATGGGAGCCCTGTATGGCCTTCAGCAACTCCGCCCGGGAAGGCTCCGCCGGCACATCCGCGCACTCCTCTTGACCTCTCTGCCCCGTAATCCGTTGCGACGGCAGGCGCTGGGTTGTATACTGTGTGATACTATTAGGCTGAGTGGATTTCGACATCCTGTCCTTACGCAGAGCCAGCAGACCAGGCACTCAGCGACCACCGCAGGGGAGCACCAAGGATCGTATACGGGTACCTCCGCTCAGTAGCGCGCCTTCTGGTCACTCTTCAGGTCACTGCCATTCCGCTCCCGATCTGCCATCCAGCAGGACCAGGCTGTAGCAATGGGGTGGTGCACACAAGGATCAAGCACTACCTCAGTGCGTCCCCAGCGAAATTCAAGATTAACAATACTATGTCCACACCAGTTCCTGTAACACTGGGTGTCCCTCAAGGATCCTCCCTCTCCCCTACTCTGTTCAATATACTCATGGAACCACTTACCGCACTACTTCAAGCATCTAATGTTCAATTTCACATGTACGCAGACAATACCCAGCTCTACCTTAAAATACACACCCTTGATGACATCAAAATACACAACGCTTAGGAACATACAGACTTGGCTGGCAGAGAGTCACCTCAAACTTAACCTTCAAAAAACGGAATTCCTCCTAATAGCGCCTCCCACCAAAGTCCCCCTCACTCAGTCCTGGCTTAACCATCTCATTGCACTCAACGTTCATACTACTATTGTGGACTCAGTGAAATCTTTAGGCATAACCCTTGACTGCAATCTCAATATGCATCATCACATCAGCAATGCAACGAAGGGAGCTAATTTCAAAATCAACACATTGCGGAAATTGAAAACTTTCCTTCCTCTCAATGACTTCAGAACTGCAGTCCAAGCCCTAGTCATCCCTCGAGTGGATTATGGAAGTGTTGCCCTCTGTGTTCTCCCCATATCGACAACCGCACCAATAAAAGCCTCTATTAATGCTGCAGACAGACTAAGCACGGGCTCAAAAAAACTTTCACACATTTCTCCTGATCTAAAAGCTTTGAACTGGCTGCCTTACGAAGCTAGAATACATCTGAAAATCACCTGCATGACCCACAAGGTTATACACCATAACTCCCCCAGCTACCTCGCTCAGAAACTGACAATCTCGGGTGGCTCAAGAGTGACAAGAAGTGCAGACAATCTTCTTTTGAAACCTCAGAGATTTCACAAGAAAAAACTTATAAATGCTCCTTCTCAGGGATGGCGCCCAGGATCTGGAATGCCCTCCCTCCAGAAATCAGACTTATCTCATCCTTGGCATCCTTCAAAAAAGAAGTAAAATCTCTCCTATTAGCTAAAGTTACCTGAACTTTGACTAATGTAATCTCGTAACTCAGTACTCTTCCTCCTGTGACTATGTATATTGACCACCTATGCACCGTTGCTACCTTACCTTGTTTCTTTTTTTGTAACAATTTGCTCATCTTTGCACAAAATGTTTTGTTTAATTATTACTCCTTGCCTTTTTATCCCATTCTGTATGTAAAGAGCTCTGATATCCGTAAGGATCTTGTTCGCGCTCTATAAAACTTTTAAAATAAATAAAAATAAATTAAATTCACAATCAGGACATGCCACACACACCAGCGCATGTCCTACCTTTCACATACAGTGCACCCTGCCCATGGGGGTACATTGGACCTACCTCGAGGCGACTTACATGTAGAAAAGGGAAGGTTTAGGGACTTGCAAGTGTGTGCACTTGCCAATTCGACATGGCAGCCCTAGGCTGTGGACAGGCTACGCAATGGCAGGCCAGAGTTACACTTTACATGCTGTTTGCGTGGGTGGCACAATCCAGTGCTGCAGCCCACCAACAGCATTTGATTTATATGCCCTGGCACTCGCAGTGCACTTTACTAGGGACTGACACATGAATCAAATAGCCAATCATGATAAAACCAATCCATAACACAGTTTACACAGAGAGCATACTTTATCACTGATTTGGAGTGGTTAAGTGCCCATAGTCCTAAAACCAATGCACACAGGTCAGGAAATAATAGGAGGAAAAATCTAAATATTTGGGGATAACCCTGCAAACAGGGCCATTTCCAACAAGCAGTCACACACATGCAAGCACAAACTCCACTCAATAGCAGTCACACACATGCACACTCGACTCACGAGCAGTCGCACACACTCCACTCACAAGCAGTTACACAAATTCAAGCGCAAACTCCACTCACGAGCCGTCGCACACTCCACTCACGAGCAGTCACACTTATGCATGTGCACACTCTACTCACAAGCAGTCGCACATAGGAGCACTCGAGCTCTTCCACTAATGTTATGTGAATGTGATGGCATGCAAACAGCTCCTTCATTCTGCAGGCAGAATGCGTGGTGAGCACAGTGCGGGGGAGACACTCGGAGTGTGAAACTCTCTGATGGATCCTGTCTGGATTGATCTGAAGGGCTCAGGAAACAGAGGAAAACTATGAAACAAAGAAAACAGCAGTGTGGGGACGCCATTTTTTTTTTCCATATATAATTACAAGCCTGCCAATTTTCAAATGAGCCTGGATAGCTCAGTCGGTAGAGCATCAGGCTATTAATCTGAGGGACCAGGGTTCAAGTCCCCAGGCGGTTTGTTTATTTTACTTTTTTTTACATCTATGATTTCTATTTTTGTTCTTAAAGGCCAACGCTCCTAGTAGCAATAATCTTTGCAAGCTCTTTAAGCTTGGAATTCGCTAATTGCTCTCCTTTTCGATATTCAATGTTGTCTGCGTAGCGCCACCTCCTGTCTGTCTGTCACTGTGCACCGGTTTCAACGAGTGATAATCGGAAGTGCAGTCGGTGTGCAGCCGGATCCCACTCGGGCTTCCGCTCGTTGACATCTCTGCTCATTATCAGATACTTCTGTTTTGCATCTTATAAATGTAACAAACTTACTATATTCTATTCACAAATTTGAAACAACCTCGTGCAAGGGAAATGAGTGTAATCCATTTTTTTTTTTAAATTAATGTCTTTTTGTTGTAAATCGTTTGAAATAAAAGGACGTGAACATTTTCTAAAAGAAGTCACTGTTTGTGCCTTAAACCATCTTCCCTCAACAAGATCTAATTTTTGCCACTTCCAGTGCAATGTGCATAACTGGTGCGAAAATATAGAGCACGAGCTCTACGTGTACAGACATCTAAACCCTATTGGTAAATGAACTTCCCAGTGGCATGTTGGTCTAGGGGTATGATTCTTGCTTTGGGTGTGAGAGGTCCTGGGTCAAATCCCAGACGAGCTATCTTTTGATTTTAAGATTTTTTTGTTTAAAATAGGGGCACTGAAAAACACTTCAGAAAGATGAAAAAAAAACCTTTTCCTTATTTCAAACGCATTAAATAAAAATTAAAAAATTTGAATATGAGATAAATAAGAAGTAAAATGGGCTCATACAGGCTTTCTATGAATTTGGCAGGGAAAGAGAGGAGCGAGATGGTGTGGTAGTTCTTAAGTTCAGTGGGGTCTGCTGTAGGTTTCTTTAGTAGGGCACTGAGTTCGGCATGTTTCCAGCTTTCCTGGAAGGTGGCGGTGTTGAGGGAGCAGTTGATGGAGTCAGCCTTGTTGAAGATGTGGTGGGGGCATGGGTCGGTTGGTGATCCGGAGTGTATGGAGTTCATCAAGCGGATGGTGTCTTCGGTGCTGATCGGGTTCCAGGTGCAAAGGGTGGTGGTGGGGGGCTTCAGTTCGGTAGTAAGGGGGGTGGACTGGTCGCCGAAGATGTTATGTATGTCAGCGATTTTGCTGTGGAAGAATGATGCTTGTGAGTCGCAGAGGTCTTGAGAGGGAGTGATGTCGCTGGAGACGGCGCTGGGATTGGTAAACTATTTGACGATGCTGAAGAGTTCCTTGCTGTTGTGGGCGTTGTTGTCGATTCGATCCTGGAATGCTGATTTCTTGGAGGATCGGATCAGCTGGTGGTCTTTGCGGGTGGCGTCCTTGAGGGCGGTCATGTTGTCTGTGGTTGGGTTTTTTCGCCACGTTTTCTCGAGGGTGCGGCAGTTCTTTTTGGAGTTCTTGAGGTTGTCATTGAACAAGGAGGCTTTTTTGCTACCTTTGTTGTTGTGATGGTTTTTCAGGGGTGCTAATTCGTCAGCGCAGTGGGTGATCCATTGTGCGAGATTGACGGCTGCTTGATTTGGGTCCGATGATTTGGCGGGAGGGTTTTGGTTTAGCGATGTGGTGAGTTGGTCGGTGGTAATTATGTTCCAGTTTCTGCGGGGGACTTGTTGTGGGTGGTGGTGGGTCGTGGTCTTTCTAAAGTTGAAGTGGACACAGCTGTGGTCTGTCCAGTGGAGTCCTGTGGCGTGGTTGAAGGAAACGTGCTTGCTGGAGGAGACGATTGGGTCCAGCGTGTGTCCAGCGTGGTGGTGGGGTGTTTACCAGTTGTTTGAGTCCGAGATTAGAGAGGTTGTCCAGAAGGGTGGTGGTGTTGCTGTCGTTGCTCTTCTACAGGTGGAAGTTGAGGTCCCCTAGGAGAATGTAGTCCTCGGAGGGGAGGGCGTGTGGGCTGATAAAGTCGGTGATGTCTTCGCTGAATTGTGTGCGGGGTCCTGGTGGTCTGTAGATGAGGGTGCCTCTAAGTGTGGTCTTGGGGTCGGTGTGTATCTGGAAGTGAAGGTGTTCGGCAGCTGTGAGGGTGTCGTCGGAGCTGGTCGTGATGCGGATGGAGTTCTTGTGAACGATGGCGATACCTCCTCCTGTTTGGTTGATGCGGTCCTTTCGGATGATCTTGTATCCGTCCGGGATGGCTACGGAGATGTCGGGCGCTGATGAGGCGTTCATCCAGGTTTCTATAAGAAAGGCAACGTCCGGTGATGTGGTGTTGAGTAGGTTCCATAGTTCAATGGCGTGTTTGGGGACCGAGCGCGTGTTGAGCAGGATCCACTTTAGGTGGTTGTTGTTTGGGCTCTGTTTGGCGGTAGTGGTTGCAGTGTGGGTCCTGATGCAGCAGAACTTGCAGGATTGGCAGGTGAAGGGTCCATGGGTGCGTCCTGGGGCGGTTCGGTGGCAGTCGGGTAGTCGGCCGGTGTTAAGTGCAGAGAGGGTTGCGACATCGTACGTTAGGCGGGTGGAGTGGTTTTTGCGGGGGCCAGGGGGTCTTCCGCTAGGCGCGGTCAAGGCGCGGATGGACGTAGACGGGCTCACCTTTGGTGCGCCTTTGGCGCGCTTAGGGCGCGCCCGCTGCGCGTAAATGCATCTGTCATAAGTAGATAGTGGCGAGGGCGTAGCGAGGGAGGAGCAGCTGGGAGGCGGGAGCGGGGTGGCGAGTGGGGAGGGGATTGTACGGCGATGCTGTATATAATAGGACAGGTGCTAATTTCGAGCTACATGCAATGGCAGCGGGGCCAGAGCCTTCAACGACTCCAGGATACTGACACAGTCTAAAGAGATATTTTTTGTTCACAAACCCAGGTCTTCCTCCAGGCGGATAGCAGCACTCTCTGACCCGCTTCATTACACCACTACCCCATGGCAGCCATGAAGCTGTGGGGGACCAGCCGACCTCCACCTCATCGTAATGGATTGCTTAGTCAGGAGTAGAGGCAAGTCTATAAACCGAAGTTGTTCTTTCTGCGCCTTACGGAGCCGCATCAATCCCAAAAGGAATACTGCAGGAGTACGCGGAATGGGGACACCAACCACAGCTGATATCAGTGATAACAATTCTAACTAGTAAGACATAATCACGGTGCATTGACATAACATACATAGCAGGTTAGCATCTTATATTTTACATCTAGGACAGCAGTGCTGTGTGGCTGGGAAGATACGCTGCAGAAGGTGCAGGGTGAGATATGCCCTCTGCAAAAAAATGTATTGAATGAAGTTGAATTTGGCATTCCGTGGGATTCTCAAAGGGTATGCCAAGGACCTGCTCCAGTCCCCATACATCATGTCTGTACCCAAGTCTTCGGTGCATTTGTTGCTTAAAACATTCTGTGAAATTCTAGTTTGGTTAGTTATGCCTCTGTAAAGCCAGTTGGTGAGGTGTCGGCCATTCACTATCAGGTAGGTTATGAAGACCATTTCATGGTGGGGAGGTTTCTCCCTGTGGGGGGACGAATGTTTCTTTACATATTGCAGAAGTGTGGCATGTAGTAAATCTAATGCATCCGTGACTCCTTTGCTCCAGACAAAATTGTCGTGTTCCATAAATGTGCTGTTGTGAAATAGGTCTCCCACTCTAGCTAAACCGCCTTCAGCCCAGGGGCGCAGTCTCAGTTTAGTGAGGAGGCCATTTGGGGTCAGGATCCCAAGTAGTGGTATGGTGTCAGAGTAAGGGAGGCAGCCACGTGTGTAGTGTGTGGATTATTTATAATAAATGAGAGCTGTGCGTAAAAGCAGCGAGCATCGGTCGGAATCTTAGCCTCTGGTAGGATCAGAGTAGGAACCCGTCCGCGATCCACATCGGCAGGTGAATAATTTAATTTAATGTAAGTTACGCCCTGACAGCCAATCTGAGAGCCACTGTAACCTAGTCCCCTTTATCAGTGTCCAGTTGCAGCTTACTCAGTCCTACTCTGCGGTGGCCACTTCCCCAAATCAAAACGGAAAGAGTAATGTTCATAGTTAAGCAGCAGGGTCGGGATCACAACCGGCAAATTGGTTAAGAAATACAGTAGCAAGGGGAGGGCTCCCATTGTCGAAATTGCCACTCGGCCCATCTATGATAGCAGTAGGGAGGACCAGAAGGTTACATGTGAGTGTAGCGAGCGCATAGCCTTACCTAGGTTAACGTCAATGAGGTTTGGTGTTGAGCGATAAATCTGTATACCCCGATATTTTAAAGTATGTGCTGCGACTTTTAAAGAATGAGGGCCAAACTGAACCGTCTCTGGGCAATCCCCTTGCCGGGAAAAAAGGCATAATACATACTGACATTAATTCTGATGCCCGAAAGCAACGCAAAAGCATAAAAAATGCCTGTGGCCAGTGATAGAGAGGTGAGGTCTTAAGCATACAGAATGATGTCATCCGTGTATGCGGAGATAATGTGTGTTGTTTGGCCGATACGTATGGCCGGTTGTACAGGCGATAACCGTACCCTAAGGGCTAAGGCTCCAGGGCCAGCACAAACAACAGAGGAGACAGTGTGCAACCCTGCCGTGTGCCTTTTCAAACCGGGTACTCCTCCGAGATATGTCGCCCTGTACGGGCCCTTGCCCTGGGGTCCTTGTACAGGAGCCTGACCCACATTAAATAACCCGGCGGGATGCCAAATAGTTCAAGTGCAGGGAATATGTAGTCCAATATGAGCATATTGAATGCCTGTCTCAGATTCAAGGTGATACAACCTGCGTGGGCTCTCTCCTTGGGGGTTGCAGTCATAACATGGTAAAACCTGCTGATGTTAAGTGAAGTGCACTGCACTGGTACAAACCCACATTGATCTGGTTGGATTAGGTTGTGTAAATATGGAAGTAGGCAGCCAGCCAGTACTTTACTGAATAGATTGTAGTCTGTAGTGATTAGAGATAGTTGGGGGGAACTCTGAAAGATACATTGCCTGGCGTGCTGGTTTGGAGAGAGACATTAAGAGTGCCTGTCTCATGGTGGGTGGCAATGACCCCGAGAACAGCGCAGCATTACACAGTTTCTCTAGTTGTGGCACAAGAGTATCCGCAAACGTGGCATTGAATTCGGACGGGAGGCCGTCCAGACCTGGGTCCTTGTTTTGAGGGAGGCTCCTGATGGCTGCCTTGATTTCAGACCTTGTGATAGTGCCAGATAGAGCGTCTTGCGCTGTTTTTTCAAATTGTGGGAACTGTGCGCCTGTTCAAAATGGCATCAAGGGGTCTTCCACCAATGGTGGGGGGGGGGGACTGTTACAAGTCTTGGCAATATTCACAAAATGCTGCATTTATATCCCATTGTATATTCAGGGTATCCCCAGCGCTAGTGGTTATCTCATGGATCAGGGGATGTGGGGGGTAATCTCTGAGAATACGTGCTAATAGCGGGCCAGCCTTATCAGCATCAGGCGGAGGACTGGCTGGAAACCTTCACCAATGTGGGGCCTCGGGACATGGCCACAACAACAAGGCTACCGAAACTGAAAGGCCCTTTTCGCAACTGGCGGAGAGAGTAACGTTATACGAGAATAATGACACCGCCTTTGCCACTTGTGGGTCCACGCTCGGAGCTGATCCTGAGCTGACAGCAAGACACCATGCAGGCAGTTGCAGAGATCAGGGGTTCCCCGATGAAGAGAATGCATCTAAATCCAGCCAATGAGACATGTCTAGTGATGACGAACAAATATATGGCCTACAGAATTCGCAGGATTCAGTAGGAAAAGTGGATGTCAACCAGCAGACGGCGTACTTGATTGCATAAACGCTGCAAGCTCCTGCATTTGTATGGACTATAAATTGAGGTATTGGGGTGTATTTGTGGGGGAATGCTGTTGCTAGACGCGTAGACACCTGGGATGCACGCTGTTACTAATCCACAGTATTTTCTCAATACTGTGTTGAACACTGAAATACATGAGGGAACCGGTACGACTGAAACGTATATTTTATTGCTGATTTGTGAAATATTGCTGAGTTAACATATGAAGTTTGCCCCAACTATATTGTATGTTGCCTGCGCATGGGGAGCCCCTGAGACGCTAGAAACGAGGACTGTACTCTAAAGTATAGCAGTTTGCAGCGCACCACCCAGGATTGTTTTGAATGTTATCTCAGATTGGGAGTTTGGAGGATTGCTGGTTACATTATCGGATTTTTGGAATTATTAAAGCATATATCTTTTTGTGAGACGTCAACTGTTAAGAGTAGATTCATACAGTGTACCATGCTGCGAGTCAGGGAGCAAAGAGGGGTATGTAATGATGAGCTGTGTTTAATTAACACAGCTGTTGGGCTGCCACGTACACAATTTCACCTGAATGCGTTGGAGGGTTAATGTCTTCAGTTAAGATTGGTACATGGGGAAAAGCTTCGCGAGCATCCGAGATGGCCGCGTGAGCTAAGAGCTCCCGAGACCCTCGCTGCCTCCTACATATATACTGAAACGAATCCGGATTATTCGGATGGAATATTGAAGTGCAGACCCGGCAGAGGCACTAGCTGCTTTCCAAAATCGATTTGGACATTGGGAAAATGAATTACACCGATCGCAACTTTCTGGCCCACAGGGGTGGAAGGGCATGGAGCTCAAGTGGCACCAATACCCAGGCAGTAGTTGAAGAACAACGGCTAGCTGCAGTGGGATCGATGCCCCTGGTCAACTTTCGGTTTCGTTTTTGAGACCTCACTGGTGAGCGAGGGTGTTATCGACAGATTGATCATCGGCCTCCGCTGGGCGCTTCACTCTGCAGTGTATCTACCGCAAGTACTTGGTGCGGACCGGGAGAAACCCTTTCTCAACTGTCATATGGATACTTCGTTACATATATTGCGTTAAGTTGGCATGAGTGTATTACATGTTTAAACAGCCATTTTTCCTTCGGCTTCAGTTTTGCACACGACACCTACTTGTTGTTGTCGCTTTCACCCTAGAAGCGGTGAGGTGATTTATTTGAGAATAATATGTTATTACTATGCTATCAGCTTTGCCTGGTACACTTGGTACAACTGTCTGCACACTGAGAGCTGCACACTCTAAGAATAACCTAACACAAGGTTGCTGGGAGGCCTGATCCTCGCACCACATTAGACATAATAATGTTGATGCCAACATTTTGGGCTCTACGCGGGTTTAAGATAGAGTTACACGGAATGAACGTAGACACTTGGTGCTGCGCATGAAGAGAGCTGGTAGCTGTTGATGTGATCTACTCCTACTGACATTTAGAGGTATGGGTCCGCCCTGCTAAAGCCCGAATGAGACCTTCTTAGATATAAAATAATATGCTAAATAGGGTGCGCGAAATATAGGTGATATAGATTTCTATAGATTTTGCATTGTAACATGCTATCACCGTTTGCTTACTATGGATTAGTGACTATGCTGCTAACTCTGATTTTTATAATCTGCATTTTGGTATTATACAAGATACTGCGTTTGAGAACTTTGCATTGAATAATAAATATTTCAAACTTGCACGTGTGTTCTTTGACTCTCAGTTTTGGTTTGAAATGATTATATAACGAAAGAGTGTTCATGTGTTCCACGATTCCTGAGGTATTCTAAAGATCATGTTCTGGTTTTGTCTAAGACATGGATCATTTTATAATGATCCATGAGACACTGTAGCTAGCTAGGTAAGGGGATTTCTTATACTGAGATGAGTTTTGGATCATCCTAACTCACTGAGGTTCTTGATCTCTATGCACAGTTGTGTGGGAGAACGGAAACCCTGCTACATGGCGCCCGTACGTTGTTGGCCTTATATCATGACACTCGAGTAGTATATCATTCAAACCTTGACACCTTCATTCCCGTTTCCGGTAAACGGTGGTGTCGGAAAAACCTACCTATTTTTTAAATAGGTCTTTTCAAGCTTGAATTCTTCTAAAAACGGTTTCTTTGAATTACTACCCAGTTGTGCTACAAAGTGTTCTTTGTCTTTTTTCTCTTCCTGTGCTACCATGGCCGTGGACATACCGCAGCATAGCCGCGTCGCGGTACGCGACCACTTGCGGGCATATAATGTCCCTGTGGAAGGCTTGGCTGTGGTTCTAGTGGTGAGTGCGGAACATGCGTACCCGTACGAATTGTTTTATTCCTGGGTAACATTTCCGGAAGTGGACGCTAATTCGGGTGTCTTCCATTCATACACTGCCTCGGCTGTGCCGGCGGCTTATGCTCCGTACAGGGCACTGGAAGTACCTATCGATGCTTGGCAGCACGGAGTTTGGTTTGGTGGCGCCCTACCCCATTCTTTAACGGCTCCGAGGTTAGGTCCTTTGTCCATTCCGGGCACAAATTGGCCCGCTTTGGGTGGATTTACTCCTCATCCTAATCGCGCCACTTGTAATGTGGCTGACCTGCGGCGTCTTCATGAAGTCGCGGTTGGAGTGATTAGAGCGCTTGTTCATTACATTGGTCGTAATGTTCATGGCGCAGCCCCCGCAGGTGCGCAGCTCCGAGCAGAACAGGCTGGTTTAAAAATCAGTCCTGTCTTGGTGAATTCCGTTATGGGCAAGAAGCCCCAGGATAAGGATGATTTTCCTTACTGGCTTGCCGAGAAATTCGACCAGCTGGAGGCTGTGTTTCCTAATACGACTCCGGGTGAAAAACACCGGATTCTTACGCTCAGTTTACCGAAAGATTTAGCCCCTGAACTTGCTGACTGTGAAACATGGGGTAAGACTTTTGCAGCGGTTTACTCGAGGTGCTATGGCACCCCGTCTGTGTCAAACCTTTCTGCGGTCCTTAAACGTGTTCAAGATGATCACGGACCAGAGTCGGCGGTTGAATTAGGTATGCGCCTGAGTGGCTCATTTGAGACTGTTTGCGGTCTTATCCTTGCAAATGTCAAGGGGGATGCAGTGAACTTTCAGGTGGCCAATGCTCTGGCGTTAATTCCCGATGCCGAGAAGCCCCGTCAGTTAGCAAGGATTATTGTGGCGGCTTATAAAATGGTTGGCCGCACTTCTAAGGGTGTAAAGGCTTTTTCTGAAAAGGAGAAGAAACAGCCCCAGGGACAGTCTTCGGAAACGGGTGGACAACCCAAGTCCAAAAAACAAAATTGGCCAAAAAAGCAGAATCAGGGTAAGCAACAACAACAGCAGACACAGATTTCTAGTCCTACGCCTTCGCAACCTGCGCAGTCGGATAGAGTTTATGATTTGCGCGACCGCGCGACGATTAAATCGCCTGAAAGATTTCAGGCTTCTGACCAACGCTCTCCTCGTTCCTTTCAGGACTCATCGGCTCCGTCAACCGGTGGTGGAGGGGGCGGCAGGGGCAGGGGTGGCCAGCAAGGACGTGGTCAGCCCCGCACGCGAAGTGAAGGGGATCAGCGGGACGACTCTACGCCAAAGAGACCACAGTTTGCCAAGAAGAAGGTCGCAGCCTTAACGGCGCATCGATATGCCCCAGATAGTGAGAACGCGGCTTCGGAATCTGACGTGGGCTCTGACCTTGCTGGACAGCGCGGCGGAGATTACCATAGTGAGAGAGGCCCTCCGTCCACTGTTGAAGGTGACAGCGACTGACACTTATGTTGTGATTGAAACGGCTGATACACATGTTGCTCCCCCTGAACGACTTTTTGAAATTGTCCTGTTAATTGAAGGTGACATGCAGCGAACTGTAAAAGGGGTATTTTGGGAAAATCTTTCGTCTACGTATGACATTTTGCTTTCGGAGGCTGACTGGCCCCCACCTTTTGTTCTCGCAGCTCCACGAGGGGAGGAGGTGATCCTCCCCAGTTTCGCGCACACTGTATCGAGAGTGGAAGCGCTGCATTTTGCAGAAGAGTGGGCTCTGGCGCTTGCGCCGGCTGTGTACCGAAATCAGTGTGGCTGGGATAAATTGTCCCCTAGCCATGAGATTCCTTTACGGTCACAGCCGCAGCCACAACCTCAGTATCCCATACGGCGTGAAGCTAAAGCTTCTGTCGCGGCTATCCTTGAACAATTGGAATATCAAGGTGTAATTGAAACGTGTGTGTCACCAATGAATAATCCCCTTTTTACTGTGAACAAGCCGGACGGCTCATATCGTCTGGTTTTGGATTACCGGCATTTGAACTCGCATTGCCGTAACTGTGCAGTACAGAATACTCACGGCTCTGCCCTAGTGAATAGTCTTGAGCGTAAACGGTTCAAAACCACGCTTGACATTTCCAATGGTTTTTATGCACACAGATTAGATGGTCTAAGTTCCCAATGGACCAGTTTTACGTGCGGCGGCGTACAAAAAATGTTTGAACGACTCCCAATGGGATATAAGAATAGTCCTGGAGTGTTTTCCGCCCGCATAGTCTCTCTTTTGGAGAGCTTCGATCCAGTTGCTTGTTCTTATGTGGATGACATTTATCTCACAGACGACGAACTTTGGGAGCATCTGTGTCGAGTAAACAGCATAATTTGTAACTTTGCAGATATGGGTTACAAGTTTAACTTTGCAAAATCACACATTGCGGAGTACACAGTGTTGTTTCTGGGTTATGAACTTAACCACGAAGGAAAGGGGTTGGCTCCTCACTTCCTGGAGAAGTGCGCGCAGTTGCGCTCTCCGACAACGCTGAAAAAATTACAGTCTTTGCTGGGTTTTTTAAATTTCGGGAGGACATACATTCCGGAATATGCCCAGCGTATCAAGCCTTTGTATGCCTTGATACAACCATCTTTTTCCAAATCATGCTGGCTGCCTGAGCATTCAGCCATTCTGCAGTCTTTGCAGGCTGATTTGCTCGCTTCTGACCACTTACAGACTCGTGATAACCAGACCAACCTGGTGATAAGAATTATCCCTGGGGCGGTGGGTTTCACGTACCTGACTTTTAATGAAGGGGATACAGTACCTATTGCTTACAAGTCACACTTGTACACTTCGGCTGAACTGCGTTTTTCCACTGTGGAGAAAGTTTTAACGGCTGTGCAGATGGCAATTCTTAAGGAACGTGCTCTGTCGCAGGGAAAGCGCATGTTGGTTGTTACCCCGTGTCCTGCCTTGGAGGCGGTCACGAAAGCCAGTGTACCGAATTCTAAAGCTTTGCACCCTCGGTGGATTCAGTGGGCTACATCCTTGACATCCCAGGATGTCACGTTTATTTTTGACGCCGCTTTACGGTCGCAGGAGTATTTACAGTATGAATTTGTTCATCCTGCTCCTTTAGCGATGCGGCCGTTGGAGGATTTCCATTGTATCATTTACACTGATGGTTCGGCGCAGGTTGCGCATGGCTCTAAACATGCCTACGATTCCGCTTGCGCCATTGTGGTCGGTGCCATGGTGAACGAAGAGTTCAAGTCCAGTGTCGTGCACACGCAAACACTAGGGGACTGCACCGCACAATTAGCAGAGCTTCGTGCTCTTATGCTCGCATTGGAGTACGCTGATCCTTGTGTGACGACTTTAATCGTAAGTGATTCTTACTACTGTGTCCAGTCTTACAATGAGAACTTGTTCTTTTGGATTCAGAATGATTTTCGTGATTCCAAAGGTAGCACAATAAAACATAAAATGATCTGAGTCCGAGTGGCGGAACTTAAAGAGAAACTGCCGCTCGTGTTTGTGATTCATACTCTCGGCCATCAGCGCGTGGGGGTCCACGCTGTTGGAAATTCGCTTGCTGATGAGGCAGCGAAGTCTGCGGTATCAAAATACTTAGTTGCAGCAGTCACAAGGTCCAAAAGCAAAATAGATGATGACATCTTGGCGGCTGTTGCTGCCACGGAGAAGGGAGGTAAATATCCTGCGGGGTTCCCTTCGAAGTACACATACCACTTAAGTCCCGATAAGGTTCCTTATGTGAAAATTCCTGAAGTTGGCGAACGTCTAGTTCCCAACTCGGATCGCAGGGCTTCTCTGATTACAGCGGCTCATGAAGGTGTGGCGTCTGCGCATGCGGGCGTCTCGGCTACTGTAACTCAGCTGCAACAAAGGTTCTGGTGGCGGGGACTGTACAAACAGACGCGCGATTATGTCCTTATGTGTGACATTTGCCAGCAGATTAAGCCTTCTACTGCTGCGCGTCCGCCTCAGACACAGTTGTACATCTCTAATAAACCGCTTGGTTGCGTTTATTTGGATCACTGCGGTCCTTTTTCTTCTGATACTGCGTATAAATACATCTTAGTAGCAGTTGACTCATGCACACGCTTTGTGTGGGTATGGCCGCATCGAAGCGCTGATTCACGGACTGTCATTAAGGATTTGCGTGTCTTTGTGGGAATCTTTGCCTGTGGTACTTTCCATTCGGACCAGGGTCCGGCTTTCGCCTCTAAGGCGTATAAGGATGCTATGGTTTCGTTGGGAGTCCAAGTCAAGTTTTCAAGTCCCTACAAGCCTGAGGGCAATAGTGTAGTAGAACGAATGAACCGCGACTTAAAGCAATCTTTGACAGCCCGAGTTATAGGCACTGGTAGAAACTGGCTGACCCACCTCTATGGCGTGCAGCGTGCGCTTAATAATCTCCCTAGAAGGTCTCTGGGTGGGCGGACCCCATACGAAATGCTCTTTGGTATCAAGATGTACGTCCCTGACCTCGATGGTGCAGACTGCCAGGCCCAGGCCGCGGCCTTTGACGTAGATGAACATTGCAATGTTTTACAGGATCTACAAAAGACCAGAGACAGTCTTGCTAAGGAACACTTGCCCTCCACGTCGGATGATGCGTTGCAGATCCCGGTAGTTGGCTGGCTACCCCAAGTTGGAGAACTGGTTTGAGAGAAGATCGATAACAGGAAAGAGTTTGGTCCCTCATATCGAGCACCGGTTCGAGTTCTTGGAGTGAAGGGCACAAGAACAGTCATTTTACCACCACTTCCAGGTCGTAAAGAAAACAGATTTATTTCTATTGACAATGTCAAGACACACAGGGTGGCCGATTCTTCATAGCATGACACCGGCTGTATCCTGTCCTTCCCTGGTGAGGCACTCTGTGCTGGCTATTACATCTGGTGCAGAACAGGAGGTGTCCCTCGAGATGCCTGCCATATCCAGTCCTTTATTAAATACTATTCCTGTTACTAACATTGATGAATTGACCTATGCAGATCCTGCTGAGTTATCTATGTCCGATTTACAAGCTCGTTTGGCTAACCAGTCCAGATTCTCTTTTGACTCTGATTCGGAACTTTCAAAGAAACCATCGACTATTGCAAAATATGCCACGTTGTTTAAAAAACATTTTCTAATTCCACCTTGGACATACGTTTGGCTGATACTATTTTCATTTTATCTTTTTATGTCAATTGGTTTTGTGTTTTATTTTTTCCGCCTGATCGATGGCCATTACGTGAAAGAAAGAACAGGAATTCGGTACCTTAATGGAACATTGGCCCCTCTTTCCTCCTCACATTCAGCACACAGACTAAAAAGAGACTTAAATACAGTAGAGATTACTGCTTGGCCTGTCCTTGATGGGATTGTGTGGGATGCGGTTAGGTTTCAGATACATGGCCCCACAGAAGTTATTAATGTTCCTAATGTGCTTAGAGTAAACATGGGAGATGTGATTAAGCAAGATATTCGTTCTGATGATTGGGATCTTCAGGCCGTAGAAGCATTGTTCTCTGATTTGAAATATTATGCGGCCTTTGATGCTGAGGATTTGTACTTAGATTCTGTCAATTATGGTGATTTGTTTTGTTATCAACATTATGGAAATCATTTCTTACACAAAACAAGTTCCAGGAGGGTTCCTGTGAACTACACACAGTGGGAGCATTGTCCTGCTCCTTTACAGGGGAGCTCAAGTACATTTCTGGGAAAATACTCTTATTTTACAGATTTTAATCAATCAAATCCTGAGTCGTTTTATTTTAAAGTGAAACAGAAATTTATGTCCAAAGTTAGACTTACCGATACAAAATTGCTGTATTCGAAGTCCTTTCTAGACAGGTTAGCTATGGATGGCTATGAGTTATGGAAGGAGGCTATTGACCTTAAATCGGTTTGGGGTACCAAGGATTGGCAGGTACAAGGCACTGAGGCTTTGCATCGAGCATGTCTCATCCCGAATCACATGTTGTTTTTAAATTCTACTATTTCCCAAACAACATGCTTTGGATTGGCTACATCTAAAAAATTAAATACACCTACTATCCCTGATTTAGAAGAATATTCAGGTTGGAGTAATTTCACTACATTGCCCATCAGTGGGATACAAGCACTTTTGCACAATTCCTCCTTTAATATTTCCAGTTTTGATCCAGATGGGTGGCTTTTGTGGCAAAGAAGCTTTGATTCTTGCCAACGTCGTTTTTTGGGTTTGTCTGAAGGTTTTACACACATCAGGCCAGATCCCAGGTTTGAAACAGATCACACTGTTACTACTTATTCAGTAGGCAAATTGTGTCAGAACTGGTTACAACATTCCACTTTGGCTGCAGTTAAACTGCATCTATCCCAGTTGAATGAGAATATAGATCTAAATGATTTTATAAAAGGCCCGGCTAGGGGTAGATCTAAACGCTGGCTTTATGCTGTGTACAATGAAATTTGGAAATTTTCACAGATTGAGGCAGCTAAACGCCTGAGAGCTATTGATCAAGCAAATTTGGAAAAAGTGCTTGCAGTGGTCGATAACAGTATTAACATGCTTTCTTCCAGGATTTACACGTTGGATAATATTGTTTCTTCTGTTGTTGATATTGTACATGATGAAGTGTCCACGTTATACCATGGTCAAAATCAATTACGTTCTGTAATGCAGTTTGCATGGACCCTACAGACACTTAAGGCTGGTCGAGTTCCCTGGAACTCATTGAATGTTTCGTCCCTTTTCGCCCCTTTTAATTTGACTGAAAAACAACGCATGCTTTCAATGCGTGATGCGTCATTTTCTATGTTACATATTGAAAAGCTAGAATCCTTACCTTTCTCTGTTGCTGAAACCACTACTGCCACGTGGCTTATTCATGGATTAATTACATTACCATTTCCCTTATACAAATTTACTAATTGTATGCGGTATATTGCTATAGGACGATTTGAACCACTAGGCAATGCATTCCTCCATGAAGCATGGTCATTACCATACACATACAGATGTCTGAAGGATGGAAAAGAAGTGAATCTTAATGGTGAGGATTGTACACAGTCACCTGACCATTCATTAATATGCAGACACATTCAGTTACACGGTTCTTGTAATCAGGACCGGCCAAATTTAGCATGTGTTTTAAAAGGCACGCCAGTTCCAGCAGTAGTTCCCACATTTACATTATTGACTAATGGTAGTTATTTGCTTTTAAACAACGAAGTATGTTGTGGGTTATTAATTGGTGTGGCTTATGTGGTAACTGTATCAGAGCGTGTGGTGTGTTGCAAGAATGTTCTATACCCACCCACGCATGGGTCTTCAGATGTCTCCATCTGGCCACGGATTCCAACCTTGGAAGCGAAGTTCAATGGTTTAAGCAGAATAAGGGCCCTTTTGTCTCAAAAACAAGTGACCCTGAGTTCGGCCCGGGAAAATTATGTCCTTCACATAGCTAACACACGCACAGAGGTGCAGGCGCTTTTAAATACTGATTTGCCGTTTCATTTCTGTGAGCTGGTGCACCAGATCTTTAATGCATCTTCCACGACTGGGCTTGCGCATTTTTTTAAATTGGTTAGCAGTGGCCTCGGGACTACATTTGAAAAAGTTTTTGGTATCATTCCCACGTTTTTCCATTCTATTTTTTCGAGTTTGTTTGGTGGACTACCTGTTTTACTGGCTGTGGCTGCGGGCATTTTGTTGTTGTTTTTCTTCATAAAACATGGATGCCCGTCCTGCGCAAGAAGCCGTTCAACGCCTCCTGACACTGTGCCGTAATCGGATGCTCAATTACTATGGAACATTGCCGCTTGCAGCATTAAGCACGGCTTATAGATTGTCATTTCGGTTCACCGACTTCACGTGTGTCCAACCTGTGTTTCACTGCCTGAGCTGCGAGTTCGATTGGGCCATTGATTTGTGTCTATGCTTGAGGACTGCTCCTGACGTCGATTTTGATCAGCTAATGCGTCCCGTAGTGGCTCACGAGTTGATTTGTTCTGGCGAAAGAGTTATGGCCTTGGCAGCAATAAATGGAGTACTGGGCCAATGGGAGATCTCTGCAGCGGCGCATGCCTTTCTGACACACAGCGATCTGGTGAACCCACCGAGTTGTCCTCTGACGTTACAGGAGGATCCGGTGCTGGAGGAGCACGTATGTTCTTTCCCATTGCTGAATTGGATTGCTGAACTATTTTCGGATGATGGCAGTGATTTCATACTGGAGGCTGTTGCAACTTTCTTTGCATATACTGTCCAATCGTGAGATGCCTGGAAGGAGTGCTTTGTTATGAAATATGACTTTCCCCTTGCTGAAATTGGAGGGATGGACTGCGTTCAGATGATGGAGATTTCAATCATATGATGTCGCTGAGAATAACGTCAATGTGGCACATGACTTTGGATATCGGATAAGTGCCTGGTTTTAATGCGACCTGGTCCTACCTTTCGTATTTTTGAGACCTGGCGGATGACTTTTGGTTCGAAAGTTTTGCTTTTATTTTTAGATTTGAGGCCACTGTAGGCATTCATACATATTCATTCATACATATTTTTTTAGCTTATTTTAGCTCAAAATTATTGAACTTTGCTTTCATTTTATGTATCTGATTTAGTTGCCTTTTCCCTTATGTTTGACGGTGCTCGGATCAATGGGGGGGTGTCATATGGATACTTCGTTACATATATTGCGTTAAGTTAGCATGAGTGTATTACATGTTTAAACAGCCATTTTTCCTTCGGCTTCAGTTTTGCACACGACACCTACTTGTTGTTGTCGCTTTCACCCTAGAAGCGGTGAGGTGATTTATTTGAGAATAATATGTTATTACTATGCTATCAGCTTTGCCTGGTACACTTGGTACAACTGTCTGCACACTGAGAGCTGCACACTCTAAGAATAACCTAACACAAGGTTGCTGGGAGGCCTGATCCTCGCACCACATTAGACATAACACAAATAATGTTGATGCCAACATTTTGGGCTCTACGCGGGTTTAAGATAGAGTTACACGGAATGAACGTAGACACTTGGTGCTGCGCATGAAGAGAGCTGGTAGCTGTTGATGTGATCTACTCCTACTGACATTTAGAGGTATGGGTCCGCCCTGCTAAAGCCCGAATGAGACCTTCTTAGATATAAAATAATATGCTAAATAGGGTGCGCGAAATATAGGTGATATAGATTTCTATAGATTTTGCATTGTAACATGCTATCACCGTTTGCTTACTATGGATTAGTGACTATGCTGCTAACTCTGATTTTTATAATCTGCATTTTGGTATTATACAAGATACTGCGTTTGAGAACTTTGCATTGAATAATAAATATTTCAAACTTGCACGTGTGTTCTTTGACTCTCAGTTTTGGTTTGAAATGATTATATAACGAAAGAGTGTTCATGTGTTCCACGATTCCTGAGGTATTCTAAAGATCATGTTCTGGTTTGTCTAAGACATGGATCATTTTATAATGATCCATGAGACACTGTAGCTAGCTAGGTAAGGGGATTTCTTATACTGAGATGAGTTTTGGATCATCCTAACTCACTGAGGTTCTAGATCTCTATGCACAGTTCTGTGGGAGAACGGAAACCCTGCTACACAACCTGAACATTTGAATTCTAGTGGGCTACGAAGTGCGGATATTGACACCAGGTCGCACAGGGCCCTCCGGGGCACAGAACCCAATATGGCGGGCAAGCAAGACGGAGACCGGCGGAAGACCAAGATCACCGGCAGGGGCAGTGTGACGCAGGCGGATAGTATCGAACGATTCACCCAGCCTAGGGGATCACCCGGTACCATCCCTAAAACTACCAGAGGGGCGAATGTGACTTTTGAAGACCCAGAGGAATTGAGCCTTCAAGTCGTCATGGGCGCCATTGCTGGCATGAAAACTTCAATCGGACAACAATACGAGGCTCTGGCTTTAAAGTTGGATACCGTGGCTGTGAATGTCACCTTAATCAGGGCGGACCTCTACAAAACGAACGAGAAGGTAAAATCCCTAGATTTGGCCACAGCCAGTCTCACTACCGACGTTTCTGACTTGCAAACGGAGGTCCGTAATTTGCAAACTGCCAACGAACAGTTTGCCCGCCGATTGGAGGATTCCGAAAGGCGTGCAAGGCGGAATAACATACGCATTATTGGTATTCCTGAAAAATCAGAAGAAACCGCAACGGATCTTTTTGTGGAAGATCTGGCCCTCAATCATCTTGCCCCCAAAGGCTTGAGTAAATTCTTCGTGGTGGAACGGGCGCACAGAGTGCCGGGCGGGAGGGCGAAGTCGGGTGCCCCACCAAGTCCTATTATCGCTAGGATTTTCAACTTCCGCGATAGAGACGCTATTTTGCAGGCCTCGAGAGTGGGTGGACCCGTCAAGTTTGAGAATACTACAGTGAGCTTCTACCCGGACGTCACTCAATCTGTCCAAAAACAACGATTGGCCTTTCAAGGAGTAAAAAGGCGGATGCGAGACATGGATTTGAAGTACGCTATGCTCTTCCCTGCACGGTTGCGGGTCGAATATGAGGACAAGGCCTTTTTCTTTGACCGCCCAGATGTGGATAGTGACTGGCTTGACACTCTGCCCGTGAGAAGAGATCCAGCAGACCGCTCTGGGGGTACGGAAGACGGCGGATCGGCGCAAGAATAAGGAATATTGACTAGGTTCACTGAACTATTGCATAGTGTACTGCTGGGGGTCGCATATCGTATGTATAAATATGTTTTGCTGCTTCTACGAGGTGGCGGGAGGGACAGGGACTCGTCCTCCTCTGGGGTTTCTTTTTGTAGACTAGTTAGTGAATGGGGCGACAGGCACACTGCAAGTTGGGGTGGCTGATGGGTCAGACGCAGAATGCAGGGAGGGGGGTAGATGCTTGGTTTTCTGGTTGGGGGGCGGGGGTTGGGTGTTGTGGTTTGATTTGCTTTAACACAAGGTGCCGTATCGTTTGCTTATTGTCCGCTGGTGATGCGTCTTTCTCTGGGATGGGGTGGTGGGCACTATTGGGATGGGGGATAGGGGGTTGAGACTAATGTCATGGAATGTCAATGGTCTCGGGGACAGAATTAAAAGAAGGGTGGTTCTCCAACTACTCAAGAGAATGTCACCAGATGTGGTCCTGCTACAAGAGACACACCTTATAGAAAATTCCTGCTCATCCATGAGCAGACGAGGTTATCGTCTTGTCGCTCATTCGGGCTTCACCTCCGGGTCTCGGGGTGGGGGTAATGATCAGAGCCTCCCTCCCCTTGGAAATTGACGAGGTGATTTATGATGACAGGGGACGTTATGCAGTAATAGTGGGCAGATGGGAGGTAAAGACCATACTTCTAATGTCTGTTTATGTCCCACCTGGTCTGCAATAGTCCACATTTGAAGATATCGGTAAAGTATTTCTGAATCTCCCGGAAGGATTCCTGATAGTGGGTGGTGACTTTATTTCGGTTGTTTGTGGGAGGGAAGATCGTTATCCACCTAGGGACCTGCCGGGATCAAAGGCTTGGCTGAGTAGGCTTATGGACACTTTGGGATTAGTAGATTGTCGGCGCTTGCTACACCCTGGGCAGACACAATACACCTTCCACTCCGGGGCACATGGCAGCCTCTCTAGGCTTGATTATGTTCTGATGCCAGCGGCGCAGGCCATGATGGTTAAGGAGGTTAGACATCTGCCTCGTGGCATTTCAGATCACTACCCGCTACTCATGGTGTTGGATACTGGTGTTGGAGCAGAAGGGAGGTTAGCTCCCATAAACCCATGGTACCTCCGCAACCCTAGGACCCGTGCAGCATTGGTTAAGTCTATAGAGCACTATTTACTTGAAAACTTGGGGTCAGTGTCTTCTGCTGTTTCACTTTGGGAGGCTTTCAAAACAGTTATCCGTGGGCAGGCTTTGTCGTTGATTTCCTGTGCCAAGAGGAGTAAACATGAAGAAGTAATCCGACTTGAGTCCGAAATAGACGAGTTGGAAGAAGATTTGGAACATGATGTTACTCAGGAGAAATTTCATGCTCTTAGTCTCAAACAGAGTGATTATAAAGCACTGGTCACTGACGCTGCCAGATCCATGAGTAGAGAGCAGCAGGGGCATTTGTATGATGTTGGGGATAAGGCAGGTAAATTGATTGCATGGCTGGACAAGAAGGAGAGAGCGAGTCGGGTGGTTCCGGTGATTGAAAGTCAGAGTGGTATGAGAGTTACTGACCCAGTGGAAATAGTGGAACGCTTGAATTTTTTTTTCGCAGAATATTTTCAGGGGTTTATTCTCCCGTATCGGACAGACCCGAAGAGGACTCGCATTTGCCGCTCATTTGCTTAAACTCTACTTGCCAACAAGGAGGATACCTGAACGCTGAACACGGAGGGCGCTTTGCAACACCTAATCTGCACAGGAAAGGTCGTGCACTAGACCTTGAGGCTACCTGTTGGCTCCACCAGGGGACTGCGAGGACCAGCAGCCTCTACACCTAACAGCTGGTGCCTCTTCCCCCGGCGGCCACGCCCCCTAACTAGCTCACCATAAATTGAACAGACCCAAACGCACCGCGGGACGCGCGCGGGGCGAAGCGCAGGCGAAGCCCGGGCCAAGGGCGGGCCCGTTTAAGCCCGTTCAAGACCGGGCAGGACTGGACTGGGCCACCCTATTTTCAGTTTGCTTTTATATTTTGCCACTGACAAAACATCTATTTAGGTCCCGCCAGTTTTTGCTATTTGGCCTTAGAAGTTTCATTGTACCTTACTACTGTTACGATCCTTATGGTACAATGTGTCCGAGAACCACCAGGAATACTGTTAAAAAGCAGGCTCAATCTGCAACTGAGGTCATTGGGCCAATAGACCAATTTATAACGAAAGCTAACGATGCCATTGAGCAGGGTATCATTCTATTGGACCGGAGGATCTCACAGGACCTGATGATTGACAGACGCTCTTCAATGGGCTTACTGGCCACTGCAAAAACCCCACTTCGTCCTGTTGATCTGCCCCCTCCAGTGACAGCACATGCAGAAATGCACACCGTCCCCCGCACAGTGGACCTATCTGCATCCCTAGATCTTTCCGAATCCCATTTCTCTCTTGAAAAATCTCCAGTTATTTTTGTTACCCAACCAGATAATCCCCCCTCCTCCCCAATAGCCAGGGGTATACGAGAAGGAGCAATTCCCAAAAAATTGAAGAAGAAGGCAACTACTAAGTCCCACCACTCCACCATTCCTTCTTCTACAACTATCCTTGCAACTCCTTCTGTCTCTGATCCTCCCCCGCAAATCTTTAACCCTTCAACCCCCCACCATTCTCCTTCACTGTCAAGTGCACAAGCAGTGGATCCTATCTCTGTTAACCCGAATATCAGCTGTACTAGCTCCAGTAGCTATGACAGTGGAGGAGACATGGAAAATGGTAACCTTACAACTAACACATGTAGCAACGATAGCTTACTGCTTACCAGAATTGGAGATTTATTTAAATCCCACTTGGAACCAATTGAAAAGGCTCTACACTTGGTTCAGTCCCAACTAACTCAACTGTCTATAGGACTAAACCAAAGTAAGGGAAACAAGAAGGATTCCAACTTGGCGCAAGGTAGGCCCACTACTTTAAACGTAAAAACATCAAAGCCTGTAACCTCTGCGCAGAATCCCAACACCAACAAAGAAAAAGCCCCAGAGAAGCCTACTCAAAAACATTCTTTAACACCTACAAACAAGCCGCAACCACCTCCCAAATCCACTAATCCCTTACCGTCACATTCTGCAACCAATCCCAACCCAACATCATCTACCCATTTAAATCCTCTTTCTTCCCTTTCTACCACCGCAGCCCCCACTCCTGCCCCCACCCATCCCAAAAACTCTACTGGATTCAATACCATTCCGAAAAACCGTAAGAGAAGGACTCCCCCTATTCATCTCCCACCCGAGGCTTCTCCATATGTAGTAATAATGACTGGTGTTCCGGAACTCTCCCCAAACCAAGACGAACCGGTATGGTCTTTAAAAAACAAAGTAATATACTGGTTGTCCAGCAACAGACCTCTTCCAATCTTTATGGACAACAGAGTTACTACGAACCGAAAAACATCCAGGGCGACTGCGTTATAGTAAACTTTGCAGATCCCAATACAGTTGAGCATATCTGCTCCTGGGGTGATCATACCTCTACTGAAGGGATAGCCACTCACAATCTGTCGTACTTCTATCCCCCGACTACACGACGTAACGCTGGTCCTCCGTGGTCCTGGACGAGGGTAGGGAACTGGGGTGGGATTAGAGATCGAGACCAGTGGTCTGGGTACGGTTTTAGCAATCCACCACCAGGCCACTTTAACAACTTTAACAACTGGAGAGGCCCACCATTATCCAATAGATATGACTGTTTGGATATGGTGGACTGACCACCAACTCTACCCATCTCAGACAGTGGCCCCAACAATGTTCCGCCCAACCCCAAACACTCCTGTAAGAGCACTCGGACGGTCGGCTCTATTTTGCCACCCCTGTCTGGTACCCAGCCTGAGTCTTGTCCTCCCCAGCAACCCTTGACCCAACAGCCGTCAACTTCTACTCACCAGGATTTGTGTCACACTTTGTCAGCTACCCCAGTTGACTCACCTCTGAGCCAACAACCTATTATTCTTCAACTCAGTGATCCAAAACCTACCCTCTCCCTTTCCGTCCCAACCACTCAGTCCTTGTCCCAACCCCCACACTCCTCTGCTGAACCTCAGTTTTCAAACCCTATTTTTTCATCAACCCAGGATCTTCCAGTCATATACTGGAACGTAGCTGGCCTTAGATCCAAAATCCATCTCCAGTCCTGGCTAGAAGTGACCAATAAATATAAGCTAATCTGCCTTCAAGAAACCTGGGCAATTGATCCTATTCACATCCAGGGCTTCAAAACATTCCATCTTCCGGCCATACCGTCCACTCATGGAAGACCCAAGGGTGGCTTAGCCATTTACATTTCCAACTTAATTCCTTTTACGACCACGGAAGTCCCGTTAGTCTTTCCAATCTTTCAAATTCTCAAATTAGTTCCAGACAATAGTTCTTGTTATTATTTCATCAATATGTACAATAATTCCACGCCTGGTGACTGTGTAAAATCTTTGTTGGAAATCACTTTATATTTACAAGATCAGAAAGCCAAGAACCAACAGCTACAATGCCATGTTGTGTGGGGTGGGGATTTCAATGTTTATTTGTGTAACAACTATAACAAAGGTATTTGTGGGCTCCAAGACGAGCACGACGCCCCCCTGGCCCACTTCGCCCACAGTAGTGTTGGTGACGCTTTAAATAACTGTATTTTTGCTCTAGAACTTGAATTCGCGAACATTTTAGTGAGTCCTGCTGTTGAGTTCAAGACGACTTTTCACGGTAGAGGATTTAGCACAATTATTGATTTTATCTTATGTTCCCAATCTTTAAACAACCGATTGAAACACTTTACAACTGGTACCGATCCCTCAAGCGATCACTACTCAAACAGCACCACTATAGTATTAAATACCCCATCCTCAGCCTGTCCAAAAACAAGCCTCTTAACGCAGCATTCCCTGTAGATGAGTAAAATTAATGGCTATACTCTCAAATGGTCGATGATCAATCCCTCAGAGGCCACTAGCAAGATCATCCAAAGAACCCTTCCCTTAATCTATCACTGTTTGGAGATGTCATCATCCCCTCAGCTGATCCTCTCTAGCTTCGTTAAAATCTTAGAAGCCATCAGACAAGAGCTTACTCGCCAACATAAGACTCACGATAACGATAAGGATTCCAGTGGGTGGTTTGATTCCCATTGCCGTAAAGCCCAGCGTGCACTAAAAAACGCTCTACACAATCAAGTCAGGGACCAGCCCCTAATTGCGTCTTTAAGAAAAAACTATAAGATGGCACAAAAATCCCGTAAACGGGAAATAAAAAATAATCTCTGGGCCCAACTACACCAGAGCACACTAAGCAAGTACTGTACCCTGTTTTGGAGAACAGTTAAGGCCCCTTTCCTAGCTGATGCAACTGCTGTACGGCATCTTGACGTGGCAGTACCCGCTGATAAATGGGTAGCACACTACTCGCAGATCTTCGGGGACCCCACCTTGACAACTGAGGCTCCTAGACTAGAGGCGGCAGCTGTCACTAGTAACAATATCTACCCTATTGACCTCCACTTCGATCTAGTGGAGGTGACCGCGGCGCTGACCTCCTCAAAGACCGGTAAAGCGCCCGGTCCTGATGGGGTCCACTTAGACATCTTTGTTAGCAACATAGACTTATGGTCCCCAATTGTTACGCAGGTCATGTCTGCAGTGACTCAGATCGGCCTTATTGATTCTTGGTCCACTTCTGTGCTCCTACCCATATTTAAAAAGGGAGAACGGGACAACCCAGCCTGCTACAGGCCCATCTCCCTCTTGGATTCTCTGGGCAAGGTCGCCGGCAGATTAATTCTGGAACGACTACGGGACTGGGCCACAGAGAATAAGATCTTAACCGACTTACAGTTTGGTTTCCAGGAGGGTCTGGGCACTGTAGAACAGGCCTTAAACCTGACTCTGCTTATGGGTAAATACGCCTGGGCCAAAGGCGGTAATCTTTACCTAGTCTATGTGGACTTGAGTTCCGCATTCGACTGCGTAATTCATTCCAAGCTATGGGCGATCTTGAGTAATCTGGGCATAGATCTTGCACTGCTGAATTTCCTCCGAGAGTTATACTCGGATGCAAAAGCTTGTGTGAGATACGGCATCAAAGGGGAGCTTTCTGAATCCTTTAACATTGCAAAAGGCGTTAGGCAGGGTTGCGTCCTTGCTCCATTCTTATTTAACATCTACACTAATGGACTGGAGCAAGCGATGCTAGTTGATAGTAAAGATCTCCCCTGCATAAACACCCGCCCAATCCCTGCATTATTATATGCAGACGGTGCACAGACATAATATCGACTCCAAAATATCGTCTGGACAGAATATCGAGTTTTAAATATCGTTTGGAGAAAATATCGACTAGACAGAATATCGACAGCCAAAATATCGTTTTTAAGGTAAGTGAAGTAATATCGACTGTAAATAATATAGACAGTGAAAATATCCAAGTATATAATCTAGATAGTAAAAAATATAGTTTTTTAAATAATATTTAATTATT
This sequence comes from Lissotriton helveticus, assembly GCF_964261635.1. Taxonomy (NCBI): domain Eukaryota; kingdom Metazoa; phylum Chordata; class Amphibia; order Caudata; family Salamandridae; genus Lissotriton; species Lissotriton helveticus. The sequence continues at coordinate 480,204,853 of NC_136063.1, read as the reverse complement.
TATAGTGTGTTTATGTTATAATATGTGTGAAAAGTGTCAATTTATTTTATTATTTTTTTTAATTAATTATTTTTTTAATTATTGTGTAATTTAATTCTGTAGCGGGTTGTGGGTTTATAGGGGAATAGGGTGGGAAGTAATTTAATTATAATTAATTAAATATGTAAATTTATTAATTGGTAGTAATAATTAATTAATTGGTAATTAAATAATATATGTTAATTATTTAAAATTTAATTGGTAATTAATTTTATTTAATTGATTAATTGCTAATTATGTCAATTAAAATAATTTATTTTCTCTAGCGGGTTGTGGGTTTATAGGGGAATAGGGTGGGAAGTAATTTAATTATAATTAATTAAATATGTGAATTTATTAATTGGTAGTAATAATTAATTAATTGGTAATTAAATAATATATGTTAATTATTTAAAATTTAATTGGTAATTAATTTTATTTAATTGATTAATTGCTAATTATGTCAATTAAAATAATGTATTTTCTCTAGCGGGTTGTGGGTTTATAGGGGAATAGGGTGGGAAGTAATTTAATTATAATTAATTAAATATGTTAATTTAATAATTGGTAGTAATAATTAATTAATTGTTAATTAAAAAATGTTTGTTAATTAATTAAAATGTAATTGGTAATTAGTTTTATTTAATTGATTAATTGCTAATTATGTTAAATGAAAGGGGTATTTTTAGGGTTCAGGGTCAGTTTTTAGTTTTTGGGTAAAGGGGTATTTTTAGGGTTCAGGGTCAGTTTTCAGTTTTTGGGTAAAGGGGTATTTTTAGGGTTCAGGGTCAGTTTTCAGTTTTTGGGTAAAGGGGTATTTTTAGGGTTCAGGGTCAGTTTTTAGTTTTTGGGTAAAGGGGTATTTTTAGGGTTCAGGGTCAGTTTTCAGTTTTTGGGTAAAGGGGTATTTTTAGGGTTCAGGGTCAGTTTTCAGTTTTTGGGTAAAGGGGTATTTTTAGGGTTCAGGGTCAGTTTTTAGTTTTTGGGTAAAGGGGTATTTTTAGGGTTCAGGGTCAGTTTTCAGTTTTTGGGTAAAGGGGTATTTTTAGGGTTCAGGGTCAGTTTTCAGTTTTTGGGTAAAGGGGTATTTTTAGGGTTCAGGGTCAGTTTTCAGTTTTTGGGTCAAGGGGTATTTTTAGGGTTCAGGGTCAGTTTTCAGTTTTTGGGTAAAGGGGTATTTTTAGGGTTCAGGGTCAGTTTTCAGTTTTTGGGTAAAGGGTTATTTTTAGGGTTCAGGGTCAGTTTTTAGTTTTTGGGTAAAGGGGTATTTTTAGGGTTCAGGGTCAGTTTTGGGTTTTTGGGGTACATATACAATATTGCCTATTATTTAATTAAATGTTGTTACTATATATATATGTTTTAAGAAATATGATTAAAAATATATTTTTTTTTTACTTTCATTAAATATTTAATTATTAAAAGTTATTTTAAGTATTGTTAATTATATTTTAGTAATTAATTTTTTATATTAATGTAATTAAACATTGTTTTTAGTAAAGTCGATATTTTTTACAACGATATTTTTGTAAACGATATTTTGTAGTCGATATTTTTGTACTTACCTGTTTGTACATACAAACTCGATATTTTTGTAGTAGATATTTTCACCTCGATATTTTGGGTACTCGATATTGTGGTAGTCGATATTCTTTCAGTGATCCATGCAGACGATTCTGTCATCCTAGCAAGGACACCTAACCAACTACAGATTCAACTAGATAAATACTGCCAATTCATGCTTTCTCTTGGACTTTAAGTTAATAAGTCCAAGACTTTTGTTATGAATATTGGCAAGAAAGCCCAAAAATGCAAATCTCCTTTTATTGAGAAGACCAGGTTAGAAACTGCTAACACCTACCCTTATCTAGGTATTCTCATTGATAAGCATCTGTCCTGGAAACCTGCCACTTCCAGCAAGAAATTGCAGTTTCAACGCACAACATCGGCGTTGACTTCATTCTCAAGGAAACTGGGCAAGCCCGCCCCTGCTGTGATTTTGAAGATCTACCAAGCTAAATGCATGAGCGTGGCGACGTACGGGGCTGGTGTATGGGGCTATACGCCCGCAGATGAGCTTCAAATTATCGAAAATGACTTTTTGAAATATATATTAGCCCTTCCCCGAAGTGCTCCTACTTACGGCACCCATATGGAGCTCGGCTGGGAGTATCTAACTGACATCATTAGGTACCAGCCGATTCTCCTATGGCATCGTATATGGACTCAGGAGCAATGTCATCTTACTAGGTCACTAATATCTGACTGTCTCACACTGACCTATTGGAAAAATATTCCCTGGCTGTTATATGTTTTTAAATTTTTGAATGATCTGAATTGCCCTGCATATTTCACTGACCCTGAATCTCTATTGGCTATACCTAGAAAAACTTTGAAAAAACTATGTGTCGCCCATTTAAGCAATTTACGTTTGTGTTCAGAACTTGGTAAAAAGTCAAATGTTCATTTAACGATGATTCAATCCTCCTATGGCATTCAACCTTATCTGTCTTTTTTTTTGTCTAATTATGAGAGATATGTTTTAACCAGATTTCGGTTTGATGTATTTTATCGCCTTGTCTCACTGCCTGTGCCCTCTGATTGGTCACGTGAAATAGCTAACTGTCCATGTGATGGTCATACTCGCCTGTCAACCCTGCATGTAACCTTCTTCTGCAGTCTTTATGAGACCCCGCGGAAACGTTGGCTGGTCCCACTTCTCCGGCACTTAGGATTGAGAAGATGCAGACCGGCTCTTTTGGCACTTCAATACTTAGACACCCCGTATGTTGCCAAAACTGTAGCCTGCTACCTCAAAACCTGCTTGAAAATCCATTCCCAATTACTAACCACTGCTCCTTAAGACTTTATTTCCGCGCAAATGACTACTGTGATAATATATTTGTGCATAGAGTGTCAGTGTTTAGTTGAACTTGAACGATTTCTTATTGTTTTGAAGCAATAGCGCTCCGCTTTCTTTAGTAATTAATGAGCAAATGGAATTTTTTATACTGTTGTAAATATTCGTTTTTAAATGCACTTTTTATGATTGTAAATTCAATCGAAATAAAGTTACTTTTGACTGACTCGCACTTGTTGTTGCGAGACATAGCTTTACCCCGCCTAGCTGACGAAGACAGGGAATTGATCGATGCTGTACTGACTGCTGATGAGATTGCGCTGGCGATCCGTTCAGTGCGTTCAGTCAAAGTGATGGGACCAAACGGGCTCCCTATTGAACTGTACAAACTAAGACCCGACAAGATAGCGCCATAACGCCGGGCTATGTTTCTTGAATCGCATGATGCGGGCCTCCTCCCCCGTGATCAAAGGCTCGCAACCATTGCAGTTATCCACAAAGAGGGAAAGCCGCGAGAACATTGTACATCCTATAGGCCCATTTCACTTTTGAACGCCGAGCCTAAGATTCTGGCTAAGGTCCTGGCGAATCGCCTGATAACAGTCATTGGTGATTTAGTCCATCCTGATGAGTCCGGCTTTATTCCACATCGCAATACCACACTGAACCTGCGGCGTCTCCATGGAGTCCTCGCGAGAGTGGCGTCCATACGTGAGCCGGCCATCTTGGCATCCCTGGATGCAATGATGGCCTTCGATACGGTGGAGTGGCCATACCTTTGGGCCGCGCTGGCAAAGTTTAGTTTCGGCCTGGGATTTAACAGATGGGTAAAACTGTTATACAAGGAGCCGCTGGCCCAGGTAGTGGTGAATGGCAAAGTCTCTGGCCCCTTTGTACTGGGGAGAGGCACGCGACAGGGATGCCCGTTGTCCCCTCTCCTCTTTGCTATGGCCTTGGAACCGCTCGCTGCCTGGCTGCGTTGGCAGCCCTCGATGAGTGGTATCAGCTGGACCCCGGAGTTTGAGGATCGCATTTCGCTCTAAGCTGACGACATCCTTTTATATCTTTGTAAATCACCCCCTAGCAGTGTCTGGGAGAACTATGGCCTCCTTAGTCATAGTGCATGTGAGGCATTGATGATGCCATGCTGTGTGGCATGTGGATAGGGGGGACAGGTTTGCTATGAAAGAAATCACTTATTTAGTGGAATGAGAATTTGGAGATGATTGTGTAAGAATTGGAAATGCATGGGGCTAGTGGCAGACTGTATGAAAGGAAGGGCTATTTGTATTTAAAGAATGTAAATCGAGAGAAGATTTCTGGTGTCTACAGTCCAAAGACAATAGAAATAGAGGAAGGACTGACAACCTTATTCTATGACATAGATACCTTTGGCCGGGGAACTTTCAGCAGAGTACGTGGCTCACTGTGTATGTGCAGGGGCTTTGAGTGAGTTTTGACCAGGGTTCAAACCCCAGGTGGGGAAAATGTTTTTTTTTTTTTAAATTTTATTTCTAAATTCCACAAATGAAAGCTGTGCCTTTGTAAATGACCCCCTAGCAGTATCTGGGAGAACTATGGCCTCCTTACTCATAGTGCATGTCAGGCATTGATAATGGCATCCTGTGTGGCACGTGGATAGGGGGGACGGGGTTTGCTATGAAAGAAAGCACTTATTTAGTGGAATGAGAATTTAGGGATGATTGTGTAAGAATTGGAAATGCATGGGGCTAGTGGCAGACTGTATGAAAGGAAGGGCTATTTGTATTTAAAGAATGTAAATCGAGAGAAGATTTCTGGTATCTACAGTCCAAAGACAATAGAAATAGAGGAAGGACTGACAACCTTATTTTATGACATAGATACCTTTGGCTGGGGAACTTTCAGCAGAGTAGGTGGCTCACTGTGTATGTGCAGGGGCTTTGAGTGAGTTTTGACCAGGGTTCAAACCCCAGGTGGGGAAAATCTTTTTTTTTTTTTTTTTTTTTTATTTCTAAATTCCACAAATGAAAGCTGTGCCTTTGTAAATGACCCCCTAGCAGTATCTGGGAGAAATATGGCCTCCTTACTCATAGTGCATGTCAGGCATTGATAATGGCATCCTGTGTGGCACGTGGATAGGGGGGACAGGTTTGCTATGAAAGAAATCACTTATTTAGTGGAATGAGAATTTAGGGATGATTGTGTAAGAATTGGAAATGCATGGGGCTAGTGGCAGACTGTATGAAAGGAAGGGCTATTTGTATTTAAAGAATGTAAAACGAGAGAAGATTTCTGGTATCTACAGTCCAAAGACAATAGAAATAGAGGAAGGACTGACAACCTTATTCTATGACATAGATACCTTTGGCTGGGGAACTTACAGCAGAGTATGTGGCTCACTGTGTATGTGCAGGGGCTTTGAGTGAGTTTTGACCAGGGTTCAAACCCCAGGTGAGGAAAATCATTTTTTTATTTTTTTTATTTTATTTCTAAATTCCACAAATGAAAGCTGTGCCTTTGTAAATGACCCCCTAGCAGTATCTAGGAGAACTATGGCCTCCTTACTCATAGTGCATGTCAGGCATTGATAATGGCATGCTGTGTGGCACGTGGATAGGGGGGACAGGTTTGCTATGAAAGAAATCACTTATTTAGTGGAATGAGAATTTGGGGATGATTGTGTAAGAATTGGAAATGCATGGGGCTAGTGGCAGACTGTATGAAAGGAAGGGCTATTTGTATTTAAAGAATGTAAAACGAGAGAAGATTTCTGGTATCTACAGTCCAAAGACAATAGAAATAGAGGAAGGACTGACAACCTTATTCTATGACATAGATACCTTTGGCTGGGGAACTTACAGCAGAGTATGTGGCTCACTGTGTATGTGCAGGGGCTTTGAGTGAGTTTTGACCAGGGTTCAAACCCCAGGTGAGGAAAATCATTTTTTTATTTTATTTCTAAATTCCACAAATGAAAGCTGTGCCTTTGTAAATGACCCCCTAGCAGTATCTAGGAGAACTATGGCCTCCTTACTCATAGTGCATGTCAGGCATTGATAATGGCATGCTGTGTGGCACGTGGATAGGGGGGACAGGTTTGCTATGAAAGAAATCACTTATTTAGTGGAATGAGAATTTGGGGATGATTGTGTAAGAATTGGAAATGCATGGGGCTAGTGGCAGACTGTATGAAAGGAAGGGCTATTTGTATTTAAAGAATGTAAATCGAGAGAAGATTTCTGGTATCTACAGTCCAAAGACAATAGAAATAGAGGAAGGACTGACAACCTTATTCTATGACATAGATACCTTTGGCTGGGGAACTTTCAGCAGAGTAAGTAGCTCACTGTTAATGTACAGGGGCTTTGAGTGAGTTTTGACCAGGGTTCAAACCCCACCTCGGGAAATTATTTTTTAATATTATTTTTATTTTTTTAAACAATTTATTTATTTTAGCAGAGTGAAACATAGTCCTTTGGAAATGCTCAACTGATAATAATGAAAGACCAAGTAGAAAATCTATGGCATATGTCACATCAGATGTGGCATATGCCACATGACACAGGGCTTTGAGTGAGTATTGACCAGGGTTCAAACCCCACCTCGGGAAATTATTTTTTAATATTATTTTTATTTTTTTTAAACAATTTATTTATTTTAGCAGAGTGAAACATAGTCCTTTGGAAATGCTCAACTGATAATAATGAAAGACCAAGTAGAAAATCTATGGCATATGTCACATCAGATGTGGCATATGCCACATGACAGAGTGACATGTGTCACATGCCAGACTTGGGCTCCAACCCTTACTGTCTGAACATGCATTGCCCAGAAAAGACGGACCCCCCCCCCCGAGCCTAGGCCCACCATCCACATCATTCCCACAAGCATGCCCCCGCTTGGTCCCGGCCCCCGCAAACCACCCCACACCCACGCTAGGCAACACCCGACCTCCGAGGACCCCGGAGCATGGAGATGGAAGGGGGGGGACCTAAAGGAAAACCCACTCTCCTCGAGGGAAAACAGCGTCGGGCAGCCATACAGATTGAGTGGCCCCAAGCCCCAGAATCAGGCCCCCACCTCCCCAAACTCACCAGCGCCCACACCGCCCGAGCGCGCCCCCCCCCTCCCCCAGGAAGGCAGAGCACCGGCCCCCGGTAGGGTAGCCAGGCCATGGGACACACACGGCAGGAAGGAGGCAGACAGGCAGGGGAACACGCAACCGGGCAAGCGGGAGAGCGGAAGGCACCGGGAAGCAGGGCTAAGAAATCCCAACACACAGCCGCCCTTCCGCCTACGGGACTCGTGCCAAGAACGGAATGGAACAGCGCGACACCAACAATGAGAGGGCATCCCCCCCCCCGCCAATGCACTGGCAGACACTTCTAGGCAGCGAGACGACACGCGCCTGACATGACCCCACTGCCCCCCCATTCGGCGCCCAATGCCACACACCCCGCCGCACTCATCGCAAGACCTGTGACAGAAAACCTGACGTGAGACCAGACGAGCCCAAAAAGCGCACGGGCAGCCACCCGTCCGAAGTCCACGGGGGAGGAGGGGGCGAGGGTCAGCTCGCCACCGCGTCCAGGAACAAAGAGGGTGCCTGACCTTCGCCCCCTGGGTCATATAGCCTAACCTGCTCCTCCCCCCGGACGAGGAAGTGACATCACAGGGGTCCCCCGAACACTAGACCGCTCATGGGTCTGTGCCATCCTATGGCACTAAGGGTGGCCGTCCTCGTAGGTGGCCACCTTTGGTGTCCTGGGGCAGCCAGTAATTAATCTGAATACGGAGGAGCGCCATACAGCATAGCATAACGAATATTTTCGACTTTCGGAGTTTGCTTGATGTCCTGGAATTTTCGTCTGGCCTCTTGTACTACTGGCGTGAAGTCCAGGTAAAGTGACAGCGACATACCCTGAAATGGTAGGTTTCCCACCTCTCCGGCGTTGCGCAAGGCGATGTCCCAGTCACAATAATTGAGCAATTGGGCTATAGTAAGGTGCGGGGGGGGGGGGGGCGGGGATAGGTGCCAGGGACATCATTTGAGGGCCCACAATTGCTCCACTGCAAATGTGGTGGAGAAACTGTCTCTGCCCAATAACTCAGTCAGAAGCCGCTCGACACAAGTCTCCAAGGAGCCTGAGTTAGTAGTCTGCAGAGAGTAGGTGGCCGGGCCGCGTTTGCTTTAATATTATCGTCAGGTCGCAGTGCTCCAGATTCTCGCAATGGACAAAAATGGCATGTAAAGCGGCAGTGCCCCTTAGCGTTTTAGCCGCCGTGACTTACAATCCGGAGTGAGCCCTGCAAGTTCACTGCAATGCTCTCGCCGCCCGTATGCCCCCATTAGGCTTGTCGCAAACTGGACTCCAGTGCTGCCGCCCCAGGCATTACAGAAGAGGGGGCAGCCAGCTTGCCCAGATGGTCCGTGGTTAAGCATGCGTCTCACTGCTGCATCCGGGAGCAAGATGTCAAGGAGATCTGGGGGGTTTGCCGCCTCACTTCGCTAGGCCTCCAAGCCCCAGCCTCGATTGTTCTGGCAGCCGCACTTCACGACAGCAGCCCCACCCTCAGGCTCACCTGCGACTTCTGTCATTGCGGGGCATCCAAGGGCCGCGTCAGGCCGCCGCAGTGGAGCACACAGGAAATGGTGACATCCTCCCCAGCCCCACTGCGCTCTGCTCATGCCTTGGAGACTCCGGTAGTCGTGGCGGCGCTCGGGGGCGAATTGCCACGATGGAGCATAGTTAGGCACGTAGTAAAGCATGGCTGCTCGAGAGCTCCTCGATCAAGCCACCATCTTGGTGCTCGGTCAGGCATTTCCCCCTTACCTTTAGTTGTTAAGTTTTGTCTTTGTGGTATGTGAGATGGGGTTATGTAACATCAGCCTACAGCAGTCTTTGCCTGAGGCATCAATGAAAGGGTTTCAGGATCCGTTAGTTGCAGCTGACAGAGACGAGCAGTGCCTGCTCACCTATCCCTTGAGACACTTTTGTGCAAAGCATTCTCTTTCAGAGTTAGTGCGCTTTTAATTGATAGTCACTGAAGAATATGTCTGCTGTTTCATATGCCATTATGCACAACACAACTTTGCAGTCCAATTGTGCAACAGGAGACTGGATATGAACATTAACATCCCAGAATGTCTCCTGGTGGAGGAACTTTTTTAAACTCAAGTATTTCAAGGGATATGGTAACCTTGTGTCCACTTCTTTACATTTAATACACCAAGAGTAGAACAACAATTATGCAACAGTAACTAAGAAAACGTGTACTTCCTTCAACATGACAAAACAAAACAAAACGCATTATCCTGCTGTCAAAATCCGATGACCCAGACATTGTTTCTGTTGGTTTTATTGGCGATCAAGACAGATTGGGAGAATACCCAACCATATTGTCCTCCTTAAGTTCAAGAAATGTATCTCTAAGAGGAAAGGCATGTAAGTCCATAAAGCCGTTTTAACGACTGTGTGTGGCCACTTTGTAGATGTTCTGGTCTCCAATGATCTAACAAGTCCATGAGACCATCCTCAAGACCAAGTAGCATGTTTTAGAATTCTGTAGACCCTATATCTACAACACAACCTAAAACCATCAGACTCAACACATTAAATATTCACAATAAGATCAATTGAAAAACATTAGATAAACTTAAAAAGAAGTACGCCCTAGTGAATCGGAGATATGAATTCAATTAACCGCATAGAAATGCACCTGAGAAGCCAGTGAAACCAGTCATCACCATATGTCAAACAGATTCCTTCACCTGCAAAATGACTACCAAATACCTACTTGCAATAAAAATCAAGATATTCCAAAACTCAATAGTTGAACTACATTGTACGTCTTGCAACATGCAAGTCGTTCAACGTAGTTGGGCTTTCCATCGACAAGGACGAGGGAGGACAGGTAGACCATGGCAAGGAGGTGGCACAGCCACAGCAGGTGTGTCCCTTTTTAAAAAAATTATAACTACATTAGGGAGGGTGGAGGGTCCGGCTAACTCCCCTCCGTCATGGAGTTTCAGAGTTTCGCCTGAGCTCCGCGATCTCCGCGTAGCACGGAGAGGCAAAACTCTGATGGCGGAGCGGAGTTTCCCGCCCGGGTTTAATGTCCCCATAGTTATGTAATTTATGTTTCCTTATGTTCTTTGTATGCCTTCACCAGACTATCCCGCATGTAACTTCCTCTTTTGAAGGCAAATAATGGTTTCCTAATGTGAAGTTCAATGATTGAAGTAAATGGCAGTTTTTAAAATAGTTTTTTAAATATTGTTGGATCCAGTGCTATATGCGTTGACACGTGATGCGTTTGGTGTCTGTATTTTTCACTTTTTCTTTCAAAAGGTCATCTCTGTTATTGAACCATGCTCTCTTCAGGGGTTGCCAATCTTGGCGGGTAACGTTTTGTAATTAGTTTACATGCCAGTATGTCAGCTTCCTGAAAATAGTAATTTTTCTTAGTGAAATTCCGTCTAATTATTAAAAGTTGGAAAAAAGGCAAATGTTCCCTCAATATCCAGGGACTATAATACTTTAATATAGTGTTCTGTACTGTTGGTTTGATGTGTAAACTCACATATATGGAATTCTCATCATTTCTGTTGACAAATCAAGAACATTAATTTGAAAGTTACTATGATCCTGTGAGAATTTTAAATGGATACTTTGATTGTTTAGCCAACTATGGAATAGATAGAGATCTATCAGGGGGCCTTTCCAGATGAAGATGTCATCCATGTATCTTAAGCATTTTTCACATATATAAGGACTGAATGGGTTGGTATCTGAGTAAATGTTTCGTTTTCAAAATGAGTACATAAATATTTACTATATCTGTAACAAAAACTGCTCCCATCGCTACCCCTTTTGTTTTGGGCATAAAAATTATTATTCAAAATTGTGTAGTTTTTTCCTAATACAATATTTTCATAATATACTGTAAATGAAGACGATGGTACTCTGTATAGGCGAAGGCGAGTTTCTAGAATAGAGTAAATCATCTCTAAATCCTAATTCTGTGGAATATTAGTAAATAGACTTTCTAGTTCATAGTTGTTAATAGTTCGTGAGTTGTAGTAAACCTTTGCCCTTCTAGGTGATTAAATGTGCTTGTAACAGATGGTAAATAGATGCTAGGGCTAATTTGATGTTTCTGATGTGGGTGGCACGCACAGTGGGGCAGCAGAAGGGCAGAAGGGCAGAGTAGGTGAAGAGAGAGCTGGTGGAGCATTTTCTCCTCCCCTGTTAAGAAGGAGGGCAGGCAGCACTGCAAAAGGTTACTATTCGGGTGGCTCCATAATGAGGCCATAAGTCATCACAGACATCCAATAATCCATATTTGTATATTTCCACAAGCACTACAAGATCATTGGTCGTCCAAGCCACTGATATTCACTTTATCATAGAGGGTGAATAGAGCTTTCTTTTCAATGGCTGAAACATTGCTCAAAATGGATAGATATTAACAATGTAATTGTAATTGCATTTATATAGCGCTTACTACCCCTGACGAGGCGTCAAAGCGCTTTTTCGGCGAGTGGCACGCTACTCTAGGACCCATAGAGGATTAGTGTTAAATCAGTATAGTGAAACATGCCAGCACATTTTAAGTGTTGGATAGGTTAGTTAGTTATTTGGATTTGGAATGATAGCAGAAGGATAAAGGAGGAAAAAGGTTTGCATTTATATAGCGCTTGTTGACGCAACCTATTCAGCAAGCCCATAAAGGATTAGTGGTGAATTAATATGGTGAAATATGAAGTAATTTCAGTGGTGGATATTTAGTCGGATTATTTGGAGTGAGAAGGATAGCGGAGGGATAAAAGAGGAAGAAAGGTTTGCATTCATGTAGCACTTTGTTACCCCTGATGGGTGTTGAAGCGCTTTTCTGGCGAGTAGCATGCCACTCTGGAACCCATAAAGGATTAGTGTTGAAAATTAGTATAGTAAAATATGAAGTAATTTGGGTAGAGAAGGGAAGTGGCAGGATAGAAGAGGGAAAGAGGTTTGTATTTATATAGAGCTTGCTACCCCTGATGGGGTTTCGAAGCGCAAGTAGCACGCTACTCTGTTACCCATCAGGATTAGTGTTGAATTAGTATGTTGAAACATGAGAGTAGTTTTAGTGGTGGATATGTTAGTCAGTTATTTGGATTGAGAAGGGTTGGGGAGGGGTAGAAAAGGAAAAAGGTTTGCATTTATATAGCACTTGTAACCCTGATGGGGTGTTGAGACTCTTTATTGGCGAGTAGCACGGTACTCTGGATCCCAATAAAGGATTATTGGTGAATTAGTATAGTTGAAGTATGATTTATTCATGCGCTACTATGCCCACTGGGCGTCAAGGCGCCTAACTCAAAAAGATTAGCTGCCGGCAAACAGAAACACGCGCTCACTGATATGCTTTGGAAAAACACCAAGTTTTCAGAGCTTTCTTAAAAAGATCAAGAGAGGGCTGTAGTTTAATCTCCAAGGGAAGAGTATTCCAGAGCTGAGGCGCCAGAATAGAAAAGGCCTTGTTCCCCCATCTTACCGTCTTAGCGCGTGGGACTACCAGTTGGTTAAGCTCTAACGAGCGAAGACATCTGGTTGGCACATACCTAGAGAGCAAAGAACCCAAGGCATCAGTCGGGCCTGCCCTCAAGGCGCTATAAGTAAGACAGAGAAGTTTAAAAGAGACTCTGAAAGGGATGGGCAACCAGTGAAGACTCTTCCTTGCCGAGGTCGCGGAGGACATCCATGGCAGGGCCAAAACGAAGCGCGCCGCGGCATTTTGCACAAACTGCAGGCGTTGAAGAAAGCCCTTGTTGGCCCCGGCATAGAGTGAATTACAGTAATCCAGCCTTGAGCCAACAAGGGCGATCACGACCTGTTTTCGTGCCTGTGGGGAGAGATAGTACGCGATTCTTTTCAGAATCCTGATGACGCCCCAACAGGTGGCCACAGTCCTATTCACCTGCAGCTCCATGGAGAGCCGGGTGTCAAAAATGACGCCTAGGTTCCTAGCAGATTGTGTGGGTGTGGGGCAGATGCCTAAAGATGAAGGCCACCACTCACCTGACCACATTTCCTGGTCTTTGCCGAAGACCAGGACCTCCGTTTTGTCACCGTTCAACTTTAATGAGTTGAAAATCATCCAGTCGGCAACCAGTTGCATACAGGACTTAAAGTTGGACGCGGTGACATTCACGGAGTGAGTCAGGGACACCATAATCTGCGTGTCGTCGGCATACGACACGACCTCCATCCCCTGAGATCTTACAAGTCTTGCAAGGGGGGCCACATAGATATTGAACAGGGTCGGACTCAATGCCGACCCTTGTGGTACCCCACAATGCAACGACTTGACAGGGGAGAGGTACTCCCCAAGCATCACTCGTTGCTCTCGCTGGTGTAGAAAGGAGTTCAGGAGACTCAGGGCCGGTCCTGCTACCCCTGCCTCCCTTAACCTAGATGTTAAAGTACCGGGAGACAGGGTATCAAATGCTGCTGTTAGGTCCAGCAGCACTAGCACGGTCGTCTGTCCAAGATCAACTTTCCGACGGATGTTATCCGCGACCTTCGTCAGTGCAGACTCTGTGCTATGTAGCTTTCTAAAGCCATGTTGGGACCCATCCAAAAATCCTGATACATCCAGGAAGTTGGAGAGATGACAATTCAGATGGGCCTCCAACATCTTAGCAGAGGCCGGCAGAAGAGATATGGGCCTAAAGTTCTTCAATAGACCAGGGTCAAGGGTGGGCTTTTTAAGAAGTGGTTTTACAATGGCCCTCTTCCATGCCACCGGGAAGATACCTTGCTCCAGAGCTCCATTCATAATTTCCAACATTGGAGGAAGAATGGTGTCCCTACAGTCCTTTAGTATTCTCAAAGGAACCGGGTCCAGGGGAGATGCAGATTTAGTTTTGTCTAACAGGAGGTTAAGACCCTCCAATGAGAGCAAGGGAAATTGGTTCAAGACTTGGGGAGAAGACGTATCCCAGGATTCAAGCTGTTTAACTCGGGAGAGGTCTTCTTCACTAAGAGTGTTCCTCTGTGATTGAAGAGCCACATAGATGTCATCAATTTTATTAAAAAAGAAATCTGAGATGTTATTACATAGCTCCTGTGAAGCAACCACGGGATCAGGTACCTGGAGTGTACATAAAGAGTCAACGATCTTAAAAAGTTCTTTAGAGGACGTAAGGGAACAGGTTAAGTTGGTAAAGTAATCCTGTTTCACCTTAATGACCCTATTTTTGTAGACTCGTAACAGGTCCTTATAGACTTCTCGATCTCTGGGATCCCAAGACTTGCGCCAACATCGCTCCTTCCTTCTGCAGTTGAATATAGAATTTGAGAAGTGAACATGTTAGTCTGTTAATCTTGATTGGAAAGGATAGTGGAGGGATAAAAGAGTGAGGGATTTTTTTTTTTAGGTCTTCGCAATAGGAGGAGGCTTTTGGATGAGTAAAAAGGAGTTTTGGAGAGGAGGAAAGATGGCCGCTGTAGCGCTGTAGGAGGAAGTCGCATCAAACCCCCTCTCTGATCTAAAGTCTAAATGAGGAGACAGATGACCCAGGAATTGTAGGATGCAGTCTTTCCTTCAACCTGTAAAGAGTTATCAAGGCGAGAGTGGCAGAGCGATCTGGCAGAGGAAGAACGGCGTACTTGTCAGAGCTGTATGCCTGTGGAAGAAGACCAAGGCTCTGTCTATTATCCTGGTCGAGGAGCTACACTTTTTTCTATTAGAGAAGGCGATGGCGCAGCGCGGCAAGGAGAAACAACAGTCGCTGCCTGGCAGCATGAGTAAGGAGACAAACCAGAGGGACGTAACAAAACTGGGCGCTATCCCCAAAAATAAGACGCTGATGATGCCCCCGCTAAGAAACTTACACCGGTTGCTTCAGTACCCTCTGCAGCGTTGAAAGCACAGCAGCGCAAATTGGAGAAAGCACAAGAGAAAGAAATTAAGCTGACACGAAGCGCTGCTGCCCGTAGTAACGGGGGTCATGAATGGCCGGCCCGGGGCTTGACAGAGAAGAAAAAAACTGACAGAGACTCTACCTTAAGACAGCCTTCGGTAACGGAGGCATTTGGAATAATGGCGACCGCGGGGGAAGCAGGAACAACCGCGGCAAGCAAACCGCCTGGAGTTGCAAGCAGGAATGTCCTCGAGGACGCCAGCGGCTGCACTGCTAGGCAACAGGAACGTGCGGACCTCACGCTTCACGCGGAAGTCTCGGTAATTTCGGCAGTGATGGCAGACGGTTTGCAGAAGGAACCGGAGAGCCAAGGAGAACTGGGAAATGCTGATTTGAGGGTAAGAGAGGACACCGATGGGGCAGAGAGCCATAACACATCCCAAATGTTAAATGCTTTAAGGGAGGTGGAAGCGGAGATGATGGGGGAGCAGAATCAGCTGCGGGGGCCCAAGGAAGCAGAATGGGGGAGCCTGGTGAGCCTTGACTCACAGAAAGAACTGACAGAGCCAGAAATCGTTGAGGGGGCCGAGGGAGATCGGTTCTTCTCAGTCCCAGAGGAGTCTGAATCCACCATTGCCAGTAGTGATGAGCAGAAAGAAACTTCAGATCCAAGTCTGGGCTCCGAGGATAGTGGAAGTTCTAGAGGCTCCAGGGGTTCCAGGGGGAGACGCACCCAGAAAAAACGCAAGGTAGTAGCAAGACGGGCTGGGTCCCCTCTGAGCACTCACAAGAAATTACTATGGGACTATTCGGCTACATCTAGCATGTATAGAGAGGACGGGCAAGATGGACAAGGTGAGGGGGAGAAATTGGACATTATGTTTGCCACGTTAAAACAAATTCAAGCAGAGGCAAGAGCGGAAAGCAGAAGAGCTAGACATGACACCAAAAAAATTCAAGCCGCAATCAGGAAAGTAAATAAAAAATATGAAGAGGTCGAAGAGAGAGTCATAGGCGTTGAAGAGAGAACTGGCAGATTGGAGGATGAAGTTACGGAATGGAATGTACACAAAGTGGAACAGGCAAAGGCTGTGGAGGACTTGCAATGTAAAGTGGAGGAGTTGGAGACTCGCCAGAGGCGGAACAATGTTAGACTCCTTGGGATTGAGGAAGGGGTGGAAAGGCAAGACCCAAGAGGGTTCGTCATCAAGCTGTTAAAGGGGGCCTTTCCTGATGTGCCATGGCATTGGGAGCTGGAAGTCCAGAGGGCCCATAGGTTCCCACTCACTAGGAAGAAAAGACAGGATGGGGGCACAGATACACTCCCAAGGGATATGTTGGTGTTCTTTGGCAACTTTCTAGCAAGACAAAAACTGATGGAGAAAGCCAGGCCAGATTCCAAGAAATCTTTTGAAGGTGTAACATTTTTTGCCAGACCTGACTTTTGTCATGTGACAGTGGAGAGGAGATGGCGCCTCAGACAATTAATTGCAGCATTTCAGAGACATGGGGCAGAGGCTTACTTAATGTTTCCGGCAAAGCTAAAAGTTATATCTGCAGGACGTACAAGAATGTTTTTTTCTGAAATAAAGGCGGGAGAATTTTTGGCAGAATTAACAGAACAAGGTAGAGATAGGAGCAAGGAATTGACAAAAGGGAAGGAATAGGGGGAAAGAAGAAGATGGATAGGGAGGGCTGCGACGAGTTCTCTCTAACCTGAATCATTGCGGGTTTCAGTATTGAGGGAAGGAGAGGGAAGGAGAGGGGGGCGACTCTGCAACGCACAGTGGTCACGCATAGGTCAGCTCTGACCTATTTGCCTGTGCTAGGGGGGAGGGCATTTGGAGGGTGGAGGGGCGGAGGGGGGTTAAGGGGGAGGGAGGTGATGGGTGTGGTGTTGGTGTAGGAGGAGGGAGACATACAGTACAGACTTACAATTTATACAAAGGAGAGAGACAACTACTGATTAATTTCACAGGAGTAATGAGAGAACTGGCAAAGCTAAACCTGCTTAATGGGAGTAGGATAATCACGCTCAATATCTGCGGGCTGAATAACGCAGAGAAAAGGCAAAAATTAGCCGCGGCATTAAGATTCTGGAGATCTGATATAGTTTGTTTACAGGAGACGCATGTGGCTAGGAAAGATAATTATATGTTGGAGCAAATGGGGTTTGAGGTGCTTGCCTATACAGGACAGGAAGATAGGAAAAAGGGGGTGGCGATATTAGCTAGGAAAGGTGCTGCAAAAGTTAAAAGTAAGAAAGAGGATCAAGACGGGAGATGGGTCTTGTTGGATGTGGAAACCTTGGCTGGGAGATTCACAATTATCTCATTATATGGGTCAACTGAAGATGAACCTGAACTGCTGGAATTTCTGGATGGGGAAATAGCACTGTGGCCGGAGCCTGTAGTATGTTGCGGGGACTTCAATATCAATGGCTTGGATGGCTTAATCGAGAGGGATGGGGGTAAATACCGGGGTAGGAAGATAAGGACATACAAAGCAGTACAGAATCTAATACGACACAACGCCTTGGTGGATATGTGGGCAGAGAATAACCCTATAGGCACAGGCAGCACCTACTACTCAGCTCCTCATAGAATGGTTACTAGACTGAACTATTTTTTCATTTCGAGCTCACTGGTGGGTAGAGCTGGTATAGAACGACTCCCTAGGTTAGTGTCGGATCATAACCCGTTGGTTTTAAGTTTGGCATTTGATAGAGAAAGGGACAGGACGCATAATCAATGGACGTTTGAACGGGGGCTGCTGAAGGAGGAGGAGTACGTGAAAAGGATGCAGGAATGGATTACACAATATTGGGACACGAATAGATACTCGGCCTCAGCGGATATGGTGTGGGATGCTTTTAAAGCTTAAGTCAGGGGAGAGACACTAAGCTATACTATGTTAAGAAATAAGAAAGAAAGGGAGAGGATGGAGGAAAAGGTTAGAAGCCTGGCGAGCTTAGAGGAGGGTCTAGTGGGTGCAATAAGTAGACAAGAACCTATTGAAAAGATCTTACTGGATATAGAGGTACAGAAAGCGGAGATAGGAGTAACGTTGGCGCAAAAGGCAGCAGGGAATTTTCTAGCAAAAAAAGAAAAATGCTATGAATTCAATGAGAGAGTGGGCCATTTATTGGCAATTAGGACAAGGCAAACATTAGCTGCAGGGGAAATAAAAGAAATCAAGGATAATACAGGGGCCATAGTTAATAAGGTGGAGGAAGTGCAGGAAGTCTTCAGGAGGTTCTACGAAACATTATACGAGCAAGACTCAAGTAATGATGCGCTAAGGATTTCAGAATACCTGTTACAGACACCACATAGAGGGTTAAGTAAGGAAGACAGGGGGAAGCTGGACCTTCAGCTAACGCTACAGGAGGTAAGAGAAGCGATATTTAGTCTCCCCTCCGGCAAAGCAACAGGCCAAGATTAAATTCCGGTAGAATTTTATAGGACCTTTTGGGATGTGCTAGGAACAGACATCTGGGCAATATGCTGTATGGCGCAGGGGGGAAGGGTTGTCCCGCAGTCCTGGGCCGGGGCGGATATAGTCGTGATATTAAAAAGGGACAAGCCTCCAACAGAGCCAGGCTCATATAGGCCAATTACGTTATTGAATGCAGACGCAAAAATATTTTCCAAAACATTAGCGAAAAGGCTTAGTAGGGTTATCGAGGGACTGGTGTCCCCGGTACAGCATGGCTTTATCCCAGGCAAAGGGACTACCCAACACACAAGACAGATGATCACCGTCTTGGATGCAGCCGAGGTGGCAGGAGACCCTGTCGCGGCTATTTTTTTGGATGCTGAAAAGGCTTTCGACAGGGTCTCCTGGGCCTACCTGTGGAAAGCCCTGGAATGGGCTGGGATAGGTGAAGGCTACATAAAGGCAGTTCAGGCACTTTATAAACAACCATCGGCTAGGATAAGAATCAACAAATCATATACAAAGGCAGTACAGATCCGGTGAGGGACTAGGCAGGGGTGTCCAGCTTCACCTTTACTGTTTGCTATATACCTAGATCCGTTGTTAAGAAGGCTTGCGCGTAACTACAGGATCCCTCCAGTCAGATTACACGAACAGGAATATAAGTTATTCGTCTATGCGGACGACGTAGCAATCATAACATCAGCACCGGGGGGGGGGCCCTGATCGAAATAGAGCAAGAGGCAAGGGACTTCGGGCGTTCTCGGGGTATCTTATAAATAGAGGAAAGACGCAGATAGTGCAGAACAGGTTTACTATATTCCAGGATACGAGAGTAGTTCCAGAAGCAACGTATTTGGGGATTAGGGTGTCAGCAGAATTGGATAGAGTAGTAGAGATTAATATAGAGCCACTCTTAGGGAAAGTTAAAAGAAACTTAGAGAGAGTCAACAATTTACATCTGACGTTAATGGGGCGAATTAATATGATTAAAATGGTTACGTTTCCAAAACTTTTATACATTCTCAGAGCAATTCCCTTATACTTTGATTGCACATGGTTTAATAAAACAGAAGCAATTTTGAATAGGTTTATATGGGCACAGGGGAAGACACGGAGGGCGTATCGTTTTTTGACACTACCGAGGGAGAAGGGGGGTTGGGGTGCACCTGGGAGGCAGGGAACGCCTTGGTGAACACAGTGGATTATGCATATTTCAAACACACTAGGTTCAAGACAATGATTGCAATTTATAAAATTTGGAAGGCCGTTGGGAAAAAGTTAGGAATTGGGAGGTATAATAGATATCTTAGGCTGTATACAAATAATGCCCTTCCCGCAGACATTTTCAGGGACACAGTCATGAAGGAATGGGATGTAAATGTAAATGTAAATGTAAATGTATTTCGATTTATATAGCGCACGAATCACCCAGGGGTCTCAAGGCGCTTGCTTAGGGAACCCGTCCTGGTATTCCCCTGTGAGATACCCCGGCAGGGTATTCACAAGGTGAAAGCCAGGCATCCCGCCACGAGGGGCCGTAGTGGAGATTAAGCAAGCTATTGCCCAGAGTCGCAGAGTGTGACCCCGTGAGTCGAGTAGGCACCAGAGCGAGAATTGTCAAGTCCGTGGAATTTTTGAGCCCGAGACCTGCCAAGGCGGGGATGGCAAGGGGATTAAAAAACTAGGTGACTTGTTGGATGCAGAAGGGGTGTTCTTATTATTTCAAGATATTCAAACTAAGTTTAATATTCCAGGATGCAATTTCTTTAAATACTTACAAGTCAGGAGTTACTTTTATAAGAAACAGGGCGGACCAGTAGGGATGTCTCATTGCAGAATAATGGACTACTTGGAGCGTAGTACACGAGCAACGATTAGGCAACTTTATGCAGAATTTTATACATTAAAAACAGATGATAGAGAGAAATACACCAAGAAATGGGTGGAACAAGTAGGGGCACACCCTGATGGATTACAAACCTCATTAGATTTAGGACGGTCGGTCTTGTGCTCGGCTACGCTACAAACCCAGCACTATAAGACGATCTACTCTCTTTACCACACCCCTGCTAGAATTGCCCAGTGGGGGGGTAGTACGGGAATAACTTGTCCACGTTGCAATTCAAGTAGTGCCAATATTATACATATGTTTGCACAATGCCCACAACTTTATACATTAAAACTGGCAATTGAAGAATTCCTGGAAGTCTCTCTAGGGATGAAGATCAAATTGTCGGATGAATTGATAATGTTAGGGGTGAACATAAGAGACAACAATGAACACCCAGAATTCTTGTTTATGGCTACGGCAGTGTTGAGGATTATTATTGCAAGGGCCTGGCTTGACAAGACGGCACCTACATTTCAGACATGGATAGCAAGGCTTCTCTCCACATACAACCTAGAGAAGGCCATTTATGATAGGAAAGGTAGAAGGGCAAGGTCATTGGGGGGTAGGATATGGTTACCCATAGAGAAATGGAAGAATAGGAGTAAGTAGAGGTTAAAAATATATGAATTTTGATTTTGATTGTATTTGAATTTTGTGAAATGTCTTTCTCTATTTTCTTCTCCTATCTGTTTATATTTTTATCTGTACTGTTAAAATGAAATGTATTGGATTTACTGGAAAAATGTGGGGGGGAAAACTCAATAAATATATTAAAAAAAAAAATAGAAAGGTTTGATTTAGGGGATCGGTATAGTAAAAAGAGGTGTCAGATGATGCAAGGAGGGGTAGAGTAGGAGAGAGTCTAGAAAGGGTTATTTTGGCGATAGTGGTATGGGGGTTGGGATAAATGAGAGAGTGAATGTAGAGGATATATTGATAGATGTATAGGATAAGAGATAGGGTAGTGCATTGGAAATAGTAGTAGAAAGAAGTTTTAGACAAGTCAGAAAGTTGAGCTAGAAGATATATTGAATGAAGTATAGGCTGAGAAATAGGGTAGTGAATTGGAAATGCTTAGTTAGAAGAAAGTGATAAATATATAGATCCATAAGTACATTGATGGCATATAGATACATAAAGGAGGTAAGTATATGTAGATTAAAGATATTGATAGTAGTGGTATGGGGTTTGGGATAAATGAGAGAGTGGATGTAGGGGATATATTGATAGATGTATAGGATGAGAGATAGGGTAGTTCATTGGAAAGAGTAGTAGAAACAAGTTTGAGATGAGTCAGAAGGTTCAATCAATCAATCAATCAGGGGTTGGTAAAGCGCGCTACTCACCCGTGAGGGTCTCAAGGTGCTGGGGAAGGGAAAGAGGGTGGGGGGCTGCTCCGGTCAGTCGAAAAGCCAGGTCTTAAGTGCCCGTTTGAAAGTTTGCAGGGTTGGAGAGCGTCTTATGTCTAATGGGAGAGAGTTCCAAGCTGTGGCTGCGGTGTAAGAGAAAGCTCTACCTCCAGCTCTGCTCCGGCAAATGCAGGGGACCTCTGCCAATGCGAGGTCGGCTGAGCGGAGGTTCCTTTTGGGAGCATGGAAACTCATTCGGTTGTTGAGGTATTTGGGTCCAATGTTGTTGAGGGATTTGAAGGCGTGCATGAGTAGTTTGTAGGTAACTCTCTTCTCCACGGGAAGCCAGTGGAGTTCTCGCAGGTGTGGAGTCATGTGGTCGTGGCATGGTAACCCTAGGATGAGCCTGCAGGGTGCGTTTTGGATGGTTTGGAGTTTGCGTAGTAGGGCTTTGTTGATTCTGGAGTAGAGTGCGTTGCCGTAGTCGAGACAGCTGGTGATGAGCGCGTGCGTGACGGTCTTTCTGAAGTCCGGGGGTTCCACTTGAAAGTTTTGCGTAGGATCCTGAGGCAGTTGGTGAAGGAGATGGCGTTGATTTGACGGTTCATGGAGAGGGAGGAGTCGAGGATTATGCCGAGGTTACGAGCGTGATCCATCGGGGGGGTCCAAGGGCGGGGCCCCCAGGTGTCGTTCCAAGCAGATGGGCGGGTCCGAAGATGAGCACCTCCGTCTTTTCGGAGTTGAGTTTGAGGCAGCTGTCTCTGGCCACATTTGTCATTCCTTCCTGGAAACTGAGTCTGGTGTCTTCGGGGTTGCTGGTGAGGGAGAGAATGAGCTGGGTTTCATCCGCGTAGGACATGATGCTGAGTCAGTTCTGTCTGCTGATGGCGGCAATGGGTGCCATGTATATGTTGAACAGAGTAGGGCTCATAGAGGGTCCATGGGGGACTCCGCAAACGATGTCGGTGGGTTTGGAGAGAAAGGGGGGAGAATGACCCTCTGAGTTCTGTCGGAGAGGAAGGATCGGATCCAGTTGAGGGCGTCGCTCTCAATTCCCGCGTCCCAGAGCCTGGTGGTTAGTGTGCGGTGTGAGACGGTGTTGAATGCAGCTGAGAGGTCAAGGAGGATGAGGGCTGTGGTGTGTCCCTGGTCGAGAAGAATACGGATGTCATTGGTGGCGGCGATCAGTTCAGTCTCTGTGCTGTGGTTGCACCGGAACCCGGATTGGGAGGGGTCCAGGATGCAGTTATCTTCTATGAAACTGTTCAAGTGGGTGCTTACGAGCCTTTCTGTGACTTTGGCCAAGAAAAGGAGGAGGGAGATAGGTCGGTAGTACTTGAGGTAAGATTGGTCGGCCAATGGTTTTTTGAGGAGGGGCTTCACTTCTGCGTGTTTCCAGTCCCCTGGGCAAGTGCCCGATGCCAGGGAGGAGTTGATGGTATGTGCTAGTTCGGGGGCGCTTGCCGCGGAGGCTCTGTGGAAGATGTGCGGGGGCAGTGGTCCGTCGGGGCTCCTGAGCGAGTTTTCTTCATGATGGTGGTGATGAGTTCAACGGATGCTGGAGTCCAAGTGGTGATAGTAGGTGTGGTGGTGCTGGTGGTGGTAGTGGGGGTGCAGGTCATGATAGGCTCATTGAAATTTTCGTAGAGAGCCATGATCTTCCGGTGGAAGAGGGTGCTGAGCTTGTTGCAGGGATCTTGGGAAAGTGTGATGTCTGAGACTTCGCATGAGAGCTTTGTCATCTGTTTGATGACGTTGAATAGTTCGCTAGTGTTGGCAGCGTTGTTGTTAATCTTTTCTCTGATGAACGTTCTTTTGGTCTCTCTGATCAGCTGGTGATAGTTCTTCATGGTGATCTTGTGGTCGTTGTGGGCTTCGGTAGTCTTCTGGTTCCTCCAAGATTTCTCGAAACGCCTGCAGTTGCGTCTGGATTCGAGGAGTTCGATGGTGAACCAGACGACTTTGACCGGACATGCAGTGGAAGACTGCCGTAGAGGAGACAGCTTGTCTGCACAACTGGTGATCCACCAGTGGAGTTCCTCGGCAGCGGCGCCGGTGTCGGCTGTGTCTGAGGGGGGCTCAAGGAGGTTGGGCTAGAAGATATATTGAGCGAAGTATAGGTTGAGAAATAGGGTAATGGATTGGAAATGCTAAATTAGAAGAACGTGATAAATATATAGATCCACAAGTACATTGAAAGTATATAGATACATAAAGGAGGTAAGTGTATGTAGATTAAAGCTATTGATGGGAGGCACAGGATGAGAAATAGGGTAGTGCATTGGATATGCTTTTTCAGGAGAAAAGTAACAGACACACAGATCCAGTACATGGAAGGTACATAGATGCACAATGGAAGTATCTACATGTAGACCAAAGATGATTTTTATTTGTTTATGATTATTTTATTTATTTATTTATTTTTTCCTCTCAACAACATAATTATTTTACATGTTTATACAAAGTAGTACACATAGATTGGTACATATCTATAGTGAAAACAAATGCTTATATACAGAAGGATATGCTGTAAATTTCTGTTTGCGTATGGTGCTTATGTGGGGAAGAGTCAAATCTTGAGCAGTTTTCTGAAGATAAGGTGTGTTCTAGTACGCAGCAAGAATGGACTGACACCCACAGCATCATAAGCCCAACGTCACCACCAACCTGGATCAGGCAGCACAGAATTTCACCAATGCAACCAACCCAGTCCCTCTAACCAAACCAGCACAAAAATGCACAGACCCTCCAAACAAGCCAGTCATGTGGTCGCTAGGGGCATTGTCGACATTTTTACGTTTGCATCAGCCCGGTAGCCATGATGCTTTTTTTGCGCACGATACACATGTCTTTATTTTTACAAGACTCTGTTTATGCCTTTCACATGAGAACTCTCTGCTGTGCTCGTTCTCTGCCTGTTCCTGGAGTTTAGGCTTAACATTGTGAGCAAGATCGATAAACACTGCCGCTTGTTATTCTGCTCTGGTCAGGCCCTAGCACCTAGACAAAACATACCAATGCAGCAGTTTTTGCTGGAGACTCGTGCTTTGATATTATGGGGATGCATGTTTAGCTAACACACACTTGGAGAGGGACCTTTCCAGGGAGAAGAGCAGCTCGCATCTGTGATGGAGAAATACGATCTATGGCCTGAGGTATGGGTCTGCTGACAAAGCCCAGAGATCTTCTATTGTATAATAATACCTCTTCTTACCAAGGGGGGAGCAAAGGCACTGTTGTCCTTTCTCCATAGTCTTTGTATAATGACGCCTCCCTTTATTCTATATGGCCTTACTGCAATGCTAACAATATTGGTGTTATGCATTTGTATGCTTGTTGTGTGGCACGTAAACTGCATTTTGAAGCATGCTAGTTAACATAAATATTTTAAACTATCTTAGTGTCTCTGTCAGATCTTACTGTGGACAAGTACGAGAATGTGAGCGAAAAGGTGTATCTTATTACTGCGATTCCTGAGAGATCTGGGAGTGTTGTGTTCTGGGGTGTCTAATCATTTGTGTCTCCATTTGTGAGTAGGAGAGCAAGTGAGACACTATAGTTAGTCAGTCCTGGGCTCATGGGCACTAAGGTGGTAGGAAGGCATAGCCTCTTTACACCGAGGTCCCATATTCCTGCGCATAGGTCTGTGTTTGAGCAGAATCCCTGCAACAGCCAGCTGGAACTCAGTATGTCAAAATGCAGGTGCAAACAACTGGAAAGAAGATGGCACACAAGCTGGAACCCCACAAACTGTGCCATCTTCAAATCAATCCTTAATGACTACTGCTGCCAAGTTAAAGTTGCAAAGAGGAGGCCCTGGCCTGCCGGATCGAGACCAGTGCCAACCAAACCAAGAAACTCTTCAACACTGTAAGAGAGTTGACCTGCCCATTAGCCGCTGAAAACTTTATCCCCTCCTCAAAGGAACTCTGCGATGCCCTCGCTGACCACTTCCAGAAGAAAATAGCAACCATATAAAGAAACTTTGACCTCCAACCCACTTACCTCCTCAGCATCCCATCGACCACGACTGCTGACCACCCGCTCACTGCATGGGAACATTTCAGCAGACAGAACAAAACTACTCTTATGAACTCTATCCACTCAGGAGCACCCATCGACCCCTGCTCTCACCGACCTATTAACCTCGGAAGAGACGAGATCAGCCACCAGTGCACTACCATGCTCAATGCCTTTATAACCACAGCCACCTTTCCCAACAACTGGAAGTATTCCAGACCCCTCTCAAAGAAACCCTCTGCAGATCCCAACAAGCTCCAGAGCTCCATTCTCTCTGCTCCCATTCCCCACCAAAGTCCTGGAGAAGGCCATCAACCTCCAACTCACTGAACACCTGTAGAGAAACAACCTACTGGACCCTTCCAAATCAGGCTTCAGAGCCACCCACAACACTGAGACAGTTTTTATCACTACAACAGAAGACATCTGCACTCTACTTGACAGAGGAGAGTCAACTGTGTAATCATGCACAACCCCTCCTCAGCCTTTGAAATGTCTCTCACACCACACTCCTCAATCAACTGCACCAGATTGCATTGCTCAGATGTCATCCTGTCTCATGGGTTGCACCCACAGAGTCCGCCTCCCTCCCTTCACCTTGCAAGTCAATCACACCAACTGCGGTGTCCTCCAAGGGTCATCCCTCAGTCTAACCCTCTTCAACATCTACATGATACCACTTGCAGACATAATCAGATCACACAACATCAACATCATCTCCGACAGCAACAACACTTAGCTTGTTCTCTCGCTGTCAGCAGACCCAACCGTGACGAAGAGCAACTTCCACATGTTTATGAAGAACATCTTAGCCTTAACACAGACAAAACTGTAGATCTGATCTTTGGCAGACTTACATCTCTCTGGAATGACTCCTGGCAGCCATCAGAACTCAGACCTACCTCAATTTCGAAAGATCACGCCCACAACCTTGGCTTTATCCTCAACAGTGAACTCTCCATAAAACGTCAGGCCAACACCGACTCTTACACCTGCTTTCACGTGCTCCGCAAAGTTTTTCAAGTTGCTCCTCATCAGCACCAGGAAGACAGTGACGCATGCCCTCGTCACCCGCCGACTGGACTACGGCAAAGCACTCTATGCAGGCACCACAACGGAACTCATGATAACACTCCAGGTGACCTAGAATTAAGCCACCAGCTGGATCCTCAGCCTGCACAAGAGAATGAACATCACCCAGCACTTGAAAGACCTCCACTGGCTCCCGTTCCATAAGAGTTACATTTTTAAGATCCTGACCCATATTCACTTATGATTTAGTAGCTAGGTAGATTCATTCCTAATCAATTTGAAATGAAATGAAATGAAAATGGGTTTTTTAAAGCGCAGATAGTTGCCCGGAGGCGTCCTAGCGCTGAATGCTAACAAGTGATCTCAGTGGGGCTTAAATTCAAAAAAGAGGAAAAAACTATTTATTGAACAAAAAAGTTTTCAGTTGCTTCCTAAAAGAGGTGAGGTCCGAATTGGACCTTAGGTAAAAAGGCAAACTGTTCCACAACTTGGATGCATTCAGGGAAAAGGACCGACCTCCTGATCTGGACCGTTTGATCTTTGGCACAGCGGCAAGTAGAGCGTTAGTGGACCTAAGCTGTCTGCTGGGTAAGTAGGGAGTAATTAAAGGGCGACTAATTAATGGACCAGTTTCCCAGAAAGATTGGTGGGCAAGACAGAGAGATTTGAAACTGATCCTGTCCTTCACCGGAAGCCAGTGCAATCTTATCAGTCCAGCTTTTACTGAGGTCCTCCGAGGGATTTGGAGCAAAGTCCGAGCCGCACAGTTTTGAATTACTTGGTGCTTTTTTAATGTAAAATCTGGAGCCCCAAGATAGAGCGCATTTCCAAAGTCCAACCTCGAGAGGATTAGTCCTTGGACCACAATTTGTCTTGCCTCAAAAGGTAACAACGGAAGGATCTTGTTCAACATTCTAATGAGGCCAAAACAGGTGGCAGATAGTACAACAGCCTGATGGTCAAACGTCAGGGACTTATCCAACCAGACACCCAGGCTCTTGATGGCATCCCTGGGGACTGGGGGAGTGCCTAGGCAAGCTGGCCAGATCTGGTCAATTGTAGATGGAGCTAGATGTCCCAACATCATGACCTCTGTCTTGTCCCCATTAAGTTTGAGACAAGACAGGGTCATCCACCTACTAACCTCGCTCAGGCATCCCATCAGGTCTGCTGTGCCCACAGGGTCTCCAGCCCGCGTGAGAGAAACCACCAGCTGGGTGTCGTCCGCGTAGGTCACGATCTTAATACCATACGGACGGACGACCCCAGCCAGCGGTCTCATGTAGACGTTAAATAACGTCGGGCTTAATGAGGACCCCTGTGGGACTCCACAGTCCAAGGGCCTGCTTGTAGAAATAGTCGCTCCCTCAAAGACCTGGAATTTCCTGCTGGATAGAAATGAGCGAATCCACTCCAGCGCTCCTCCTTGTATCCCAATCTCCCGGAGGCGCTGTAACAAGATTGTATGATTTACAGTATCGAAGGCGGCACTCAGATTGAGGAGGATGACTGCCACCGATCCTCCCCGATCCAGGATGCCCTTTGTTTCCTCCAGGACCGCCAACAGAGCCAACTCCTTCCCATGCTTGGGGCGGATGCCAGTCTGCGAGGGATCAAGGAGACTGTTATCCTCCAAGAAAGTGGCCAGAAGGCTGTTGATATATTTTTCCAGTAACTTGCTGACCCAGGGGAGCAGAGAGATTGGACGATAGTTACTAAAATTGTTGATGCTCATATTAGGCTTCTTAATAAGTGCCTTCACCCTGGCTTCTTTCCACTTAGAGGGGACTGTATTGGTTGACATTGAGGCATTGAGTACCTTCAGCATAACCGGAAGGATGGTCTCACTAACAGTTCTTAAAAAAATAGGAGGGGCCGGATCGCCCGATTTTACCTGGGTCATTAGAATGGATAATAGGTCCGACTGCAGCAAAGGAAAATTCTCCAGCACTGGTGATATATTATCTATCACATCATATTTGAGGTAGCCAGGAGCGGCTATTGAATTTTTTGATTGAATGGCTGGAAAGGTAGAGTAAATACAATCTATTTTATTAAAGAAATAATCTGCCAGCTCATTACAGCGGACTTGTAAA
Source organism: Lissotriton helveticus (assembly GCF_964261635.1). Lineage (NCBI taxonomy): Eukaryota > Metazoa > Chordata > Amphibia > Caudata > Salamandridae > Lissotriton > Lissotriton helveticus. Next base: position 480,176,256 of record NC_136063.1, on the reverse strand, counting down.
TCGTCGCTGTTTACGGGAGGCTGGGGCAGGACAGTGAGACTTTTTATTATCCTATATATTTCCTTCGAATTGGACCTAGCATCCTTAATCTGTTGTGTATAGTGCAGGGACTGAGCTTTCCTAATCGCTAGCTTGTAATCCCTAATGGATTTTCTATATACAGCTTTGTCAAGATCTGCATAGCCCAAACGCCATTTTCTCTCCAGCCTCTTGCACTTGCGTTTGATCTCTCTAAGCTCCATAGTGTACCAGGGGGCTGACATTCTGGATCTTTTAGTCCGCGATTTTTTTACTGGGAGAATAGTGTCAAGTGACTGAGTTATCCAACTATTGAAAGTATCATTAGCTACTGTGGGATCTGTATTGATCGGAGGGATTGTGGCTTGAAGTTCACGAGCCCACTCATCAGTTGATAGTTTAGGCCAGTCTCGAACCTCCCGTGATCCTGTCAAAAGAGCAGGCAAATTAGGGATACACCAAGTTAGCGGGATGAGTTGATGATCTGTCCACGGGAGGGTAATAGAGGGCTCTATCACTAGACCTGGGCAATTACTGAATACCGGGTCCAGTAGATGTCCTTTCATATGTGTGGGAGAGGAGACAAGTTGGATCAGCTGTAGTGCAGATAAGCCGGCAATTAATTCTTGGGCAGCATGGTCAGCAGTATCTTCGAAATGCATGTTTAACTCGCCCAACAACGTACAATTGGCCGATGTAATGGCCAAATCTGCAATTGTTGAAGGCGCAGAGTCTAGAAACTGTCTGACCGAGCCAGGAGGGCGGTAAGCCAGAACTCCAGCAAAATTTATGTTTGGTGATAGTTCCAGGCTGAACGACACGCTTTCGCAATCCAGAATAAAGGTGGAATTACATCGGCAGGTGTAATTATCTTTAAACACTATGGCTAAGCCTCCTCCCTTTAGTGAGGTACGGTCTGTTCTAGCTTTTTGATATCCCTGTGGTAATGCTTGGACAAGGTCAGGTACAGACGACGCGGTTAACCACGTCTCCGTAAAAAAGACTACATCCGGATTGAGCTCTTCGAGCAGTAGGGAAATTTCAGTTTGATGCTTGGGCAGCGATCTGCAATTTAAGAGAAACATTTTAAAAGGTTTCTGATGCTCAGTTGTCATAATACCTCTTGGGAAAAGATGACAATGTCGGCACTGGAAAGGAAGATTTAAAGGATGATGTAAATGATCACATTCCTTTTTTTCCGAGGGTCTCAAAGCAAGCAGGTCGTTAGAATTATATCTTATGTGAGGACCAGGTAAATGAACAGGGGTCGTGGCCCCTGGTCCCGTCCGGTCGCGGACGGGCGCAGACGGGCTAGCCTTTGGCGCGCCGCCGGCGTGCCCGCTGCACCCGCCCGCTGCGCGGACGAGATGACATCAATTTATGGACCTTTTGGAAGAGTGGGAGGCGTCCTGCAGCTAGAGTGTAGGTCCCTTACCCCACTCAATATGGCGGCTGTCAGTGTCGGTAAGTCCTACTTTTATTTTCACTGCGCCAGCTCCTACTCAGCTGCGCAGGAATCACGAGGCAGTTTCCAGGCAAATAATACTGACAATGACTAAAAGTCCTGCCAAGTAAGTAATCTACTTGCGGACAGCGACGATTTTAAAATTTCAGGTCACAGTGTGAAAAACGATTAAAATAAAGACAGCAAGATCGCTGAGAGAGCCCCCGGCTTCCGCCTCAGGGGAGAGCAATAAAATGATGGTAGAACAGCGTGATAGCAATCAGCGCGCTGTTACACCTGGCAAAGTTTAAATACTGTGGGAGGCGTCCTGCAGCTAGAGTGTAGGTCCCTTACCCCACTCAATATGGCGGCTGTCAGTGTCGGTAAGTCCTACTTTTATTTTCACTGCGCCAGCTCCTACTCGGCTGCGCAGGAATCACGAGGCAGTTTCCAGGCAAATAATACTGACAATGACTAAAAGTCCTGCCAAGTAAGTAATCTACTTGCGGACAGCGACGATTTTAAAATTTCAGGTCACAGTGTGAAAAACGATTAAAATAAAGACAGCAAGATCGCTGAGAGAGCCCCCAGCTTCCGCCTCAGGGGAGAGTAATAAAATGATGGTAGAACAGCGTGATAGCAATCAGCGAGCTGTTACACCTGGCAAAGTTTAAATACTGTGGGAGAGTGGGAGGCGTCCTGCAGCTAGAGTGTAGGTCCCTTACCCCACTCAATATGGCGGCTGTCAGTGTCGGTAAGTCCTACTTTTATTTTCACTGCGCCAGATCCTACTCGGCTGCGCAGGAATCACGAGGCAGTTTCCAGGCAAATAATACTGACAATGACTAAAAGTCCTGCCAAGTAAGTAATCTACTTGCGGACAGCGACGATTTTAAAATTTCAGGTCACAGTGTGAAAAACGATTAAAATAAAGACAGCAAGATCGCTGAGAGAGCCCCCGGCTTCCGCCTCAGGGGAGAGTAATAAAATGATGGTAGAACAGCGTGATAGCAATCAGCGTGCTGTTACACCTGGCAAAGTTTAAATACTGTGGGAGAGTGGGAGGCGTCCTGCAGCTAGAGTGTAGGTCCCTTACCCCACTCAATATGGCGGCTGTCAGTGTCGGTAAGTCCTACTTTTATTTTCACTGCGCCAGCTCCTACTCGGCTGCGCAGGAATCACGAGGCAGTTTCCAGGCAAATAATACTGACAATGACTAAAAATCCTGCCAAGTAAGTAATCTACTTGCGGACAGCGACGATTTTAAAATTTCAGGTCACAGTGTGAAAAACGATTAAAATAAAGACAGCAAGATCGCTGAGAGAGCCCCCGGCTTCCGCCTCAGGGGAGAGTAATAAAATGATGGTAGAACAACGTTAGAGGTACTAGGGATGGTCCAGTGTGTCAACATGGTGAATCAAGATCAGGGTAAACTGCCTAATTAGGGCTTTGGCCAATTAACATTTAACTGAAGCCATTAGACGACATGAGTAAAAATACAAAAATGTTTTTTAACACCTTGGGAGCTTGTAAACATACCTCCCCAGTGCTGCGCTGTCCATTATCCAGTGCTGAACTGGACGTCCAGCGGTCGCACGCAGCACTGGGGAGGTAGTGCCCGTGACGACCGTTGGCCGACGGCAGCACCTAAAGGGTTAAAGAAGGTACTGTCACAACCCTTTTTAGACCAACTACACATCCTAGACAACATGCAGACTATTAATTGAATAGATATTAACATTGAGGTGATCCCATTAAAATGGCCCTCATTCAATGCAAAAGCAATACTCAAATCAATATTGAGATTGATTTTTGACATGTATGAAAGCCAATCCAAGGTAAGCAATTAAAAAATGGAATTTAAACTGTAACCTTAAAGTTATGGATAGTTTTAAAATAACCAAGTGGGTGTGTTTTGAAGCCATTCTTTAGGCAAACAAATGTTTATTCAAAGTTAGAATTACACAGAATGTGTGTAGGAAATTAAGTTGTTGGCTGAGTGGGGTGTGAAACCTTCTCAAGCAACATCCACAATCCTTGTTAGAGTGAACCACAAAAGTCACTTAAATAACCCATGCTTAACCCTGTGGTAGCTTGGCACAAAAGCAGTCATGAGTAACAGCAATGTGTGACAAATTTATGCAGCACTCAAACAGTAATACACTGAGCCACAACACCTGAAACATCCCACACAAAATTAGAAATATGGAGTAAATCTTTATAAATTATTTGAGGCTAAAACATCAAAAATCCAATCAGTAGAACTTGAGACATGCAGTTTTAAAGATTTAGATAACAAGTTGCACCAAAAGGCGCAAAGCTCCTGCTGAGGATATCTGTTCTTGCTTGACTGGGATAAAGTCACAAGATCAGGCTCGGCATCAGACCAAGTATGACCTGCTGAGGACTGTACCTTTTGTCCTGGGTGCATGGTCGGCAGGTCACTGTATTTTCCGGCATCAGTTCTGAGGAGCTGCATGGTGAGGCTTTGCGAGGCTTTGCATCCCTTGGCATCAGTTCTGATGAGGCTAGCAGCTGTGTGGCATGATTTTGTGCTTCTTCATGTCCCTTTGCTTTGGGTTTGGTGGAACCTTCAGTTAGGCTAGGAGGAACTCTCTCTGATATCAGTCAAGGAAGCAGGACCTGGGGAGGCTACGCTTGGGGATCAGGAACCTATTCCAGCAGAGGCCAGCAGGGATCAGACAGGCTCAGTTTCAGATCCAGTCAGGTCTATTGGAGAAGGTCAGCTAGGCAATTGCAGGGAGGCCTCTGGAGCTTGTTGTGTGTCTGTAACTCAGACAGGAGGTCAGGCAATTGACCCTTTGAGTCACTTCAGTCTGGGATGAAGGGTGCAAGTCCTGTCTTCCTTCTCAGCAAGCAGGACAGGCCTTCAGCAGCAGGGCAGCAGGACACCATTTTTCTGTGGTATCCTTATGTCCAAGAGTGTACATAAAAGAGCTGGATGTGAGGGTCTAATATTTATACCTGGTGCCTGCTTTGAAGTTTGAGACATTTCTGGAGTTTCCCCGATACAAAGGTATGTGGAATTTCCTGGCTTCCTTCCCTGGTACAAGTCTGTCTGTGGGAACCATAGGCCACTGTGAACTTCTGTGAGTGAGAGTTGAGCAAGTGCCGTTGAAGTGCAGGTATGATAGGTGACAGCTTCTGCCCCCATCAAGTCAGATATGGCCTATCCTGTAAAAGTTCAGACCCTTCTTTATGATACTGCCTAAGAGGTTCACACAAAGGCCAACTGCCTTCTCCATCTAGTCATGTGACCCAGAACAGGCAACAGGCACCAACAGGGTAGGACAAGGCAATGGCAACTTTCTAAAAGTAGAATCTTCAGAATTATGATTTAATATCCAACTTTACCATTAAAGAGGGTTATAAATTATAGTTCCTCAGACACCAAACATAACTTTCCCTCCTGCACCCAATCAAAAGTTATAGCTAACTCATAGTAATTAGGTAACCCAATGTTAACCTATGGAAGAGGTAGGCCAAGTAGTACTGACAAAAGAATTTAGGAGTTTTTCACTACCAAGACATGTAAAAATTAGAAACACATGTCCAACACTTTTTTATATAATCAATATTTTATTCCTTTTATCATTTGTAAAACTTAACAAACAAACAGAGCTGCATACAGATTGCAGTGGCATATGGCAATACGTATACATTGCATCACTAAAAATGGGTGTTTTCAGAACCATTCCGTCCATTGTAAGCCCACCATTTCCCCCAAATTTTGTTATATTACTGTGGGCATCCTCTGACCACATAGAGGATTTCCTCTAGTTTAGAGCACCAGTCCATTGTCACTTGACATGTGGCCCTTTTCGGGGGAGATGCAGAAGTTGTCCAACTTTTTATATGTACTGCACCCCGCACTGTGGGCTTTTCAGGACCTACACTAGGGGTGTAGTGTAGTTCCTATTATCCCAATAGGCTCTGCGCATTGGAATAATACCTTCAATAGTATAGGCCTAGACCAGACGTTAACTAGGTCTACTACTGTCGATATTAGACTTAAAGTTTTGGGTTTGCCAGCTAGCTCAGAGTTCACTAGAAACTTTCTCGAATAGGCAAGGAGGAGTTGAACCTCCCTGGATAGACAAGAAGGGATTTAGTTTCTGACAACCATAGAACATGACAACTTTGCTCTCCCCTAATCAAGAGTGTATCTCGAGAGTCGTGTGAAAACAAAAGGCAATTTATTTTACTCAGTCAGTACGTGCATTCTTAGTCTCATCAGATTGTAGAGAAAAGGAAGAGACGGGCGTGTTCAATAAAAGATGTTATTTATTGATCAGTCTCTTTTCTCGTACAAGAGAAATGGATCGATATTATTGCAATACTTATGATTAAGTAAAGTGCATACATTAAAAGCAGAAGTATAAAATAATACTGTAAAAACATTGATATGGTTTCTAAGCCATATGAAGGTTTAAAATGAATAAAATATATTACATACACATATACATTTGACTAATCGTACTCAACTGGTGTTTCTAGCGAAGCCTACCCCGTGTACCTGACCTAAGTCTAATACGTGGGCGGGAATAGAAAGTTACAGTTTAAGTTAAGTTTGTTTTTGCCAAGTGACTGACTAAAGAATTCTCTGTGAGGGGTTATTCAGTTCTGTACCTGGAATCTAGGATGGATGAGGGATGGTATCTCTCGTCTCTGGTCTCGATATTCCAGGCTGCCTGCGAGGGCTACCCGGAAGCGCCGGAGCTGGATTTCTCGGCAGGAGAAAAACGGCTTCTTGTTCTCAGCGCGTCAGGAAGGCGGGGCTGCGCCAGCGGGGTCTGCTCTGCTCTGGGCTTCGGCAAGTCTGGCTGCTCCGTCCTCGTCACCACCGCGTGTGTTTGCATAGGGCAATATCGGTAATATTTATACCTTTAAGGTGCCGAGATTGACGTAAGGATGGACATAGATACGTCAATAAGGATGTCATACGACCAGGTCGTTAGCACATTCTTTTGCTGAAGTTCTCGGTTTAATCAAAACAATGGCCGCAGGGTTTTTCCCAAGGTGTCATAGGTTTGATTTGTTATGAGAACTCCGTATGCCTTATCAGGGGCTGGAGGAATATCGCTTGTCTAATTAGATGGCAAGCGTTATGACCTAATCAGATAACACGCTCCTGTGCCGTAGTGTGGCTTTATCAGATAACGGTTCCTGCATCATGGGGGTTTTCTGCCTCATTGGATGGCTGCTAGTTAACTTGTTAGTTTGTTAACCAGACTAGGGTCAGGAATAGGGGGATCGATACAGAACCTATAGGAATACATCACACCCACTCCACGCTAACTATGGACATATTTACTAATCTATGCATAGTAAAACATACTGTAGAGTATCGTGTATACCTTACCACCCCAAAATACATAAATGCATTTTGAATTTATCAAATATACGGGAAAAAAAGCATTTACATGTATTGTATGCACTCAAGCTGTGAAATAATGCTAAAGTAATCACGCATATGTATACATTATTGCTAAATGGTATATGAGAATTTACACATGAAATGGCTCTTAATACAGAAAAAAGTTTCGAGACCATTCCATCACAGAATACAATAATTACGAACATACCAGCGGGCAGCTAATGTCTATAAGCTATCTAAAAGTAGAAATCTTAGTTCTCTAAGAATAGTCCTTACTCTAAGCAGAAGAAAGTGTCCCGAAAAATATGAAAAAATATTTTGGGGCTGCTGAAAAAATTTGCTGTCCGTGAACTGGAGGGAAAATTGTTCATGGTATTTTGCTATTCTAGTTGAAGGTCAAATTCAGGGAACGCCGTGTACGAGCTTGCTCAAAAGTCTCTATTTCTGCTCTGGTGAGAACATCATATCATTTAGACTCTCGAAAAAGTTTTAACAGCTTCCTGGGAGAGTTCCACTAACTCGGAAATAGGTGTAACCATGCATTCGTGCGCATGATTGTCTCCATTGACATTTTGATTTGGATTGCTGACAGAAGGTCGTACCTGATCGATGCTGCTTTCATTTTGAACCTCACTACCCCTTAATCGTAGTGGTGAAGCTTCCACGAATGCCGTCATCAGGATTGGTAGCCGTTGAGGGCAGCACAAAGCATGAGCCTTTGTTGGACTCAACAATGTTTCTGCATCCATTGGCGCATCCGATTGTAGCGTCAGACAGGTGTCTAACACGCATTCTTCTCCGCATAGCAGGCACCTTAATACAGGTAAAACACATCGTTGCCACATTGGTCGAAATGATAGAAACCAAGTCATGTTCAGGTCTCTAAGCCGGGATAGTCCCAGGATTTTTGATATCCGGTCCCGGTATCCAATGGCTAGGATTGTTTCTTCCCTTGTCGCAGGTGTTTTGTCTGTGACATGGTTTGCCATAACGAAATATGAGGACTAAGAATAGGATTCCTGCAATTAGTCCCAAAATGAGGGGAAGTCCGCCAAAAATCGAGTGGACGAAATCTGGAAAAATACCTAGTATGGCTTTGAATGGTGTTAATGCCATCGAAAATACTGTCTTAAATACTTTTGAGACTCCACTGGTATCAGAAATATTTAAGATTTCGTTCAGGATTTCTGCGAAATGTATGGGGGAATTAGTCGATAACAATGAATGTATCTCTGCAGTCGTCCTTGCGACTAGGAGATCATACGTTTCTTTTGATGACTTGAGTCTGGTCGGCGTCTGAAGAAGCACTGTTTTCATTCTACTTAAAGTATCTATTCGAATAGAAGTAATTTTCAAGTTGGGCCATGCCCTTGCCTCCCTGTCTGGAAAGGAGCTGGGGAACAAAAGGCGTCCACAGCACTTGACCTTCGCAGTCGTAGTTACGAGATAAGGAGTCCCGGGCATAAGACTACAGCATCTGCGGTCCACAATTAGAATGTAACTCCCATTGTAGAGTCTTTGAAAGAATGGTTCTATCTCTGTAGCAGGTGTGCCTAGCTGGTGACATGAAAGGTTATTTGAGTTCCCTTCACAGGCTCCATGCAAACTAATTCCGTTACACAGAAGTGTACCGCTTAGTGACATCGCACAATTATTGCCACTAAGAAACACTTTCTGTCCTTTATTACTGACACATGCATGTGAATAGGGCAGGTTCCATGTTGTTTTAATGTACCCTTTTCCCAATTTTTCGTACATGCCAGCCTGTATATATTTTTGGCAGTATTGAAACCTGAAGGTTGAGATTGGAATATTAATTATCCCATGTATTATCCATTCACTGACAGGTCGTTCTGACATTGTCACTGGTAATCTTTCGAGTTTCTCAATGCTCAGGATTGTATAATCAGCACCCTTCTGGGCCATACTGATTTGTTTATCAGTAAGGTTAAAGATATTGAAAAGTGACGTTGTGTTGATTAAACGCCAAGGCACATAGCCTGAACGCAGATTTTGTAACGTCCAGCCAAGCTGTACAATAGAACGCAATTGAGACTGACCGTGTTGTAACAACAGTAAGTCTTGCGATATTATGTCGATTGCTGAAGACACAATGCTGTCCAAAGAAAAAATTCTGGAGGACAGAGTCATTAACCCATTGTCCACTACAGAAAGTGATTTTTCCAAATTAATACGGTCAATTTCCCGTATTCTTTCTGCTGTCTCAATTTGAGTAACCTTCCAGGCCTCGTTATATGCTGCATATACAGAGGCTGCTATGAAACGTTTCTGACGCTGTTTGCGCGGTCCCATAATGAAATCACGCAAGTCAGCACCATCAGTAAGTAAAGTTAGGTGTTGCTTAATTTCTGCCAGTGTGGAAGTCTGTAGCCACTGAAGGCATAATTTGCCCACACTGTAGGTGGTTATTATTCCTGGGTGTTGTCTTTGGGAATATCTAGGGTCTGGCCTGGTCATTTTGAACCCCTGTGTTTTGTTCAGGAATCTGTCTTGACAGTTATTAGGATCAACCACTGTTTCCAATCAGGATGTGTTCTGTTTTGGTTTAGTACATAATTTACGTCTATCTCTTCATCTGTGGAGCTATTGCTGTTCAATGTTGGTTTTGGAATAGACGGTTTATTTAACTCTTTGATTTTGGCTAGGCCAAGACAGGTAGTTTGTTGAACAGTGTCATTTAAAAATATAATTTGTTCTGGGATCATGCAGGCTCTAAACAAAGATTCTATACCCTGTACTTGCCATTCTTTTGTGCCCCAAACACTTTTCAATTCAACATTTTTGTCCCAATAATCAAAACCAAAAGTATTCATTTGTTCAAAGAATGAGTCTGAATATATCAATTTTGTGTTGGTTATCATGGTCTTTGTCCCTGTCTTATTTGACAATTTGAAATAAAATGTTTCAGCATTACTTATGTTAAAACCTGAAAAGTATGAATATTTGTCATAAACGGTTCTTGAGCTTCCTTTTGGAGGGGTTGCACAATGTTCCCATTGATTATAATTAAAAACATTTCTAGGTTGTGCAGATCTATGTAGAAAATGGTTACCATAGTGGTTATAACAGTACATACTATCATAATTTGTCGAACCCTGCAAATAATCATGTTTGGTAAATTTAGCAGACATCACTAAGTCAGACATCATATTGTTTATACTTTCAAAGTCCCAATCATCAGCAAATGTGATTGGTTTTACGAAGTCACTCAATGAGATTTTAATTTGGTGTGGATATTTCAGGATTTCAACCGGACCATAGATTTCGTAGTCAGTGTTGTCCCATGCTACCCCACCCAGTATAGGATTGGCTGTGAAGTTGACTGAAGAAAGTTCTCTTTTCTCGACGTGTGAAGATGTGTGTGGTTTGAGGATCAAGTTGATTTTCTGACTTGCTGTGTCCATTTTAGCATATTTTCCCTCAATGAAGCGTCCCAATGTTAGTATCATAATGAGCCAAAGTATGAGGATAAATGCACCAAAACCCACCCAAAATTCAATCCATGGAGAAATTAGATATGTTTCTTTCAGTTGTTTCAAAAGTTCTTTAACTTTATCTTTAAAGGTTTTTGTTGATGGCTGCGTCTTTGATTCAGTGAAGCCTTCAGAGGAATCATCGAAGTTTATGAAGTAGCCGGATGCAGTTCTGTCTATTGTTCCAATTGTTTCAGGATTACTGTTTCTTGCATAGTCGTTTGTTACTTCATTATAGATTGGTGTGTCTCTGCTAAATGTTTTTATTTGGGTTTTCAGAGGTCTAAGTTCCATTGCATTGTTGCATAGTCCTTGTTGTTCTTCTGTAGGCGTTTCGAATGTGATTAGCCTCTTTGTTAGGACCTCTGTACTGGTAGCAAACCTTGGTGTTCTGCTACTCATGGGGAGTCCACTTGGCCTACTGTTTGTTATCGGCCACATGATTGTGGTTTTACCAGGTCGATGGATACAACTCGGTTCTCCTTTTTACCAGCAAGCGGCGGTAGTACAACTGATCTTGTCCCGTTGATAGACAAGACAGGAACTGCTTTTCTGTAAGAAGGCCTAAATTCCTTCTTTACCGCAATCTTTTCTCTGACTAGATCCCCGACTTTTGGAATCCAGACAGGTCTTGCTGGGACAGGTGATGGTTCTTCAGTGGTTGTTGGCTGCTGTTTCAACTTTATGTTGCTCAGGTCTTTTCTTGTTTCATTTAAGTCCTGTAAAATAGCCAAACGATCTTTGATATCAAAGCTTTTTCCCTTTACCACTGAAGTCTGACTGTCAAGGTCAGAGATTAACATCCTAGTTCCAAATAATAATTCGTACGGACTGAATCCCTTCAGAGAATTTCTTGGCAGGTTATTTAGACTACGTTGGACACTTATTAGATGTTTGACCCACCCAGCTCCCGAACCTAATATCCTTTCCATTATAGATTGCTTTATGCCTTGGTTTTTTCTTTACACCATCCTGTATCCCTCAGGAAGGAAGTGAGAAGATTCCCGCTGTGCTATGCTCATTTGGCCATGTTTCCCCCCAGGCTGGAGGGCTTGAGTGAAAACAATGGTCAAACGTAGAGTGCTCTTAGCGTATATGCCATTTAGACTCGCAAATCTTTGTATAACAGTCCAGACGTCAGCCGAGTGCTGGTGATCTACATTATAAGTGGAAACTAGCCTGTATATGTTAATCGGACGCTTTGCTTTTTACTGTTGATCTTTTCTGGAGTGAAGCGACACGGTATTACACCGTTTCTCTCACCACTGCGATTCCTGTTGCAGTTTGGGCACTTTTTTACAAACATGGTGTGATGCAGGCTCATGCCTGGCCACCAGTACCTTGATTGTAATTCTTCCAGAGAATCTTTTAGTTTGAGGTGTCTGAGACCCTCGCCCATATGTGCGTCTGCGATTAACAAGTTTCTCCTGTCCATGTTTGGAATCACTCTATCCCCCACTCCAGGGATTCGAGCAAAAGGGACAGAGTTTGCATCGATTATGTATGTATAATTGAGTGGATAGTTGATCGGTAGCGCTGAGCAGTCGCCTTTTGATGACGTTTTCACCGCCAGCACTGTTTCACCGTCAATATACTTCACTGTACGCTTTTTTCGAACTACGGAAGCCGATTTATTTGCTACCGTCGTGGCTGTTTCAGCCAATGAATTCCCTGCAACGTGAACGCCATCACGCTGATGACTCAGTGAGTGTGTCACGTGAGTCTTTGGTAGTTCTTTTTGTAAAAGAGCTATTTGTTCCCAGAGCAGTTTCTGCTTTATTGTTGCACCTGTGTCATCTTTGTAACCGTTTTGAATCCATGTCTGCAAATCCTTGTTATATGATTTGACGCAGTAATATGAATCGGACACTATAAGTGTCGGGAATTCGCGATCCGCATTATCTAGCGCCATTTTCAATGCTATTATTTCAGTCTGTTGTTCTGAATTAGTTTCTACTGAGTGTGTTTTTGTTAATAGAGGTCTTAGCTTACCTCCGCGCCACAATTCTTTTGTAATCTCACATGTGGGGTTGTATGCTTGTTCTCCCCAAACGGAGGGTTGGGCATGTCCGTCTGTATAGATTACACAAGCGTATTGTCGTAAGGGCAGAATGTCGATTGGCAGAGGGAATGTTATTTCATATTCTAGATTTTTCAATTCCTTTAGTTCTGGATCAAAGTAGTAGTATGCTTTGTCCGTTGTAATTAAATTCACCCATTGTATCCATTCCGGATTCAATGTTGTTGTTGGTAAATTACCCGGGGTTGTTAATGCCTCAAAGGCTGATTCTGCTGTTCTGACTGTGATATGTCTACCGTCCGCTTGATCTTTTTCTCTAGCTATTGCGGTTTGAACTGCATGAACAATGTTTTCTTTAATGCTGAATTTCTTTTCAGCCTCTGTGTACAAGTGTGATTTGAATGCAATTGGTACCTTTTCTCCCTCATTAGAGGTCAGGTATGTGAATCCGCATCTTCCTGGGATGACTCGAATCACAAGATTGCGTGTGTTATCACGTGTTTCTAATTTTGTTTTAATTAGCATGTCTGTTTGTAAGGATCTCAGAATTTCTGTGTGTATTTGAGTCCAATTGGTTCTTTTAAAATCTGGTTTTATTAGATCATAAAGGGGTTTGACCCTTTCTGCATAATTTGCAATGTATGTTCTTCCGAAATTTAGGAAGCCTAGAATTGACTGTAGGTTTTTTAGTGTTCTAGGTGCTTGGAGTACGGCACATTTCTCTAGGAAATTGTCAGCCAGGCTTTTGCCTTCACTTGATAATTCGTATCCTAAGAACAGGACTGTTAGATGGGCAATTCTGGATTTTTTAAAGTTGAATTTGTAACCCTCTGCTGCGAACCCAAGTATTATGGTGTTCACTCTCTTCAAGTGAGTCTCCAAGTCATCATCTGTTAAGTATATGTCGTCGACATACGATAATGCTTCGTCGTCATATGTTTGTAGTAATTCTGTTACTCTCGCTGAGAATACCCCAGGGCTATTCTTGTACCCCTGGGCTAACCGACAGAATTGTTTCTGAGTGCCATTTATTGAGAATGCAGACAAATATCTGCTCTCTGGTGCTATGTTTTGACAAAAGAATCCATTAGAGATGTCTAATGTTGTTTTGTATTTTTTGCGCACTATGTTATTCATTAGTGCAGCACTATGCGAGTTTTGTACTGCAAAAGTTTTGCAACATGAGTTAAGGTGTCGGTAATCCAAAACTAGACGATATGAATTGTCTGGTTTGGAGACCGGAAACAAAGGGTTGTTCATTAGTGAGGTGCAAGTTTCAATCACCCCCTGGTATTCTAATTGATCTAGGATTCCTTTTACCTGTTTTTTAGCTTCTTGCTTAATTGGGTACTGCCTTTGTGCAGTAGGTTGAGATTTTAACTGGATTTTGTGAGGAGGAGAGTCCTCATCCCATCCTACGTGATTTTTATATAAAGCAGGAGCTAGGGCTACTGCCCACTTTCTAGCAAGTGTGTATTTTTTATGAATTGGGATGTGATTTGAGAAGGCAGGCATAATTATTTCTTCGCCATGAGGGCACTCCCTGACAAACTCTGGTGGCCAGTCTTTTTCAGCTAGAAGGATGTCATAACCCTTGGAGAGATTATCCCAAAATAGTCCCCTTATTTTTCTAGTCTTATCCCCCTCTATACGTAAAGTTATTTCATATATTTTGTGAGGTTTGCTAACTCTGGTGTCTGCAGTTTCCACTTGAAGATATTCATTCGTGTCCACTGTCTCCAGATGATTCATAAGGACTTTGCGAGCTATGCTCACTTCTGCTGCGCTGTCTAGCATTGTCTGAGCCCATTCTCCGTTTTTCAGTTGTGTCCTCAGTATTCTCGGCATTGTTAACTACCTTGATACTGGCTACCTTCTTTTTTGGAAATTGTAATTTCTTTTTTAGATGAGCAGGTTCCTTGTCTTTGGACTTGGCGTGCTCTTCTCTTTGTTCTAATCGTCCTCTTCTTTCCGGTTTCTGCGAGGAAGTCTGAAAAGATTGAGAGGGACGTGTATCAATGTCTTGATATCTATCAGGCTTCTTAATATTATCCCTATTTCTAAGGTTATATCTTTTCCCAGAGGGGTCACTTTGGGGTGACCTGTGTCTCTGGTTCGGAGATTTTTCTCTCCGCCGAGGAGACCTTCCTCTGGACTGGAATTTCTTTTCTTTAGGATTGGATTGTTTGTTTCCATCCCAGCTCTTTTTTTGTGATGTTGAATTATTATTAAAAAATATTTTTTCAGGACTTTCAATCAGTTGTGGTTTTACTGGTATTCCACCTAAACTATCTCTACCTAGTTCCTCATAGGATTTTTCTATGATTCTGGCAATTTCAGCTGGTTGGTCTGCTATATCTGTCTCTTTTAACCTCTGGCGAATCGCCACGTTTGCTGCTTCTCCCTTTATGTTAGCTAATAATATAGCCGAGACCTGCTTGAAGTCTTTTAGTAATTTCATACCAAGAGTTAAAGCGGGCTCTGGACCATATTCGTCTTGAATTTGTTTTAGCACATCTGGTATTACCGAAATGGATGGAACACCGTGCGTTTTTGTGTAGATGGAAGCAAAGACTGTACCCCAAGTGTCACAGTCCTCCATGTGTGGTGCGATTCCCATTGGAAGACAGATAGTCAGAATCCTGTGTTTTTCTAACGGGGTGGTGTCTGGAAACACAGCCTCTATTTGGGTGATTTTTTGTGTTCCCGTTTATCTGGTACTTTACCTAGGCAGGATTGTATGTTCTGTAGTGTAATTTTATTTGTGTTCCCCTGGTGAGGGGTCAGTTGTGGAATTTTAATTGCTGGTTGAATTGTTGAAGTCCGCATCACATATTGGACTAATTGTCTATGTAGTTTTATTAATTGTTTTAGCTGTGTTAAAAGCTCTGCTTGAGACATCCCATTGATGTCTGGATGTGGTGTGTATCCGGCTAGGACCGGCCACGTTGCTCCTGGTCTCCCTAAGGGACCGAGCCTGGTGATGTGATTATTATGTTTTAGGGCGCCATTAAATAAGAGCAAATGCTCTTGAAATTTAAGTGGTACTTCCACCTCCTCGAAAGGAGTGTACTCTCCAGGAGGTTCCTCTGTTTTGTAATAGTGGAAGTACTTTGTTACAGCATTTGCTGCTGGAAAATGTATCCATGAATAGTATACCTCTGTCTGCCGATATTCGTGTGCCTCAATTACGAATATGACTGTACCACCTCTAGGTGTCAGTCCATTTTCTATAAGTTTTAAGGTTATAGATTTCCTTTTAATGACCGGGATGAGTATTATATCCTGGTCTGCGTCTAGCAGTGCAGCATCAGCTGCTGCGAGTTCAGTTGCTAATCTAACTGCCTCTCTTTCATCATCACTGTCTACCATTTTACCGACAGGATGGTTACTTTGTTTGTTTGCAGATCAGGTTTCTTATGGAAACAAAGATTAGATGCACAATATTTTGGAACGGTGTATCCTTCAACGTTGACTAAACCAAGTACCATACATAGGAGTTTCCTCCTGCGAGGTTTGGCGGATATTACCTTTTACCCACTCCAGACGTCTTTGGAGTATTATGGGAGAAAGGGGTCTGAGTGAGAAAGCACGACTGAGTTACTCTAAATGTCTTACGTTAGTTTTATCGCCCTTCCAAACGCGTTGGGCGCCATGTAGTGTAGTTCCTATTATCCCAATAGGCTCTGCGCATTGGAATAATACCTTCAATAGTATAGGCCTAGATCAGACGTTAACTAGGTCTACTACTGTCGATATTAGACTTAAAGTTTTGGGTTTGCCAGCTAGCTCAGAGTTCACTAGAAACTTTCTCGAATAGGCAAGGAGGAGTTGAACCTCCCTGGATAGACAAGAAGGGATTTAGTTTCTGACAACCATAGAACATGACAACTTTGCTCTCCCCTAATCAAGAGTGTATCTCGAGAGTCGTGTGAAAACAAAAGGCAATTTATTTTACTCAGTCAGTACGTGCATTCTTAGTCTCATCAGATTGTAGAGAAAAGGAAGAGACGGGCGTGTTCAATAAAAGATGTTATTTATTGATCAGTCTCTTTTCTCGTACAAGAGAAATGGATCGATATTATTGCAATACTTATGATTAAGTAAAGTGCATACATTAAAAGCAGAAGTATAAAATAATACTGTAAAAACATTGATATGGTTTCTAAGCCATATGAAGGTTTAAAATGAATAAAATATATTACATACACATATACATTTGACTAATCGTACTCAACTGGTGTTTCTAGCTAAGCCTACCCCGTGTACCTGACCTAAGTCTAATACGTGGGCGGGAATAGAAAGTTACAGTTTAAGTTAAGTTTGTTTTTGCCAAGTGACTGACTAAAGAATTCTCTGTGAGGGGTTATTCAGTTCTGTACCTGGAATCTAGGATGGATGAGGGATGGTATCTCTCGTCTCTGGTCTCGATATTCCAGGCTGCCTGCGAGGGCTACCCGGAAGCGCCGGAGCTGGATTTCTCGGCAGGAGAAAAACGGCTTCTCGTTCTCAGCGCGTCAGGAAGGCGGGGCTGCGCCAGCGGGGTCTGCTCTGCTCTGGGCTTCGGCAAGTCTGGCTGCTCCGTCCTCGTCACCACCGCGTGTGTTTGCATAGGGCAATATCGGTAATATTTATACCTTTAAGGTGCCGAGATTGACGTAAGGATGGACATAGATACGTCAATAAGGATGTCATACGACCAGGTCGTTAGCACATTCTTTTGCTGAAGTTCTCAGTGAAATCAAAACAATGGCCGCAGGGTTTTTCCCAAGGTGTCATAGGTTTGATTTGTTATGAGAACTCCGTATGCCTTATCAGGGGCTGGAGGAATATCGCTTGTCTAATTAGATGGCAAGCGTTATGACCTAATCAGATAACACGCTCCTGTGCCGTAGTGTGGCTTTATCAGATAACGGTTCCTGCATCATGGGGGTTTTCTGCCTCATGGGATGGCTGCTAGTTAACTTGTTAGTTTGTTAACCAGACTAGGGTCAGGAATAGGGGGATCGATACAGAACCTATAGGAATACATCACAGGTGTGAATGGAGATTTAGTCCTGGCAAAAGGTTTATTTTGCCAGATTGAAATGGCAGTTGAAGACTACTCACACACAGGTTCCAATGACAGGCCTGGGAGAGGTTTTTAAAAGGCTACTTAACTGGGTGGCACAATCAGTGCTGCAGGCCCTCTAGTAGCCTTTAATTATAGTCCCTCGGGACCTGTTGTACTACTATATTAGGGAATTACAAGTACATTAAATGTGCCAATTGAGTGTAAGCCACATTCACTATGTTTAAAATAGGGGGGAACAAGTACTTTAGCACTGGTTATTAGTGGCAATACGTGCAGAGTCCAAATGCCAACAAAAACAAATTCAGTAACACATGAGGAGAGAAGGCAAAACGTCTGGGGAAAGACCTCTCTAGGACTGACAGGTCTAACAATGAGGATTTTACAATATGGTCAACACTTTAACACAATTGGCCTGATTTACAGTTAAAAAGCCCAGACACCCCATTTGAACTTTTCTCCAATGCAGGCAGATATTTGTAACCCAATGTGGTTTCAACATGTGTTGTGGAGATAACTTTAGGTGAAATGATCTATGGTGGGAAGTCTTCCTTGTCATAACCCAAAGCAGACGTATTGTCAGTTATGATATTGCTGAAAATAGATTCCCAAAATTTGGACTTTTCTTCTTGCATGTGGGGGATATTGCAAAAGTGTTTTCTGTGACTTTTTTTAGTTTACTTGGTAGTCACTGATTGACAGGACTCCAGCAGGAATGGTGTTGAGCGCTTTAAGAGATTGTTTTATTATCTGGGGGTGAAAGGGGATGTCTACCCACCTCAAAGGTTTGACATTTAAGTGATAGTTGACACTGTATGTCAAAAAAGTCCTCAAAACCCACCTTGCATTTTCAGAGGAGTCATCTCTGCCAATTCAGGTCAGCCTATTGTTTGCTCTTGGGAGGCATGTCACACCCTGTTCACAACTATTCAAATGCCAATTATTGGCTGGTAGAAGTGGGAGAGCAAATGGAAATTTAGCCTCCAGAACATTAGACAGGGAAGTGGTAGATTTCTAAAAGTTACATTTCCTGAATATTAATTAAAAATCGAAATTCACTATTAAATTAGATTTTTCATTATTATAAAAAAATGTGTTCATTTATTTTCTAGCTAGTCTAACTCCAGAGAAACAGCATTAGGAGTTTTAATATGTACTCTGATTTTCTACCTTGGACAGCTAGGCCTGCCATGGTGAACAATAGCTTTGAAGGATATGGAAAGATGTGTTGATATTATATTTTTACATGTCCTAAATTTAAATGCCATGCACCTTGCCTTTTGGATGACATGACCTACATAGCGTTGACTTATTAATATTTAAAAGGGAGGTTTTGACCCGTCAAAAGGGTTTATCCTGACAGGTTGAACTGCAATTTTTACACTGTTACTGTCAGGCTACACAGGGTAGGCCCTGTTTGCACTACCACGGTGGTGAGAGGCTAAATAGGTGGTGCAATTCACTAGTGACAGTTAACTTTCAAACCTTGGGTACATCTTGAAACATATACTAGGGATTTATATGAAAGCTAAATATACCATTTAGGAATATGCTAATTTGCAGTTGTGATTGAGTATTCTCTACAGCAAACCTAAATCAGCCACTCAGTAAGCATTTTTCAACTACAATGTTTAGCAATGCAGTAGCCTTATCTAGATGAAAAAGAGATGGGTACCATGGCTAGAGCAAGAATTAGATCTTGTCTGGAAAGGTATCTGAATCTTACTGCAGGAAAAGTGACTAGTGCTCCTAGAGGAGAATGTAAATCCCCACATCCTAAGAAGACTGCACTGACTCCCCAGTAAGATAAGCAAATCTCACCGTAAGAAATTATTCTACAAAAGCCCCAAATGCTATATTGGGTGGCTGCACTGCAATCAACCCTGCCCAACCTTAAGCTCAGTCTCCAAAGGACATACAGTGGGCCCAAGGTTTAAAAATACACTTAGGGTAGAAAATCACTGTCAGCGGTTTTGACAGTTCGTGAAATCACTACAACAGGCTCTCAAATGATAAAAAATAACGTAAAAACCCTCCCTTTGGTAATAATTGATATCCTCTTGTGCCTCTGGTATCACAAGTGTTTTGCGTCAAATACATTTTAGACTTTCTGTAAGCAGTGTAGATACAGATATGGATGAGTATGTTGCAGGTTATAGCATTAACATGGCATATTTCTATGAATTATTTGTCCAGAATAACGGCTTTACATTTCATATATGATGATTGTTTCCCAATCCGCTGACTGTATCGAATGTCAAGTAATGAACTGTGATCATACATTTTGTTTTCTGCATTAGGTGACCCAGTTTTGCTGTCTGCTGAGCGATTCCAAAATCGAAGGGCAGAAGTTAGACCACTAAGATCTCCTTTTATAGCATTGCATGGGCAAAACAGGGGCAACTGCTCTTCATTGACTGTATTTATTTTGCTTACCCTACAAGTCAAAATTAATTGAAAAAGTACACCAGATACCCAGCACTCATTTTATTTGTACTGGAGTCATTTGTGCCTGTTATTATCTCGTGGTTCTAACAGGTCCCACTGCTGTGTTTCATCCCATACAAAGAGTGTATATGGTGCTTATATTGAGTGCCCAAGAACCCAAAGCAAAAACAGTGGAAGCATGCATTAAAGACTTCTCACTTATAAGCATGGTGATGCACTGATCATTAGTACCCAAACTATGTTGAAACCATATTAAAGATCATAACAAATATGGTTCTCCTTGGTCCAAGCTGTTAACCTATTAAGGGGAACTCGCCTGATTACCTTTTCAAAATGGAAAACTGTTTGTTTTAAAGCAGACAGATTTTCTTAAAGGAAACAGGCTATTTTTGTTGGAAAGCTTTTCTATTCTGAAAAACATCTTTCACTTTAGACCACTGCCTCCTCCGCTCGAGGGTGCTCCCCTGATTCCCAAAGGGGAAGGTGTGCTAAAGAGACCACTTCACCTTTGGAAATCAGTTCTCACCCCAACTCAGGAATCAGCAACTGATAAATGTTTAGTGACCGGAATTGCAGTTGCAAACCATTGATACATACCTCACTCACTCACAATTTTCAAGGAACGCCCAAAACACTCCCTTTCCAGAATACAAGTCATTAGGGATTATAGACCCTATTTTGAATTCAAAATACTTTTCTCAATGACAAAATTGGGTTAATATATTCAAAAAAGAGATTCTGCAGTCATAAACTCTGTGATTTTACAAATCGAAAGCTTTGCTTATACATAATCCCTTTGTAAATCTGGCCCATAATCTCTTAGCTCCATTTGCTGAAATCTCTCTGACTCGGTCTTCGTTTAGACCCACCCATCCTCTTTATTTTTCATGGACAAAGCAACTCACCTTCTCAACACAGCACACATAGAAACAGCAATAATGAGGAGAAATGAAGATTTCTCCTCGATGCACCTGTTTAAGGCCAGGTTTTCCATTGTCTTAATTTTGGCACTGCCCTATATTTACGCTGCCCTTGTAAATATGTGGGAGCGTCAAAATCAATGGGTGTGGTGGCGGAACACCCACTGCAACACCCACTGCCCTCCCCTTTCATGCTAAGGTCCTGATTATGATGTGGTTAGGAAAGCATTCCCACCTAGTGCCCGATTACGATGCCATTAGAAAGGCCTCCTAAAGGCATTTGCTCCTTCAGAATTGGATCAGGAACGTGTCTTCCTGACCGAGGGCCAGATTATAATGCGGTTAGGAACACAGGCTCCCATAGAAGTCAATGGGAGTCAAACCAAATCGTAACTGGAAGCATCCGGATGCATCATACTTAATTGGGCGGACTCTCCCGATCCAAGTCGATCGGAAACCATTTGATTAGATCGGGAAGATTTTCTAACCGCATCATAATCAGGCCGTAAGTATAGCGTGAAAGGAGGCCTTATTCAAAAGGCCTCTTTAAGCCAAGTTAAGTGGTTTAACGCAGCCTTGTGAATAAGACAAAGTCCCTACTGCCCCTACAATGTCCTGAAAAGTGATGTTGTGTTGGTGATAGGGGCTCGTAAATATGCCCCTATTTACCCTAAAATGTGGTCTCTGGATATAAGAGATGTACAGATATCCATGGCATCTGATGTTCACCCTTTTATCCAACAAGTGTTGGGGAGACATAACAGGAAATTAGAGTGTTCTGGTGCAGAGCGAAAGAAAGAAACAGTTGTAATATCTTACTTAGATGCTAGTAGGAAGTGGCTGTTGGCTCAGAAGATTCATTTCAGGCAGATTAAATTGAGGGGAGGCATAGGTCGCACATCTTGGCCGATGACTTCATACTGGCTTGTAAAACTCTAAGGAGTGTAGAGGTGTCTTTACATACATCACATTGCTTTTGTGAACTTAAGGGCATTTGATCAGTTTGATCATTAGCTAGGCGTGAGGCTGGGTTGCAATCTGCCCCAGTGTATAATTTGTGTCTTTTGGGGTAAAATGCATTTTAAAAAGGCTGAGATTCTCCCATCAAAGTTATGAGGCGAACATATTATAGCTCAATACTTTGCTGAATCTCACTCAAGCTGCACTTGAAATGCAGAAACACTTGAATAATAGCACTGCAGAAACTGCAGAAACACTTGAATAATAGCATTTCAAACCGCTTGGAGAATGTACTAGAAACTTTCAGTACTACAATTAAAATTACATTTTGCAAACAGAGAATGGTTTGACATGAATGGTTTGTTCATTTGTAAAAAGTTTCATTCCTATTTGGAATTAAATATAGACAATAAGATTAAGTACAAAAATGCATTAGCTAAAACGTACAGCCAATACAGAACATTACATCTTTTCACTGCATTATTTGACGTTTTTATGTTGGAAAGCTGATTAAGGCCAAGAACGCAAAAACACTTTCTGACTCAGCCTATGAGGCTCAGATCTGACTCCAAGTAGCAAAGTGTGAGTTCAACTAAAGAGAAGAGAGTATGTGGAAGGACATCCTCCTTCTAAGATAAAGTACCCCAAACAGAGCATTACATGGGAGCTTGGGCTTACAACAGCAACATAAATTATTGTATATGCTGTAAGCATTTGTATGAGATATATATGACAGGCTAAGAGTGATGTGATCTTAAAGTTCACTGCTAGCAAGGTTTAATCTGAAATGACCAATCAAGTATCTGGTGACATTGCAGTCGGCGCCAGACTCAAAAGTTGAATTTGATTGGATTTACAAACCCACTGAGATAAAAATAGTGATAAACAAAAATTACATGAGTCCTAATAAATGATTTAAAAACTATGGGGCATATTAGCAAGAAGCTGGTTAAAATGATTGCCGTTTTAGAGGCAGGAAACTGCTGCTAAAGCGGCTATAATGGGCTTGATAATTGGCGCTATAAAATTCCAATAGAAGCTCAGGTTAGATGACCTGCACATCTAACCTGGGCTTCTATTGGAATTCTATAGTGCATATTATTAAGCCCATTATCGCCGCTTTAGCGGCAGTTTCCTGCCGCTAAAACTGTGATAATTTTAACGAGCTTCTTGCTAATATGACCCTATAATTCGTATTCGCTTTAATTATGGCATATACTGAGTAATTATGTAAGATCCCAGAATGATTTGCCAGACACGTGCCACATAATACTGATGAACCTCTCTGTTAATTGCTCCTGATGGTAATAATAGGAACGTAATTTGATGTTGATAAAAATGCTCTTTTCTATAGAGATCGTGGGCCTAAAAAATAACCTCTTTGTCATATCATCTTGGATTGTTTAACTTCCTATTGTGCAAAATATTTTTTTTCGCCTGTTAAGCATACTTTTTAGTTATTATCCAGTTTGAACATTGCTAAATTTAATGACTCTAGAATTCGTATTAGACAAATATCATATTTCTTAGCTATTTCCGTGCCTGTCAGATCATTCGGTAAGGCCATTGGGATTGCTTTAGAAGAAGAATAATTCTAAATTTGGGCAGTGGCATTTTCATTCATATCTAGGTTATTATTACGGACATTTGTTTTAAAAATGTAACTAATTTATTATGAACGTATACTTTTATATATAAATGCACCAATGAGGTAAACATTATTTGGCTGATTGCCAGTTTAAGGAAGTTTTTATTCTTTTTAAACCAAAGTAAATATATTTCTCCAAATGTCCAGCAATAGGGGAGTCATGCCACCAGTACAGGACCGTTTCTTAGAACAACTGAGTGGGTAGGAACCATGGGGCATATTATCAAGAAACGGGGTAAACATTATCGCCGCTTTAGCGGCAGGCTAAAGCGGCGATAATGGGCTTGATAATATGCCTTTGTGAATTCCCATAGACGCCCATGTTCTGGTGTGAACATGGGCTTCTATTGGAATTCTCAAGGGCGTATTATCAAGCCCATTATCGCCATGCTTGATACTATGCCCCCATTTTTTTAATTATGAAAAAACAGAGGTTAAATAGTACTTTCTGGCGATTTTCCTAAATTCAGCTGTTCTGATCCCAGGAACATAAGTCTGATATTAAAGAGCTAAGGGGCATATTATCAAGAAACTGAGTTAAAATTATCGCCGCTTTAGCGGGAGGAAACTGCCGCTAAAGTGGTGACAATGGGCTTGATAATATGCCCTTGTGAATTCCCATAGAAGCCCATGTTCTGGTGTGAACATGGGCTTCTATGGGAATTCTCTAAGGCATATTATCAAGCCCATTATCGCCGCTTTAGCTGCAGTTTCCTGCCGCTAAAGCGGCCATAATTTGAACTCATTTTCTTGATAACATGCCCCCAAGAATGTTTCCAAGTCTGATACATTCATGTTCTGCACCACAAAGATATACTCTTTTCGTTTTCCAACTGCCTAAAATATAGCCTCAGGTTTGCCATGGCGTTTTCCTATTCTGCATCTAATTTGCTGTTTCATTTTATACATGACCAACAAAAAACTAAACACAACAGTGAAGCTGCCAGCACCACAGTACGTAGTATGATGATACAGTAATGGGACCCAAGGCCCTTGTAGCACCCAAGCATATGGGATAATACATGCAGTGCTTGCAGTGCGTATGAGGGACTGCTCATGGTGGCCACCACAGAGTACAGCTTCAAAAGGTAATCCTTCAACAGAAGTCACATATATTTTGATCGGGAAGTGGGTTGTTAAAGGGTTGCATACAGCTCACTATTAGTATCACAGTATATTAGGCTTTTTATCTATGCCCCTATCGTAGGATGGTGTTTGCTTCCCTAATGTATGACTTACTCCCATTTTATTGCAATATATTGATGTATAGATTTGGGTACATTGTGTCCATAGCCCAATAGTGCTATCAAAGGGGTTGGTTCAAATGCAGTCTGCATCATCAGAGCAAGTCTGATGAATACCTCCCTTCAGTATGGTGCAATATTATTACATGGCCATGTTATATAGGCAAAGTCTGCGGCTGCTGTGTGACATTCTTGGCAATCGGATGTGTGAGTCAATGCATGCTATTGTTTGAGGCGTAACATATGCTCTGCACAGAAATGTATAATTTATAAGCTTATGGTGATGATTAAAGGAGATGAGGTGGCTAAACCTTGTCAGGAAAGGGATGTCCAAGTCAACCTCCCATGTAGCTATGAGTATTGAAACTCAAGCCGGTAGAAGACCCAAACAGTTGTGATTAAATTTGGAGGTTAACCTATCTCCATTGGTGTCAGTGATCACCAACGTCAGAGGTGTAAACTCGTCAGGGGCCAGTGGGTACACTCTGAAACCATTGGAGCACAAAGTGGTCAAATGTAAATCATGCGTCTTTCGCACAGGAGAAAAGATGTCCATCTGGGCAGAGGTCTCCAAAGGTGTGCAATGCATGTTTCATCGTTGTGCGCTGGAGCAATAGTTCCTGGGTGATGCGAAGCCAAGGGTTGCAACTAGGGGGATCACATGGGAGTATAGCATTTGTCCACCTAGCATCCAAGTAAATTTTCTCCAGGCCCTTCTGATTATGGACAGTGTTTGTATCTAATTTGGTTTTGATGGGATGCCCGCCTGTAGTAATGTCCTTAGCGGTGTCGGAGCTGTGAGGTCCGCTTAGGGATTGAAACATGGTTTACGATCATCTGCATGATACCAGTGTTGAGCAAATCGACACAATGCAACCTGATAATATAAATGTAAGTGTGGCACTCTTTAGCCTCCATGCTCATATGGAAGTTCCAGGGTGTCCTATCCAGTTCGAGGCTGCCTGCCCACCCTGATAAGTCACAACAGTATTAGTCGCAAAAAAGGAGTCGGTGAGTGGAATGGGAAAGTTTTGAAAAATATATAAGAAATGGTGGAGCACCAGCATTTTAAGAATGGCAATGTGTCTTACCATGTACAGCTGGAGGTGTTTACAGTGCTCCACTTAGGTAGTCAACTTATCCACCACCTGACCATAGTTTAAAAGTATGACATGTTCCTTGTCTCAATGAATATGATGCCCAGATTTCGGAGAGAACTGTTGCACCACGTCAGGGAGAAGTCACAGCACACCTGAGTTGTTGCGTCCGTTAGTGGGTGTTCGATTATGCTTGTTGATGCTCTAATAATGCTATGTATAATTTAGCACTCGCTATTCCATTTGCTTTTTCGGGCTCCATTTTGTGTGGTGTTTGAAAATGAATCTTTGTTCTGAGAAATCCCCTTTGCTGAGTTTTGTTTCTGTAATGAAGAACTGCCTGTGTTAGCGCATAGTTTTCTCTCGATAAGGAACCTCTCCCACTTGTCTGGCAGTTAGATCGTGGCACAAGCTTAAGCCGCCTTGAGCGCATCCCGGACAGGGTAAGATATGAAAGTAAAATCTTTTCTTTCTTCTCTCGCTGCCCGGCCACATTTGTTTGGAAAATCCCATTGTGGGCCTGTTTTTAGTTAACCATGCATTGTACATAATGCATCTTCATGCCTACAATCCTTCAGTTCCCTCTGTAGTACTCATGCGAGACTGTGCAGAAGGAGCCCTGCACTGAGCGTATACAAATAAACAATATTGGTTTGTATTCTCCACTGTTTCTCTGACTCTTCATTTGGCATGGAAGGCTGAGTAGTGGTCTGCGGTGACCCTCAGTGGGTCACTATCTTCATTTGGTGCCCGAATAGGGACTCCATCATGGCATGACATGACCCATCCCTTTCCCACAGAAGGAGGGGAGGACGAGAACACCATCAGTTCAGACCGATGGCTTACGGTTCCCTGAACAAAGAGATACTTTTCTTGCAGCTTCTGCCACTGTCCCACCAAAGGGTGCCTTGCCCAGCGGTCATCCCGGCTGGAGTCCTGAATGGTGAACCTGTGATCTGACTGTTTGGTCTGAAGAGGTGGCAGTGGAGAACTGGTCTTTCTGTGTGCCTGATACCAGCTGAGTCTGTTTCAGTTTTTGTGAATGTGAATGTGAATGTGAATGTGGTACCACGGTAAATCGGTTTGTTTCAGCCCTAGGACTGTTTTGGTGAAAAGTGTTTGTAAATACTCTGCCAGGTAAAATAACTATTTTGTTATTTCTTTGCAATGCCTGGTTTCAGTAAAATTCAGAGCTATTGTTGTTCTAAAGATGCACGGTTGGAAGAATCCCAGCCTGCACCTCCTGAGGGCAGTCCGAATTTTGATATGTATGTGAAACATGGCCTTGGCCCTATTATGTTTAGTACGTTATGACACAAATATATGAGGGACAATGCAGAGTTACAGTGGCCTTTGACGGGCTCTTTTGATGAATAAAAGATTGGATTTTTACAAGAACAGCTGTTTAAAATACACAGTAGACAGTCCATGTTTGACTCCCTTTGTACTTTTCAGAAGGAGGTTAAAAAAAGGCGATTGAAAATGGAAAAGGATGCTAGAAAACGGGGTATGGAGACCCTTACACAGAAGGCTGTTGCTTACGATAAGAAGAAGCAGGAAACAGGAATAGAACGTGGAGATAGGAGATTTCGGTTGCACATTAATAGGCACTATATGGCCCAGGAAGACGGGGATACTTTTATAGAGACCCTATTAGATGCTCGAGCCCCGCCACCATATGTCCAAGAACGGACATACCCTGTCATTCCTCATCAACCACAGCATCCGGCACAAGATGCATCAGTTCCTACGGCTGTTATACCTACTGCCCCAGTTAACGAGCCTCCACTTCATTCCATTTACTACAATCCCCGACTGCAGCGATACCTGTTATGCCTGTCCCAGTCATTCACCCTTCACTGTCATTAATTACTGACACACCAGTGTGCAGTCTGGAAGATAGAGGTTTGACTGAACTTAGAGAACGGTCAGGTCAGTTAATGCAATCTGGAGTGGGGGATAGAGAGAAGAAAGGAGTAACGGACCAGGCAATAAGGTGGGTTAGCAACCCGATGTATAGTTGTGAAGATATCTGGCAGGTAATGCGAGACTTCAACCACTTTCTGCAGCAACATGCCCTTAAACACTTGTCCTCCACCTTAATTGACCTCTGGCACACCCATATTGAAATGGAAGCACCCCAAAGCTATTTGATATTAATGAAGGCACTTACATAAATATTTTGGAGCCAACCTCTCTGTATAGGAATCTTTTCACACTACTGCAGGATAAGATTCCCACCAAAATATCTCCATTCCCAATGCAAGAAGTTCACCCCATTTACCAGCTAGAAATTCCTGAATTAACAGATCAGCATGGGGTGGTTACCAGACCGGCTGTGGCTACCCGCTTTCAGGGACAATGGGTTTATACTCCAAGGAAAAGAAGTGAGATTCTGGCTCTTAAGGCTATGTTGCCCGATCCTAGGAAAAATTCTACTGCTTACTATAAAGAATTGACAGAAGCTGCCTCTTCCACTGTGATGACCCTTGCTGATATTGAAATGTTTTTTGGCCTACTAGTTCCAGTTGATATTTGGCGACTGGTGCATACCCTAGATCACGTTGCCGAATTGGCGAAATGTGGGATGTGATTAGTGGTTGGGATCGAGATAGGAAGCCAGGAGATAAACCATGTGCTGAGTTGCTTGCCCTGCCCATTTGCAAAATTACTTATATGCATACACACATTCCCCCAAGATAGTTAGTTGGGACAGATTGACTACCTGCCGGCAGAAGAAAGACGAAAGTGTTTTCGATTTTTTCACTAGGTTTGAAGAGACATTTATGTATTACAGTGGGCAGGATATGTCTATGGAGAGAGGAGTCTGTCTATTTGTTGATAGATTTGTCACTAATCTCCTTCCCAAAATAATGTCTAAACTTCAAGCAGCTGAGAATACTTGGTCTACGGCTTCCCCCTCTGTGATTTTAAATATGGCCCAATATTACGAACATAAGGATAATGAAGAAAAAGACAAAAGCGATAAGAAGAATAAAGTTTTGAAGACAATGGTATTACTGCAACAGGCATATCAAGGTAACACCAGGGGACGGGGACCCCAACAACAGCTTCCACACACAAGACATTTTTGGGACAGAATCAGTGTGCTTGTTGCAAAGAAGAAGGTCACTGGTGTAGCCAGTGTCTTGTACTTTTTCGCAATGCTTCGTCCACTAGAGGACGAGGTTCTGGAAACAGGGACCACGGGACCAATAGGCAGCAACACACTTTTGCCCTGTAGACCGTTCTGACAAGGAAGTGCCCTCCTCTATCCGCGGCACCTCCCCAAACAGCCCGGCAGGCTGCTGGAAGTACCGACGGAGAGGTAAGGGTGTGCGAGGGATCTTGATTAACCCATTATTGTTTGCACTTCAAATGGCAATGTATTAGAATGAGTGAGCGTGTACTTTAGCTGAATGACTTGACTCAGTGTATGCGCTGCATTTAATCCGACTGCATGTCAGAACGAGCGAGCGTGTAATGCAACGTGACTCAATGGGTGCGCTGTGCTTATTCTGACAGCGTGTCTATGCTGAACAATCGGCTCCACTCTTTTAATTATGAAAACGAAAACAATGTATAGCAATCAGAACTTGACAACCTGAAATCCTGATTAACAAGTATGTTTCGTTTTTGAGGCATACCGATTTAAAAATGGATTACTGTGAAGCCTTTTAGATAGGTATCCCTTTTACATCTAATGCAGTAAAAATCATAATGAATAAGGAACAGTCCAAGGAATGATCATTGGACATAGTGAATATTCTGATTACTGTAAGATCAATAGCCTCTGTAGTGTGCTAGCAAGCACTCTACAGGGAATGAGTCTGACATGATTTTAGCTGTCATATATTTCATCTCGACTTTTTCACATTTTCTGCACAATAGAGCGGTGCTTCATTTTTCCTGAGCTGTTTGCCAGGTGAGGCGAGGCAATTCCCTTTACAAATTAAGGTGAGCCATTGATAATCTGCACAATGGGATGCATATTAAGGTCATTGGACCAAGATGTTTTAATCCAGCAATGTTTTCTGGTAGCCATTACTAATGAAGGTGTCATGATTTTATTTCCTGTCTATGTGTGGGCATGCTGGCAATTTTACAATCGGACCCTATGATCCAAAGGAGGGAGAATGGAAGTGAACAGGTGACATTTAGCATTTCTGTTCACAATTGTCCATTTTTGTTAATAAATGTCCTTTTGTGTTTATTATTTCTTTCACGTAAGCAGTAGCAATTAAGTTTATGGGTCCTGAGGAAGCGGCAGGTACATTATTTGACCATTAATAGTCCGCAGAAACATGTCGACCAGATTACCCAGTCAGAAGTTATTTGTTTGAACCATCTGACTTTTTTGCACTCTATTGTTTTTAACGTTGGAGGAGCATGACTTCAGAATAAAGTTATATTGCATGCATCATCCAATCTTATGTTTAGCACATTCACTTTTTTCACTTTTGCACTGCTTTCAGTTACTAGTGAATAACACCTACCAGACATTCATTTTACATTAATCATCTCCTCTACATATTCACGGAGATAGATTAGTGGACAAACTACTGTGAAGTAGACCAAATGATGTACTGGGTGACACGGAACGAGTAACTGATGGACATTTTTCACAGAGGTTAATTGTCCAATAGTTTGTCTTCTATTTAAACATCTACTAGCAGACACATAGCCAGCCCCACACATATGTTATCTTGATTATATTGTTAGACCCACAGTTATCTCTTGTTTCTTATAGTCTTGTTAGGGGGGTAATAACTGTGCTTTGGTCTTTAAACTTCCCTCGAACCCTAAACTAATTGTATGTATGTTGTACTATATATTGTTTGCCAGAAGGTGTCTATAATACTATGGGCCGGGATGTAGGTACTAGACAATGTCTATCTAAGGATGCTCTCCTTCCACCTGAATTTGATCCAGTTCTACCTATGTTATGGGCCACCGGTGACACTGATGTAGGCCTTTGTATATACCCCCTGTTTTTATACAGGTTAAGGACTATGCTATATTGCCCCGCATTCCCCAGTATAAAATACCAAAGGCAGGAGAACACGATCTTCTTGATATTGTTCAGGACGTAATATGTAAGGGCATTGTTGAAGAGACCACGGTCAACATATGCAATAGTCCTATTCTGCCGGTCTTAAAAAGGGCACCTCTAGATTCTCCTAATAGTGCTGGCGATGTAAATCATTTTAGCATTGATTTGCGCTAAGTTAATAAAATTGTGGTCCTGCAATTCCCAGTGGTCCCTAATATCACTGCACTTCTAACTATGATTCCATCTACTGCTAAGTTTTGCTCTCTAATTGATATAAAGAATGCATTCTTTAGTATTCCTATCCATCCAGATAGTAGGTATTTCGTAGGATTTTCACTGCCTGCTAAAGGTTTGCGATTCTATGATGCTCCTCAAGGCTATACTGCAAGTCCTAGCATTTATAGTCAAGCATTAAAGAGTCAATTGGATTCCTTCGCACTTTCTCCACGCAATGTATTGGTACAGTATGTAGATGACTTGTTAATTGCTTCTGATATGGAACAAGGTTGCAAGGATAATACGGTGCAATTATTGTTACACCTGACATATCATGGTAATAAGGTTTCTCTTTTGAAGTTTCAATATTGTTGACAGGAGGTCACCTATTTATGTCACCTTCTGTAGAAGGAGGGTATAAGGTTAAAGCCAGAACATATCAGTACTATTAATAAAATGCCCTGTCTTCAAACTCAAAAAGATGTGCTTCCTTTTATAGGCATCACTTCCTACTGTCGGCAGAGGATCCCAAAGTATTTCTTACTAATCAAACCCCTGCTTGCTTTAACAATGAAAGAAGTGCATGAGCCTTTGCCTTTGACGCATGGTTCTCAGCAATCCCTTGAACAGTTAAAAGTTTCTCTGATCCATTGCTAGGCACGCCTGATTATAGGAAACATTTTGTGCTCTATGTTAACGAGATGGCTGGCTGTGCTCTTTATGTCTTCACTCAAAGACTTGATGAAAGACAGAGCCCTTGTGCTTGTTTTTCCACTGTGCTTGATCCTGTCGCAAGGGCCCTCCTGAGCTGTCTCCGAGCGGTCGCAGCTTCGGCACTTCAAACAGATAATCGGCTGGACTCATACTCGATACTGACCTCACAGTTATGGTATCCCATGCTGTGGACACACTTTTGAATAAAACAAGGACACAGCCCCTTACCAGTGCATGTCTTACCGGCTATGAATTGACATTGTTTGCTAAGCATATCATGATTAGAAGATGTGCCACTCTGAATCCAGCCACGTTACTACCCCTTCCTTCTGAAAAAAGTGCAGTTGACAAACATGACTGTATTTTCCAAACAGAGGAAGAGACAAAAGGACAGGTAGACTTGACTGATGTTCCCTTAGCTGATCCCCAAGGAGAACTATATGTTGGTGGCTCTTGTTTTAAATTACCAGATGGTACCACCACTGCAGTTTATGCTATCACAACATTGCTCACAGTAGTCAAGACATCACGTGTCCCCTATCAGTCCACCTAGGCAGCAAAACTTGTCCTTGTACGAGCTTGAAAATTGATCAAAGGGTTGGTTGTCAATATCTACACAGACAGTCAGTATGCATTCGGGGTGGCGCACAATTTTGGGCATTTCTGGGCAGAGCGAGGGTTCCTTACCTCCCAATGTACTAAGATACAACATGGAAACCTGATATGGTGATTGCTATCCGCAGTAACACTTTCTAAGAAATTGGCTATTGTGAAGTGTAGCGCCAATGGAGAAGTGCCAGATGATGTAGGCAGAGGGAATGCGGTTGCAGATCAGACAGCCAAGGAAACAGCTCAGAGTAGGATGAAGAGAATGTTTATTGCAGGCCCGTCTAGATGGGTTCCAGAGAATGCCATGTTTGAAAACACAGTTGAGAGTGTGAAAGAGATACAAAGTGATACCACAATAGAAGAATTAGCGGTGTGGCAAGAGAGTACAGCACGTTTAGATGAAGAAGGGTATTGGATTGAATTTTCTGGACAAAAGGCATGGATGTTACCCAATGCCTATGTATTCCCTGTGGTTGCTATGGCTCATGGTCCAGCTCATATCAGTGCAAAAGGTATTTATAAATTGTTGGCCCCTGTTTGGCATAATGATAATGTTTCCAAAACTGCTGCACATTTGGTGAAAGTTCCATGATTTGTGTGAGGCACAAACCGGGAAAGGGTACCCCCACACCATCCAGTAACTTTGCACCACCTACATTTCCCTTTGAAGTCCTTCAGATGGACTTCAGTGAGCTAGAACATTGAAACAATCTCAAGTATGCCCTATTGGTTACATGTATGTTCAGTAAATGGGTTGAGGCATACCCTACTGAAGACAGTACGGCTACCAAAATGGCGAAGCTCCTGATTAAAGAGTACTTTCTTCATTTCGGAATGCCAAGAGTTATCAGGTGAGTCTTCAGACCTTGGTCTTCGGACGTCATTCCCTCCAGAGCTCTGTGGCTGCGGCGATCCGCGCTGCCTTCCTGCCAGCCAGCCCTCCGTGCCAGGGTTCGAGCCTCCCTGTAGTGTAGTTCCTATATTCCCAATATGCTCTGCGCATTGGAATAATATATCCTGTAGATTTGACGTAGGACTTATGTTGACTAGGTCTCTATCGAATATATTAAACTTAATTGTGAGTGCCAGCTAGCTCAGAGGTCACTAGAAAATGTCTCAAATACACAAGAAGGGATTAGTTTTTGACAACCGCATAAACATGACAACTTTGTTTCCCCAAGAATAAACGTATCTTCAGAGTCGTGGAAACAATAGATAGATATTTTATTCAGTTAATTGTGCATGCTATGTTTCATCAGAGGTGCAGAGAAAATAGAGAGACAGCGTTTTCAATAAAGAGGATTTATTGAACAGTCTTCTTTCTCATACAAGTAAAGTGTACTGCTACAATGGTGATGCAGGCTGCAAAGTATAATGCTTACAGCGAGAAGAATATTATAAAACAATACTGTAAAAGCATTGTATGGTTTCTAAACCATAGATAAATAAAAACATAAATAACGAAGGCTAAAAGTACTCAACTGGTGCTTCTAAAATACGCCTACCCCAATGTACCTAACCTAAGTCTTCGTACTAGGGAAGAAGTAAGTGTGGTGTAGCATAGGTTTAGTTTCTTTACCAAGAATCTATCCAAGATTTCTCGTAGAGTCTAATCAGCTCCATACCTTATTTTAGAATGAAGGAGGTCTGGTATCTCTGTCTCAGAACTCGATTTCCCAACACCCCGCGAGGGGAGCTTGGAAACACTGGAGCTGGATTTTCAGCAAGAGAAAGGACAGCTTCTCGATCAGTGTGTCAGCTGGAGGGTCAGCTTCCTTCGGCACTTGCTGTAGCGAGCTGTATCGGGCAAGTAGATAGTCGAACTGCTGTGTCTTGATAGAGGAAGTGAAGGCATATTTATACCTTGAAGGTGCCTAGTTTGACGTAAAGTCGGGCATAATAACGTCAGTAAAGAACCCCAAGGGAATGGTAGTTCTTTGTAAACTCCATGAGTTCTTGGAAAAATCAATATTCAAGCAAGGGGAGGTCCCTGACTGCTTAAGCCAATTTTCCAAGAAATCGTTGTGACATTTTGGTACGGGTGGAAGTAGCCATGCCTGTATTGGGCTATGTCTGAATATGGGTTTGATTTCTATGCCTATATTAGGGCAATGTGAATTGTACCTATATAAGGGCATAAATCGGGAAAAATTCGCTCGGATCCTAAAACACCATACAACATCCCCTCAGCCCACTCCTGCCTGTGTCAGCTGTTTTTGTATTCTCTGGTATTGTGCCCTCAAGCTAACCATTGTGCCCGTATTTAGACTGTGCCTGCTAGTAAAACATTGTTGTTTTGTCTGCATTCCCTGCCTACTTTTCCCGCCGTTTTGTTCTTCTTTCCATCCTGCGTCCCGCCCCGCTCCCGCCTCCCAACCGCTCTACCCTCCACTACATAGGCTGGCTGCTGTGTGAGTCGTCGACTACAGCACCCTCCACGCACTCAACGCTGGACGATCACGCAACTGCTGCCTTGCCGCCCCAAAGAGCACCCAAGGTCCCTTCTCCTGCCTGAATTGCAGCCTCACCAGCATTCTCACCTACCAAAGAACCCAACCACCTCAGATGCATCCTACTCAACACCCGCTCCGCCCGCAAACACGCCGTTGAACTCTGGGACCTACTCACCTTCAAAAGCCCAGATGTCACTTTCCTGACGGAGACCTGGCTGAACCCCTCCTCGGCACCCGACATCGCCATAGCCATCCCGGAAGGCTATAAGATCACCCGCAAGGACCGAACCAACAGAGTAGGAGGAGGAATCGCCATCGTCCACAGAAACACACTCAAAGTCTCAACTTATTCCGACGACACCCTCAGCACCGCTGAGCACCTGCACTTCTAGATCCACACCGACCCCAACACCACACTCAGAGGAACCCTTGTCTACATACCTCCCGGATCCTGACCACAGTTCAGTGACTCCATCGCCAACTTCGTCATCACACACGCCCTCGCTTTCACGGACTACATCCTCCTCAGGGACCCGAACTTCCTCCTCGAAAACAACAACGACTACTACTCCTCTACCCTGATTGACAACCTCGCCAACCTCGGACTCAGACAACTCGTCACAACACCCACCCACTCTGCCGGCCACACGCTTTACCCCATCTTCTTCGCAAGCTCCCACGTCTCCTTCAACCACACCACCGAGCTCCACTGGACCAACCACTGGTGCATCCACTTCACCTTCTGGAAACCTACCATGCACCACCGCACTGAACAGACACCACGCCGATGCTGGAGCGCAATCACCGAAGACCAGTTATCCACCACCGTCACCCAGAGCCCACGACAGACCCGACCGACCCCGCTGCCGCCGCCCGCAACCTCAGACAGTGGATCAACGACTGTGCCAACACCCTTGCCCTGCTCAAGATGCCCCCCAACAGCCACATCAGAAAGAAAGCCAGCTGGTTCTCCGAAGACCTCAAGACCTCCAAGCAAACCTGCCGAAAGCTGGAGAAGAACTGGATCAGTAAACGAACACCTGAAAGCTACGCAGCCCACAAGAATGCCACCCGCAGACACCACCACCTCATCAGATCCGCCAAAAGGGCCTCCTTCAAAGACCGCCTAGACAACAACGCACACAACAGCAAAGAGCTCTTTAACATTGTGAAGGAACTCTCCAACCCCAGCTCCAACACCAACGACACCCCACCGTCGCAAAACATGTGCGACTCGCTGGCCACCTTCTTCAACCGCAAGATCACAGACATCCACAACAGCTTCAACGCCGCAACCACCCCAGCAACCACTGAGACCCCGGCCCACACGACCGCCATCCACACCAACCGCCTGTTCTCCTGGACCAACATCAACGACGACGACACCATCAAGACCATGAACACCGTCCACTCCGGATCCCCGTCAGACGCCTGCCCACACCACATCTTCAACAAAGCCAGCACCACCATCGCACCCCACCTCCGGAAAGCCATCAATATCTCCTTCGAGACAGCGACCTTCACAGAGAGCTGGAAACACGCTGAGATCAACGCTTTACTCAAGATACCCAAGGCGGACCCCAAGGACCTCAAGAACTTCCGACCCATCTCCCTGCTCCCGTTCCCGGTGAAGGTCATCGACAAGACCATCAACAAACAACTGACCAGCTTCCTCGAGGAAAACAGCATCCTAGACCCATCCAATCCGGAATCCGCAGCAACCACAGCACCAAAACCACCCTCATCGCTGCCACCAATGACATCAGGACCCTGCTAGATAACGGAGAAACCGCGACCCTCATCCTCCTGGACCTGTCAGCTGCCTTCAACACGGTCTGCCACCACACACTAGGAACACACCTCTACGATGCCGGTATCCAAGAGAAGGCCCGGAACTGGACCACCTCTTTCGTGTCCGGCAGAACTCAGAGCGTCCGCCTCCCCCCCTTCTGCTCCGAAGCCACTGAGATCATCTGCAGGGTACCCCAGGGCTCATCCCTCGGCCCAACGCTGTTCAACATCTATATGGCACCGCTCGCCCACGTTGCCCGACTGCACGACCTCAACATCATCTCCTATGCCAACGACACCCAGCTGATCCTCTCCTTCACCAAAAATCCCCACACCGCCAAAACCAACCTCCACGAAGGATTGAAGGCCATCACCGAATGGATGAGGAACAGCCGACTGAAGCTGAACTCAGACAAGATGGAGGTCCTCATCCTCGGATCCACCCCATTGGCCTGGGACGACTTCAGGTGGCTGACCGCACTAGGAACAGCTCCAACACCCACCGACCATGCACACAACCTAGGGGTCATCCTCGACTCGTCCCTCTCCATGACAAAGCAGGTCAATGCCGTCTCCTCCTCCTGCTTCAACACCCTCCGCATGCTCCGCAGTATCTAAAAGTGGATCTCCACCGAAACTAGAAGGACGGTAACCCAGGCCCTCTTCAGCCTCAGACTGGACTACGGAAACGCCCTCTATGCGGAAGCCCCGGCCAAACTCCTGAAATGGCTCCAACGCATCCTGAACGCCGCTGCACGCCTTATCCTCAACATCCCTCGCCGCAGCCACATCACACCACACCTAAGAGACCTTCACTGGCTCCCTGGCAACAAGAGGATAACCTTCAAACTCCTCACCCGTGCATACATGGCACTCCACAACACCGGACCAGTATACCTCAACAGCAGACTTTGCTTCTACTCCCCCGCCCGCCAGCTCCACTCCGCAGACCGCTCCCTCTCCACTGTCCCCCACATCCGAAGAGTGAGCGCCGGCAGCAGATAATTCTCCCACCTCGCCGCCAAGACATGGAACACCCTCCCCATCCTCCTACGGCAGACCGAAGACCTACTGACCTTCAGAAGACTCCTCAAGACCTGGATCTTCGAACAGTAGCAAAATCCCCCACCCCCAACGGCTTGAGACCCTCACGGGTATGTAGTGCGCTTTATAAATGCTATAATTGATTGATTGATCTGGAGTGACAAAAGGTCTCGTTTTAATGGGAAAGTGATTAGGCTAATATGTGAAGGCTTGCACATTAAGCAGAAATGTCATGCTATCAATCACCCGCAGTCAGCGGGTCTGGTTGAGAAGTACAATGGTACGAAATTGGCAAACAATCAGGAGACAACAGAGTTGAGATGGCCAGATGCCCTTCCTTTGGCTCTTTTGTCTACCAGGACTACGGCCCATTCTAAAACTGGCTTATCACCCTACGAGGTCATTTTAGGGTGCCCGGAAAATGACTGGGGAGTCCTAAGTCCTCGGAAATAGTCTGATATCAAATATCCTGTATTTCTTGATTATCTTGGACCTTTGACAGAAAGGCTGCGTTCTATTCACCAACTGGTGTGAGATTCCTCACCTCCTAAACCAGAGGGACCTGGCCACAACATCCAGCTTGGTGACTATACTTTAATTAAAACATTTCGGACGAAGTAAAATCTGGAACCCAGGTGGAAAGGTCCAGAGCAGGTTCTTCTGGCTCTACAGATGGCCGTTGCCTTATGATCAGAGGGTCAAGGAGGGAATAGGAGATGTTGAATGTGAACAAGTGCCCAAATTCGTGCCTTTTAGCGATGCTAAACTGATTTGGATGCAAACTGACAAATAGAGCGATGATGTTTTGAATGAGGCTGTCCACCAGAAATACAAGCTATCCAGGATCCTCTGTTCAGTGATCACACAGTGCCTGGAGCTGCCAAGTACAATTTACGCCCTCGGACGAGTAACACCAAGCCTGGAAAATAGAAAGATTAGGGAAGGACTGCATAAGGTAGGAAAGTACTGAGTAGCAGTATCAACGAGGGAGTGGAGCACATGAGAAGTTGCATCTGTTTCTGCTCTTCTTATCTGAACATCAGTCTGGAAAGTATACTTTGAAAGTATACCACCTTTATTGACGTGGGATATATTAGGAAAGAGCTTAGGACAGAGCAAGCTCCACCGCCGGTACTCAAGAGCGCTAACTGATTGATGGACGATAGGAGCCTCTACCAGTGAGGCTCTGATGGACACTGGGAACATTCACATTTCCTGAGTCCTATTTCTCCCCTCCCTTGTTTACTATGCATCCTTTTGGTAGACAAATTACTGAGGAGGATCAGCAAATTGCCCCTTTATAATGCAATATGATTTGGTCTGTACGATGTAAAATTGTGTGTGTCATTGTTATTGCAGTGATGATAATAATGATTTGTGGGGTATCGTGGTTTCTGGAAGATGCACATAGTGTACCCGTACTTATTGTAGGTGAAAACATTTCTCCAAGACGCAACAAGAGGGCTGCCCCAAGTAATGCGTTTATAGAAAGGCACAGAAGTTTTTTAGGCAAGGGGACTGCCTGCTATCCTACCCTATCTGTCACTAGCCTTTGGATTGCATATCCATTGTTGCTTGTTAATTACATATATACTCACCCTCCTCAGTTTGTGGAAGTAAAGGGAATGGTTGGATTAGGTTATCCTGGACCATGTCTGTAACATCAAAAACAACAGGGTAAGGGTTATTCGGGATGTTACAATAATACAAATTGTGATTTTTTTTTATATAGAAGCACAGAATGTAACACTATTGGATTGGCATTATAAGGAGTTGACAGTGCCCCGAGAGGCTGGTTATTAGCCTGCTTGTTGCCCCATAGTAAACAGCACAGGCATTTCTTTGTACATCAATTGCTCATGGATAATACTGTAGAAAAACACTGTTCCCCTAGTGAATAAAAAAGACTCAAGAACTTCAGGAATGAATACCAGATATTCTGCTGTGAACTATGGGGGTCAGATTTATGCACACCCAGGCTTTTTTCTGTCTAATGGGACTTATTCTAATGTCCATAATGGTACTGATAATGGACATTATAGATAATGTTAAGGGGATGGAGAGTTTAAATTGGAGTTGGTCTATTATTGGTAATTGGGGTTGGATCCGTAAGGAAATAGTTTATCTTATAGCGATATTAATATTCTGTTGCATTCTTATTCAATGCCTTCCCCTTTGTTGTTCCTATTGTACTGCTGTTTTCATGCCCAAACAGAAAATATCAGCCCATGTTACTTATGCTGTTATGATGCTCCAAGTTGATGTTGATGGTCTTATCAATATAGATGAGGTAATACTCAAGGATTCATCCCTCCTTGCTGTCCCAATTTCTGATGATGACTGTAAAGTGTGCCCATAACTTTGCTTTCATTCCATATCTCAATTTGATGCTCTCCCGTATTTAACGGTGTTACAGTTGCTTTGCATACGTGTCTGTTTCTATAACAGCAAATGTCTTTAGCTCATGCAAAAATGAGGGTCTGTTAGATTATGCTCGTTGATGCTCTAACAATGCTATGT
The DNA here is from genome assembly GCF_964261635.1 of Lissotriton helveticus. NCBI lineage: Eukaryota > Metazoa > Chordata > Amphibia > Caudata > Salamandridae > Lissotriton > Lissotriton helveticus. The sequence goes on along the minus strand of NC_136063.1, from coordinate 480,136,094 downwards.
ATAAGTTAGCATTCGCTACGCCATTTGCTTTTTCGGGCTCCATTTTATGTGGTGTTTGAAACTAATCTTCCTTTGGTTCAGAGAAATCCCCTATGCTGAGTTTTGTTTCTGTAATGAAGAACTTCTTGTATTAGCGCATAGTTTTCTCTCAATAAGGATCTGCTCCCACTTGTCTGGCATTTAGATCATAGCACAAGCTGGAGTTGCTATGAGTGAATCCCGGACAGGGTAAGATATGAAAGTAGAAACCTTTACTTTCTTCTTTCGCTGCCCGGCCACTTCTGTTTGGAAAATTCCCTCATGGGTGTTTTTTAAGTTAATGCACATAATGTATCTTCATGCTTACAATCCTTCAGTTCCCTCTGTAGTACTCTTGCGAGACTGTGCAGACGGAGCCCTACTCTTAGCTTATACTAATAAACAATATTGGTTTGTATTCTCCAGTGTTTCTCTTTCTCTTCATTTGGCATGGAAGGCTGAGAAGTGGTCTGCGGTGACCCGGGAAGCCCTAAGCGGGTCACTTCCTTCATGGGAATAGTTCAGACTTATTCCAAGTTTATGTCGACGCCAGACAGTGCCATGTGCCTAAATATATCATGAAGAATTGGAGCTAAGTTTTGAGCAGGTTACCTTACTAAGAGTATCCTCAGCATAAAGCAAAACAAGAAGCGGGCCTGGTTTAAATTGCATGCCCCAGTGTAGGTGTTCATCCTACAAGTGGCGTACAAGTGGCTCCATCGCTATAGTGAGGAGCAACGGTGAGAGGGGACAGCCCTGCCGTTTCCCATTCGTGACTGGAAATCGGGCCGAAAGCATACCATTGACCCTAATCCGAGCTTTTGGTAGTGAGTAGAGGAGTGTGAGTAGGGAAGAAAAGTTTTGTGGGAAGCCCATTTTACTGAGTGTGGCTCTCAGGAATGGCCATTCCCATGAATCAAAGGCTTTCTCTGAATCTAAGAGGGCAACTACAGTGGTGACTGTGGGGGATAATCTATTAAGGACATCAAAGACTGTATGCAGGTTCAGAGATGTTGAGCGGTGTGGGTCGAAGCTTGATTAGGCCAGTTCCATCAGTAGTGCAAGTTAGGTTGTCAGTAATTTAGCTAAAGTTTTATTGTAAAAATTCAGTAATAATAGAGGCCAATAAGATCTGCACTGTTAAGGGTCTTTACCCGGTTTCATAAGTAGTGTAATCACAGGTTCTTGCAGTGTGGGTGGGAGCTCACCCTTTTCCAGGGCCTCTGAATATATAGAAATGAAGTGTGGTACTAGGATGTGCTTGTAGGCTTTGTAAAAAGCTTCTGTGTACTTATTTAGGCCGGGTGCTTTGGAGCCATCCATTAAGTCTTTCGCCTGAATGATCTCCTCAGTGGTCAAAGGTTCACTAAGAAACTGTTGGTGTGCAGTAGTAAGCCAGACCATTGCCACTTCATTTAGATAGACAGCCCTCTTGGTGCCAACATTGTTTAGTCAGAAGGTATACATAATGGTGTAATTGTTGAGTTATTCAGTCTGTATGTCCACGCTGTCCGTGACTCAGGTGCCGTCTGACCGCTGTAAGTCTGATATGTAGGATAGTCCAGTGGGTGGCTTAGAAGCCTCACTAGCATTTGTCCCAGCCTCCCACCTTCCCATAGCGGCAAGCTCTGGCATACTTCCCCATGTAGTGAGCCTCCTATCTGCAATGTCCCTGAATTCAGCCAGTAAATACAGAGCGTTGGTGCAAAAAATGGGCCTCAATGGTTTGATGAGCACTTGCATGATCTAATTCCGCCAGATCCTCTTCAATGAGGGTCAGGCTCCTACGCAGGTCTTGCAACACACTGGCATATTTAAATATACATATAACCCTGGTGTGTGCCTTAAATGTATCCCACAGAGTGGCTTGTGATTGAACTGATTTCTTGTTAAGTTCAAAATACTCGATGATGGTTGAGCAGAGTTCAGTGTGAAAAAGTTAGTCATTAAGTGCCATGTTGGGAATTCGCCATTGGCGTTCAAGGTCCTCCAGGAGGGGAATGCACAGTGTCATCACAACTGGTGAGTGATCAGAGAGCATTCATGGGAGGAGTGTAACGGAGCTGACCCATGGTGTATGCGTGGCCAATAGAAGCCAGTAGTCTATGCCCGTCCAGCTGTCGTGGGGCAATGAGTGAAATGTATAGACAGGGCAGCAAAATGTTTCAGGTGCCATGGATCTCTGAGGGTAGATGTGCAACATATGTCCTGTAATATGCACAGTGAGTGGAGCTTCCCCACCGGAGTCTGTGCCATGGTGTCTAACACCGGGTCTAGGAGCATAGTAAAATCAACCCCCATTAGAATGTGATCTGCATCTATGCGGTCAATCAAAGTTTGGAATATTTGTAAGAATTCTGTGTTGTAAGTGATCGGGGCCTAGATGTTAACTAGTAATACGCGCTGCTCCGCCAGGTGACCTGGCACTAAGACATATCTGCTCTACTCATCAGTAAGGTTGGCATAGGGCAGAAAAGGTAGGTGTTTATGAATGAACGTGGATACTCCTCATGAGTAAGTACTGTAACTGAGCAAAATCGTGGGGGACGGGACACATGCATTTGCAAATGTGTGGAAGGGGCTGGGTGGTAAGTGAGTATCCTGAAAGAAGGCAATATCATCACAGTGCCGCTGCAAATATTGCAGCAATTGTTTGCCCTTACGTGGGCTGTTGGGGCCTCGGATATTCCAAGACATGAAGGCAGTGTCTGCCAATGGGTGCACGCTATGTGTAGACATTAGTTGCAAACATAAACGGATTGAGGTGTATCTGGTATGGTATATGAGCATAGTAGCAAACTGATACAATCAAACCAACACAAACAAACCAACAATAACAACCCTCCTCCCCCTCCCACATCTGCCATGAACATGCAAAGTGAATCCCAATGGCATGAAATATCAACCACAAAATATTTCCTGAGCTGTGGTATTAACCTCAAGGAGAGTAGCAACGTCACATCACTGAATGAGGGCTGAGGGAACTGTGCACATGTTCCACAATTAATGTTGAAGTAAAGTTCTGTCATCCCAGCAGAACTGAGAGTAGGTGGTCAACGAAGAGGTCAAGACATCCCATGTCAGATGTCTCTGCAATACCCAAAAAATGGATATGATTACAGGGCCCCTTAGCCCCCAGGTCTTAATTTTTGATGGCCACTACCTTTAGTTGTGGCACCAGCTTCTACAGTCTCTGAACAGTCATGGTGGTGGTATCCTTTAGGCCAGATATACACTCTTCTGCTCCCACTATCTGCGTACCTTCTCTGTCCAGGCGCTCGTTCATTCGGTCTAGGAGGTTTGTGATAGTATCAAAGTGGGCGTCTATTGCTCGAAAGCCTGCCTTGAGCTCATTCATAGTGGCATCCATTCTGGATGTCTGCTTGACTGTAGGTTCTCCCATTTCACCACCCTAAATATATGATGTTCTCTCCACTCCACAAGCAGCCTTCAATCTCTTGAAAGGCAATATGCACTGATTTGGGTCACCCTGCCTCATTGTACTGGTGGGCATGACCGTGTCTCTCTCTGTCTGGGTATCAACGGGCCAGGCCCAAGGGCAATGTCAATGGGTGATTCTACAACAATCCCACAGTGGGCAGCATGCTTGTGGTTAACCACCATTGTGGGTGTCACTTAATCTCCGGGACAAGGGGGGCAATCTGCAACGGAGCTAAGCACCACCCGCAAAAGCAAATATGACAGTTTATGTGGAGGTTGCCGGAAAGTGTTGCCCAATATGTTGTATCCCTTGGCGGTGGTTAGGTCTGCAGGGCATTCGCCATTGAGTGGTATGAGTAGGTATCCCAGAGAGGCCAGGTTAGAAAGGCAGCAGGAAGCTGGAAAATGGCATCATTGAGTGTGTGGGCAAACTGGTGTAGCGACTAGTGTCTAGTAAAGGTGGCCATGCTTCCATTGCACAACCCCACAATTGTCTCTATGGCAGCCTACTGTGTGGTGGTTCAGGCAACTGGTGGTGTAATCAGAGCCCCATCAAGCTTTGTCTCACTTCATCGCCCCCCAACCATCTAGGCTGCAGATGTTTTTTGGGTGGGCGCGCAGGATTCCAGCAATGATCTTCAGTCTCCCGCCACTCCTTGCCATCACGATGCACCAGTGCACCTGGGATAGTCCAGATCACCTTGAAAGGCCGCACAATGCGCCTGCCCACCCCGCATCTCAGGCTCGCCCACAGTCCCTATCACCACGGGGCATCCAAGGTGCATGATTGTTGCTGAGTGCGATCTCACTGTCTGAATCATTGCAGTCACTGGAAGTAGGCAGACACCGCTCCTTCAGTCACCAGATGGTGTAGGGTGAACCGCTATGCCCATGATGCCCACTGCTGTGCCTTATGCACCCACTTGATCCAGGATTCGAGCCAGATCCATTAAGCCTCAGTGCCATAAGGCCATCTCGGTCACCGGCATGGCCACGCCCCCTTAAACAAGGGCTCTTAATCAAAATTAGTTGAATCAACCAGACTAAGGCATGCTTGGTAAAGTATGACAATATTATGGTGACTGGAGGAGCATCATTAGAATATTGGAAGGACTGTGACAAAAAAATGTAACTTTCACTACGATAAGAAGGAATGAAAAAGTTGAGGGTCACCTGTACATTTTCTGGTGGAACCACACCCAGGAGCAGATTTTCACAACTGTGAGGCTTTGAGCCTGGTTCATGAACTTGAATAGTAATGGAAACTTCTGAGACAGAATTAATAAGCTTTCCTGCTATTGGAGGAATTTGATTTACGTAAATATTATCACCCACTCCAACATATTTTTAAATCTTCTTGAAAGGCGGTAGTCCCCTGTGCTACAATCTACAGTGGATTGGAATCCAAACAAATGCAGTTAGGATAGGCATGGCAAACTGTCAGTATTCGTAATTGTGGTCCAGTAGAGACTGATGAAAATCCACCCCACCCCCCAGAATGTGGTTCTACTAGTACACAATCAAATACTTAAGGCACAACAAAATACTGTTTTGTGTAGTTGAAGTTTTTTTGTTGTTGTATTATTGAAGTGTGTTTAATTGTGATGTTTACTTGTGTTCTTGTGCATTGTGATGCATTGCTGCTTTGTATTGTTTCACCATTGTATGTTGTTGACGTGGGCTTGATGTTAATATTTGATATTGTTATTAGTGCATTGCTGATGTTTTCTATTGTATTCTGTTGTGTTGATGTATAGTTGTACCTTTGTGCTCTATTCTATTGTCATTATTTTGTTGTGTAATATATACACTTTCCCTGCTATTTTTATGTTTTTGTTCTGTTGTGCCGTGCAATTGGATTAGTATTTGCTGATTATTGTATTCTGTAAGGCCATTTAGGCGCATATTTACAAGAATTGTCGCTAAGCAGTTTTTGCGCTGCTTAGCGACCCTTTGTTTTATCGCTACTGATCATCAAAGTCTAACACCATGTTTGTGAAGTATTTACAATATGTCGCTGCATGTCGTTAGGTTCAGCTAGCGGCCGGGAAAAATTACGCTAATGCTAGTGTCAAGGCACAAAGAAAAATACACGTTAGCATAAAGAAAGTGACGGTCAGCCGATTAGCGTCAAGAAAGTTCGTGCTAGTCAGTCCAACGTCACTTTTCAGCAGTTATTGGCAAAAAAGGTTACAAATATGGCGCGAGGGATAAGAAAACTGAATGCAGAATGGAGCAGCCAGGACCAAGGTCAGCACAGGAAAACAACCCCTCAAACCCCCAACAGCTAGGATGACAAGCCAGAGTCCATGGGGAAGAGGAAGAGGAAATGCAGATTCAATCAGGAGGATCCTGATTGCTGAGGTAACGAAGAATCAACACCAGCTCTACGTCAGCTCCAAGGTGTCCCTGAGGACAAAAAACACTATATGGCAGTCTATAGCAAATTTAACTCTGTCGCAGAAGGAGAGTGACGCACTGCAAAAGGCGCAGGCATGATACCAAGAGCAAGACTAAGCAGAAACTGACCAGCAATTGACAGACAGCACTGCAGGCCGAAGGTGGGAGTCCAGTGCCCCAGGAGGAGCCTAATACCTTGGAGGAACAGGTGTCCGCAGTCATCTGTTATGAGTGGGTGTTTAGAGTAGAGCGACTGGCCAATGCTGACTATGACCAACTACATCAACAACAGGGTTAGTAACAACAAGGGGGGAAATATGTCAAATTGTACAGTACAAGCACCTATGTATCAGCGCTATCCCATACAGTGTACAGGTCAAACGGTAGCCACATAGGAACTTTAGGGCTTATTTACAAGCCCCTTGCACTGCAGGTATGACACTTTTTCCCTTATTGAAAGTGACATACTTTTGGTGCAAAGGCCTTGTAACTAAACCCTTCATATGTACAAATCATGACAAGTGAACAGTCATGTGTCTGCTATCTAAATGTCTGCATCAGGCAGTGTTGCAAGTTTCACAGTCATCCTAGATTAGCACACATTGCAATAGCGGTCATGTGCATTGTTGTCAAGATATGACTCTTTCCTGTGCTAACTACAGGGCATATATACCATAATCCAGTGGAGCGCAGTGTTGGCAGCAAGGTGTTCAAAAGAATAGAAATGCAGAGATGTGCTGTAGGCACAAAAAATACAACACACCCCTGCATGTACTTCGGTCCTGTTGTCTTTAAAGTTGACTCGCGCAAGCTTAGCCACCCTTGTACCATGTTGCTAGGGTGTCTTTGCAGCAGTTCCAAATGTTGATGTTCAGGAAAGGACACCTTCCTGCACATAAACAATCCTTACAGGCAATTTGCTGTTTCTATGTGAGCAGCAGAATGCAGCACACATACACAGAGTAAAAATTTAGGAGAAATTCATAATTGTTTTTTCCACATTTTGCTCTCCTGAGAACAGGGCCATCATTTACATACCCCTTGCTCTGCTAGTGCATCTTTTTCAATATTAGAAAATGTGGCATACTAGTGGTGCAAGGGGCTTGTTAATAAGGCCCAAGAGTCTACCTGCCCTTAGTTGATGGTTCCGTCCCAGCCTTGTAGATATGTGATAGTCCAAAATGTACATGTCTGTTGTGTTGGAATGCTCATAGAAACGCATTGCATGTCCCTTTCAAGGTAAGTGAAGGGTGGGAATGGGTCTCATTCACAAGGTTGCATTAATCAACTGTAACTGGCTACATGCTGCATTGCAAACAAAAAGAAGTGCATTTATCCACTAGAATGTCGCTAAAACTGATGTTGTGTGTGCAATATGACATAGTATTGATGGCTTTGGATATTGTGGTGAATGACACTTATGTACATGTGTGGAACATGGGCCCTGGTAATGTCAAATGTGGCTGAATGCAAATGCTTACCGATTGGTTTGTGTCACCATGAATCTTTTCACTAATGCACGAAAGGACCCTTTACACTGCAGTATTTCTCATCCATGTGCACACCCCTGTGCTGTTGTAAAAAGGTCAGCGGTGCACCAATGCAGCCATCCCTGGACCCTGCCCTAAAGTCGTTTGTTTTGGACAAAACACGTGTCGGCTGCCTGTTTCTCTTATATTGGAATTGTTGATATGGAATAAAGGATACACAGAAGAAAATTGAGATCGACTTATGGACTTCCTCTTTGCTACTATCGTGGTTAATGCCTGTGATACAGATTTGGACTAACTTTTGGATGTGCCTCTGCATTTGTGCTATAAATTTGTATATCTAAAAGGGGATTCTCACTTCCCTAGAGAGTTGGTTTGGTCTCCCAAAGACAGAGGGAGGCTGTATGCCTGGACAGCACCACAATATATAGATTTTAGCGCTTACAGGTAGACATATAGAGCGCCGCCATCGCGCGCCAAACACCCTGGCCACGCCCACTGCTGGAGGCCACGCCCATTTCTTGACAGGCTTTAAAAGCGCACTGAACTACGAGTCGCGCTTCTGACACTCTAGCTCCTGAGGCGGAAGCCGGGAGCTTTTGCTCGTATTTTAAATTGCAACACCTCGTTCTGTAAATTGTTTTTAATCATTTGCCACTCACCCCTGAGCACTTTCTTGTGTAAATTGTTGTTGGAGACCTCACTGTATAGCGGATTTTAGCGCTTACAGGTAGACATATAGAGCGCCGCCATCGCGCGCCAAACACCCTGGCCACGCCCACTGCTTGAGGCCACGCCCATTTCTTGACAGGCTTTAAAAGCGCACTGAACTACGAGTCGCGCTTCTGACACCCTAGCTCCTGAGGCGGAAGCCGGGAGCTTTTGCTCGTATTTTAAATTGCAACACCTCGTTCTGTAAATTGTTTTTAATCATTTGCCACTCACCCCTGAGCACTTTCTTGTGTAAATTGTTGTTGGAGACCTCACTGTATAGCGGATTTTAGCACTTACAGGTAGACATATAGAGCGCCGCCATCGCGCGCCAAACACCCTGGCCACGCCCACTGCTTGAGGCCACGCCCATTTCTTGACAGGCTTTAAAAGCGCACTGAACTACGAGTCGCGCTTCTGACACCCTAGCTCCTAAGGCGGAAGCCGGGAGCTTTTGCTCGTATTTTAAATTGCAACACCTCGTTCTGTAAATTGTTTTTAATCATTTGCCACTCACCCCTGAGCACTTTCTTGTGTAAATTGTTGTTGGAGACCTCACTGTATAGCGGATTTTAGCGCTTACAGGTAGACATATAGAGCGCCGCCATCGCGCGCCAAACACCCTGGCCACGCCCACTGCTTGAGGCCACGCCCATTTCTTGACAGGCTTTAAAAGCACACTGAACTACGAGTCGCGCTTCTGACACCCTAGCTCCTGAGGCAGAAGCCGGGAGCTTTTGCTCGTATTTTAAATTGCAACACCTCGCTCTGTAAATTGTTTTTAATCATTTGCCACTCACCCCTGAGCACTTTCTTGTGTAAATTGTTGTTGGAGACCTCACTGTATAGCGGATTTTAGCGCTTACAGGTAGACATATAGAGCGCCGCCATCGCGCGCCAAACACCCTGGCCACGCCCACTGCTTGAGGCCACGCCCCCACCCATCTACAAAAATGTGCATTCCCTGGAAGCGCAGCGGGCGCGCCTAAGGCAAGCCTGTCTGCGCCCGTCCGCGCCAGGCCGGGCCCAGGGCCCCAAACCCCTGACGAAAAAGGCCCACTACTACGGACCTTTACATCAGACATGCTTCACTCTTTGAGATGTCCGGTGAAACACAATTGCAAAATCATACCAAACGACTGTCAGACTTCCATCTCATGTCCATCCTGTAACTTTCGCCTTGAGGCCCCTCAGCGCTGCCAAAGATTTGCTATCAGATACCAGCCCACACAAAAGTGGTCTATTGGCAGTCTTAATTGTCGATCTCTTTGCAAACATAAAAAAGACATCCATGACCTTCTGTTGGAAGACACCCTCGATGCCCTGTTTCTTCTTGAAACTTGGCTCCACGATAGTGCGGGCCCTGACGTTGCAGAAGCTTTGCCACCTAACTATGCCATCATTAGAAAAGATCGTGGCATAGGAATTGGGGGAGGCATAGCCATTATATTCAAAAGATCATTTCACTGCACCCTGGAACCAATTTCACTAACTGCTTCTGAGACGGCCCTTTTTAAATTACAATTGCACCCTAAATTTACCTTTACTGGTCTATTGATCTATAGACTACCTGGTCCCGCCCAAGCCTGGGCCACCCAATTTGTTGACTGGATCGCCTCTGTTAGAAGCAACTATGATAGCCTGTCTATCCTAGGTGACCTTAATATACATCTGGATGACCCATCTACTAAACTAGGCTGTAATTTAATCCAAGATCTTGCGGCCATGAACATTGTGCTGTGGAACTCAGGAGCTACTCACAAAGGTGGCCATCTCTTGGATCCCATCTTTTCCAGTATCCCTTTGTCGCACTGCTCTCCTGCTCTACCCTTGCACTGGACGGACCATTTCCAAGTTAATTTCAGCATACCTAATCCTGCGGTCAACAGACTACCCAGCCCGCAGCCACTTCTTCGGAATAGAAATTGGAAGAAGCTGGATATTAACTACCTTATTTCCATCTTAGACTCCGCCCCTATTGGCGAGATATTTGACTCTGAAGATATTGAGATAGTAGCCAAAAAGACTAATGATTGGCTGTTAGGAGCCCTAGACACATGTCTGCCCCAAGCCCACAAAAAACTTAAAGTCCACAACTCTCCAGCACCATGGTACAATGAAGCATTGTAGATCTTAAAATCCAAATGCAAGCGTTTGGAACGCTTATGGAGGAAAGAATACTCCAGTATAGCTGGAACCACCTACAGAATCGAGCTCAAACTTTACCATAAAGCTTGTACCATGGCTAGAGCAACTTATGTGGCAAAGACCATTGCAGAAGCTACAGACAAGTCCAAAACATTGTTCAACTTAGTAAAGGATTTGGCAGGTGCTAATTCCACAGCCAAACCTCCTTCGCTGAGCGAAGTACAATGTGAAGAGCTAGCACTGTTCTTTACAAACAAAATAGAGACCATCTACCACGATATAGTCACGCAACAACAGACTCAGGTAAAGACACACCCTGATCCTGATTCTAGTGAGGTGAACATCTCCCATTTGACAGACCTGCCTTACGACCCCTTGTCGTTCTGGCCGGAATTAAAAATTCAGGACCTTCAAGCCATTTTAGGTAAATTGAAGTCGGGCTCCCCGATTGACCCTCTCCCTATCTCAGTATTAAAACTTCTTGACACTTCACAACTTTCTGTGATATGTCAGACCTTAAACTTATCCCTATCCTCAGCGAGGGTTCCATCTTTGTGGAAACACGCAATGGTCTCGCCACTGCTAAAAAAAACATCAGCAGACCCCAAAATCTTGGCAAACTTCCGTCCTATATCACTGCTACCGGCCTTCTCTAAAATTCTGGAGACACATGTCCATGGTCACCTTGCCAAATACTCGGAGGAAAACAACCTACTACATCCTTCCCAATCAGGTTTCCGCCCCGGCTTCTCGACCGAGACTACATTACTTGGGGTGACGGAAAATCTTCGCCTTTTGGTCGACCGAGGGGAGTCTGCTGCGCTGATCCTTTTGGATCTCAGCGCAGCATTTGACACCATCTCCCACCCTATTTTGCTAACCTCTCTCTCGGCCATGGGCATTAGAGGAACTGCATTGGATTGGATTGCATCTTTTCTTACTCAAAGGACTTTTCAGATTGCTTCCAATACCTCGACATCAAAAACCCATCATTCTCCCTATGGGGTCCCTCAGGGATCTGTTGTGAGTCCCCTGCTTTTTAATCTGTATGTAATCCCTCTTGCCCAGATTGCGGAGGAATCAGGTCTAAATATGTATACATACGCAGACGACTCTCAGATTATTTTCTCACTTTCGAAAGGTGAACAGGACGCCCCCTCTTGCCTTCTAATTGGCCTCAGAAAGATTGCAACTTGGATGAGCAACAACCTACTCAAGTTGAATGGCAACAAGACGGAGGTTCTAGTCGTCGGTCCAGATCACTACTCATGGAACCCCAGACATTGGCCCTCGGAAATGGGCCTTTTACCTACCCCGTCAAACCAAGTACGAAATTTGGGTATCATCATTGACAGTAAATTAACCATGGAGCCACAAGTCAACAATGTCACTACCATCTGCTTCACCATTCTGAGATGGCTCAGAAAAATCATCTGGATGTTGCCAGAAGACACGCAGAAGTCAGTGGTCAATGCTCTGATCACCTCCCGACTAGATTACGGGAACGTCCTGTATCTGGGATCTACACAAACAGTCAAGAGACGCCTCAAACTCGTCCAAAATGCCGCGGCTAGATTACTTTGCAAGTGTCCCAGAAGAGAAAGAATATCTGGACACATCAAGGCGCTCCACTGGTTATAAATTGAAAACCGCGTGAAATTCAAAACTCTGAGCCTCATGCACAGAATCAAATGGGGGAATGCCCCCAGATATCTACAATCCCTTGTGCAGGCTTATGTGCCGGCTCGCTGTCTTAGATCGGCATCTCAAGGCCTCTTTTGCATTCCGAAAGTTCGCAGAGCTATGATCGGAGGAAGGTCTTTCTCACTGCTGGGCCCTAAACTATGGAACACTCTCCCATTGAACTTACGTCTGGAAACTCGCTACGACCACTTTCGCAGAGCAACCAAAACGTGGCTTTTTAATCAGTAAATTGCTCCAGCCTCCACCCCAGAGTTATACATCCTGCTCTGTAATTTAGTGTCTCTCAGCGCCGGGAAACCCTTTTTGGGTAGCTGTCGCGCTTTAGAAAACTAATAAATAAATAAATAAATAAATATACTAAAACATTGAAAAGTACTTCACAACAAACTGAAGTTTGTAGATGTGCATTCGCAATTCAGTAGTTCTGCCTTAGTTCTTTGTGCAATAATAACATGCCAATATGTAACAGACAGAAAGAATAGTATTTGCCCTTTACATTGCAGAGGATGAAACCTTACCTCCTGGTCAGCACATTGTTCAGACATCACAGATGATGGTGATGATGAAGAAAATCTTCCAACCATCGACCACAACACCCTCCAAGAGCACCTGGACTGCATTGGAACACCATCTCTTGACCTGGGGAGGGTCAGCAATGCCATTGCGTCTTCAATTGCCCCGCCAAACAGGCACTACCCCGGCAGCCACAGTAGGGGGGGTCCCTGGGTGCCTCAGTCCTTTTAATGGGCACCTTGGTTGCCATCAGAGGTCCGTACTCTATTCTCCGTGGCCTCCAGCTGTCATTGGCTGACATTGCTGGTCTCATGAGGCAGAGGCACCAACAACTGTCCTGCCAAAGTGGCACCAGCAAGTTGGTCAATGAGATGTCGGCAATGCAAAAAATCTTGGAGACCCTGGAGAGAAAGCAGGACTTCCACATGGCTGCCTACCACCGCAACATTGCTGCTGTGTTACAAAACCAACAGATCCTCCTCGTTGTAGTGGTGCCTCAGGTGTTGGCACAGATGAATGCTGCTGCAACTACAGAATCCACATCTTCCGCCACTGATGTGTCTCTCGACCCTGCCGCATTTACCACAACACCCTCACGGGAGGCACCCCACACATCAGAAGAGGAAGATGTGGAAGTACATTTTTCCAAAGGAGAACCCTACGGTAGCATTCATCTGTGTCAAATATCCAGTTTCTGCTTAGCCCTGTGCTTACCATCATGTCTGGGAACATCATCTATCACTGTCCTCATCTTGACTTTGCCATGTTCACTTTGGACATTTATGGACTGCCAATGTGGTCATTCCTTCCTAAAGAAACTGCAATCATCAGCCTGCCTGATATTTTGCAATTCCTCTCCATGTCTCTTGACATGTTCCCCACAAGAACTCTGTCTGTTCATCTACTGGCTATATTCATCCTTTGGGGTTGTTGTCAAATGAACTGGTCCAGTGTGACCAATTCTATTTTGCACATGTAAATAAATGTACCTTCAATAGCCAGATGTGTTGCTTGTCACCATGAAACAGGATATGTGTCAACAATGGCTAATCTGTGTAGCCACTACATCAACTACAGAGTAAAATTGAAACGTTGGTGTCTGCAGAATCTGGGACCTTGATAGGTAGTGAGATGTCAGAACATGTGTGAAGGACACAATGTCTGAAATACATTGAGTGGAAAAACAAGTTGGGCTCAACAGTGTTTTAAGCGGTAACATGCCCTCAAAGTCTATGGAAAGAAGAGTCTTTCGGAAAGTATCATGTCCGAACATGGTAACCAGTGTAAGCACCTAATTGGGGGTGACAACCAAATGCTGAGAGTGCCATAGGTCACAAGGCAGCTAATTAAGTATCATCCAACACAACTAAATTATGTGGAGAAGTCAGAGGGTGCTCCATTAATTCAAGAACTAATGCTTCTGTAAAACACAATATTCTTGTATCAGACAACTTATTTAGCACCCTATCCCCATGCACTGAGAAAAGACATATTGCAATCTATACTGTATGCGTGTTTGATCATGACAATCAATAGGCTGCATGGCAGACCCTGTCCCTAGATATGAAGCCACTCACAATGTTTTTAAATTATTCAGGTTGGGAAAACAGATTAATTGTCGGAAACCTGTAGCTCAATACCTCTCTGTCCACATTATACATTACTGACACTACAATGAAGAAAAAGGTATATGTTTATTTTATCAAGAAAGTAACTAAATCAAAACCTACCTATCCTGTACTAAAGTCCTAACCTAACCTACGCTATACTACGCTATACTACGCTATACTACTTTATCCTTATTATCCTAAACACTACCCTAAAAAACCTTATCTTAGCCTACACACTTAACAACATATATTAAACATCAGCCACACACCCCCTAAAGGCACATTTGAAGACAGGACAAAGACAACTATACATAAACATAGACTACCTAAACAGATATCCTAAACAAATATATACTTTTTTGTGTTACATTTCTTAAGTTTTTTTGTATTTTTTTATTACATCGTAAAGAAGTACTAAAACATCAAACCCCCCACCCAAATGAAAAGGAAACTTAAACCATACCACTACAATAAATCTAGACTACATTAAAACTCTATCTAAACCTAACACTAAACTAAGCCTACACTAACTATAACATTACCCAACATTTTCAAACATATTTCCAAATATAAAATAGAGAACATTGGATGTGGGGGACTGTAAAGGGGTTCAAGTCGGGGAAAACCTCTTCAGAAAGGGAGACCAGTGCCCCCTTAATGTCCTCAACATTGAAGCACCTGTTCCATGTTCTGCTCCAATGTTACCACTTTTACATTAGGTGCCAACAGTAGCCTCATGTCCTCCCTGCCAAGAGCTGGAGGCTGTACTTGTGAGTCAGATGGGGCCAGTGAGGCAGGTCGGGCAGCTGGTGCTGCTGGTGGGGCAGGTGGGTTTGGTGCAGCAGTTTGGGCAGCTGCGGCTGGTGGGGCAGGTGGGGTTGATGTCACTGGTTGGGCAGCTGTAGCTGGGGCAGGGGGTTGGGGACCAGAGGTGCTGGGCATGTCATCGGTGTCAATTGTGGTGCCTTGCAGTGGCTAACACATTTCCACTTGGGGTGGCATCTCTTGTGGCACCCTGGGGGAAAACCTCTTACCTCCCTGCAGCCTTCTCCTCATCATACCTATGCTGCATTGCCTGATCACCCTTGGCAACTCTCCATATATGGGTTCTCTGTCCTTCCTTAGCTAAAATGTCTTGGCTGCCTCAGGTGGCATGTTGTCTGTAAGAAAATAAACCCATGACAAGATGCAAGAAACAAGACAAATAACAATGGCTAAGACGTCATTTCAAAACTCAAGTTAACACCAACATGAAGATCACAGTCTGTTACTACGTTTTACAACATGAAGCTTGATGGGGTCACTCACAAGTGTTGTCAATGTCAACTCACAATATTAAATCTGACATTTAGGGTAATGAACAGAATATCACATAGCTATGGCAAAGCTCCTCAGCCTCAGTGGATGGTCTCCTAAGTGAAATACTGACATTAACATATGCTCAGGCTGAGTCTACCAGGGGAACGTACTCAAGGCAACTGTTTTTCATGACCATTGCAGCCATAGGGCAGAACATTTACCCATACTCATAGGAGACACTGGATGTAGTAGGGACATACAACTAAGCACCTAAGTGTTTCAACTACGCAAATGTCACTCATCTGCTAACCCCAATGCACTAGATAGTCTGATGTGTCTCCACAGCTACATATCCTGGGTTCATGTTCTATTCATCTACTTGAAGCATGTGAATACTTGTATTTCAAAAGGCAGTTTGCCAAAACACACATGAGCATATGGGAATTCATGTAGGGTACAATGGTGGAAAGGGTAGTTGACCATATCACATTGTCCAATAATAGAAATCTCAATTCCAGCCTGTTGCAAGTCTGGTGTGGACCAGTCATCCAACTTCTGACACACACAGGTCCCAACATGTGTATGAAACAGGCTCATTGTCTGAATCAATGTCACTGAAAAGTGGAACTGTAATGCTTAGTATCTCAGTGATTGCCATATCATGACAGTGTGTACATGGAACCCCAGTCCGGTTATAGACATCTCCAACACCCCTTCTTCATAGTGTTGCCTGTATCTTTGCTGTGAAACACAGATGCAGAGACTGATGTCTTATAGGCCTTGTGGCCCATATGTATAAGGTGATGGTGCTACAGGAAATTCACTAGGTTACCATACACCCGGAGTCACAATGACCTACACCATGTGTAGTATGTAATCCCCAGCCATCCACTGTGGACACATCCTGCTACATACACTTGCTACACTTCCAAGAAGGCATATTTGCCAAGGGAGCAGCAATTGATGTTGCTGTTGGCTGCACAACAATACACTCATTGCAGGTACATGGTGCACAAGAACACACAGAATCAAGATTTGTAGCTGCACCATCAGGTTACAGCATAATTTGTTATGTTGAAGGATGAGCACAATGAGTGACATTGTACTGAATATCTGTGTTAAAACATTTAAAGGAGAATCCTTTCAGAATAAAGGTGGACCTCGGTGTCAAGGCAAATTTGATGCTGATGATGTGCTCCAACATGTGGAAAATACATAGAATCAAGGAATTTGCAATAGTACGGGGCACCCCTGTGTTATCCAAAGCATGGGTGCCATACTTAGCTTCCTAGCACAAACGCAGGCACCATTGCACCATGGAGCAAGGGTGCCTGTGTTGGTTCTAGGTAGCTAAATATGGCACCTATTCTTGGGAAAATGCAAGGGTGTCCCACAGCATAGTACATTGGGGCATCCCTGCATTCAGAAAATGTGGTGCAGTGGATTTTGCTGCAGCTCATTGCTACAATATCTAATGAATATGCTGCATTGTGGTTAAGTTAATAGCTATTCTCTGCACACACAGTGTGGGATCAACACTCTACAGTACCAGTCGTCACAACACTCATTTGGGGATCAAATATATAGGGACCAAGACACTCACCAGTGGTGTGCAGGTCCTTGAAGGCATCACTCTCCCCTTGTGTGAACAATGGGTTTCCAGCTGTAAAACAGGAAACAGGACTAATGATCAGTCATCATGTGCCACAAGTGTCATGTCTCATCTCAGCTTATCTACATACCACATCTAATAATTCAAACCATGTTTATATTCATGTTGCATAGATGAAGGGGTGTGAAATGACTGAATCACACACAACACATGCTCAATGCAGGATTATGTTGTCCAAGACAATCTGGAGTCAATAGGTGCTTCTCTTGTGAACATGCTTATGGAGGGGTAGTCACATCAAACATTGCTTAACCACCTATTGACATCTGTGTGTCAGAAGACACCTAACATACATCACTTGTATGTCAAACACTGCAAGGTGTTGCTGTTTTCCATCTCACAGCACATCAGACTCTGACATCAGTCTATCATGTTACTCACATACTTGGATTCAGATAAACAATCACCATCTTGCCAATGGTGAAACTGTTTTTTGGTTGCTCTGTTGGCGATGCGTCATGTTAATTCATTACAAGGTGGCGCAATGTGACGTAGTGTGGCTTGGGCTACCTTATAAATTTGACCCTTACCACTGCAGTACACTACAGCCAAGGGGCTGGCAATTGGTTTGGGGTAGGCATACAAACACAAGACTTACTTCTTTTGATGCTGGCCCAGATCAGTAAGTCTGTGTTTAACCCAAATCTAACAACTCCACAAGGAGGTGTTAGATTTGGGTGGACCTACAAGGGCTAATATTTAAATTTCTACATGTAATGTGCTCTACCTATGACTATTTCATTCTGCAGCACACATAGAAGCATGAATTCACAGTGAGATTGTGTTTTGTGCAGTAAGGTGTCCTTTCCTGCATACCAATAACCATTGAAAAATGACTAATCTCAATTTTTATGTGTGCTGCATAAAGAAGCACACATAGACGTTACAAATACCCCATTACTGATTGTTTATGTGCAAGAAGGGCCACTTTCCAGCACATAAACAGGCTTTTCCTGCAGTGCAGGCAGCCTTGCACAATGGTATAAGAGTGCCTGCGTTGGATCTAGATCTTCTGCAGCTAGATGTAGCGCTAATGCAAGGGGAAATGCAGCGGTGTGCCGCATGCTGCTAAATTCTGCGCATCCCTGCGTTTGGAAACTGTCAGAGCACTGCATTAACAATTGAGGCTTAATGCCATGCTCCAACAGTTTCCTTGTACATATGCCCCATGCAGTCTTCAGGCTGTTTCCGACATATCAACATTGAATAAAGTAATTTACATTGGGAACACAGTCTGAAGGCGGACAATTGTATTCACATACTTACAACCTTGCCTGCCAACAATAATGCCCTGGTTGTCCAAGAGGTCGCACTCCTGGCTAACGCAGTTCTGCAACCAGTGTTTAAGTTTCGGACAGTCCTGTCCACACCAAAGATGCGATGCTTGTGCCTGTGGATCTGGTTCCAGTGTGACATCCGGACCTTCATATCGTAACCCACCAATAAACATCCCTCACTCTCAACCATCCTGGGAAGGTAGAACTTCATCAGCCAGAGGAATGCCCCACATGCAATCTCTGACATCCGCACTTCCCTTTCTTTCCCTGACATCTTCCACCACAGTCCTATGCCCACTATGTAAAGAGAACCCGACCTAAAGTAACAGTAACTATCAAAATGTCAACTGTACACCCAATAGACTGGCAAAAAGTACAACAAATATGAGACACAGGACTTGACAGGGACCGTTTTACAGAATAAGGGTTCACCCAACGATACTGGGACCTGGGTAGTTCAATAGTACATATAAAGGGGTCCCAGTTGCAAAATTGCTTAACACAAACGAAAATCACAAAATCAAAATCATGAAATTGTATTTCAAGAGAGATGTTATTTATTCACATCCTCAATCATAAACACAGTCAAAAATGTTCTGTTGTGTTCAGGTAGGACAGGTGAAAGGTAAGTTGACGTTTCGACCCCTGTTGGTGTAGGTCCACTTGCACCTTACTGTGGGGTCTTCATCAGGACTGGTGAGGTGGGGGAAGGGAAGGGCATCTAGCTGCTGCTAGCACACGCGCTGATGACTCGGGTGCCACTTTACTTTAGAGGCTGCAATCCGCCCCGCTCTTACTCGCATTAATTGGAGCACTCGAGCCAACGTCGGATGCCACTTACGCGATTTACACACGGAGTAGGCTGGATTATTATTGATTTACTGCACAAGTTACTTTAAGTTTTCCGTTTACACATTGGACATAAGGTTACTGCTCTCTGGATTTCAGGAGCCTAAGGGCCCATCCAGGCGTTTTGGTGCCCTTCCCTTCCCCCACCTCACCAGTCCTGATGAAGACCCCGCAGTAAGGTGCAAGTGGACCTACACCAACAGGGGTCGAAACGTCGACTTACCTTTCACCTATCCTACCTGAACACAACAGAAAATGTTTGACTGTGTTTGTACCAATGGGATAGGACTCTACATATATGTAGAAAAGTGCTGTCTTTGGCAACAACAGTGTACTCATGTGATGTAAACCTTGAAAATGTACTGATGTTACCGCATGTGACTTTTATCTATCAGTTCAAACCCTCACCAAGCACTTACCCCCCTGCCTTTTTCACCCACGCCTTCCTTTGGGCAATAATACGTTTCTCTTTACAAATAATGCATAATACGTTTATGATTGAGGATGTGAATAAATAACATCTCTCTTGAAATACAATTTCATGATTTTGATTTTGTGATTTTCGTTTGTGTTAAGCAATTTTGCAACTGGGGCCCCTTTATATATACTATTGACAGGGACAGTAGGCACAGCAGACTCCACAAGTACACTTTGACCACACGGATTCAGCACACTCCTCTAAACACAACCACACAGCCCAAAGTACTCTAGCAGGGTGAAGAAAAGTGAAAGTGTACAGCACAATTCTTGGGGACAGGATGCATGCTGACATCACTTCCTTTTTTGCTGCTAATGGTTTAGAGTGGAATTTCGATTGACAACTCATGTACTTTGTGAGTTTTTTGTGTTGCAGCTTTCAAAAGCCTCATGTTAACATGTAAATCAGAGGAAAGAAATGTTAAGTGGTATTTAACCGGTACTTGAACCATTTTCCTAAGCTGTTGCATGCCTGGCAACAGTCGTTGGCTATGGCATGTGACATATGTTGTGTTTGTGGCTTTCCTTAGCCAGATGTCTTTGGTTCAAAATGTGTCTGCGCTGTCAACATGCAAACCTTCACAGATTCATGCTGCGCCATACTTCACAATGTTAGATTTTTTTTCTATCCTCATATCACCAGTGTTTGCAAAGTTTGGCCGGATACCCGCCCAGTACCACCTCAGGCAATTTGCAATTAAGCATCTAGCCCTGCAATCCAGTCCATCCAGTTACCTGGTTACTGGTTCCACGCAGGTGTAATCATAGGAAGACAAGGTTAAGTTCTTACTATTCTACTCAGCTCAAGTAATCGTCCCAGATCTTCCTGCGTGAACCACCCTCGATTCCTGTATCCATTTTGCATGTCGTTTTAACCTCCTGGAGCCACTCAAGACTACAAGGTGGAATGGGGTCTGTCCATATCTTGCAGATCTCTCTCCTGGCAAGGAGGATCATATAAAAAAAGTAAATCCCGCCTATTTGCCGATAGGGACAGAGTAGGCTGGTCTTCCAGCCCTATCAGTATCAATGATAAGCTCATTTTTATATTGGCCTACAAAATGTAATTAATTACTTTCTCGACCGCAATCCAATACTCCTGTAATTGGTGGCATTCAAAAAACATATGTAGATCATCAGCACTTAGCATACTGCATCTTTGGCATCTTGGAGTAGGAGCTGATATAAATTTTGCAAGTTTCTGAGGGGTCCAATAAAGCCTATTAACCGTAAAGAAGTGAGTTCTTTTCAGGTTGGCTGATTTAACCACCTTATAAATTAGTTTTAATGAAAGTTGCCAAATTCTTTGCAGCTCCGTCATCTGAATTGCCCCTTCCCACCAGCAAAGTCCAATACCAATCGGTAACTTCCTTACTTCTAGGGTCCTCATTCTGGAATTTTTTTTCAAAGTCCCACGCTTCGCTAATCTCCCTTCTGTTAGCCTCCACCCAAGATAGCAGCTATAGGTATTCGAATATTGAGAGGGAATTGCCCGTTTTTGCCACCAAGATTTCCCATGGCACCACTTCCTGCATCACCTGGAGATCCCCCACACTTCAATTCCCACCCTCCTTAATGGGATCCTTGACCAATCTTGAAGGCACTCGGGCGTACCTGCTGAATCCCAGATTGGAGAGAAGTCTGAGCAGTAGCCCATCCCAAATATCCTTGCCCCAAACTTATAGAGAAACCCTTTAGAGCCCCACTCCTTTACCATTTCCTCCAATAACCCACCCAATACTAAGGGCCCCGGCTTGCCTAAGAGGATTCTGCAGTTTTTGAACTGGAAAGCCATGCAACACAGGCTTAAATCAGGAAGAGCCAGCCTGGTTTTCTCCAACTTACGCCTCAATTTCTTCCAGGTGAGCCTAGCTCTCCTAGATGCCCAGACAAAACTAACCAATTTCCCCTGTAGTTTATCAATCACACCTTTGGCAAATGTCAGAGTGATACAATTAAAAAGATATGTCAGCTTAGGTAATAACACCATTTTAATCGCATTTACTCTCCCACACAATGACAAGGGGAGATTCTTTCACCTGGCAAGTTATTTGTCAATTTCATTCGCTATCCTCTCTAAATTCAGCTCAGGAATTCCCTCTAATGAGTTAATGATGTCGATTCATAAATACCTAATCTCTCTCTCTGCACATCTCCCTTCCAATCTGGAACATTCCAACACAGTATCCCGGTTTTCGCGTTCTTGACCAAATAGCCGGATAATGCCCCAAACACTTTAGCTTAAACTTCCACCCTGGGAATAGTTAAGACCAGATCTGCCGTAAAGATAACAAGATCGTCCACATATAACACAATTTTATTTTATATGCACCTGCACTAAAAGCAATAACCCCATCATTCCGACGCAGTATCTGGGCGAATGGTTCGATATGAATATCGAACAATAATGGCAAGATGGGGAACCCCTGCTATGTTCCCCTACAAATCAGGAAACTCTTAGTGAGGGAACCATTGAGTAGAATCCTAGCTGTTGTACAATCATATAAAGCTTTTAGTGTTGTTATAAAGCGTGGCCCAAATCCCATAACCTCCAATACTTTCCATAAATAACCCCAACAGACACAGTCGAAAGCCTTGGCGGCATCCAATGTAACTACCGCCAAGGGTACCGACTTTGATGTGGCCAGGTCTATGCCACCAACTAATTGCTGGGTCAATTTGTGGATCTGCCTCCCAGGAATAAATCCTTTTTGATTGACATGGATAAGTTGGGGAGCCAGTTTAGCAAGCCTCCCCGCTATAATGCCAACAAACATCTTATAGTCCGCATTCAGCAGGGAGATCGGTTGGTAGGACTCTGCTTTGCCGGGGTCTTTGGCTGGTTTTAAGATCAAGACTATGGATGCTTCTTTCCATGATTATGGAATTGCACCTCCCCCATATAGATCATGTTAAACAGGTTCTCCCATACTGGGAGGACTTCCTCTATTAATAATTTATAAACTTCTGACGGGATGGTATCCAAGCCAGCGGCCTTGCCATTCTTAGTTCTCTTAATTGCCCCCCTGATCTCTTCCTGGGTGATTGGAGCTTCCATTGCCTTAGCCCCTTTGCCAATCAATAGAGGGAGACCAATTGCCCTCAGACAATCTTTAATCTGTAGGGATCGGGCATGGTATCCTCCCTATAAAGCTATGAAAAGAGTGCGACTACGTTATTCTGTATTCCTTCCCAAATGTCGAAAATCTCCCCTCAGGGCCCCCTCAGCTCATTACTCTCATTTCTAGTTCTTTCGACCCTGACCTTCCAGGCCAATAGCGCCCTTGCTTTCTCTCCATATTCAAATTCCCTCACGTTCATTGCTTGTCACCTTGCCTTACACTTTGACTCAAGCCTGATCTTATAATTCTATTGGGGCTCTTCTAATCGTCTTACCATCCCCTCCCTTCTGGACCCTTCCCAGTCCGGTTTGCGTGCATCCCATAGCACGGACGCTGCACTGTTGGAGGTTAAATATACCATAAGGCTGACACTGGATAGAGGAACTCCAGTGATCCTAGTCCTCATTGATCTGTCAGCAGCATTTGACACTATCTCGCACAAGATACTGTTAGACAGATTGTGGGGGATTGGGGTCAAGGGCAGGGCCCACAAGTGGATACAAAGTTTTCTATCGGAGCGCACCCAGAGTATACAGCTGGACTCCTTTGCATCACAGACTACAGTGGTAGACAGTGGAGTTCCTCAGGGATCTGTCTTGAGTCCCACCCTGTTCACTGTATACGTGACTCCCTTGGCTGATATCATGGTTTTGAGACCATCTCATATGCGGACGACACGCAGCTAATTGTCCCCATCGAGGAGGACACTATGTCAACTCAACTAAAATTTAGAAGCTGCATGTCTAGCATTTTGAGCTGGATGAGTTGGAACTTTCTACAACTCAACTCCTCAAAAACGGAGATCTTGCTGTTTGGGAAGGCCGAAGCAATCTGGTCTCCCAAGTGGTGGCCTGCTGAGCTGGGTGAAGCCCTCTCTCCCAAGAGTTGGGCTAAGAATCTTGGCATTAGGATAGATGACAAACTATCAATGGAGGAGCAGGTGAAGACATTGTCAGGCACCTGTTTTGACACAATGAAGATGCTCGGGAAGATCTTTCCCTGGATCCCTCTGTCAGCAAGAAAAACCCTCATCCAGTCACTCTTGGTGAGCCGACTGGACTATGGTAACTCATTGCTGGTTGGAGTAAGGAAGATCTCCTATCAAGGCTACAGGTGGTGTAGAACACAGCAGCCTGCCTTGCCCTCAACAAGCTGGCGTGGACCCCTTCCGCCCCTCTGTTGAACCAGCTTCACTTGCTCCCTGTCAGGAAACAAGCTATCTTTAAGATGCTCTGTGTGGTCTACAGATCACTACAGGGGAATGGCCCTGCCTATCTCAGAAATAAACTTATATGGTATCAACCAGCCCGACAACTAGGATCCAGCAATGGCAACCTTTTGTGCATCCAGAGAATACACAGGGCAAGGATGGGCGGGAGAGCCTTTTCTTATTTGGCTGCTAGCCACTGGAACAAACTGCCACAGAACATTAGGGCCTGCGGTGAGCTAACCAGCTTCAAGAAACTCTTAAGGACATGGCCGTTTTAGATGTGCACGACCAACAAATACCCATTTCTCAAAGCGCCGAGAGATCCCCTTGGGGATGATTCGCCTGCGATCTATAAAAAGAACAAAGTAAAGTAAAGTTTCTTCTCCCTCACTCATGGACTGCAAAGCTGCCTCATTGTTACCCACTTCTCCTTCCATACTTGCTAATTCAATCCTCTCTTCTCTACTTTTAGCACATCCAAGACTTTTTAAAAAACCCCACATATATGCTTTAAAATCATCCCACACTATTCCAGGGGAGGCAGTGTCTTTATTAATCATAAAGTATTCTGATGCAGCCTTTTTCAAGGCAAGCACCACCTCTTCATCTACGAGAAGGGCACGTTTTATTGTCCACCTCCTGTTGGGCTGCAGTCAAGGGTCCTCTAATGTCATAATAATGGCTGAATGATCCAAAATGTGGGCTGGATGGTGTATAATATTTGTA
This sequence comes from Lissotriton helveticus, assembly GCF_964261635.1. Lineage (NCBI taxonomy): Eukaryota > Metazoa > Chordata > Amphibia > Caudata > Salamandridae > Lissotriton > Lissotriton helveticus. The sequence continues at coordinate 480,111,427 of NC_136063.1, read as the reverse complement.
ATATTGGGCGCTAAACATCTTTCTTCCAAAAAATACTCCAGTCTAGAAAAGTGGCGATATTTTTTACTGTGGTAGGTATAACCTCTCAAATACCTCCAAGCATCTACTAACCAAAGATCCTGCATCAAGCTTTCCAAGGCATGTCTTGTTCTAGGCGCCGGGGCACTAGCCCTCCTTGTAGATCGGTCTAATACAGGATCTAACAGGATACAGTCCCCCCCACAATGACTGGGGCTGATATATCAAATAATCTCAGTTCTAACTCTGTAATATACTCTGGGTTATCCTCATTAGGTCCATAAAAACCGAAACATATAAATTCACTATCTCCCCATTTCATACCTCCTAAGACCCGTCTGCTGGACCTATCCATACTTGAGAATTTAAGCTGAATCCCGCTGATTCTTCTAATTTAAATTGTGACACCCTTGCAGTATTGTGCTTGGTCGGAGACTGCAAAATTCTGAACCCAACCACACCTACCAAACAACTCCTTACTCTCAATTGCTAGCCAATGTGTCTCCTGTAAAACCATGATTTGCGTCTGACTTTCTTCCAGATACCTCAGCACTATCCTCTGTCTGGGTTTTGACCTAAGTGTATTCACATTCCATGTGAGTATATCAATGTTGGCCATGATATTTCCTCTCAAATTCCTCCTCCTGCTTCATCACTGGCTCAATATTTCTCTCCTGACTGTATGATTCTGAGGGCTTTTTTTGTTTTTTTTAACACACTGCTCCCTACCCGTGACCCTACCACCCCCCACCACCCAACCTCCTGAACCTACCCTGAGGAATCCTCCCTTTCTTTTTCGGCATAAAAATGCCTAATGGGCGTACCATTAAAGGGAACTTCAGCTAGCTCTTAAAATAGAGAGGGAGCATACTATCACATTTGGCCGGAACCAAATTACATGGATCATGTGTTAGTCACTTATCCATGTCTCACCTCTTTTATATAGTATCAATTAGTGACTCAACATCTTCAATTAAGTGAAAATTGTACATTTGATTATCCCACATTATACGTAGCATTTCAGGGAATTTTAGTTGAACCTTGACTCAAAGCTTCCATAGCTCCTCCATCTTGTTTCCTAGTTCCCATTGCCTCTGTCCTGTGGATTTACATAGCTCTGACCTGATTACCAATGAGTAGCCATTTACTGCATATGGACCATTTTTTAGAGCCCCGCTAAGAATTTCCTCTTTGATAGTATAAGAAAGGAAATTCACGAGAATCTTCCTGGGCTTAACTCTTTGGGGGTTGCGGCCGAAGGGCTCTCTGTGTGCACTTTGGATTTCCTGCTCCAAGTTTATATCTTCCTTATCCTTCAAGATCGTATTCGGAGCAACTTGATTATAAAGGCCTTTATATCCAAACCCTCCTTGGCTGCTGGGATATTCAGAAATCTCAAATTATTCCTTCAGGAATGGTTTTCCAGTCTCTCGAGATCTTTCCTTAATCTTAGATTTTGCTTAGCTAATTTAGTAATCTCAGAAGCATACTTTGTCACATCCTGTTTTACTGCTACCACGTCTTCTTCTAGCATCTTATTGCGGAGGGTAACCCCATCTAGTTTTTGTGTTAGCTCCAAGCAGGAGGCGTGTATGCCTACTTGATTCACTTCCGAGACTTCAAAACCGTGCTTAAATTTGGTTTTCAAACCCAATAAGATGCTTGCCAGAGAGTCCTCTGAATTTCCCTGGGTCCCCTCAATTTTTTCCACTTCCATGCTTCTCTGACTATGCCCGTTTATGAACTGTTCCGACTCTCCTGGAACATTCGTCAATGCCAACGTAACAAACTTGTTACTAATGGGGATTGTAGCAGCTTCTTGTTGAGTTACTGCAGCATTAAGTTTGGGTTCGTTCTGTTGCGAGGACCTGTCAGATCTGCTTGTACCACTATTTAGACTGCTTCCACTTTCCTCGCAGTGTAGCCCCATACTGAATGCATCCGCTCCTACATTTTTAGGAACTGCCCTACCGGAGCCGTCCTTCTACATACTAGGTAGGACGTGAAAGAATGATTTGTGTAAGGGTGTGATTTTAATGGGTATGCTTGTAGTTTTATTTTTCTTCCCACTATTTTTCTAAGGCGATTTGCCTGCTCTCCTACTCTGCATGCTCCCTCCTTGCCGACCTCGCCTCCCCTTAGCAGTGTCTTTTACTTCCTGCGCTGCCCCTAGAAGGGAGTCTGACACTTATGGAATAGATAAAACGCTCGCCTTACCTCCTTCATTTTAACTAGTTCGCAAGGTGTACCTGGAGGGTTTATATCCAACCTCACCTTCCTTGGTAATACCCTTCTCCATATGCGGGGGGGGGGGTAGGAACCTCCTGACCTCACCTCCCTTGGGTGGCTCACTCAGCTTCAGCGTTCCCACTGTAGTTGCCCGATCTCCATCTGCCTCTTCAATTCCCTCGAGAAACTGCATACAGCCTTGACTTGTTCTGACTCGCCCCAAGTCCTGATGCCACCTTCCCTGCAGCATCAGAGCTCCACCGCCGCCTCCTTCTACAGCGTCACTGAGGTCCCGCCACACAGCGGCCCACCCCCAGATGGCCCACCTCTTGCTACCGACAAAGGGGCCCGCATCTCCAGCATTCCTATGGTAACAATTTGCACTTGATTACCGGCTGTTCCCCTAGCTCGATTCCATTACGCTTCCCCTAATGGCGCTCGCGGCCCTCTAGCTTACGGCCGCCATGTTCCCCTTCTTCACAATGTTTGATTGGCAGTGCATACAATTATACAAGTCATACTGTTTTCCATATGTTGTATGTGTGACTATATATGTGGCAATTACCTACCCCATTTCAGTAAGGTGTATACCACTGTCATGGGGTTGAGACACACATATATCTGCCAACAAAGCATTTACTACTTGTGCCAAAGATTTGGGGGCATGCATACAAGGCATAAACACCAGCGGAACATCCGTTTTTTTTTTGCTTTGGTGGTGTTAAAAATATCCCCATATTTATAGGTTGGGACAAAGTCACTTAACCTGGATTTTCGCCATCCTTGTCCTTATTTTGCTTGCCACAGCACTCTGCTACAGTAAAGGTGTGTGAAATTGGTGTTGTGTTGGTCCTTCTACCACAACATCCAAAACTTTTGTTGCGGCTCCAGATTCACACATCTGGGGCTGTGTCAACTTTGACACCTTTGAAAATGCACCATTAGACAGGCAAGACTAGGAGACATGCAATAAGTACTCATGCACTTCAGTTTATTGCATTCTTCAGCAGTCATGGATCAGTCTTTTCCCCTTTTAGATTATTTTCTGGGCTGGAAGGTGCCCCTTCATGCACAGGAAACAAAACATGCAACGCAGTCACCCTTGCTACATGGTGCAAGTCTACATGCACTGACACTGCCCTGATTTGTTGGCACCAGCACTGGAGCACGCACAGGGTTGCGCCATAATTAGGAAAAATATGACTCATCCCTCTGTGTTAAGACAGGACAAAGCACAGTGCAACCAATTTTTGTTCAACACAAGCTTCAGACCGTTCATAATAGATTACCCCTAACAGTTCTAAATGAGATTATGCTGTTTCAAAGTGTGCAGTAACATATGTCACACATTTGAAGAGCAAACTGTGGGAAAAATACAATGATTTATACTCGTATCACCCTTCTGAAGCCTCTTTTTCAGTACTGTTTTATATTTTGGCTTACTAAATCTGGGGCCGTATCATGAGGCTAAGTATGTTGCAGCAGAAGCCCCACTGCAACACCCTTTGCAAACAGCGTTCACGCTAAGTGGAGCATGTACATGTGCCCCAATTCCAAAGCAGCATTCAGCCATGTTACATGGCTTGATAGGACTTTGAAAATTTGGAGAGGGTGAGTACGCCACCAGAACATCACAAAAAGTGATGTTCAATTGGCAGAATCCCCTGGTAAATGTGGCCCTAAGTACTTTTGGCACAATAGACATGTCTTTTTACATGGTGAAATATGTAGAAATATGTCCTGTATGATGTAGAAAAAATTGCCAGTGCCCCACTATGTTTTGGGCACATAGGTGCATGAATGTGTGAGGAGATTGTAGCAAAGGATGATGTGACACCCATGTGATATTTATGTGGGTTCACAAGTTTTGGGCAGTTCCCTGGTGACAGCCCACATTATGTGACATGAACCATTTTCTAGAAGTGCATGCTCTTATCTGTGTTCATCTAGGCTTTGAAAATATGTAGATATGCTGACAAGTGTAGTGCCAACAAATACCTAGTATACCTCCATTAACCTATCAATGTTTCAATTGGTTGTGCCGCATTTTTGAGCTAGGTGATGCCTCTTCATTTTGGTACCATTAGCTTTTTGAAGTTTCTGAGCACATTGCATTTGCCTTTGAGGGTGTAAAAAGTTGTATGTCACCTTGCATGTATTGGTCATGCTTGTTGGGATCCCTGAGGCACTCTACTCATGGGACTTGCTTTTGTTGTTTTATGGATTGAGACACACAGTAAGTGTGGGCATAGGGCATTGTTCTCATTGCGTTATTATCCGATTTGGCCCACGTACACATTATTGAAAGCGGTTGCTTTCTCAACTATCACATGGCTAACCTACTTGTCAGTTTTTGTGATGAGTGTTGTTGAGTAATTTAAGGATAGTACAGTGCGGAAAGCTGGGTCTTACACAGTGTTTGCATTTCAAAACATTTACTAACCTATAGTTGCAGTGAGACATGTCTGAGGTATAGGGGAAGTATCATCATGTGTAAAATTGGTAAAAGATGTCCCTCCATCGATGGATGCAAATGTTGGTCTTTTGACCTTATCCCTTTCTTCTTCAGACGCCCCACCTCCTAGTTTTTCTGCACACATATTTTCAATGAAATGCAACACACCAAGATGATTTCACATATCATTGGCAGTGAGAAGAGCAGTATGCCCACAGCTACATCCATGCACCACAAGCAGGATATCTTGACTCCTAACTCGATTGAATAATGGACCTGGTGCTGCATAGGGCACAACACACCAAGCACGTAGTATTTCTCAATGATGCTTCATCTGCATTTTGCAGTTGACATGAATGAATGGTGGTATTTATAAAGTGTGTATCTTGGCGCTAGAGGGAGGAGTATGAAGGTCAATGCTGATGTGCAGCGGGAGGGTCAAATCTAAAGGAAGAGAGAGGCTCAGATGAGAGTGAATACCAAATTATCAGTGTAGAAAATAGCCAGGTTTTTAAAAGTTTCCTGAAGAGAAGTTCTAATTGTGTCAAACTCAATTGTAGTGGAAGAGAATTCCAGGCTTTGGTTCCTAACACCGCAATGGTTTTCCCCCTTTTGTCTTCAAGCGATAACTGGAGGTTGCTAGGTAGATACCTGAGGATGATCGCAGCAGTCGCTGAGTAGAGTATGGGTGTACTCTCGACCTGAGATGGAAAGGCCCTGTTGCCTTGAATGCTTTATACATGATTGTTAGGACTTTAAATAAAATCCTTTTGTGAATTGGCAACCAGTGCAGCTGATTGAGTGCTGCTGCTGATGAGGATCCCCTTGGGAGCCAAACTACCAGCCTGGCTGCCTCGCTGTGGACCACCTGCAGTTTTTTCAGCACTGATTTATTAGCTCCTGCATAGAGGCTGTTGCAATAGTCTAAACGAGACAGGACCAATACAACAGCCACTTACTTCCTAGCGTTGATTGGATGTAGGTCCAAAAACTTTCTCAGAGTTTTAATTGTGTGAAAGCGCATGCCTGCCTGTGTAAGTGCTTGGTTATGGAAAGACATAGTAGTAATTTAAAAATGTAACTTTTAGAAAGTGAATATTTCTCTGTACTTACTGGTCTTTGTCCCTGACAGCCTGTCTTCAATATACATCTGGGATGAGCAAAAGCTATACTGTGTGCATTCCCTCTAGACATCCACAAACACAGCAAGAGCTAGTTGTGACAGAGGACTAGCCTGCATTCTCAAAGCCTTCCTGGGTAGGAAGGGTGAGAGGTGTCTCCTACTTACATCTAAATAGGCTGTGTCCTATCCTCGCATAAAGCACTGATTTATCCCTCAGGGTTATCCTGGCAGACAGGACTGGGTTGAAAGGATCCTTGTACACTTCAGACTGTTCTTTTGCAGTCTCCCCGACATCAAAGGCACTTATGAGTATACGTCCTGGGTCTCCGATCCCCTAAAATCAGACACTTCAGGATCTTGAACTGTCAGAAGAAGTGCTGTGCTGGTTAGATGACTCTAAAGGACTGCTTTCCTGGAAGGACTGCTTTTAAGCATACTTCCCTGCTGCTCGCTGACTCTGCTGGAAGGAGAGCTGGACTCTGCCTTCCCTCCAAGTGATATCCAAGGGCTTGCTGGCTTGCCTTCTGTTTTCGGACGTCTCCGGGTCCGAAAAGACTTTCTACTGCTGGATTGCCTTCTGTGAGTCCTACCCTTGCCTGAGGTGCCCATCCAAGCTCTGGGCCTCAGAAGTGAGTTCCGCAGCTTCTTTCATTACCTATAGCTCCTGTGCCGCTGAAATGAAGCTTTTGAGCTCTTTCTGACCGTAAACGGGCCAGTTCGCACTGGAAGTGTGCCGCTCGCTAGAAGAACTAGCTCAAGCCATACAGCATCATGTCCTCACACAGCAAGTATTGCCGCCCCTGACCACAAGGCCCCGTCTGACATTTATGATGCCCGACCGACTTTTTGCCCCCACAGGCTCATTGTTGGCGACGTTCCACTTGTTCCTGGAGAACGTCTCCCCTACAAACGGGGCACTTCGCTCAGCTTGAGAAGGTAAAACTTCAGCATGATCTGTTTGGAACTGCCTATGAGCCACACTCCATTGTGGTCAGCCTGAACTTTGCATTTACCCCAATGTAGCGTGACCTAAAGTAACCTTTCAGTCTATTGACTTCTAAGCACTATTTTTGTTTTTTCTGTTCCAAATTCATATCCCTGGTTCTACTTATTGGGTTTTTGTTGTTTTGATCTTGTTTTATTCATAAAAATATAATCTATATTTTTAAACATGCGTGGAGTATTTTTGTGGTGTATTCATTGTGTTACTGTGTGTGTGTTGGAGAAATACTTTACACATTGACTTTGTACAAATCGCTCATACAGATACTCTCACACCCACTCATACACACAGGCACTCTCATACCCACTCGCACACATACAGACACTCTCATATCCGTTCTGACGCCCATACACTCTCACAGCCACTCATACACACAGACACTCTCACACCCACTTACATACCCAAACGTATACTCTCACACCCACTCTGCCACCCATACAAACTCTCTCACATTCACTCACACACACAGACACTCTTAAACCCACTCATACACACAGAGACAGTCATACACCCTCTCACAGACTGACATTCAGACATCCATTCACAGATCAACCCAGATTTTCACACACCCACTCACAGACCCAGACACGCACTCACACACACACACACACACACACACACACATATTCCCATCCACACCTACTGTTATGAGTGGTGAACCACTCCAATATCCAATAAAACATTCTGTAGCTTTAATGGTATATATTGGATGTGTGCTTTTGTTTTGTGAATCCACAATGGATCTGCGGATCCACATGAAATGTAAGGAACTGGAATAAAAAAAAAAAGCTGCCTTTAGTGAAATGATTGGCTGTGAAAAGAGCCTTTTTGTTTATGATGTGTTGGTGATAACTACACATAATAGAGGATGCAGCCCTTCAAGTTCCTGAGGAACACCTTGTTGCCTTTCTCTGTCAAGTGAACACCATCCTTTCTATATATAGCCTCCATGTCAGAGCATTTATTGTTGTTGGAGATGGAGCCCATGTTGTGGTCTTTGAAGAGTGCAGTAACAGTTTTAGTGACATGTTTCCTTGCTTTGTGAATCCGTGGACAGAATTCATTTGGCCACTTCCATTTCTTCCATTTGGCAGTGTATAAGAAAATAGAATAATTGATCAAAGGTATCCTTCTTTAGTATTTCCAGTACAATCCCAGTAAGTGTGCCTAGGTCATTGCCACCATGGTGCACCATCAAGAGATCTGGATGTTGCTAATTCACAACGCTTTCAACCAAGAGAGCAATTGATGCCACTTTAACCCTCTATGGCCGACCCAAATAATGTCCATTTTAAAGAAACCGCAGTCATTGTCAATGCCACTCTTTCAAGCACACTCTTTGGCCCAAAACACAAAGCTATGACCCACAATACACACTCACCATTTTAAAGGCCAGGAGGAGTAGCACACAGGAGAAGGCTGAATGAGACAGTTTTCAAAATGAAAGGCAGTTAAAATGGAGGACAACATCTAATTAAAAGCAAACACATTTGATTGGATGGTGTAAACCTGCAGGCAGCTAAAATTAGGTAATCATTTTGAGAAAAAGTACCTATCAGTGATTGGCTCTGTAAATTCTAAAAAAATGTATGCTATTTGGGATATGCTTACATTTTCAAACGGTAAACCACTCCTGCTGTTGTTCAATTTGAAGCTTCCATGCTTGTCAGAGAAAGTGTTGTGAACTTTTTACCTACTGGTACAAGAGAGTGTTCCAAAGGTGTTTGCTATGGAAAGTGAGCTAAGGCAGTGTGGAGAGAATGGCTCAGAAGAGACTGTACTTTAAAATGAGAGGGCTTTAGACGCATTCCTTATTATGGAGGAAGTTATTTTTTAAATCAGTACTATCTTATAAAGTTAAATGTAGGTGCAAACAGATAGTAGTATAATGTTAGATCGTTTAACAGACTTCTGCATAGATTCCCGAATCCACCGTCAAGTTACACGGGGATTCGCAATCCACCCAAAACCTCTAGTAAATTGGGCTTTCTTTGGAGGAGTGTTAGTAATGGTTAACAATGGTGGCCAATCAGAAGTGGTATACCATAAATTAAATATGAAAGGGATGTTGTGATTTGTTTTCTGACTGAGTAACCTTGAAAGCAAAGTTGAAAACATTGCTATGAATATTTCCCTCATATGAAGGTGGTGTACCGTTTTTGTGCTAGGTTTTTGCACATTTTCAGAGAGAAGGGATTCTAACTGATACTGAGAAACAAAAATAGAGAACAACAAACACATTTAACAAGTATGTGAATCAAGGTGTAGTTTAAAACAGCATTTGTTTTGAAAAGGCATAGGGCCTGATTCACAAAGGTCTAACTTTAGACCTGAAGTTTAAGTTTAGACCTAAAGTCTGACTTTACTACTACTAAAGTTAGACTTTTGGTCTAAGTTTAGACCAAAAGTCTAACTTGGACAACAAGTCTAACTTTACTACTTTTAAAGTTTGACTTTTGGTCTAAGCTAGACTTTTTGTCTAAACTTAGACTTTTGGTCTAAGTTTTCCTTTGTGAATCAGGCCTATAGTAAATATAAGGTGGATGAGCCTGAGTAGGATGTTTACAAAAAGTAAATGGGGGTTTAAATGGAGGGGGCGTGATGAAAATAAGGAAAAGTACAGTGATCACTTCACTCAAATATGTACTCAAACACTGACACAGCCAAGGCAGCCATCCAGACAAGTTACCCTTTAAACATATCTCAAGCCTGCTACTGCACAGCCTTTGGGTGAAGTTTTAATGCTAAGCCAACTTGGCATTCAAAGCCCCTTTGCCAAGACATAGATTGTTCTTCTACTACATAAAAGCCAATCCTAACGTAGGCTGCAGGTAGGCTATAGGACAGGGTGCTATGTGGTTAAAAGGTAAGACTTACTTTGAAGTTTCTATGAGTTACATGCACACTTGAAGACCTATTTGTCCAGTTAAACATCAAGTCTCCCACCCATACTGCAACTCATAATCCTACTTACAGAATTTAAAAAGTAAGAGATGTACTTCTAAGTTTCAGTGAGTTACATGCGCACTTAGAAACCCATACACCTGGTTATGCATCCAATCTCTCACCCATACATTGACTTACATACCTGTTTATGAAATTAAATTAGACTTTTATAGAGTGCTACATATACTCGAAGGTCTTTAGGCGCTACCTACAAAACAATGGGATTTATATAAGATTAACTTGGACTCACCCTCTAAAAAGTCAAGTCTTCGACCCTTCCTAAAGTTTAACAGATTGATATCTTTTTTTTGAGTTTTTAGCAGGGAATTCCAAAGTCTAGTTGTGGTCTAATGAAGCTTTTGCTCCCCCCCCCCCCCCATATAAATTTACGCAGTCTGGGAGTGACAAGGTTCCTGCAGTCTAATGACCTGAGTGGTCTAGCCAGGGAATACTGCTTCAAATAGTGTGACATTTGCTGTGGACCAAGTCCATGCGATGATTCAAATCTATGCTTAAGGCTTTGAATTGAATACGCATAGCAACTGGCAGCCAGTGCAGTTGGATCAGGGCCTTAGAGGTGTAATCAAGTCTCGAAAACCCCAGAAGAACTTGAGCTGCTGTGTTTTGTGCCATCTGGAGCTTACAAATACTTCGCTTATTGTCACTATTAAATAATGCATTACAGTAGTCTAGCCTGGTTGCAATTAGTGCAGTGACCATTGTTTTTCTCAAATCAAAAGGGATAAAAGGAAGTACCTTCCTCAGAACTTTGAGAATAGAGAAGCGAGCAGAAGTGGAGTGATTGATCTGAGCTTCGAATGACAGATGTTTTACTTTATTTAATGGGGTTGGCAAGGGGCCCAGTTGGGAGGGCCACCAATCTGAGCGTGGTGATAAGGCTGCAACGAGGACAGCTGACCCCTGACCCCAGGCTGTGCTGCAGACAGTGAAAAGCAGGGCCCCTGGTGCAGGAGTAAGTACACGAGTTATCACTGTTTGTGTTTTATGGGATTTCACGTGCACTAGTGAGTGCTGAATTAGACCTAGTTTGTAGTGAGTCAATTGTTATCTTCAACACGTTAAATGCTTTCTCTGACTTGGACTCTTAATCACGAACCGGCCACCGCATAAAAGGATTATGCCCGTGCCAACCAGACAACCGACGATCTCCGTGCGGATGGTGAAGAACATCTGATCTGGCTCTTTGAGTGTTGTCTGACTCGTTCTCTTACTTCCCCACCACTAGCCAACCAAGGCAAAGTAAGACTAAGCCTCCCATGTCGCATTGGCTCTCCCGTATGAATCTTCATGACATTTGCTTGTTAGGCTGGTTGAACTCCTATTTCCCCGCCACTAACTGAACCTCGCAAAGATGACTATGCCTCCCGTGCCTCATCGGCTCTCCCTCTGTGTTTCTTTTCCTTTTATCTTTTGTGTTACTTGAATAACTCTCGAGTTGATTAACTCTCCAGTTGGTTCCCTGAGCTGACTTTCTCCTAACCTTGATGACGCTTGGAGGTTCGAAGACCTCCAGCCTTCTCCCATCCAGTGCTGATGACAAACCCCTCTATGACCTGCACCCGGGGTATGTTTTCTTTCTTGTTGGCCTTTAAGATCTGTTTTCGGTTTGCACGCAGTCCCGCCATTTTGGGAGAGGTATTCGGGGTCCATGTCATGGATCCTCCATTTTGCGGATTGCAAAGACTCCGAGGCCGTTTTTCCCCACTGGTTAGCTCCTCACTCAGCCGGATTTTACCTTTGCCCGAATCCTACCCCTCTTGACTTACCTTCCACCCGAGCATCCTGTTGTTCAAGGTGAGGCTCCCATGATGCCCTTGGCCACCCGAGCCAACAGCGCCCTTCATCGACCCCCATCGGAGCCAACTACACCTCTTTCTACTTTTTGGACTTGGAGATGCTCTCCTTTCCACCCATACCTCTACCCGACCCAGTTTTGAGGCCCGGCCTGTGTCATTACTGACTCCTGGAACCTCTCCGGTCTTGCCCGACCAATTTTTTGGCTTTCACTTAATGAACTCTTCTCCATGCCTGGTCTTCCTGGTTTGATTTGTATCCTTAGCCCTTTTCTCCCCCCCTCTACCTGCTTTGCTCCATGATCTTGTTTTCCATGTTTTATCTTACTCTTGAAACAGAAGCATTTTTTTCTTCTGCTCTATTCAACCGATGTATTTTTCAACATGTGATTGTTTTTCTGCTCCAGAATCTAATTGTAATTTTGTAACTTCCTTATGTTAAGCACTCTTTTACCCCCGGACCTAGCCAGCGCTAGCGTTCTGCGGAGTATGAGAACCATTGGCCGTTGCCCAGTGGAGCTGTCTTATGCAGCTATAGAGGAGTCTGGCTTTGGTTCACCCCTCAGCTGTCACCTACCCAGCTGGACATCGGACATTGGTTTTTTTTTTTGTAACCGCTTTTTTGATGTTTTATCTTCCTTATGTAAAGTGCTCTTTTACCCCCGGGTCTTGCCAGCGCTAGCGTACTGCGGAGTCCGAGAACCATTGGACGTTGCCCAGTGGAGCTGTCTTATGCAGCTATAGAGGAGTCTGTCTTTGGTTCTCCCCTCTGTTGTCACCTACCCAGCCGGACATCGGACATTGTTTTTAACGGTTCTTCACAATCTTGTCTGTTTTTTTTTGCTCTGACTGCTTTGTCTCCCCATAAATACTTTACCCCCTTCTGGTCTACCTGACTATCAGCAATCCTTCCCCTGTTTACCTTTCCCCTTTTCCTTCCATTCCTCATAAAACTTTTATGTCTTGGATATACAGCACGCTAATAACCTTTTGTTATTGTGCAATCTCATGTTCTTCTGTTATGCCTATACTTGTAACTGTAACTGACTTAATTTCTTATAACTGTAACTGATGTAATTTTTGTAACTGGAACTGATGTTATTTTTGTAACCTGTAACTCACTGATCCTCATGTAAAGCGCTCTGATACCTCCGGGTCTAGCCAGCACTATATAAAACTTTTATCAAATCAAATCAAACTGTCTGTCCAGATTGAAGAGCTATTCCCAAAAAGAAGAATTTTGGTCTTAGATTAGTTTAAGACAATTGTCTAGCATCCAATTGCCAATATGACAAATGCAGTCATGGAATCTGACTGCCGTTGAGTTGAATTGACTATTAATTGACACAATTATATGTATGTCATCCGCATAGGACACCAAAGCAAAGCCGTAACTTTTGATTAATTTTGCCAAGGGAATGACATAAAGGTTAAATAAAATCAGATTCAGGGAGGAACCCTGCGGAGAAGGAAGTAGAGAAGTAGTCTCCAGGAGCCATTGTTTAGGAATGATCTGATAGGAAGGAGCTCAGCAGGGAGAGCGCATTATCTCTGATCCCGAGTGACAATAGACGGTCGATCAGAAGATCATGGTTGACGTTATCAAAGGCTTCTGATAGATCCAACAGGATCAGGGCTGCGCTCCACCCACCATCCAAGGTTTGTCTGAGCTCTTCAGTGGCTGTAATCAAGGCTAGCTCAGTGCTATGATAGGCCCGAAATTCATATTGAGAAGGATCAAGAATGGCATTGTTGGAGATACAGTGGTTAATTCCATATTGGTGGCCTTTTCTATTATCTTTGAAGGGAACGGAATGACATAGCTAGCGAGTTACACAATTGCTGGCTAGCTCTAAGAATATGTAGATCTGGGAATTTCGAGAGACTTTGGACCGTGGTGAATAAAACCTTTGGTGACAGTATGAGGTCTTTTCCTGCAAGATTAGGGTCTTTCCAGTTATCTTCATATTTGTCTTTGAGCTCAGAGTGAGTCGCTAAAACAGGGTTCCAAAGGTGAAAGCCTGGGGTTCCGGCAGCTAACCCGAGGCCCAATTGCAGGGTTGCGGAGTCAATCCAGGACTGATAGTTCGCTACTGCAAGGTCTAAATCAGGGGGAGTCTCCAGTAAAGATTGAGTGAGCAGTGTTTTTAATTGCTCTGCTTCTATCTTATTCCATGACCTACTGGTGATTAAGTTACCTGGGTGTTTAACGGATTTTGTTTTTGTGAAAGTGAAATTTCAAACGGAATTGCCTTATGGTCCAACAATAATATGGAGACTGAGCTGGTCCTTTCAAGGTGTGGATTGTCCGAAAAGATCCCATCCAGACAATGCCCTGCTGTGTGTATGTTGGCCCTTTTAAAATGTGTCCTAGTCCTACACTGGCCATTTGGTACAGGAGTGCTTCTGTTTCAAAGTTAGAGGTCTTCTCCAAATGGATATTAAGGGCTGGAGAAGTTGGACGAGCCGGCCTTTTCTTCTAAAAGTTGAGCAATGTTGTCAATAAATGTTGATTTAGTTCTGGGTGGACAGTGGAGTAATATGCCATTAAAAGTATTTCGACTGTCTAATTAAATCTTAAAGGCCAAAGCCTCACATTCTAGATTGTCGGGAAGAGATTTGACCCATGACTTATGGCTGGTTCTAACGATTAGGGCTGTTCCTCCCACATTTCCATGGCGAATGCCAGTTCTATTTAATGGGCTTCGATGAAATCACGGAATACTATGGCTTTTTTTAACAAGAATCTTACGTTAAAGAGGACACTGGGAATCCAAGTTCTATTCACCTCATGAGATGAGGAGGTGGGGTGAAAAGCCGAGCTTTGTGCAAAGGAAGAGAGAAAAAGGTAAGTTCGCATAGAGGGCAGAGCAACAAGCAGTTTTCCAGCTGAGGATCATAGAGTGATACAGTAAAACAGTTACCTTCTGATCTGAGTCTCAGCAACATTTCTCTGGAGTAGTGGAGTTTGGGTATTGACTGTGAATCTGGATAGAAACAAGCATAGGGGCTGGCACAGAGCATTGTCTGGGCGTGGACGGGCGCAGACGGGCTTGCATTTGGCGTTCCAAAGGCAAGCCAGTGGTGCGCCCGCTGCAGATGCAGATGCGCTAGAGGTCCTGCTTTGAAGGCAGGCATCTTGGGGTGGGTTGAGGGGGTGTGGCCACAGGCACTGTCTGAATCCATTCTGAAGGGGTGACGTAAGACGCCACCATACGTGCGATCGACCGAAGCAGGAAGGCTGCACACTTGTGAGACAGACTGCAACTAGAGATACAATGAACATCGGGAGGAAATCCCTGTACATCGTTGGCTCAGGAAAATAGCAGGACTAAGACTGCTATAGACAGAACTTTTTGGGTGTCTTGCCGCCTGCTTCCTAGGTTTGAGGACAAAAATCCCGAACTAAAAAGTGGATAATCCCCCTTTTCTGATGAATCTCCAAGATATATCTAAAGGTCAATAAAAAGTGACTATTCTACATAGGAGCTGGATTATGTCAGCTGGCCCATGGTGATCCCAGAAACCAGGATTAGGAGATCATGTGATGTTTATGAATTAACGCTAAAGAAACTGTCCTGAAGAAGGTGTTTTATCTTCAAGTCAACCGAAACGCTGCGTCGACACTTGTTTTTAGCCAAATTTATTAAATTTGTTTTTATGATATTGTTATTATTGTAATGTAATACTCCGTGTTTGTACATATCTGAGACACTGAACAAATAACATAATGTATTTACGTAATAAATGTGTATGAACTTCTCTTCACTATTTTAGTTTACAGTTGTTGTTATTTTAGGTGTTTTTAGTAAACTTGAGGCACGAAAGGTACTAGGTTCTAGAGGTTTCCTTTTGTATGAATGTTCACAATTGGTTATTCATGCGGTAGGCATTTGATGATTGTATTAAACTGGGACATTTTTTTATTGCGCCACAGGCACTGCTACATGAGGACAAAAGACAGGTAAATAGGTGAAGGCAAATGAAAATTAAACAGGGGTCCAGCTACCCTGGCTACGCTCACAAGCTTCCTTGTAAGTCGCAGCTACTGTGAACAGAAAATGAACTTAAAATTATAGTGAGAACTAAAATCATCAAAGGATTAAAAAACCGCCTTACCGAAATGGTGTCTAAAATCAGGAGCCAGGCAATTCCAGGGCCCACCAGCACCTACAAGAAAAAGAAATTCAAAAAGGATTCAGTGGTGTCCAGATACAAAACATAGAAGAGTCTAAGGAAGCCAGCCTTTCCAAGATGGTGGTCATAGTCAGGAGCCAGGCAACTTCCAGGCACACTAGTGCTTACAAAAAAAGAAAATTGAATACTCTGTAGGTGGTGTCCAACTCAAATTCCACGCACCCCAAAGGACCCTACGATCAGCCCAGCTTTCCTACGCTGTGGTCCCCCGCACCAGAAAGACCAGATCGGGAGGCCGCTCCTTCTCCTTCCTCGCGGCCAAAGCATGGAACGCCCTTCCGCTCCACCTCAGACAGACAACATCACTCCCCATCTTCGCAAGAAACCTCAAAACCTGGCTCTTCGACAGACCCCCTCCTTGATGGAATGGAACCTGCACCCCCCGAACCCCCCACCCCTAGCGCCTTGAGACCCTTACGGGTGAGTAGTCGCGCTTTAACAAACTCCTGATTGATTGATTGATTGAGTAGTGAAGCCACTCACATACCCAGTCAGACAGCGACAGATGCACTTACACATTCACTCACACACCCATACAGCACTTATATACCTAGCAGTAACTGAGCCAGTTGCACACACAGTTACATACCCCAGCATTTACTAACACAGCCAGTAAGCAATCTATAAAGGCACTCATATATACATTTAGAAACACATAAAGTCAATAAGAGAGCCAGTCATATACCGACATAATTACTTGCTCATTCAGTGACACATACACAGAGGGGCTGATACAGTCTCTCAGATATGTACTCAAGTGCTGTTACAACCAAGGCACCCATACATACACATATACAGACATATTGAGACGTTAAGCCAGCCAGTGACACACCTACATAATTACTTACACATCCAGTGACACACCTAGAGAGGCACTGATACACTTATTTAGGTATATAATCAAGTAGTGACACTCTAAGTCACCGATAAAGACATGTAGCCCTTCAAACATGTCTCAGGCCTGCTACTGCACCGTCTATGTATATTGATTTACTTGCAGGTCGAGTAGGCATTTCTGATTCCCTAAAAAGCCTTAAACTCCGATTTTCTACATATATGTGACCCTAGGGTTGGCCGTAGGTAGACATACATTGAAGCATACATTGACACACACAGACGCACTCTAAAGAATACAGTAGCACATCTAGGCACCCACCAGTGCATACACTAATACACTCAAGCACACACTCATGTGTACACTAACACATCCAGGCACACACTGATGCACACAGTAAGACATCCAGGAACACACTTATGTATACACTGACACACCCTGGCACACACTGATACATACACTAAAACACCCAGCACACCCTCCTGCATACACTAACACACTCAGCCACATACTAATGCATACACTAACATACCCAGATACACACTTATGCATACACTAACACACCCAGGCACACACTGATGCCTACTTTCAACAGGTACTGGGCACACATATAGTTAACAATTCTGATAGTACAGTAGTTAGAGACAAATACGATTGACACCGGTAGTCTAGTAAAGCCAGTATGTGATGCTTTATGCAGTTCTGTTTTCAGATTTTACAAATGCCAGCCGACACGTGTTTCATCAACAGGGCATTGCCTGTGACTCATCAGGGCTGCAAGCGGCGCGGTGTTCGATGTGGAATCGGTGATCGTACGAAAATGAAGGATGTAAGAAAGTGGAGGGTATGGAGACGGAGTAGTCCAATACACGAGGCAGTCGGTTACGACTGACTGGAGGTAACCTAGGATGATAGGTTACTGCCGAGCTGTCAAGCGGGAACGGTCCACCGCGCCACTGCAGCCCTGATGATTCAATCGTATTTGTCTCTAACTACTGTACTATCAGAATTGTTAACTATACGTGTGCCCAGTACCTGTTGAAATTTTGTATGGTGTTAAGGCATCCTACGCCTAAACACCTTTTAGAGGTTTTAGGGTTCCCCTTTAGACTGGAAGCACCGTCTAACCACTTCTTCTTGTCCATCACCACACATTACAAACGCACTGTTTCAGCACCCTTGTCCTGTATACCCCAAACCAACAGCAGATTGCACATCAGTATCACCTACAGGTTTGGCAGCTCAGCAGCATCTACTTCACTGGACCGTGCAAACGCCTATTGCACCCCCTGGGTACTTAGAGTACTGATGCCCCTGGTTGTTGTTATGAGGTTAAAGACGGTACATCTATTGCAAAAGAGGGCATAGTTCCAAGGTATGTAGAGGAAGTGATAGCTGAAGAGGAATAAGGGAGGTGTATACAGGTCCCTGTGTACAAACTGAACTGTAGCAGTATTTGCAGTGTTCATCAGGAACCAATAAATACATTGAGGACTTTCCTACATGACTTTCCATGCAAAAGTATAAAATGGAAAATTGGAATTTTGCACCGATTTTATCTGTGCAAAGTGAGTAAGTATACTAATTTACAGGGACATTCACTGCCTATCAGAGAAAGTGTGCAGAAGCACCATTCATCACTTCAGAATGTTAGCTGTTCATCATTCTAACATTTGAAATTTAGTTAGGAGACTTTACTTTGTAAAAACATCTGCCTTATATTTAGGAGAGATGAATTGAGCTCTATTTCATTGTATACTAGCAGAGGTAGACAAAGTTTGTGGAGATGTTCAATTTTTTATTTCATTGGTACGGAAGAGGAGTCTAGGGAAAATGAAGAGTTGGTTACTATGGGTGTAGAGGAACAAGACAAAGATATTAGTACTGATAACTTTGCACAAGAGATTGCAAAGTTCAACAACATCTTCAAACTGTGTTTGTATTTGTTCTCAGCACACTCACTACAAAAACCAAACTGTAGTTGTGTTGTCAAAAACTGAACAGGAATACAGAGATAGGTGGCAAACATATGCTGTAGATTTATTTGTAGAGGAATGCTTTGATTTGGCAACATGGCAATTTATATGTAGGTATTGTAATGATAAGTTAGAGGAAAAGAAAATGCCAGCCAGAGCAATACATAACACGTTAGAAGCAGTGTTAATTTCAGAAGAACTTCAAAAATTAAATATATACAAATCAATTCTCATACAATGAATACACCCTATTCAAGCAATAGTACATATCGAACCTAAGACTGGTAAAACTACCACCGGTAGAGCTAGAGAAAGGCCTTAAAGGAAGCGTTGTCCACTTACCTTTAGGTGTTCTGATTATAAATGGAATATTGAAACTGTGGGTGTAGTGAGAGATATTGATGAACCACTTATTATTCTTGTAAATGGTGTGCCTACCAAAAACAACAAAATCTGGCAAGATCTAGTAGATGGTAAAAACGTTAAAAAAGCTACAATATACCTGAAAGATAATATTTATTACAAAAATATTGATGTTGTTGGAGATGTAAGTTCTATGGATGATGAAACGTTACCATCAAGTGGACAGATTGAAAAGACGGATAGAAGAAAAACAGAAGAAATATATAAACACTAGAGTATCCACCCACTCCATTCTAAAGAACTTTTTGGTGATGCTATTGATCTCTTTCAAATGATAGAAGCAAAAGGAGCTCCAATGTGTGTGTGAGAAAAAGGTTTAGAGGCTTGTCATTTCCACACCTATTTCCTACTGTAGTAGGTGGCCGGTATGATGACTGCACCTTACAAATATCAGCAGCTGACTACAGGTCAACTAGACTCTAATCGGAGGACCCTAGATTTTGCCACTGTATTCCATACATATTCCATTTATTATTTGGAAGTGACATGTCTGGACTATCATATGCTGTAAACCACATTCAGAAGACAGAAGTAAATCTACAAAATCTCTCCGCAAGGGAATTTGTTGACATAATTCAAGTTAAGGATGAAAAGTTGGGTTACAATTTGATTACATGTCAAGGAGAACTTAAATGCATGTTGAGAAACCTAGATGCACCTATTTGGTTTCTGATATTCAGTTGTACAGAGTATGCGTGGGATAATTCACTTGACATTTTAAGAGAAGCAAACATTAAACATTAAGGATATCAATGTGGACAGCAGGAAAACGTTGCTCTTTGAATCCTGATAATGTTCGTAGGTATTTTAACCAAAGGTTTCAAGCCATGCTGTCTTTCATCTGCAACAAAAGAAATCCTCTCCTTGATGAAGTTTTTGATTTCTTTTGGCGTAAAGAGTACCGAAGAAGAGGTGCTCTTCATATTCACATAATGTAATGGATAAAAGATACACCAAATTTGGAACAAACAGTGATGACTCTGTACTCTCTTCTTTCATAGAACAGTAAGTGACATGCACCTTCCCAAAAGAGAATGATGAAAAGGGCGTGAGACAACACGTTCTACACTTTCCAACTCATAGATGTGGCAACTACTGTAGCCAAAAGTACAGGTATAAAGGAAAATTTAACACAAGGTGTCATTTTGTATTTCCAAGTCCTGTTATTTCCAAAGGAAGAGGAACAAACTTTTTTATCTGCAGTTAGGCATACACTGACATGAAAGTCACAGAAAAGACAGAGGCCTTCAAGTATATTAATGACTATAATCCTGTGATTCTGAACATGTGGAATGCATATATGGATATACAACATATTGCAGATAACTCCATTACTGTTGTCTGTTATGCTACTTCCTACATTACAAAATCAGAGATGACAGAGATAAAGGAGATGTGGGAGGCGATTTCTGCAGAAAATTGTCTAACCAAGTACAGCTCCAGATTGAAAATGCTTTCACATAGGGAGAAAGGCTCCTATGAATGCTGTGACCAGTTGAGCTCAGCAAGTTTGTACTCAAAGTCAAGGAGAAAGGGTTGGTAAGTGTAGGCCTTACAAGCACATGAAACAGAGTCTTGAAGTCTTTCCTGGAAATTCAGTACCTAGCAGAGTTTGACCCGGAAAGTGCAGATTTTGTGAAGACAATATGCTGGACATTAACTATCCAAAAAGGAGTCCACACCTTAAAAATGTGTGTCCTTACAAGATACTTTAACACTAGAAATGTAAAATAATGCAAAAGAAAATGTAAATGAAAGGGAATATGCAGTAGTTGGTTGCGATAGTTGTTTGGCTCAACATACAAAAGGAAGTTTAATAAACCACAGAAAACGTAGTTGCAAAATTCCTGATACAAGAGAATTGTTATAATTTGACACTTCTGCAACTGTTAAAGCCTTGGCATTCTGAGTCAGAGGTACTCAGACACTTTGATTGCTAAGAAGATTCTTTAAAAGCTGTGAAGGACAGCATGCAGTGTTCAGTCTTTCCCAACTACATGAAAATATTAAATGATGAGACTGAACTGGAGGAAACAAATAGTGCTGAGATAGCTTAGGACAGTTCACAAAGCTGCCAAAGTTCAGGACCTATAAGTCAAAATCCTCTTGGACAACCAATTAGTGAAAATGAAGCTATCATAGCCATGAACGAGAAACAGACTGCAATGCAACAAATAAGACATGAAAGTGTTGATTTGGAGCAGTTAGTTAAATAACTGAATAATGAGCAGAAATAAATATATGTGGAGGTAAAGGAGAAAATAGAGCATGGATTCTTCCATGAGAAGAATCAGGGGTGTCTCACATCGGGCGTGCTGCGGGTGGTGGGCGTGGGGGGAGGGGCAGGGTGGGGGGTAGTATATTAGGACATACGACGGAACAGAGGAACATAATAATTACTTTCCTAAGTTCCTTGGTATGTCTGAGTTTATTAACCCCCACCCTACCCCCTCCCTAACCCCACCACACTGCCCCTCAGCATGCCCTATGCAAGCTGCCACTGAGAAAAATGAATGTAAATGCTCATCATTTAAGCCAATACTATTATATGTCACTGGTCAAGCTTGCACCGGGAAAAGCTTTTAAATTAAAGTTCTCACCTCTTACCTACAGAGAACTATAGAATCAAATTTCCCATGTGTTGTAACAGCACCAGCTGTATTAGCTGCACACAACATTAAAGGGATTGCTCAACTACTTATACTACCTGTAGAACATGACAACAAACTGGAGGATCAAAAGTTATCCGTGAAGCCCGTCATGAAGTATTAAGAGTACTGAAGAAACTGAAACATTTAATTATCGATGAAGTGAGCATGCTCTCAGAGTTAATGCTTGCCTTTGTACATTTGAGAATGCAACAGATTTTAGAAACATATGATACGCTGTTTGGAGGAAAGCACTTAATTGTGTTCAGCAACCTACAGCAACTTACCCCATCAAAGATCAGCCTTCTCCATGATGAAACATGGAATTCATTGGGATATGTTGGAAATGTTAACATTTGGCTAAACTTCCAATACAAAGAGCTAATTAAGAATGTGCGTCAAGCATCTGAAGTGGAATATGTAAATATTCTGAAGGTTATTACAGTAGGCAGCACAGCTATTGTAAAATTTCATTAAAGAAGGGAAATCCATAGTCTGCCTAATGCAACTTCAGGAGTGCTCCTGTTTTAACTAACAATTAAAAAAACTAGAGAAAGAAGACATTTTTAAAATTGCAGCAATCAACAAAATGGAACACCAGGGTGTGACAATACCGCTAAGTGAAAAACGACAAGCAAAATTGGATTCATTGGACAAATCTGTTTCCATAACTACAGGATTAGAATAGTGCTAAAGTGTTTGAAAAAACTGTACAGTAATTTAGCGGCATCATTTAAATGTTGGGAAGTATTTGTTAATGGTGCTATGGGCAAAGAGATTGATTTCATTAAGTTTCAAAATAGGAATGAGGTTGAATACTTAGTAATACAATTTGATCGGGTTGATAGGGTAAAGCAGATTGGTAGGTACTGTTTTTGCTTGTAAAAGACTTGTATGTTCGTCTGCACCATTTTCCAGTTTCTCTAGCATAAGCTGTGACTATCCATAAATCTAAAGGTTTAAGTCAAGATGTAGCTTTTATTAATAGTTGAAGTACTGTGTTTAAGGACGGTATGTCATATGTAGCGTGATCTCAAGTTAGAACATTATCCGGTTTGTTTTTGGTTGAATTTGAGGACAGCAAAGTAAGTGCCGATGCAAGTTGTGTCAAAGAGTACAATTGGAAGTGTTTATGCTCCTAATTTAGGACAGTATCCCATTTATGAAAAATGGGTAATCTGTCCAAAACAAAAGCTTGTAAAGGATTGGACGGATATTTCTGAAAAGAAGGAAACTAAGGAGAACAAGAAATCTGTTAAGAAGAAAACAATGGAGAATGAGGGAGATAGTCTCGGTTACCAGTTGTCAAACCTTTCTCGTGCTAACTGCTATGAAATGTTGTTTGTCATGTAATCTTTCACTTACCTCATCTTGCAAAAGAAATTGAACAGAAACCACAGAAGAGATTATGCTCCTCATTGTGTGGTTTGCTGCAACTGTTGCATATTGATAGGACTGTAATGGATTATTCTTCAGGGATTCACAATCTAGTAGATATGTGTAGTGGATCAGTGCAGTTAACTCAGAAAAGGCAACAAGATGCACAGAATTTATATTGGTCACCCATCGAGTTTTAGAAAAGAGGAAATAAGTAGTGATGCCTTATTTGGAATGAGCCACTCATGGAACCATGAGTGTGTGTTGTAGGGATTCTGCCCAAGAACAGAACTATGTGCAGGATCAAAGGACGTTGGTGTATATGGACTGAGACATACTACCACCTTCATACCCATGAGCCCAGGACCTACTAGCTATAGTGTCTCCTACTCACTCACAGAGAAACAAGTGATTAGACAACCCAGAACACAACACTCCCAGATCTCTCAGGAAACTCTGTAACAAGACACACCTTTTCGCTCGCACGCTTATACTTGTCTACAATATGATGTGACAGAGACACGAAACGGTTTGAAATATTTATTTTAACTAACATGCCCTAACATGTAGTATACGTGCCATGACAAGCAGGAAAATGCATAGTTCAAATACAGTCAGCATAGCAGCAAGTCCATGTATCATGAAGGGAGATGTCATCATGAAAAGACAATAGAGAACAGGCTATAGGGCCTAACCTCCCTCCCCTTACTAAGAAGCAGTATTATTATGTATTATAAGATCTCTGAGCTTTGTCACCAGACCTCATACCTTAGCCTATAGATGTTAGATATACATCATAGGTGCCGTCTCGCTCTTCTCCCTGGAAAGGTCCCTCTCCAAGTGTCCGCTACATATTCGTGTATTTCCCTAAGACTAAAGTACGTTGTCCTAAATAACAGCTGCATCGGTATGTTGTGTCTAGGTGCTAAGGCCTGACCAGAACAAAATAAGAAGGGGTATTGTTTATCGACCTTGCTCACAATGTTCAGGCCAAATACAAGGAACCGTCTGAGAATCCACACAGCAGACTGTTCTTATTTGAAAAGTACAAACAGACTCTTTGCAAAAATAAAGCTATGTAGTAACGTTGCAAAGACACGTAATGTCAGCAGAACTAATGCTAACTTAATGAAGACTACAGTATCCCGATAGGCCATGTGACATGTGCAGATTGCTCTTTCATAGAAAATTCACAAATAGATTCCAAAACTTTGTCTTTTGAAAGATTGATCAAAAAAGCTAGCCAAAACAATACCAGCCCAAATTCTCGATCAGCTGTTATGTCGACATTGCATACACAAAGAAGTGGAGAATACCTTATATTAATGTTACAAAAATGCAGAGCAGATGCAAGTAAATTGGAAACAGAGATTACAAACTCAAAAGCTGGACAAATATCAATTTTTGGGAGAACTTACACTGTTATGGCTATCCTCTTTCACAAAGGATTAGTTCAAGATTGAAACTGGATGAACAGAATGTAATGACTGCAACCTTAAATTCAAACAAAAAGTGCCTTTCAAGCTACCCAATGATTATCTTGTGTTTCTTCAAACATAAGTTCTAAAGAGGATTACTGTTAAAAATGAAGTATACCGTATTTTTCTACGTGGATCATCAGTGTTCATGACATCATTCAGCCTACCATGGGTGATTTCTTTATAAGGATCTCCATAATTCCATTGCCCTTTATATCTATTAGAAGTATTGTACCACTTTCAATAATTATGGAGTTATTTATAAGGTATATTTGTTAAGATTAGTTTGGTAACTGTAGATAAAACAATAGTATCACTTATTTGTATTGATATGCTGTGCAGTTCTGTTTTTTTCCAAATCTATATGATTGTTTTGTTCCCACTGTTCAAGGATGAATTTTTATAAAGTACATTGTTTGTGGTGTACAAGTATTAAAGCTAAGAACAGTAAACAAGGAAAAATTAAATGCATAAATTAAACGTATGACTGCTTTACAGCGCTACAGATGTACAGTGCTTTATTATTAACATGCACTTTGCATTGCAGAAACCTAAACTTTACTGTGCAAATTTAAAATATGTAATATTATATTTATGATTGCTCTCTTTTTACACAGATCTATGGAACCATGTATTGCAGTAATGTAGGTGACTGATTATATCGTTAACCTTTATAATGTATCCAATAAGACACCCAGACAGACATTAGTACATACACTGACATACCAAGGCACACATTGCTGATACACCCAGGCTCACACTGACGGATAAGCTAACACATACAGGCACACATTCTTATACACTAACAGATGCAGGTGCATATCCATTCATACACTAACATGCCCAGGCACATACTCAAGCATTCACTGACAAATCTATGTACACACTCAAGCATACACTTGCATATCCAAGCACACTCATACATACAGTGACACACCCAGGCACACACTGACGCATACACTGAAAAACCCAGGCACACAGCCATACATAAACTAACATACCTAGTAGCAAACTGATGCAGAGAAACCCAGGCACACACTGATGCAGGCACTGACACACCCAGGCACACACTGATTGAGCCACTGAAACACCCAGGCACACAATCATGCATTCACTGACACACCCAGGCACACACTGAAACAGACACTGATACATTCATCCAAACACAGATACAGCCACTGACATACCCAAGCACACAGTAATACATCCACTGGCATACCCAGGTGCAGCTTGACAGATATACTGACACCCAGACACATGCTCATGATCACTAACAGATGCAGGCACACAATCATTCATACACTAACATACCCAGGCACAAATTCAGGTATGCACTGATAAACACAGGCACACAGCTATGTATACAGTGACATATCCTGGCACACACTCATGCATACACTTAAATACCCAGGCACACACTGATGCATACAGTGACATAGCCAGACACACACTGATTCATACTCTGACACACCTACGGTAGGAAGGCATTTCTTAAAATATACCACGCTACTGGTGGTAGCATGAAGCCATTCCTGGGGCCTGAGCTACTTTAAGAAATGTATTTGCTTACCCTCCATGTCTGTATTTTTAAGGTCAGCCCATTTCCTAATGTTTTATGACATAGATGACCTGTGAGTATTCATGCAATCTAGAAATGTGGTTACTGTCTTGCCCTAAATGTTAGGTTGATGACAATTGCCTAGTGGCATAGGGCCTGATTCACAAGTGTAATCTGAGACAAAATTCTAACTTTACGACTTTCGGTATTCATAAAAGGCATTTAGTAGTAGTAAAGTTAGGACCCCTAACTTTACTTCTACTAAATACCTTTTGTGAATACCAACATTATTTGGTATTCACAAAAGGCCCCCTGCACAGCAACCTGTGCTTGAGGTCACACACCTCATATAAGCTGCTATTAGACGTTACATCTGTGCACTGATTGGTGTTTCTATTGGACTTAGGTTTAGGGTTCTGATTGGTCCCTGGATCAGTGATTCTATTGCATGTAGAGCTTAGGGTTAGAGGTCTGATTGGTGGATAGGATTAGGGTTTTCTGTTTGGTTTCTGGGGCTAGGGTTTCTATTGGACCTAGGGCTTAGGGTTCAATTTCTAATTGGCTGTTAGGAGTAAGGGTCTGATTGGCTGTACGGGTCTGGTCTCCTATTGCTTCTAGGGCTTAGGGCTAGCGGTATGATTGGTTAAGGTTAGGTCTAGGGTTCTCATTGGTCAAAGGGGTCACCCGACTACTAGGGCTATTTAAGGTCAGGGTTCAGGGCGTCTCATCCTGGGCGTCGAGGCTAAGGGTGAGGGACAAGGGCAGCTTCCTCTTTGAGCCTGTTTGGAACCAGGGTTGCCAGATTGGGCTATTTCTCACGCAAATGGGTGATATTTTGCCCGATTGCGCGAGAAAAAATCGTGTTGGGCGGGCTGCCGAAATTTGGGCTAGAATCCGCCGAGTGTGCGGCGGATTCAAAGCTTTGTGCGGCGCCGCCCCGCCCACGCTGCAGCCGATGGTTGCCTTCCTCATCACTTCCCGACCTGCCCCCAAAAGTGTGCTGACCTGCCCTCGGGTTCCTGTGACAGGTAGGGTACTGCCCCGCCCCATACCTTGCCCTTTATCTTTGGGATCCCCCCCCTTTCCTCCTTTTCAACTTCCGGGCTGAGCCTGCGCTGCGACTGCGAGAGAGAGTGACCAGTAACGGAGAGTCTTCTAGAAACCTCTAGTTGCTAGCGTAAATTTGATCGGCCTATGCCCACTGTTCAGCAAGGGTCCTTCAAGGCTGCTCAGGTAACAGCTGTGGGGGTTTTAATAAGCCGCATACTTACCGGCTGACTAGAATTTTAATTTCTCGGCCTTTCATTTCAGCATCCTGTAATTTTACCCGCACACCGCGAATTCCCAGAAATCCGTGGGTATTCGATCCATACGAGTCACAGATATCGTGACATGATCACAGGTTGATTGTTCGGACCCTCGTGTGACCAGAGTTGCTCGTAGTTCACGTGTCCATGTTGGTATTGTATTTTTCGTTATTTATTTTGCACTCATATTGGTTGTTTTTTGTTCATATTTGTGTTTGCTCTGTTAAAAAAAACGTGAATCATTTCCTATCGTAATAGTGAAAATAAAACGTTTAGGAGATTTTAAAAGGAAAAATCTGTCTAGCGAAAAACGAAAGGGTGAAGTCTGGAAAAGGAAAACGACGAGTTTTTTTATACTGTGTTTTATACTGCGCTGCTTGTGTACCCATAATGTATTACGTCATCTGTTGTTTCGTTTTCTAATATCCTCATAAATCGATAAGTCAGTTTGGAGGGGAACAGATACCTGTATGTTCTTGTGTTCCCAGTACGCACTTTGTGCATAAATAACTCCTCCTCTGACAGTACTTGTGAGATTCTGACCCTCTAATACTTTTGTGATATATGTAATTGGGGCGTGTATTTAGAGCTGGTCAATAAATTGCCCTTGGGTCCCCCTTAATTATATTTGTTGTTGAAGTACTTGTGTTAAGACAGGACCCCCACGCGAAAAAACTATTTTTACAGTAATGATGCTCCATTCAGACATATTTGTTATAAGTAATCATACATCATAAAATAGTTTTGTGATAACACTCAGGGTCTATTCTTACTTATTATGCTTCAACCTGGCAGTATCACTTGACGGGGCTGATACATTGTGCGACCGCAGCGTGTTCCTCTTAGTTATTGATTTAACACATAATCCATCATCTGCTGCATAATTTGCAGATTAAAAAGAAATCTATCTCAATAGTTACTAAAACTCGTCAACATGTGTTGTGGCACAGTAGAAAGCTTATCGCAAAGTTTGACTGGTCACCTTTCAGTTGCTTATTGGTGGCTCTGGGTGTTAAACTGGTACTAATAACTAAGGTCAAACCTTTGACCAGGGTTGACCTGTAAAAAGTGAAAAATAGCAAAGTTATACTATCACAAGAAGTGCAGCGTTACACTTCATATTTTTCCTTCTCTTACCTTATAATTTAGTTGTGCCTGCCACATAATTTGGTCCTCCATTTTTCGCATAGTTCCAGTGTTAAAAATCCAGGGTTTATAAACCAGGAACTATGCCCAATCAGGCAATTTGCCAATATTTGCACACACCTTGTAGAGTTACTCTGTTAGTAACTGTTCGCCAAACAGGTAACGTGCCAGTAATCACACCCTCCATTAGCCAGTTGTTTTAAACATAATATCACCAAAGACAATGTTTGTGCCATCAACCATACCATCACCAGGCAGTTACTAAGTACCACCACATTAAGCATGGGGCAATAAGTCAGCCTACTTTTGCGTTTGGTTCTTTCACACCATAGTATCATGTTCCCCAGCAAGCATGCACAAACGCCTCAGAAGTAGTGCACTTAATTAAAATGATTTCTATACCTATTATAAGTATGCCTGCTTGCTGGGAAGCACTTCTGCTGTTTTATTTACATTATAATGTTTGGCGCCGTTTGACAAATATTCATGAATTTTTTTTAAAAAGGGCCCTACTTTGCCTAGTTCTACATGGAAAATTTTGGGGTGATCAGTCAAGCGGGGGCTGAGAAAAAAGGGGAGTACTAAAACACTTTTTCCCAATGCAATGTCTACGGGTATTTTGCAGTTTTTAGACACAGCTACAGCCCAAACTGGTGAACAGAATTACACCAAATTCAACAGTTGTAGTTCTACTTATCTAAAGATACTTTAACTCATGCCGTTAAGTAACTTTAGTCCACGAGCCATGAGCTCTAGTTTCTTAACATATGTATAACTATAATCATAACTGCTGAATATCTGTAGGTTTGTGTTGGTAAAACATCAACTTAACTATGACATCTGTGTAACATATATAATATTATATGATGGGAAAAACAGTTCAGGGGAGCAGAGCCCTTCTCTAGATTCTCCAGTCAGCACGTCTAAGACTTAATGGGATATGAGCATCAGACACCAGAACACAAAGGTGTGCATAAACTCACAAACTTTCTCTGATAAGACCCCAAAGGCCCTCACAAGCAAACTATATGGCATATTCAGAAAATCATTTTGGAATACATAATGTGGGCCATCTATGCACTCTTACTAATAGGGAGCTAGTCTCGGAAAGAACAACGGAATATGTGAAGCCAAGATTGGCATGGCAACTCGATTTTCAAATTGAGCTCTGGGAGGAGATGTGGCAGTACTGCGATACAAGCACTAGGAAGACATCCCTGAACGGACGTCACAGACTTCTACACTTCAAGTACCTGAATAGATCTTATTACACTCCCCATCAAGATTGGTAGGGGGACGAGGCAAGGCTGCTCCCTCTCCTCTATCCTATACGCACTCGCGGCCGATCCTCTCGCCTGTGCCTTACGCGAATATCATAGTCACAAGGGCATCCATTTCCCTTCATATAATCTGATTATATCCACATACGTGGATGATACTCTTTCAGTGTACAAAATGTAAGGTATCTGATTAATGTGGGAGGTAAACATATAATCCTTGAAATAGAAGTATATTTGTGAATGTTGTAGTCAGGCTACACGTAAGTTAATGGAGTGGCAAAATTCGGCTACTTTTTGCTACTTTGGGCTACCGTTTCGTTGCTTTTGGGCTTGAAAGTTGTGAAAAAATCTGGCAAAACTGTTTGGAACTGGTCGGGCCTAGGGCCAGAGATGCTGCCCATTTACACATTGACCAGCACCCACCCTACCCCATACATGTCCACAATCAGATTAACTCAAAAAAATTGTACTCATTTACTACAAACTAACCATATACACATTTGAATATCTCAGCACCCACCACAAACCACACCTTTACACCCTTCTACCACAACTATCACACATTTTCACCTTCTCTTCCCCACAAAAAACCACTCTGTTCTATACCACTAACCAATACACTCATCACGAACACAGCCCAGATCCACACCATACCTATATATATCCCAGCCAGACGCACACTCCCTGCTCTAATTACTCTTAACAGACCCCTTTTGTTACCAACAAACCTATACTCAGCCTTCCATCTTTTCATCCACCAATGCACTCCTCTTCCTTTTAACTCAATAGCACAACCACACAACATTTACGCTCCGATGCACCACATATATTACCTCTTATAGTAATCAAATGTAAAAACACTCTAAAGTCTTGTTCAACCCATCTCACACACTACATACCTTAATATTGTTTGGGTCCAGAGTAGAGTGCTAGCCACCAAAAACCCCTTTAACATCTCATTTGGGGTAGCACGCTCTAAATAAATGCAAACCCTTCCCTCTTCTATCCCTTCACTATCCTTTTTCAGTCTAAATAACAGACTAGCATGTCCACTGCTGAAATTAATTTAATATTTCCCTATACTAATTCACCACTAATCGTTTTGGGTTCAGTAGTAGCATACTACTCGCCGAAAAGCACTTCAACACCTCATCAGGGTTAGCAAGTGCTACATAAATGCAAATCATTCCCTCTTCTATCCCTCCACTATCATTTGCAATCCAAACAACAGACTAACATAGCCACCACTCAATTTCTTTTCATAATTCTCTATACTAATTCACCACTAATCCTTTTTGGGTTCCAGAGTTGAAAGTGCTATTCGCTGAAAAAGTGCTTTGATGCCTCATCAGGGGTAGTAAGCATTATATAAATGCAAGTACAATACAATACACCAGGCGTATACTCATGCATACACTGACACAACCAGGCACCCACTGATGCATACACTAACACATCCAGGCACACACTTATGTATGCATACATACATACACTACCTACCCAGGCACAAACTCATGCATAATGTGGCACATCCAGGCACACACTTACGCATACACAAACACACCCAGGCGCACACTTATGTATACAATGGAATACGCAGGCACACAGGCATGCATACGTTGACAAACCCAGGTACACACTCATGCATACACATGCATACCCAGGCATACAGTGACACACCCAGGTACACACTGATGCATGCACTGACACACCCAGGCACACAGTCATACGTGCACCAACACACCAAGGCACACACTGAAACAGACACACCCAGGCACACACTGATAGAGCCACTGACACACACTGATACAGCCACTGAAACACCCCCGCACACACTCATGAATACACTTATGTATGTAGATAAACATTGATAAATACACTGACATACCCAGGCACAAACTCATGCATACACTGACAGCCCAGCACACACTCATGCATACACTAAAACACCCAGGCACATACAGATTCATACACTAACATACCCAGGCCCACCCAGACGCATACATTGGCCCACGCAAACATAGACTCATGCATACACTAGCACACCTAGGCACTTACTGCCTCATACACTGACACACCCAGGCACACACTCATGCATACATTGGCACACCCATGCATACACTCATGCATACACTAACACACCCAGACACACTCTGACACATACTCCCATACACATCAATACACACTGATGCATACACTAGCATACTCAGGCCCACACTGATGCATACGCTGACACAGCCAGGCACACCCTGATGCCTACTCTGGCACACCCAGGCACACAGTCATACATACACTGACACACCCATATACACACTAATACAGACACTAACACACCTAGGCACACAATTATGCCTGCATTGACATACCCATGCACACAATGATACATATACTGACATATCCACGCACACCTCATGCATACACTCATATACCCAGTCAAACACTGATGCATACACTAACACACCCAGGCACACACTGATTCATACACTGACACACCCAGACACACACTCATGCAAACACTTACACACCCAGGCACATTCAGACACATACACTGACACATCAAGACACACAGTAATACATACACAGATACATCCAGACACACACTGATACATGTCAAGTAAAGTCTGTGAAATGTATTGAGTGCCCTTGGGTTTCATGGCACTGGCGTACAACTCCAATGGGGGAACGTTATAGATGATCAAATATCCAGATTTTAAATTCCTTGCGGAATAGCTTGTGATCTGAGATGGAGAGGAGCTGTAATGGAATTTTAAATCCAAAAAACATGTGCAAGGAAAGAGAAAGATCTACTGCCATTCCTGGTGGTGCCGATTCTACGAGGGGTAAGGAGAAATGTGCTGCTTGACCTGAGTGTCCTGTTCGGCTGATACCAGCTGAGTTTTTTTGCAAAGTAGCTTGACCCATTTCCGTACATGTTCTTGTGCACCAGACAGAGGATTTTGAAGCCGATTTGTTTCCTAATGGGAAGCCAGTGGAGAGACTTCAGACTGGCTGCAGTCGGAGGCCTCGATGGGAGGTTTAGTACAAGTCTGGCAGCAGTATTTTGCAAGACTTGAAGCCTAGAGTAAAGCTCCTCGTTGATGGAGGCCAACAGGGCATTTCCATAGTCGACATGACCTATGATCAGTCCCTGGACACGTTGTTTCCTTGATTCAGTTGGAATGCATTGAAAGATTTTGTGTATATTGCACATTATTCCATAACAGGTGCTGATTATATGATTTATATGGCTTTTCATTGACAACTGATTATCGATCATTACTCCAAGGTTCCGCACCACGGGTTTTGGAGCTGGACAGGGACTCAGATTCTAAGGCCACCAGTCGTTCAACCAGAATTTGTCTGCCCTACCAAATAGAATGACCTCTGTCTTACTGCCGTTAAGCTGTAGATGGTTGGTACACATCTAGTTATCGATGTGGGTCATGCAGTTTTTTAAATGGAACCTTGTGTCGTGGGATCAGGGCCTAGGGTAATAAATAAATCGGTGTCATCAGCATATGACACCACATCAAAACCATAGAACCTGATCACTTTTTGGCCAGAGGTATCACATAAAGATTAAAGAGCATGGGACTTAAGATGGAGCCCTGAGAGACTCCCATTTTTTTTACTAATCGACTGCAGGGGTATACACCCGTTACGACGCAACTTTTACTCCGCACTACCATTACAACGCGGGCATTACAACGCATGACATTACAACGCATTGCGCTGGGGGGCGCTCTAGGATAAGAGGTAAGTTTAATTTACTATCCAACACCTTCCCTAGGGTCCACGGGGACTGGAGTTAGAATAGTAAATTATACTTACCACTATCCAGCACCCCAAAGCGCTATGCGTTGTAACGGTATTCGTTGTAAATACCGCGTTGTAATGGTATGCGGAGTAAAAGTATGCGTTGTAACGTCATACATCCGACTGCAGGTGACCAGTGTGCCCACTTGCACAGTGGTGGTTTTGTCGGTTAGATAGCTACTGAGCTTGTGTAGGGCCACCCCCTTGACACCCATATCCCAGAGCCGTTGTTCTAAAATGCTATGGGAGATGGTGTTGAAGGCAGCCGACAGATCCAACATGATGAGCATCAATCAATCAATCAATCAATCAATGCATTTATAGAGCGCGCTATTCACCGTGAGGGTCTCAAGGCACTGAAGGGAGGGGGGTATGCTGCTACTGCTAGAAAAGCCAGGTCTTGAGGTGTTTCCTGAAGGTGAGCTGGTCCTGGGTCATTCGTAGGTGGGCGGGGAGGGAGTTCCATGTCTTGGCGGCCAGGTAGGAGAACGATCTTCCTCCGGTGGTGGTTCTGCGAATCCGTGGGACAGTGGCGAGGGCGAGGCTGGCGGAGCGGAGTTGGCGGGTCGGAGTGTAGAAGGTGAGGCGGTTGTTGAGGTATCCGGGGCCCATGTCGTGGAGTGCTTTGTGTGCGTGGGTGAGGAGCCTGAACGTGATCCTTTTGCTGACGGGGAGCCAGTGCAGGTTTCTCAGGGGGGCAGATACGTGGCTGTGGCGAGGGATGTCGAGGATGAGTCGTGCAGAGGCTTTCTGTATGCGCTGAAGTCGTTTCTGAAGTTTGGCTGTGGTTCCTGCTTATAGGGCGTTCCCGTAGTCCAGTCGGCTGGTGACGAGGGCCTGGGTGACCGTCTTTCTTGTTTCGGTGGGGATCCACCGGAAGATTTTTCGGAGCATGCGCAGGGTGTTGAAGCATGAGGATGAGATGGCGTTGACTTGTTTGGTCATCGAGAGTGAGGAGTCCAGGATGAATCCTATGTTGCGTGCTTAGTCCGTGGGTGTTGGTGCGGTGCCCAAAACTGTGGGCCACCAGGAGTCGTCCCAGGTGGATGGGGATTATCCGAGGATGAAGACCTCCGTGTTGTCTGAGTTCAGTTTCAGACGACTGAGCTTCATCCATTCCACAACGTCTTTCATTCCTTCCTGGAGGTTGGTTTTGGCAGTGGCTGGGTCCTTGGTGAGGGAGAGTATCTGGGTTCTGTTGGAGAGGAACGAGGTGATCCAGTCCAGGCCTTTTCCTTGGATCCCAGTGTCATAGAGGGGGGTTATTAGGGTGCGGTTGCAGACGGTATCAAAGGCGGCTGAGAGGTCTAGGAGGATGAGAGCGATTGTTTCCCCGTTGTCAAGCAGGGTCCTGATGTCGTCGGTGGCTGCGATTAGGGTGGCCTCGGTGCTGTGGTTGGCTTAAAATCCGGACTGGGATGGGTCGAGGGAGTTGTTTGCCTCGAGGAATATAGTCAGCTGTTTATTGACGGTCTTCTTGATGACTTTTGCCGGGAAGGGAAGGAGAGAGATGGGGCGGAAGTTCTTGAGGTCTTTAGGGTCCGCTGTGGGTTTCTTCAGAAGGGCGTTGATCTCTGCGTGCTTCCGGCTCTCTGGGAAGGTGGCGGACGTGAAGGAGTTGTTTATGATGTTCCGGAGGTGGGGTGCGATGATGGTGCCGGCTTTGTTGAAGATGTGGTGAGGGCATGGATCAGAGGTAGAGCGAGAGTGGATGGTTTTCATGAGGTGGTTGGTGTCTTCCGTGCTGATGGGGGTCCAGGTGCTGAGGGTGGTGGTGGGGGGCGTTGGTTTGGTGAGTGGAGGCGGAGTCTGGGCGCCGACGCTGTTGTGTTTATCGGCAATTTTGCGGTATAAGAACGTGGCGAGGGAGTTGCAGAGGTCTTGCGACGGTGTGATGTCATTGTTGCTGGTGCTGGGGTTGGAGAGCTCTTTTACGATGCTGAAGAGTTCCTTGCTGTTGTGTGTTTTGTTGTCCAGCTGCTCTTTGAAAGATGTCCCTTTGATGGTGCGGATCAGCTGGTGGTGTTTGCGAGTGGCGTTCTTGAGAGCTGTCATGTTTTCTGTTGTTCGTTCATGGCGCCAGGTTTTCTCGAGAGTTCGGCAGGATTTCTTTGATTCTTTGAAGGCATCGGTGAACCATGTGGTTTTCCTGTTGCGGGTCTTGCCTGGGGTGTTCTTCAGTGGAGCAAGGGCGTCGGCGCAGTTGGTGATCCACTGTGCGAGGTTGTGGGCTGCGTTGTTGGTGTCAGGGGTGTCAGTTGGTGGGTTCTGGCTCAGTGATGTGGTTAGCTGGTCTGTGGTGAGCTGTCGTTTAGCATGTCAAAAAAAGCATTTGTGAATGCGTGAAAGATAAACACTTATGATATGTACATGCATTACTGAACTCTAAAATGAGACGCCGTGTCACTTACGTGCCTCTGATGGAAAGTTTATCAAAATCTAAAAAAGAAGGTGAACGAGCTCTCATTAAAGTCTGGCGGTTATGTGAATGCCATAATCTAAATGGGTTAGCGGGGAGACTAAAAACTAACCTGATGTTAAGCGGCAATGCGCCTGGGTCCGATGTTTGACTCTGAAAGTCGCCGGCAAAAGATTCACGTTTGCCGGTTGAGATACATTCAAATATGGGTGTCATGTGATCGGTGACGTGTGGATCAACATAGTAGAAAGACTATGTGTTCGTTATGAGCTGTGTTGAGGTGTGGGCTCAAAGATATACTGTGCCGGTATTCCCGTGGACCGGTTTACAAAAAAAGGGGTGTAGGAATGTAATGATAAGAGAAAGAATAGAGCTACTGAAAATGTAAAATAAAAAATGTTGAAAAGTTACAATTAAGAAGCTCGGAGATTCGAACCGGGGTCTATGGGGTTATAAACCCAGTGATTTAGGTTAAGTTGCTAACTGGGGGTGGAATGAAAACAAGCTGTTTAAACAGTGTCAATGAGATTATAACTTGGAACGTGCACATTAACAGCCAAGTAGGTGTACTGAGCAATTAAATCATAAATAACATGAAAACTCAATTCTGTCATTAAGGCCCATTGGTTTCTGGGTCGACAGTTTATATATCCAATAGTTCTCTCGTCTGAGTAGAAATTTATTATTGTCTCTTCCCTCTTCTTTCATGACTGTTTCAAGAATGGTAAATTTGATCTGGGAAACATTGTGTTGTGCTTCAACAAAGTGAGATGATAACGCTGATTTGGAATTTTTCAGTCTTATGTTGGACTTGTGTTCCGTTAAGCGCACTTTGATGCGTCTTTCTGTTTTACCGATGTAAAACTTGCCACATGGGCATTTGATTCCGTATATCAAGTTACTGGTGTCACAAGTTGCATTCACTCGTAGTTTGATGGAATGGCCATATCTGGGGTGTTGAATTGTGTTACCTTTAATGATGTTGTTGCAATGTCCACAACTTAAGCAACGTGAATCTTTTGCCGGCGACTTTCAGAGTCAAACATCGGACCCAGGCGCATTACCGCTTAACATCAGGTTAGTTTTTAGTCTCCCCGCTAACCCATTTAGATTATGGCATTCACATAACCGCCAGACTTTAATGAGAGCTCGTTCACCTTCTTTTTTAGATTTTGATAAACTTTCCATCAGAGGCACGTAAGTGACACGGCGTCTCATTTTAGAGTTCAGTAATGCATGTACATATCATAAGTGTTTATCTTTCACGCATTCACAAATGCTTTTTTTGACATGCTAAACGATTGCTTTTTGTATCTTTCTTTGCACGATGATGTATGCTACTTTATGATTTTTTACACTTACCAAACACAGTGCTAACGTATGCTTATATCATTGTTTTCAGTGTCAATTCCCTGATGAAGGGCATATTAACAATGCCCGAAATGCATTGGACCCGCTTGTAAGACAGTGCTTGGATTTACAATGTTGAAATGATCGTGAAATGATCAAAACAGTTTTTTGAAAAATAATGAACTTGATCATGAAATAAACATCAAAGTAAATTTGAATGAACATTGAATGAAAGTCTCTTTCTTGTTCCAAGAAAGGACAACCATTTTTGTGTGCCAATTAAGGGATGGGACTAGAGATCCTCTAGCCCTACTATTCAAATACTTTGTTCGACGTCGGAGGACCCTCGACGTCACCTTATTGAGCACCTATAAACCTACAAATTAAAGCTTAACCTCTCTCATCATCAATAAGCTGTGCATCTATCTGCCATTCTGATATCTGTGGTGAGCTGTGGCAGCTTCTGCGGGGGGATTTGTTGCGGGCGGTGGTGGGATGTAGTTTTCTTAAAGGTAAAATGGATGCAGCTGTGGTCGGTCCAGTGTAGTCCGGTGGAGTGATTGAAGGAGACGTGGTTGCTGGCGGAGAAGATGGGGTCGAGTGTGTAGCCGGCGTTGTGGGTGGGGTTG
This sequence comes from Lissotriton helveticus, assembly GCF_964261635.1. NCBI lineage: Eukaryota > Metazoa > Chordata > Amphibia > Caudata > Salamandridae > Lissotriton > Lissotriton helveticus. Next base: position 480,073,400 of record NC_136063.1, on the reverse strand, counting down.
TTCACCAGTTGCTTGAGTCCGAGGTTGGCGAGGTTGGCAAGCAAGGTGGTGGTGTTGTTGTCGTTATTGTTCTCCAGGTGGAAATTCAGGTCCCCTAGGAGGATGTATTCTGATGTGGCGAGGGCATGCGGGCTGATGAAGTCGGCGATGGTTTCCCTGAAGTGTGTGCACGTGCCCGGGTGTCTGTAGATGAGGGTTCCTCCGAGGGTGGTCTTGGGGTCGGAGTGGATATGGAAGTGTAGGTGTTCGGCGGTGGTGAGGGTGTCTTCGGTGTTGGTCGTGATGCTGATGGTGTTCCTGTAGATGATGGCGATTCCTCCTCCGGTTTGGTTGATGCGGTCCTTACGGATGATCTTGTAGCCATCCGGGATGGCTATGGTGATGTCGGGGGCTGAGGAGGCGTTCATCCAGGTTTCCGTGAGGAAGGGGACGTCCGGTGCTGTTGTATCGAGAAGATCCCAGAGTTCGACGACGTGCTTGTGGACGGAACGGTTGTTGAGTAGGATAAACTTGAGGTGGTTGTTGTTGTTGCTTGTTCCAGGGAGCGGGGTGCAGTTTCGGAGGCAGTTGAATTTGCAGGCTTGGCAGGTGAAGGGTCCGTGGGTGCGCTTCGGGGTGGCTTGGTAGCAGGCGGGTGGCCGTCCGGTGTTGAGTGCGTTGAGGGTGGCAGTGTCGTATCTCAATTGGGTTTCCTGGCTTTGGCTGGGGCCAGGGGTTCTAGCACTGTGCGCGGTCCAGGCGCGGACAGCCGCAGACTGGCTTGCCTTTGTCGTGCCTGCTGCGCGCGTCCGCTGTGCATCTGCTGCGCGGCCTCCGTATGAGGGGCTGTGGGAGGGAGGAGCAGCTGGGAGGCGGGCGTGGGGTGGCGAATGGGAAACCAGGGGGGCGGGGCCACAGGGACGCAGCGGCAGCAAAGCGCAAAGGAGGGGAGCGGGAGACAGAAGGCAAATGTGGAACGGGGGGGCACAAAGGGCACAAAGTAATGTCAATGTGAATAAATAAAAATATAATAAACTCAGAACAAGAGAGGCAACAGTTTAAGAGAGAGCGACGGAGTCAGACAGGAAACAAATCAAAATGAAATAAATCAAAAAAATCAAAACCAGCACAGTGGCAGCGGGACAGCGGCACAAGGAGGACTGTGTGGTGGCTGAGGGGGGGCGACCTACCTGGTGACAGGGTCAAGGGTCGCTCCCTTCACCGCCGCCTGGCCTCCCTATGAGGGGCTACGGGAGGGAGGAGCAGCTGGGAGGTGGGTGTGGGGCGGCGAATGGGAAACCAGGGGGGCGGGCCACAGGGACGCTGCGGCAGGAAAGTGCGAGGGAGGGGAGCGGGAGACAGAAGGCAAACGGGGCAGGGGGGCACAAAGGGCACAAAGTAATGTCAATGTGAATAAAATAAAAATATAATAAACTCAGGACAAGAGAGGCAACAGTTTAAGAGAGAGTGACGGAGTCAGACAGGACACAAATCAAAACGAAATAAATCAAAACAAATCAAAACAAGCACAGTGGCAGCGGCACAGTGGCACAAGGAGGACCGTGTGGCGGCTGAGGGGGGACTTCCTGTTGTTCTGGGCCAGTCTTATGTTGTCGACAACCTCCACTAGTGAGGTTTCAGTGCTATGGGCGGCTCTGAACCCTGACTGTGAAGGATCCAACAATCCATGACTCTCCAGGTGGGTGGTGAGCTGCTTGTTAACCAGGGACTCGAGTACCTTTCCAAAATAAGGAAGCAAAGAAATTAGGCGGTAATTGCTAAGTACCTTGGGGTCCTAAGAAGGTTTTTTCAGAATGGGCTTGACCTTTGCTGCTTTCCATCTAACAGGAACAGCTGCTTGTGCTAGTGACATATTAAATAAATCGGTAAGGTTTCAGTGGAGCAGGGTGGCAATAATTGGAAAAAATCAGGGTGAAACTGGGTCTACTGGAGAGCCCGATTTGATCTTTGCCAAAGCAGTTGAAACTTTGTCTGAGGTAAGTACGGTGAATTCTTCTAAGAGAGGGAAGGTTCGGTTGGGGTTAATATCAGGATCATTGACTGGATTTTTAGTGTCATAGTGCGAAAAGGAACTATGAATTGTAATGATCTTTTCTTCGAAAAAAGTAGAGACTGTATCTACCCATTCTTGCGAACATGGGTTACAATATTGGACAAGAGGAGGAGGAGTAAATTCCTTTAATATTTCGTAAATCTCCTTGTTGGAATTAGCAGCTTTGTTAATCCTGTTAATGAGATATCATTTTTTAGCCTGTCTGATGTTATCTAAGTAACTTCGATGAATATGTTTATACTTTTTTCAATACATTTGCTTTTTCTCCATTTATGTTCAGTGTTCCTACCAGAGAGTTTTTCAACCTTCAATGATTCTATGAACCAGGGTGATACCCTAGGCTTAATATTGACCCTTGAAAGAGGGACCAAGGTGTCCAAGGCCAGTGTGATTGCAGCCTCAAAGGCTGTTGCTGCATGATCGATGTTCTCTGTAAAAGATAAAGAGGGGGGCAAAAATGGGCTGAGAAAATGATAGGAGTGACTTTCCGCCAAAGCCTTCTCCATGTGAGTTCGCTGCTAAGGTCACTTTTGGTGGAGCTTATTGGTAGGAAGAATTTGAACAGGTTATGATTGGACCATAGCAGAAAGAGAGGGGGCTCCACTCTGACACTGGCTCTGTTGGAAAACAAAAGATCAAGGGTGTGAGCTGCAAAATGGGTAGGTCCCGTCACCATTTGAACTAATCCCAGTGGATTCAGATTAGTGAACAGTTGACTTGTGTCAGGGTCTGAGAGCAGTTCAGCATGATATTCAAAATCCCCAATTAGGAGAAAGTTGTCAGCTGCTAGTACATGAGGAGCGTTTGTCTCAAGCAGGTGGTTTATAAAATTGGCTTTCGGGCAGGGCGGTCTGTACTATACACTGACACACCTGGACATACAATCATACATGCAATGACACACCTAGGCACACACTGATGCATACACTAACACACCCAGGCACACATGGATGCATACACTGGCACACCCAGGCACACACTCATGAGTACACTGACACACCCAGACACACAATGATGCATACACTGACACCCAGGCACAAACTGAGGCATACAATGCCACACCCAGGCACACACCGATCCATACACTGACATGCTGAGGTATACACTGATGCATAGACTGACATAGCACACATTAAAGGAATAAAAGCTCAAGCACAGCTCTTTTTATGATTACATGGTGTTGTTCTCTCTTTTTTTTTATTTTTTATTATATTTATTTTTTCCATGTTGCACACACTTTATACATTATAGAATTTTCCAGCATTGAAACTTCATGCTTCATAACTAAATAAACTATTTTTACAAGATATACAAGCTTTTGATTTCACATTTCCACAAACAGTGTTTATGAATTTCTTAGTTAATCACAGTTGAAAGCTTAAGTCCTTCTTGGGTCTACCTGAGACCCAATTCCTTCCTTCCAAATACTTATGGGTTGCCATATTCTTAGGCCTAATGTCCTTCCCCTTTTTCCTTTTCGTGCATAGATATTTTTCTCCATATTATACGCATTCAAGAGATTAGCCAGCCAGGTTTGTAGTGTCGGTGGGTTTTTGTCAAGCCAAGCCCTTGCTAGGGTCAATCTATATACTGACATTGCCACAAATAGAAATTCCTGATGTATGTCAGCCCCTTCCAATCCCAAACCTAAGATTATTCTAGCTGGGCTAAGATTGATTTGAATCCCCAGGGATCTATCTAGAAAACCCTTGATGTCCCTTATTAGCGTGTGTAATTGAGGGCATGTAGCGAAGATGTGGATACTATCTGATTCACTAGCATTGCATCGGGGACAATTTATACCCGTACTCCCTCCCCATTTGGCTATCTTGGCAGGAGTATGATACAATGAATAAATAGTTTTAAAGTGTTGTGACTGCATGGGGGATGAGCACAGTATAGTGCGACCCAGGTCCAATGATTTTTTAAACCACCCAACGTCTATGCTGAGTTTTTCTGCCCATTTATTGCCTACCTTTCCTAAGTCATCAGTTTTCCCTTTCATCAGACAGGCATAGAAAGACCTAATGGTGCGATCCCCCAAAAGTCTAATTTTTTCCAGTATCTCATTCCTGCCTACTCCCACAGACCCCCCTACTTTATCGTAAAAAAAACTCCTGACCTGTAGATACTTGAAGAAATCTCTATTGTTAATACCATATTTAGTTCTTAAGTTTACGAACTGTACGATCCCCTCTGTATCAAATAAGTCCCCAATCTGGATGATTCCGCTGTTTGCCCATTCAAACATTGCTTCATCTGCAAAGATTGCACGGGGAAACGACCTGTTTCTAAAGAGTCTAGTGTATCTGTTATACTTCCCAATTTTACTGCTTTTCAAGAAGGCAGTCCATATCTTAACAGCAGTTGAGACCGTCTTAAACCTTGTTTTTTTAAAGTAGCCACAGTCAATACAGTTTAGGAAGCAGTTTCCCGTGTCTGACCCTAGGACCGTAGCGTATACTTTCGTAGACAGGTTATTAACTCTTTCATCCAGGCCATTTCCTCCTATAACCCCTGCATGTACTGTAGAGCAGCTGCCATATAGTATAACCTGAAGTCTGGTGCACCCCACCCTCCCCTTTCTCTTGGGAGCGTCATATATTTATATGCCCTACGCGTCTTTCCATGGGCCCAGATGAATCTGTTGCATAATGTCTCTAGTGTATCAAACCAACTATTCTCAATGAATAAAGGAATTGATCTAAAAAAGTAAAGAAAGAAATTTGGGGAGAATCAGCATGTTAATAACGTTAGTGCAGCCCATCAGTGAAAGGTGTAAATTATTCATCCTTATTAGATCTGTCTTTACTCTTGACAACAGAGGAGCCATGTTTATCTCTACCACCCTATCCAGATTTGCTGATATAGCTACCCCCAAGTACATGGCTGAACCAACTACCCTAGCGTCATTACACCCTGAATAATTATTTTCAACGATCTGTGTCTTGGGCTTGTTCAATTTATATCCTGAGATTAGACCGAAGCGTTCCGCCTCTGCCTCGATTTCCCTAATGGCAGTGGAGGGGTTAGGTGTCAAAATAGCAACGTCGTCCGCATACGCGAGGGTTTTTATTGGACAGCCGTTTATATTCATCGGGACGATCAGTGTATTCTGTTCCAGCCTACGCAAATAGGGATCCAGGTATAGCGCAAACAACAGGGGGGATGATGGACAACCCTGTCTGGTCCCTCTACATATCTTGACTGCTGTAGAGTATCCCCTGTTGACCCTAATCTTAGCCATTGGATTGATGTACAAGGTCTGTATGGCCTTAATAAAACCCTCACCAAATCCATTCCACCTCATGGCTGACCATAGGTATCCCCAGGAGACCCTATCAAATGCCTTCTCTGCATCTAAAAAGAGCGCTGTCATGGGGTCTCCTAGGGTACCTGCTGCATCAAACATGGTGATAACCTGCCTAACATGCTGTGTTGTTCCTTTACCTGGGATGAACCCATGCTGGGAAGGACTGACTAAACCCTCTATCACCTCTGCTAATCTTTTAGCTAACATCTTTGAGTAAATCTTGACGTCAGCATTCAGCAGGGTAATTGGGCGGTATGAACCTGGTTCGGTTGTTGATTTACCTTTTTTTAGTATTACGATTATATTCGCTGCACCCCAGGACTCAGGGACGGATTCACCCTTTTGTGCCATTACCATGATGTTAAACATGTCCCCTATGATTGCTGTTTGAAAAATTTTAAAGAATTCCACCGGGATCATGGTGTTGTTCTCTCTAACAAGAAACTTTTTTTTCTTTAAAACTGTTATACACTTTTTTGTTTGTATATTTATTTTATAAATGCATCAAAAAAGGGTACACAAATGCAAAAAAAGACCCACAGGAAAAACCAACAGATTTTCTAACTCAAAAAGACATGAAAAAACTTGGATTCCAAAAGGAAATAAAACATTACCATGAGTGCTTATTATTCACTTCCAAATAGTCTGATGTTGTATTCAACCTGACTGGCATTTGGCATCTCTAGCCAGTGGTTGTCATGTGTCCTGGATTAGGACACAGAGCAGGAACAGTGATGGTGGCTGTGGTGTAGAGTGCAGGCAAAGTAGCAGTAGATATAGAAGCACCAGCACTAGTTTCCCTTTTTATGTACCATGCTTAAATAAGATCTTTCATGGATAGTTTTAAGATGCTTCCACATTGAGCTGGTACCGTGGCTGTACTTTTTGCTGGTGCTACAAGATCATTATTTGCTGCAAATTGTACATTTCACAATCCTTGCCATCACCTTCTTTTCTCCCGAAGGGATTGTAAAGATTTTCCACACCACACTCTGTCCCTTAGCTGGAGGGTTCTGCAGGAGCCTCTTCTTCTTTGGAAGGGTTAGCTGCAGCCATTATACCCAAACTGGAGTTTTGAGAAGCTTATATCCCGAAAAAGCAGCATATGTATGTGAAGCAGTATAGCTCTCTGCACTATTCAATAAGAAATAATAGATTGTGGGTGGAAGTTGTTTGAAAAAAAGGTGTGGTGCATAACTGGCCAATCAAAAGCATTGATTTGGCTGTGTTATTGCACAAATTCACAGTTCCGGCATGTAGATTCATGAGGTTGCAAAAAATATACAGAACATGAATAATCTTAAAAACAATTATATACTGTAATTATTATAGCCTCAACTATGTCTATTTTGACTTTACCTAATTAGTTTATTATATATTTATATATATATATATATATATATATATATATATATATATATATATATATATATATATATATATATATCTATATATATATATATATATATATATATATATATCTCTCGACACCACGATCCACTCTTTACATAGATCACCCGGACACACCACGCTGCTTGTGAAGTAGATTTAATGCAGGAAACAACACGTTTCGGCTTTTGCCTTGCTCACATTTCAAACTTAGCAACACTTTGCGTTCATTTTAAATCCCCGCCTAGCCATAGACAAGGGACTAACACCGACCGTGTAGGCACTGTGTCGGCCATTTGTTAATGGTGTATACATATATTGGATTCATATAGCATCACTTATATTTTCAATGTTCTCGACATAAATGGGTAACATTAGTAATAACACATAATTACTACATAAATGGTGACATTTCCGGTCATCCCTCATATTTTTGCACAACCAAAAAATAACTTCATATTTACCAACAATGTGTCATAGATTTGTTCACCAAAAGTTACTTGGTCTTACACTTATCATATCACCCCCATAATGCTGGGCATTTCGACCAAACTACTGCGCTTTGTTTTAGTTCCACGCCCCAACCTTGTGAGGCTGCAACAGCACTATGCATATTCAGTTGGAGCAATAAAGATGTCTAAAATAGCCACAGATGTAAACAATAAAGTTGTAAACAATGGTTACTGCAAATGTTCTCATTCAACCCCAGTGGGTGAAATTCCTTAATACGGGATAGATTTCTTATCTTAACACAAGAAGTCCTGCCCAAGTGGGCTTATGCCAAACAGTGACGAAGCAATAATCAAGTCCATCATAATTCAGAAGGATGTCCACGGGTCCCAGACATATCAATTATATCAAAAAAATTAAAAACAATAGAAGGTTAAAATTGAATCAAGTACCGCAAATTTACATCATATATACATTCATATTTCATTCAATCAGGTGTACTGCAAGTTCCTCACTGGAATTCAGACCATTGGAGTCATACAATCAAAGTCTATGATGTACCTTGATTCCAACTTTCTCAATGTCAGCTCCCTGTTGCCTCCTTTGATTCCTAGATCCACCATATCAACTACCACCATTCTTAACAGATTCACATCTTGTGAGTGATGATCAAAGAAATGTTGTGCTACGGGATACTGCCTCGTGTTGTTCTTAATCGCACGAATGTGTTCCATTACCCTCTTCTTTGCACGGTGTATAGTGCTACCCACGTACCACTTGTCACATGGGCACATTAGCACATACACACAGTACATGGTATTGCATGTCACAGCTTTCCTGATGGTAAACTCCCTTTTCGAATTGGGGATCATAAGTACGGAACAATCACTACTCTTGCTACATGCCTTGCAGTTTCTACAGCATTGTAATATGTGACGTCATCAGCAGTGCATTGCTGTCGCGCAAGTTATAGTTAGCTGAACTAACTATAACGGGGGAATTTCAAAGGTTTTGTATGAGTGAAATGTCCAGCTAACTATAACATGTGTGAAACCTATGGTTTTTTCAGTGAATTTGCAAGGTTTTTTAAATGCTAATTCCTAACTATAACGTGTGTGAAACCTATGGTTTTTTCAGTGAATTTGCAAGGTTTTTTAAACGCTAATTTCTAACTATATCTGGTCTGAAACATATGGTTTTTTCAGTGAATTTCCAAAGTTTTAACATGCTCATTACTGTATCAATTTTTATATTTTTTATATATTTATTTTTCACAAACTGCCTTTGTATATTATAATAGATTGACTGTATCCAGTAATATGCAATGGCACAGCTAATTTTTATGATTTGGTTAAAGTTGAACAGTATAGTCTACATCTTCAATCAACAATAAACACTCAAGTTTGTTATTTACCTTTTTTTTGTGATTTTTTTCAATGTGCGCACAACCGCAATTTTTTTTTTAAATGTTTTTTTTTGCCCTTTGGAGTGCTTCAGGAAACCCCTGAGAAAGCCTAGGGGGTCAGGGAGTCTCTACCCTGCCTCCTTTTCACGTTCTCCACTATTGTTTTTGAGTGACTTCTGCCTCATGGGTGCACGCCACATGCGCGCACCTCGCAATTTGTTTTTTAAAAACAAATGGGTTTTTTGCCTTTTGGGGACCTTCAGGGACCCCCTGAGAAAGCCTAGGGGGTCAGGGAGTGTCTACCCTGCCTCCTTTTCATGTTCTCCACTATTGTTTTTGAATGACTTCTGCCTCACGGGTGCGCACCACGTGCGAAAGCCTAGGGGGTCAGGGAGTCTCTTCCCTGCCTTCTTTTCACGTTTTGAAACTTTTTCGAAAATTGGGCAAAACGCCATTTTGAAGCGACAGTTGTGCACCGTGCATGCATGCGTGCGCACACGTTGCGCGCACGTAAAGTCATGTGACTTGAAAACAACACTTTTGTTTGGTTCATGGCAGTTCTGTTCTAGAATCTTCAAACACCCCACCCACTTCCCTCACTATCTCTTTTACTTTGTTGGGAGAAGGACCTGAACAGACATCGTGCTGCAATCCAATTCCAACATGGCAGAGCAGCAGTCTTCTTCGGACAGTGATGTGGAAACCTTTCTTGTGGAGCCTCCAAAGGACAAGACAAAACACTCTTTCATTTGTCAATTTTCTACATTCCCAGAGGGGCAAAAAAAAGTTGCCTGTGTCATCTTTGGCAGTGTTTATCTAGAGGAGACCCCAAAAAGAAGTACTCCTTTAGCATCCATACAATGGTAAGGCATGTGAAGAACGTGCATCCAATCAATTACGCACGTGCAGAAACTAGAGCCCTGGCCAGGCAGCTTCCACCTGCTGTGCCGAGCACCTCTTCGGCAGTACAATCGGCAACTACAAGACAGCTGGACCTCCATCCAAATTTTGCCAAAGTTCATATTTCTTCTAATGAGTGCAATGTAATTATATGTTTCGGTGAGCAAAGTGTGGACTTGATCGACATTAGGATCTCACAGCACGTATGCAGCCGCACATATTTTCTTCATTTTTTATTTTTGTTCCAGTCGAACAATTTTTTGTTACCTGTTTACTGTTTTTGTTTGAAGAAAAATCCCCAAAAATATAAAATTGTTAAAAAACTTTAAAAAAAAGACAAAAAAAACAGTTATTTTCAGAACTAACCTCACTTCTCAAGGAAGAGCTATATATTTTATATACTGTGTCATACTTTTTTTGAATGAAAGTGTAGTGTATAAATGAATGACTGAAATGACTGAGTGAAAAGGAGGAAAGGACTGATGGAATGAGTGAGGGAAGGGTAGTATGGTGAGTGAGAAAAGGGGAGTCAAAGAGTGACTGAAACAAGGGGACTAAGGGTAGGGGAGTGAGGTAAGTGGAGAGAGAAAGTAAGGGAAGGGCAGTAAGGAAAGAAAAGTGAGAGACGAGGAGTGAGAAAAGGGGAGCATGGAACAGAGACAGAGAAGGGGAGTAAGAGATGGAAAGGGAGAAGTAGAGCAGACTGAAGGGAGTGAAGGTAAGAGAAGTGGAGTCACGGTGAGGGAAGGGGTATGAGGGTGAGGGAAGGTGGGTAATGGAAAGTGAGAGATGGGGAGTGAGGGAGAGAGAAGTGGAGTGAGGGGATGGAGGAACTTAGAAAAGGGGAGTGAGAGAAGGGGAGTAAAGAATGGAGTGACAGAAGGAGAGCGAGGGGGAGTGAGGAAAAGGGAACGGGAAAGTGAAAGGGTGAAAATACAGACAGGAGGAAGTGGAGTGGGGAAGGGTAGTGACGGTGAGTGAAGGACAGTGACACTTAGGGAAGGTGTATGAGGGTGAGGGAAGGGGAATGCGAGAGAAGGAAGGAGATTAAGAGAGAGCAAAAGGGACTGAGGGATAAAGTAGGAGTGAAGGAAAAGAAAGAGAGAGACAGGAAGGGCGAGGGAGAGAGAGAGAGAGAGAGAGAGAGAGAGAGAGTGAGAGAGAAAGAGAGGGAGAGAGAGTGACTGAGAGGGAGTAAGGCGGTTACACTGAGTGAGACAGAGGGGGAGAGGCAGAGAGAAATGGAGTGAATGAGAGTGGGGGAGTAAAGGAACTTCATCATCTGACTCAGATGTGAAGTTTGTTGAAGAGCAGCCACGTGGTAAGAAGATAAAGGAGATAGAATGAAGTGCAGAGGGAGAAAGGTAGTGATCGTGAGTGAACAACAGTGACAGTTAGGGAAGTAGTATGAGGAAGAGGAAAGATGAGTGAGGGAGAAAAAAGAAAATTAAGACACATGGAAAGTGAGTGAGCAATAGAAGAGGAGTGATAGAAATATAGAGGATAGGAGTTTAAGGATGAGGGAGAGAGAAGGACAGAGTGAGAGAGAGGGAGATGGAGAGCAAAGAACTGAGAAGGAGTGAGCCAGTGAGACTGAGTGACACAGAGGGATACAAGAAGGGAAAAATGGATGAAAAAAAGTGAGGTAAGGAATAAGTGAAGGGGAGTAAGTGAGATGGAGTGAGGGAGTGAGGAAAGGGGAGTGAGGTAAGGTGACTGAGGGAAAAGTACTGAGGGTGAGTGAAAGGCAGTAACAGTGAGAAAAGGGGTATGAGGGTGACGAAAGGGAATGAGAGAGAAGGAAGGAGATTAAGAGAGAGGAAAGAGGACTGAGGGATAAAGTAGAAGTGAAGGAAACAGAAAGTGAAAAACAGGAAGAGGGAGAGATAGAGTGAGAGAGAAAGAGAGGGAGAGTGACTGACTGAGATGGAATAAAGCGGTTACACGGAGTGAGACAGAGGGAGAGAGAAATGTAGTAAAGGAGAGTGGGGGAGTAAAGGAACTTCATCATCTGACTCAGATGTGGAGTTTGTTGAAGAGCAGCCACGTGGTAAGAAGACCAAGGAGTCCTTTATCTGGAAGTTTTCCACCTTTCCAGAGGGGCACAAGAAAGTAAATGCACCAAAGTTCACCTGCAAAATCTGTGGTAGTGTGCTATCTAGAGGAGACCGAAAGAAACACTAGTCTTTTAGTATACACACATTGATTAGGCACGTAAAAAATGTAAAAATATACATTCTAACAACTATGTAAGGGCATCTACCCAAACCCTTGCAGCGAACCCTCCAGTTGCTGTTCCCAGCACTTCATCTGCAGGAGCATCTCCTCCATCGACTGCTCTGAATATCCGGCCACTTTTCGAAAATGTCCAGCTCCGATGCAACTTCTGCAATGAGATTCTTTGTTATCTGTTAACTGAAAAGGAGTAAAGCAGTTAGAGTGAGTGAAGCAGAGGTAGACATGGAGAGAAACAAGGATGAAAAAAAAGTGAGTGAGGGAGTAAACGAAGGGGAGTAAGTGTAGATGGAGTGAGGGTGTGATGAAAGAGGAGTAAAGGAAGGAGAGTGAGGGAAGGGGAGTGAGAGAAGCAGAGTGAGGGGGAGTGAGGAAAAAGGAGCGGTAAAGTGAAGTGGTGAAAAATACAGATGGGATGAAGTGCAGAGGGAGAAAGGGAGTGACGGTGAGTGAAGAGCAGCGACAGTTAGGGAAGTAGTATGAGGAAGAGGGAAGATGAGTGAGGGAGAAGGAAGAAAATTAAGAGACAGGGAAACTAAGTGAGGAATAGAAAAGGATTCATAGAAAGAGAGAGAAAAAGAGTTTAAGACTAAGGGAGAGAGAGGGACAGAGTGAGAGAGAGGGAGAGGAAAAGTAAGGAACTGAGAAGGAGTAACCCAGTGAGACTGAGTGACACAGAGGGAAACAGCGAGAGAAACATGGATGAAAAAAAAAGTGAGGGAACGAATAAGCAAAGGAGAATAAGTGAAATGCAGTGAGGCAGTGAGGAAAGTGGAGTGAGGGAAGGAGACTGAGGGAAAAGTACTGAGGGTGAGTGAAAGGCAGTAAAAGTAAGAAAAGGGGTATGAGGGTGTCGAAAGGGAATGAGAGAGAAGGAAGGAGATTAAGAGAGAGGAAAGAGGACTGAGGGATAAAGTAGGAGTGAAGGAAACAGAAACAGAAAGACAGGAAGGGTGAGGGAGAGGAAGAGAGAGAGAGAGTGAGAGAGAAAGAGAGGGAGAGCAAGTGACTGAAAGGGAGTAAGGCAGTTAAACTGAGTGAGATAGAGGGAGAGAGAAACGGAGACAAGGGGAGGGTGGGACTAAAGGAATGGGAGTTAGCAAAAGTGAATGAGGAAAGAGGAGTAATGGAAAGGGAGTGACGGATGGAGTGATGGAAAGAGAGTGAGGGGGAGTGAGAGAAGTGGAGTGAGTGAAAGAGAGTGAGGGATGATATGAAGGAAAAAGAGTAAGGGGAGAGTGAGAAGAGACTGAGCGATACAGCAAGGGTAGTAATGGAGGAAGATAGGAAAGAGAAGTGAGAGACAGAGAGGGAAAAGACAAAGTTGGACAAGGTGAGTGAGGATGAAGGAAGACTACTGATAATGACAGAAGGAGTGTAAAGGTGAATAACAAGGAGTAAGGAGAATGAGGAAAGGGGAGTAAGATGAAAAAAAGGAAGGTGAGTAAAAGAGAGAGTGAAGAAAGGGAATGAGAGATATTGGCACATTCGATTGTAGTGTCAGACAGGTGTCCAACACGCATTCTTCGCCGCATAGCAGGCACCTTCATACAGGCATAACACAACGTTGCCACATCGGTCTAAATGAAAGAAACCAAGTCATGTTCAGGTCTCTAAGCCGGGCTATTCCAAGGACTTTAGTTATGCGGTCCCTGTAGCGTATGGCTAGGATCGTTTCTTCCATTGTCGCTGGTGTCTTGTCTGTGACGTGGTTTGCCATAGCGAAGTAACAGGATCAAAAATAGGATGCCTGCCACTAGTCCCAAAAGGAGAGGAAGTCTGCCAAAGATGGAATGGACAAAATCAGGAAAAATACCCAGGATGGCTTTGAATGGGGTTAAAGCTCCCGAAAACACTGTCTTAAATACACTCGAGATTCCACTTGTATCAGAAATATTTAAGATTTCGCTCAGTATTTCTGCGAAATGTATGGGGGAATTTGGTTGATAACAGTGAATGAATCTCTGCAGTTGTCCTTCATTCTGCTTAAAGTATCAATTCAAATAGAAGACATTTTCAAACTGGGCCATAACCTTGCCTCCCTGTCTCGAGCATCGTTTGGGAACAATACTCGTTCACAGCACATGACCTTCGTAGTCACGGTTATGAGATAAGGTTTTCCGGGCAGCAGACTGCAACATCTGCGATCTACAATTAGAATGTAACTCCAGTTCGAGAGTCTCCTAAAGAATGGTTCTATTTGTGTTGCAGGTGTGCCTAGCTGGTGACATGAAAGGTTATTTGTAGTCCCTTCACAGGCTCCATGCAAACTAATACCCTGACACAGAAGTGTACCGCTTATTGACCACTAAGAAGCACATTCTGGCCTTTATTACAAACACATGTGTGTGTATAAGGCAAGTTCCATGTTGACTTAATGTACCCTTTACCCAACCTTTCATACTGGCCTGCCTGTATATATTTTTGGCAGTATTGAAACTGGAAAGTTGTTATCGGGATATTAATTATCCCATGTATTATCCATTCAATGACAGGTCGTTCTGACATTGTCAATGGTAATCTCTCAAGTTTTTCAATGCTCAGAATTGTATAGTCAGCACCCTTCTGTGCCAAACTGATTTGTTTATCAGTAAGGTTAAAGATATTAAATAGTGACGTTGTGTTGATTAAACGCCAAGGCACATAGCCTGAACGCAGATTTTGTAACGTCCAGCCAAGTTGTACAATAGAACTCAATTGAGACTGACCGTGTTGTAACATCAGTAAGTCTTGCGATATTATATCGATTGCTGAAGACACAATACTGTCCAGTGAATATATTCTGGAGGACAGAGTCATTAACCCATTGTCCACAACAGAAAGTGATTTTTCCAAATGAATACGGTCAATTTCCCGTCGTTTTTCTGCTGTCTCAATTTGAGTTTCTTTCCAAGCTTCATTGTAAGCTGCATATATAGAGGCCGCTATGAAACGTTTTTGACGCTGTTTGCGTGGTCCCATAATGAAATCACGCAAGTCAGCACCCTCTTGAAGTAAAGTTAGGTGTTGCTTAATTTCTGCCAGTGTGGATGTTTGTAGCCATTGAAGGCAGAGCTTGCCCACACTGTAAGTAGTTACTATCCCTGGATGTATGTATGTATGTATGTATAAAATATTTTATTACGCGCTCTGCTACTACAGAGTATCCTGGCGCGATATGTGAACTTAAACAGAGCCAAACCAGAGGGAGAAGAAAAGCAACTAGATACTGAGATTAAAAAGGTGGGTTTTTAACCCCTTCTTAAATTCTGTCAGTGTGGCTGAAGCTCGCAGAGAGAGCGGCAGGGCGTTCCAAGATCGAGCTGCTTGGACAGAAATAGACTGACCACCCAATCTCACATATCTGATTTTAGGCGTGAACATCAGAAGGAGATTAGCTGATCGGAGTGCACAGCGAGGGGTATAGAAAGTGAACCTCTTGTGCAAATATTGTGGTCCTTGTTTGTGCAAGGCGCGAAAGGCCAGGACCAGTGATTTGAACACAATACGATGGGCCACTGGAAGCCAATGGAGCTTTCGGAGATGAACAGATGCGCTAGTTCTTCTCGGGAGATGGAATAGAAGTCGAACCGCCGCATTCTGAATGATCTGCATTCGGTTGATGAGATATTTAGGGAGACCGCTAAAGAGGGCATTGGCATAATCCAGCCTTGATAAAATCAGAGCACGCAGAACCGTCTCTTTTGCTTCCCTATGGAGCAGTGGAAGGAACCTTTTTAGTGACTTGAGGGTCGAAAAACAGGTAGCCGTAAGTTTTTTTAGATGTACTTCAAACTTAAGATCCTGTCCAAACCAGACCCCCAAGTTTTTGGCCGGGCCTCCAAGAGAGCTGGGACAAGCAAAATCAGGCGGCCAAATCAAATCCTTAAAATTGGCCGGAAAATTGCCATAAAACAGCAGCTCTGTCTTGTCCTCGTTGCATTTAAGTTGGGCTGAAAGGAGCCACCGAAAGACATTGGATAGACAGGAGCAGACGACACTGGCATCTAAGCAATTCTTAGGCCAGGTAAACAACAGCTGTGTGTCGTCGGCATACGCCATTATTTTGGCTCCCCACTGCTCAGACAGATGGATCAGCGGGGTCATATAAACGTTAAACAACAAGGGGCTTAACGTCGACCCCTGGGGGACCCCCGTGCTGAGCTTCTTGGGAGACGAGGCGTAAGGAGGCATCCATACTTGCTGCGTCCGCTCCGACAGAAACGAGGACAGCCAGGCCAGAACCGCGCCTGACAGTCCCACCTCTGCCAGCCGATTCAGCAGCAAAGCATGGGGTACCGTATCGAAGGCGGCAGATAAGTCCAGCAAAACCAGGACCGCTCTGCCGCCTCCGTCCAGACACTCCCTGATGGCCTCTGAAACTTCCACCAGGGCCGTCTCGGTACTGAAAGCCGCCCTGAAACCCGATTGAGCCGGGTGCAGGGCCTGAGAGGACTCAATAAAATTATTCAGCTGCCTAAAGACAACCTTTTCACAGACCTTCGCCAGTGCCGGGAGCAGCGATATCGGACGATAGCTGGACGTGGCTAGAGGGTCCAAGCCAGGCTTCTTAAGGAGGGGAAGCAATTTCGCCTGTTTCCAACAAGGGGGCACAGAGGCAGAGGCCAGAGACAGATTAACAACCTGAGTGGCCTCCTGGTATACCAAACTCGCAGCTCCCCCCAGAACCCTGGCGGGGCACGGGTCAGAGGGAGAACCCGACTTTAGTGACTCCAGGATAGCCAGCACGTCCGCTTGCAAAGCTAGCTCAAGGTAGATTGCTTCCCACCAGAGCTGGCGAAGGGTGACAAGGGCTGAAGAAGACCACAGGAATTTTGGAGCTCCTCTTGGATTTTGATGATTTTATTGTCAAAGAAACAGGACAGTTCCTCGCACCAGAGATCAGAGGCCGGAAGAACTGGTAAGGCAGCACTGGGAGAGAGGAAACTCTGAACAATGGCAAAGACTTCTTTGCCATTGTTGTCCGCCTTCTCTATCCTTTCTGAGAAGTACCTACTTTTGGCAGCCTTAATTTCGGCGTAGTAAACCTTCTGCGCCCTCCGCAGATCGCTCTTCAGATCAGGACGGAACTCACGGCGCCAAGCTCGCTCCAGTTTTTTACAGCCGGATTTGAGTTCCCTGAGAGCGTGGGAGAACCAGGGTTTAGAGGGCGATGACCTGACCCGTTTACTGCCACCTTTATTGGTGGGCACAACGGCGCTTTGTTTAACCCAAGCATTGAATAAATCCACTGCAGACTCTAGGTTAGACGGCAACGTTGGCCGGTTGGCCAAAAGCGAATCTGAAAAAGTGGTTACATTTATTCTCTGGGCGTGAGCTTGAGGGGCAGGCAAATCCCTCGGCCCTTTAGAACCTAAGGGCCATGTGAACAAAATTAAGGCATGGTCCGACCAGGTAACCCTCATAGGGGGTGACATAGTGATCTCGAAGTTAGAGCAAACCAAATCTAACCAGTGACCAGCCTTATGAGTGGGGAAGTTCACCCATTGTGTCAGGTTCGCCAGCGCGAGGACATCAGCCAAACCCATTGATTCAGGCAGATCCTCCGTGTCCATATGGATGTTAAAATCACCCAACAGGAGATAGTGAGAAAAATTAAGGGCACGGGGAACAATAACCTCCTCAATATTGCCCACAAAGCTACCGGCATAGCCGGGGGGGCGGTAGAGTAGGGTGCCTCCCAAAGTGAAGTGAGGGGAGAGGACCACAGCAAAGTGTAGCATTTCTGAATCGCCAAGTAAATCTGGCGGTTCACTCACCACTGCCCAGTGGTCACGATAGATTGCAGCCACACCCCCACCCCTGCCAGTTGGTCGATCCATCCTCGCGATCCTAAATCCGCGTGGAATAGCAAGTTCGATCACCGGCATACAAGACTCGGTGAGCCAAGTTTCGGTAATAAAAAGGAGATCAAGCTCCTGCTCATCAAGCAGCTCAAAGATGTCGGCCGCATGACTGACCATAGATCTTGAGTTAATCAGGCCAGCTTTAATAAAATCTAAATTAGTCCTGGGTATTATAGCAGGGGAAAGTTGGTGTGTAAAACAAAACCCGCATGCCGGACAGCGATGCAGCATAGTCTCTTGCACCTCCCAGTGTTTGGCGGCATCGCAGCTGAAAGTATTGAGGGCAACCAGCTCCTCAGATGTATACTTCAGAGAGCCAGCGCGTAAACAGCAGGGTATGTAAGGAGGTGGCAGGGCCCTGGGCCCGTCCGGGACACGGACGGGCACAGACGGGCCCTCCTTTGGCGCTCCTTCGGCGCGCAAACAGCGCGCCCGCAGCGCGCGACCGCTGCGCGCTCGACGCATTGACGCGTTAAATAGGGGCGGGCGATTCAGGAAACTAGAGCGCCAACCCCGGTGCAATGCGGTCCCGCCTCACTTCCGGGAACGGCTGGGGCCGAGCGCTGAGGGCGGCAGTGACCGGAAATGTGCAAGTACGCAAATTTAAAAGTGCTAAGTGCAGGGGAGCGCTACATTAAAGGTAGGCAAAATTGATGAAGGTTCGCGCTAAGCGCTAAGGCGGCAGTTGCAGATAAAAACAAATTAAAACTAGCGCGAGTAAAGGGTCATTAAAGTTGCCAATGCGGGTTAAAAGCTCAATAGTAGTCACATAGACCGTCCCTCGCCTACCTGCTCCGATTAAATAGGGGCGGGCGATTCAGGAAACTAGAGCGCCAACCCCGGTGCAATGCGGTCCCGCCTCACTTCCGGGAATCGCTGGGGCCGAGCGCTGAGGGCGGCAGTGACCGGAAATGTGCAAGTACGCAAATTTAAAAGTGCTAAGTGCAGGGCAGCGCTACATTAAAGGTAGGCAAAATTGATGAAGGTTCGCGCTAAGCGCTAAGGCGGCAGTTGCAGATAAAAACAGATTAAAACTAGCGCGAGTAAAGGGTCATTAAAGTTGCCAATGCGGGTTAAAAGCTCAATAGTAGTCACATAGACCGTCCCTCGCCTACCTGCTCCGATTAAATAGGGGCGGGCGATTCAGGAAACTAGAGCGCCAACCCCGGTGCAATGCGGTCCCGCCTCACTTCCGGGAACCGCTGGGGCCGAGCGCTGAGGGCGGCAGTGACCGGAAATGTGCAAGTACGCAAATTTAAAAGTGCTAAGTGCAGGGCAGCGCTACATTAAAGGTAGGCAAAATTGATGAAGGTTCGCGCTAAGCGCTAAGGCGGCAGTTGCAGATAAAAACAGATTAAAACTAGCACGAGTAAAGGGTCATTAAAGTTGCCAATGCGGGTTAAAAGCTCAATAGTAGTCACATAGATGTTGTCTTTGGGAATATCTAGGGTCTGGCCTGGTCAATTTGAACCCCTGTATTTTGTTCAGGAATCTGTCTTGACAGTTATTTTTGTCTGTGGGCCAGATCAACCATTGTTTCCAATCAGGATGTGTTCTGTTTTGGTTTAAAATATGGTTCACGTCTATCTCAATATCTATAGAGCTATTACTGTTCGTTGTTGGCTTTGGAATAGACGGTTTGTTTAAGTCTTTGATTTTGGTTAAGCCAAGACAGGTAGTTTGTTGAATAGTGTCATTCAAAAATATAATTTGCTCTGGGATCATGCAGGCTCTGAACAATGATTCTATACCTTGTACTTGCCAATCTTTTGTACCCCAAACAGTTTTTGCTTCAATGTTATTGTTCCAGAAATCAAAACCAAATGTATTCATTTGCTCAAAAAATGAATCTTAATATATCAATTTCATGTTTGTAAGCATGGTCTTCATACCTGTCTTATTCGACAATTTGAAATAAAATGTTTCTGCATTACTTGTGTTAAAACCTGAAAAATATGAATATTTATCATAAAATGTTTTAGAACTACCCTTTGGAGGAGTAGCACAATGTTCCCATTGGTTATAATTTAAAACATTTCTAGGTTGTGCAGATTTATGGAGATAATGGTTACCATAGTGGTTGTAGCAGAACATTTGATCATAATTAGACGAACCCTGCAAATAATCATGGTCTGTAAATTTAGCAGACATTACTAGGTCAGACATCATATCATTAATACTTTCAAAGTCCCAATCATCAGCAAATGTGCTTGGTTTTACAAAGTCACTTAACGAGATCTTAAATTGATGTGGATACTTCAGGATTTCAACCGGGCCATAGATTTCATAATCAGTATTGTCCCATGCTACACCGCCTGGTATAGGATTGGCTGTGAAGTTCACTGAAGAAAGTTCTCTTTTCTCGACATGTGAAGATGTGTGTGGTTTAAGGACCAAGTTGATTTTCTGGCGTGCTGTGTCCATTTTAGCATATTTTCCCTCAATGGAATGTCCCAAGCATAGTACCATGATGAGCCAAAGTATGAGGACAAATGCACCTAATGTCACCCAAATTTCAATCCATGGAGAAGTCAGATAGGTTCCCTTTAGTTGATGAAAAAGTTCCTTTGCTTTGTCTTTAAAAGTTTTTGTTGATGGCTGTACTTCTGGTTCACTTGGATCTTCAGAAAAATCATCGAAGTTGATGAAGTAGCCGGATGCCATTCTGTCAATTGTTCCAATTGCTTCTAGATTATTTTTTGCTTTTGGATTTTACTTTGTTTCATTAGAAAAGTCTGTAGTTACATCATCGTAGGTCGGTGTTTCTTGATGAAAAGCTTTGATTTGGGGTTTAAGAGGTTTAAGCTCCATTGCTTTATTGCATAGTCCTTGTTGTTTCACTGTAGATTTTTCAAATGTGATCAGTCTTTCAGTTTGAACCTCTGTGGATGTAGCAAGCTTTGGTGTTCTGCTACTTCTTGGGAGTCCACTTGGCCTACTATTTGTTATCGGCCACATGATTGTGGTTTAACCAGGTCGATGGATATGACTCGGTTCTCCTTTTTACCAGCAAGGGGCGGTAGTACTACTGATCTTGTCCCGTTGATAGACAAGACAGGAACTGCTTTTCTGTAAGAAGGCCCAAATTCCTTCTTTACCGCGATCTTCTCTCTGACCAGATCCCCGACTTTTGAAATCCAGACAGGCCTTGCTGGGACAGGTGGTTTTTCTTCAGTGGTTGTTGGCTGCTGTTTCAACTTTATGTTGCTCAGGTCTTTTCTTGTTTCATTTAAGTCCTGTAAAATAGCCAAACGATCTTTGATATCAAAGCATTTATCTTTAACCACTGAAGTCTGACTATCAAGGTCCTGGATCAACATTCTAGTCCCGAACAATAGTTCGTACGGACTGAGTCCTTTCAGAGAATTTCTTGGCAGGTTATTAAGACTACGTTGGACACTTATTAAATGTTTGACCCACCCAGCTCCTGAACCTAATACCTTTGCTGTTATAGATTGCTTTATGCCTTGGTTTTTTCTTTACACCATCCCGTTTCCCTCAGGAAGGAAGTGAGAAGAGTCCCGCAATGCAATGTTCATTCTGGCCAGGCACCCCCCATAAGCTGTTTTAGAGCTAAAGGAAAGATTTTGGTCAGAACATAACATGCTTCTAGCGTATATGCCATTATAGACTCGTAAATCTTTGTATAACAGTTCCGACGTCAGCCGAAAGTTGGGGTCTACATTATAAGTGAAAATAGTCTCTACATGTTAATATGACGCATTATTCATACTGGGTGTGTTTATGTTGGTAGCCTATTCCTTATTGAGCGCAAAGCCGTGGGAATATACCGTTTCGTTCACCACTGCGATCTCTGTTGCAGTTTGGACAGTTCCTCGCGAATAGGTGTTGGTCCAGACTCATTCCTGGCCACCAGTATGTTGTTTGTAATTCTGCTAGAGAATTTTTAATTGTGCGATGTCTTAGACCCTCGCCAATATGTGCGTCTACTATTAACAAGACTCTCTTGTCCGTGTTTGGAATTACTCTATCCCCCACTCCAGGGATTCGAGCAAAAGGGACTGAGTTTGCATCGATTATGTATGTATAACTGAGTGGGTAATTGATCGGTAGCGCTGAGCAGTCGCCTTTTGATGACGTTTTTACTGCCAGCACAGTTTCACCGTCAATGTATTTTACTGCACGCTTCTTTGTAGCTACCGAAGCCGATTTAGTTGCTACCGCTGTGGCTGTCTCAGCCAATGAACTCCCTGCAACGTGAACGCCATCACGCCGATGACTCAGTGAATGTATCACGTGAGTTTTTGGTAGTTCTTTCTGTAAAAGAACAACTTGTTCCCAAAGCACTTTTTGCTTTATTGTTGCACCTGTGTCATCTTTGTAACCGTTTTGAATCCATTTCTGTAAATCGTTATTGTATGATTTGACGCAGTAATACGAATCGCACACTATAAGTGTCGGGAATTCACGATCGGCATTATCTAGCGCCATTTTTAACGCTATTATTTCAGTTTGTTGTTCTGAATTATTTTCCACTGAGTGTGTTTTTGTAAATAGAGGTCTCAATTTACCTCCGCGCCACACGTCTTTTACAATTTCGCATGTGGCGTTGTAAGCCAGCTCTCCCCAAACTGTGGGTTGAGCATGACCGTCTGTATATATTACACAGGCGTACTGTCGTAAAGGCAGAATGTCGATTGGCAGAGGGTATTCTCTCTCATATTCTAGATATTTTAATTCTTTCATTTCCGGGTCAAAATAGTATTTTACTTTGTCTGTAGCAACAGAATTTACCCATTGTATCCATTCTGGATTCAGTGCCGTTGTCGGTAAATTACATGGTGTTGTTAATGCCTCAAAAGCTGATTCTGCTGTTCTGACTGTAACCTGTCTACCGTCGGCTTGGTATTTTTTTTTTGCCACAGCTGTTTGAACCGCATGAACAATGTTTTCCTTAATGCTGAACCTTTTTTCAGCTTCTGTGTACAAATGTGATTTGTATGCAATTGGTACCTTCTCTCCCTCATTAGAGGTTAGATACGTGAATCCGCATCTTCCTGGGATGACTCGAATCACAAGGTTGCGTGTGTTATCACGTGTTTGTAATTTTGTTTTAACTAACATATCTGTTTGTAAAGATCTCGAAATTTCTGTGTGTTTTTGAGTCCAATTGATTCTTTTAAAATCTGGTTTTATAAGATCATAGAGAGGTTTAACTCTCTCTGCATAATTTATAATGTAAGTTCTTCCGAAATTTAGGAAACCTAGAATTGATTGTAAGTTTTTTAGTGTTCTAGGTGCTTGGATTACAGCACATTTCTCTAGGAAATTGTCAGCCATGCTTTTGCCTTCACTTGATAGTTCATATCCTAAAAACAGGACAGTTAGATGGGCAATTCTTGACTTTTTAAAGTTGAATTTGTAACCCTCTGCTGCGAACCCAAGTATTATGGTGTTCACTCTCTTCAAGTGAGTATCGAAGTCATCATCTGTTAGATAGATGTCATCGACATAAGATAATGCCTCATCATCATATATTTGTAGTAACTCTGTTACTCTTGCTGAGAATAATCCTGGGCTGTTCTTGAACCCCTGGTGCAAACGACAGAAATTTTTTTGCGCGCCATTTATTGAGAACGCGGTCAAATATCTGCTCTCTGGTGCTATATTTTGACAGAAGAATCCATTAGAGATGTCTAATGTTGTTTTGTATTTTTTGCGCACTATGTTATTCATTAGTGCAGCACTATGCAAGTTTTGTACTGCAAAGGTTTTGCAACATGAGTTAAGGTGTCTGTAGTCCAAAACAAGACGATATGAATTGTCTGGTTTGGAGACAGGAAACAAAGGATTATTCATTTGTGAGGTGCAAGTTTCAATCACCCCCTGGTATTCAAGTTGATCTAGGATCTCTTTTACCCGTTTTTTAGCTTCTTGCTTAATTGGGTACTGCCTCTGTGCAGTAGGTTGTGATTTTAACTGGATTTTGTGAGGAGGAGAGTCCTCATCCCATCCCACATGGTTTTTATATAATGCAGGAGCTTGGGCTACTGCCCACTTTCTTGCAAGTGTATATTTTTTTATGAATTGGAATATGATTTGAGAAGGCAGGCATAATTATTTCTTCGCCATGAGGGCACTCCCTGACAAACTCTGGTGGCCAGTCTCTTTCAGCTAGAAGGATGTCATAGCCCTTGGAGAGATTATCCCAAAAGAGACCCCTTATTTTCCTAGTCTTATCCCCCTTTATACGCAATGTTATTTCATATATTTTATGAGGTTTGCTAACTCTGGTATCTGCAGTTTCCACCTGAATGTATTCATTCGTGTCCACTGTCTCCAGATGATTCATAAGGATCTTGCGAGCTATGCTCACTTCTGCTGCGCTGTCTAGCATTGTCTGAGCCCATTCTCCGTTTTTCAGCTGTGTCCTCAGTATTCTCGGCATGGTTGATTATTTTAATACTGGCTACCTTCTTTTTTGGAAACTGTAATTTTTTATTTTGATGAGCAGGTTCCTTGTCTTTGGACTTGACGTGCTCTTCCCTGTGTTCTGATCGTCCTCTTCTTTCCGATTTCTGCGAGGAAGTCTGAAAAGATTGAGAGGGACGTGTATCAATATCTTGATATCTATCAGGTTTTTTTATATTATCCCTATTTCTAAGGTTGTATTTTTTCACAGAGGGCTCCCTTTGGGGAGACTTGCGTCCTTGGTCCGGAGATCTTTCTCTCCGCCGAGGAGACCTTCCTCTGGACTGGAATCTTTTTTCTTTGGGAGTGGATTGTTTTTTCCATCCCAGCTCTTCTTTTGATTGTTTGGATTATTTTTAATAAACACCTTTTCAGGACTCTTCCTAGTTCTTCATAGGATTTTTCTATGATTCTGGCAATTTCAAATGGTTGATCTGCTATATTTGTCTCTTTCAACCTCTGGCGGATCGCCACATTTGCTGCTTCTCCCTTTATATTGGCTAATAATATTTCCGAGACCTGCTTGAAGTCTTTTAGTAGTTTCATACCAAGAGTTAAAGCAGGTTCTGGACCGTATTCATCTTGAATTTGTTTTAGCACATCTGGTATTACTGACATGGATGGGACACCATGTGTTTTTGTGTAAATGGAAGCAAAGACTGTACCCCAAGTGTCACAGTCCTCCACATGTGGTGCAATTCCCATTGGAAGACAGATAGTCAGAATTCTGTGTTTCTCAACAGAGGTGGTATCAGGGAACACTGCCTCTATTTGAGTGATTTTTTGTGCTAACCAGAATGGAATTTGTTCCCGTTTTGCGGGTACTTTACCTAGACAGGACTGTATGTTCTGTGGTGTCATTTTATTTGTGTTTCCCTGATGAGGGATCAGCTGTGGAATTTTAATCGATGGTTGGACTGTTGAAGTCCGCATTACATATTGGACTAATTGTCTATGTATTTTAATTAATTGTTTTAGCTGTGCTAAAAGATCTGGTGCAGGCATTTCTTCAATGTCTGGATGTGGTGTGTATCCGGCTAGGACCGGCCACGTTGCTCCTGGTCTACCTAGTGGACCGAGCCTGGTGATGTGATTATTATGTTTTAGGGCGCCATTAAACCAGAGCAGGTGCTCTTGGTATTTGAGTGGTATTTCCACCTCCTCGAAAGGAGTGTACTCATTAGGAGGTTCCTCTATTTTATAATAGTGGAAGTCCTTTGTTACAGCGTTTGCTGCTGGAAAGTTTATCCATGAATAGAATACCTCTGTCTGCCGATATTCGTTTGCCTCAATTACGAATATGACTGTACCACCTCTCGGTGTCAGCCCATTTTCTATAAGTTTTAAAGTTATAGATTTTCTTATGTTGACCGGGATGAGTATTGCATCCGGGTCTTGCTGTAGGAGACTATTGTCATCCGCTAGGAGTTGAGCTGCTATTCTAGCTGTCTCCCTTTCTTCTTCATTTTCTGACATTCTACTGTCAAGAAGGTTATTTTGTTTATTTGCAGATCAGGTTTCTATGGAAACAAAGATTAGATGCACAATATTTTGGAACAGTGTATCCTTCAACGTTGAATAAACCAAGAACCATACTTAGGAGTCTCCGCCTACGAAGTTTGGCGGATATAACCTTTCACCCACTCCAGACGTCTTTGGAGTATTATGGGGAAAAAGGGGTCCGTGTGAAAAAGCACGACTGAGTTACTCTAATGTCTTACGTTAGATTTATCGCCTATCCAAACCGTTGGGCGCCATGTAGTGTAGTTCCTATTATCCCAATAGGCTCTGCGCATTGGAATAATATCTTCAATAGTATAGACGTAGGACAGAGGTTAACTAGGTCTTCTACTGACGATATTAGACTTAAAGTTTAGTGTTTGCCAGCTAGCTCAGAGTTCACTAGAAACTTTCTCGAATAGACAAGGAGGTGTTTAACCTCCCTGGATAGACTAGAAGGGATTTAGTTTCTGACAACCATAGAACATGACAACTTTGCTCTCCCCTAATCAAGAGTGTATCTCTAGAGTCGTGTGAAAACAAAAGACAACTTATTTTACTCAGTCAGTTCAGTGCATTCTTAGTTTCACCAGATTGTAGAGAAAAAGGAAGAGACGGGCGTGTTCAATAAAAGATGTTATTTATTGATCAGTCTCTTTTCTCATACAAGAGAAATGAATCGCTATTATTGCAATACTTATTGTTAAGTAGAGTGCATACAGTAAAAACAGAATTATAAAATAATACTGTAAAAGCATTGATATGGTTTCTTAGCCATATGATACTTAAAATTGATAAAATAGATACATACATATATACATTGACTAATCGTACTCAACTGGTGCTTCTAACTACGCCTACCCCAATGTACCTGACCTAAGCCTAATACGTGGGGGGGAGTAGATAAGTAGCAGTTTAAGTTAAGTTTGCTTTGCCAAGGGTCTGCTTCAAGAATTCTCTGCAAGGGGTTATTCAGTTCAGTACCTGGGATTTAGAAGGCTGGAGGGCTGGTATCTCTATCTCAGGGCTTGATATCCCAGCTGCCTGCAAGGGCGGCTGGAAGCGCCGGAGCTGGATTTCTCGGCAGGAGAAAAGGCAGCGTCTCTTTCTCAGCGCGTCAGAAAGGAGGGGCAGCGTCTGTGGGCTTCGCTGTCAGCTGGGCTCCTCGGCAAGTCTCGCTGCTCCAATCTTGTCACCACGTCGTGTGTTTGCTTAAGGCAATGTCGGTATTATTTATACCTGAAAGGTGCCGAGATTGACGTAAGGATGGACATAAATACGTCAATAAGGATGTCATAAGAACTGGTCGTTCGCACATTCTTTACTGAAGTTCTCGGCTAAATCAAAACAATGGCTGCGGGGATTTCCCAGGTCGCTGTAGGTTTGATTTGTTTTGAGAACTCCGTATGCCTATTAGGGGGCTGGAGAAATAGTGCTTGCCTAATGAGATGGCATGCGCTATGACCTAATCAGATAACGGGCTTCTGTGCCGTTGTATGGCTAATCAGATAACGGGTTTTTGTGCAGTTGAATGGCTGCTAGTTAATTATTAACCAGACAAGGGTCAGAAATAGGGGGATCGATACAGTACCCATAGTAAATACATCACAGAGAAATAATAGAGTGATGAAAAGGTATTTTTTTTGTTTGTCATACTTACCTTATAAATAATGACAAGTTATTAGTACTTTTTATTATAAATATAGTATCTGTGGAAGACAAGACAAGAAAAAATTGAGGTATAATATATAATTCACAATACAAAAGAAAGTAGAAGTGAAGGAAACAGAAAGGGAAAGAAAGGAAGGGTGAGGGAGGAGAGAAAGGGAAAGAGTGAGACAGTAAGAGAGGGAGAGCAAGTGAGTGACAGGGAGTGAAGTAGTAAGACTGAGTGAGAAAGAGAGAGAGAGAAAAGGAGTGAAGGGGAGTGACAGACTAAAGGAATGAGAGTTAGCAAAAAGGAATGAGGAAAGGGGAATAAGGGAAGGGTATTGTCGGATGGAGTAAATGAAAGAGAGTGAGGGTGAGTAAGGGAATAGAAGCAAGAGAAAGGGAATGGGACTGATGCACAGTGAGGAGAACATGAAGTGGGGGAAAAGGACTCAGATTAAATGAAGGGCAGTGACAGTGAGGGAAGGGATATAAGATTGAGGGCAAGGGAGTGATTGAAAAAGAAGCATATTTATAGAAAGAGAGAAAAAAAAAGGAGAGTAGTGAAGAGAGAGGAAAACAGTGAAAGAGACAACGAAGGAGAGTGAGGGAGTGTGAAGGAGTAAATCAGTTATAGTGTCTGAGACAGAGTAAGATATTTAGAGACAGATGGAGGAAAGAAGAGTGAGGGAAGGAATAAAGGAAGATAATTGAGCAAAAGGGAGTGAGGGAGTGAGGGAGTGAGAGAAGTGGAGTGAGTGAAGGTGAGTGAGGGTTGATGTTATAGAAATACAGTAAGGGAGGAGTGAGAAGAGATTAAACGATACAGTAACACAAGGGTAGTGATGGAGGAACATAGGAAAGAGAAGTGAGAGACAGACAGAGAAAAGAGGGGGTTGGACAAGGTGAGTGACGGTGAAGAGAGAGTACTGATAGTCACAGAAAGACTATAAAAGTGAATGAAGGGCAATAATGAGAATGAGAAAAGGAGAGTAAGAGTAGAGGAAGAAGAGTAAGAAGGAGATTAAAGAATAGGAAAGAGAGAAAGAGAAGTAAGAGAGTGAAGAAAAAGTATTTTCTGTTATAAATAATGACAACTTAATAGAATTATTTTGTATAAATATAGTATCTGTGGAAGACAAGAAAAAATTGAGTTATAATATATATTTCATAATACAAAAGAAAGTAGAAGTGTAAAAAAACAGAAAGGGAAAGAAAGGATGGGTGAGGGAGAAACACAGAGGGAAAGAGGAACTGAGTAATGGAGTGAAAGGAGTGAGAGACTAAGGGAATGAGAGACTAAGGGAATGAGAGTTACCAATAGGGATTGACGGAAATAAGGGAAGGGAATTGACGGATGGAGTGAGCGAAAGAGTGTGATGAAGAGTGAGGGAATGGGTGCAGGAGAAATGGAATGCAAGTGATGCAGAGAGAAGAGAACATGAAGTGGAGGAAGAAGACTCAGATTGAATGAAGGGCAGTGATAGTGAGGGAAGGGATATAGGAGTGAGGGAAGGGGAGTGATGGAAAAAGAAGCATATTAAGAGAAAGGAAAAAGAAGTAAGTGAGAGAGAAGAATTTATGGAAAGAGAGAGAAAAGAAAAGGAAGACTGGTGGAGAGAGAGGGAGACAGTAAAAGAGAAACAGACGGAGAGTGATGGACTGTGAAGGAGTAAATCAGTTATACTGACTGACACAGAGGAAGAGAGTTAGAGACAAATGTAGAAAAGGATAGTGAGCGAAAGGGAGTGAGGAAGTGAAAGAAGTTGAGTGAGTGAAGGTCACTGAGTGATAATATGAAGGGAAGAGAGTAAGGGGGCAGTGAGAAGAGACTGATCGAAACAGCAAGACAAGGGTAGTGATGGAGGAAGATAGGAAAGCAAGTGAGGGACAGACAGAGGAAAGAGGGAGTTGGACAAGATGAGTGAGGGTGAAGGAAGAGTACTGATGGTGAGAGAAGGAGTGTAAAGGTGAATGAAGGGGAGTGAGTAGTATGAGGGAAGAGGAGTAAGATGAGGAAAGGTAAAGAAGTAAGAGAGACAGTGAAGAAAGGGGAGAGAGAAAGAGAAGTAAGAAAGTGATGAAAAAGTATTTTTTGTTTATCATACTTACCTTATAAATATAATATCTGTGGAAGAGAAGAAACAATTAAGTTATAATATATATTTCACAATACAAAATACAAAATAATTTGTACAATATGTTATATATTTTATTTTGCTATTCTGGGAATACATTGAATTTCACTAAAAACAGTGAGTTCAATACAACTCATCATATGACAGCGGGCAAAAAAAACACAATCAAAAAGATTGTGTTTAAAAAACCCATTCAACATTTTCATTAACAATGTAACAATTAGAAAAAAACATATCTTAAATGTCTTTTTCGAACAGCAATTTCTTACGTAAGTAAGGAATGTCAACAACAATCACAAAGTAACAAAACATTACTACTTCTTTCTTATACACTCTAAATAAAGTAATGTCCAAACATATGCTAATAGCATTTACCCGAAATAGTCATTTTTTAATTGAGATACTATTCCTCATGGCCAAATAGTATCTGTGAAATCCTTAGTTTGGAAGTTACTTAATAGTACTCTTAAGCGTCCGTTTCCCGACCTTCTGAAACAAAAGCACCCACATCTTTTGGACCATCTAACAATGGTTATACCTCCACCCGATGCTATTTATCATGAACATAGAACCTTAAACAAATAGCATGCTATCAGAACCTCAACATCATCTGGTATGCCAATCACACTCTGCTCATCCTTTATTTTACCAAGGAGCTGTATACCATTAAAAGAAACGTCTACATGTCACCAACATCTCCAACAACTACAACAAATCTAAAACACCTCTGCCTCACTCCTGATCAACATTTCCTGTAATACTCATATCACTCAGTATGTGATACATTTACACTACCTCTATGACAAGTACAAGTTTTTTTTATCTTGATCACCCTCACTTACAAAGTAATTCTGAATAGCAGATTAACCTTTTTTTACAGCACTAATATTCCTAGGCCAATTGTTTTCCCTAAAATTTGGGTTGTAAAAACACTAGGTAAGAATTTGGTAAGTCAAAAGGCAAACTTTGTTTAAGTCAATTGAGTATCATTACAATGAGTCCAGTCTTTTGCACATTTTAAGTAAGCTGTGTAATGTCCTGATGTTGTAGAAGAACCATCATGGAAAAAAATTGCTACAGTTACAAAAGTTCTTCCTGAAATTGATATTTGAGAAGCCACAAACTTTTTAATTAAAGTTGTCAATTTTGTTCCATCAGGTCTGCATCATTGGAGCATTAAAATTACATACTGTCCATATCTTTGTATAAATAATGTTGATAACATTTCTGAGTTACATTGGGTACAGAACATGTTTTGATTTGCTTCTCTAACTAGATTATTAAAAGTCACTGATTTGCAGTCTGGTAATGGCAAATATATAAATCTTTCAGTGTCTATTTCATTACTACTTGAAAACAAACAATTGTCACAGTCATGTTGCCATTTATAAGAAACACCAAAAATATTTTCAATGTCTATACCTTCATCTTGCAATACAACAAGCATATACATAAGAAATTCCTGACAATCTTGCTGAATATTCTGTGAAAATTGATTTAATCCAGAACATATGTCTAAAACATTTTGAATATCAGAAACACTGTCTATTTTTGTTTTATCACTGCTACAATTCTCAAAGACAGAATTCAACAAAAAACAAAATCTTTGATCCTGATTTTCAACAATCTGTTGTTGTAAAGTTTGAAGAAAAAAAAACAACATTAACCACTACATTAGCATATTAGTTGACACCAGAACTGTTTTAAAACTGAAATCCAACAACCTCTTCAATACTATCCTTTTTCTTTTTGCTTTCAATTACTGGTTCATCTAGTTTTTTCTTTTCTCTACAACCTCACTACAATTCTTCTCATATCTTCTTTTTTGACCTACCACAACCTTTTCAAATAAAGGGTATTGAGGTAAATTTGGAGCATATTCTCTTCTTAACCTATTATTCTCTTTCATACAATTTAGATCTGCACTAATCTTTGTCTCATCAAAATCAATCAAGTATAATCCAGATAAAGTTCTGACTCGAGATAAATCAACATATGCCATACCCTCCTTGAACACAGTACTTCCAATATTCACCAAAGCACTATCTTCACTTAAACCTTGAGATTTATGAATAGTCACTGCATTTGCCAAACAAACAGGAAACTGTTTTCGGCAGACATATAACTCTTTTACAAGCAAAAATCGAATCGAACAACGACACAATTGTTGTACTTCTTCAATTTAATCAAATTTGATTTTCATAATTTCAATGTCATCTCTATTTGGGTAATTCACAAAATCAGCAACATGACCCATTGCTCCATTTACTAAACCTCTTTCCACATCTAAATTACATCATAAAATTATCCAACAATTTAAACATGTATATAGATTGTTTTCTAAACCAGCCGTTTTAGATATTGATTTGTCTAAAGAATTCAATTTTGACTTAAACTTTTCTGACAAAATAATAGTAGCTCCTTCATGCTCTATTCTATCAGTAGCTTCCAATTTTAAAATTTCTTGATTTTCTAACTTTAACATTTTTTCATGGAAGATTGCACATTCTTGCAGAGTTGGCATCAAGCATATCACTGATTGATTTTCTGCAATTTTTCAATATATATTCTCTGCACCAACATTTTCCTTTCGAAACAAATTTGAAAGTAATCGTGCCTGTAAAGCTTCTTTGCCATGTTCACTCACTTTTCAGATTCTTATATCTTGAAGAATACTTTTATAATCAGCATCCTTTGCCTGTCGCATATTTTGAGTGAGTTCTGTATATTTGAAATAAAACCATATATTAACATTTCCAATGCTTCCCAGGCACTTTCTGGTATCTTCATGTGTAACTGTTTTAAACACTGGTTGTCCTTTCACAGGAGTTAGCTGTAGTAGATCTCCAAAAACGATGATGTGTTTGCCTCCAAATAACACATCATACTCTGTTTTAAGAATTTGTTGCATTCTTAAATGCACGAAGGCAAGCATTAAATTTGATACCATGCTTACCTCATCAATAATGAGAAGTTTCATTTTTTTCAGGTCTCTGGAAACTTCACAACAAGTTTCTCCAGATAGCTTGTGGTATTCTTAATTTATTTTCGTGCTCTACTGGCAGCATCAATAAACGATGTGAAGTAATCCCTTTAATGTTATGTGCTGCCAACCCAGTTGGAGCGGTAACAACACACTAGAGTGACAACTCTGTTCTTTTCTGTTGATAAGTTGCAATTCCTTTAATTAGAAAACTTTTTCCAGTTCCTGCTTGCCCACTCACATACAGTCGGACAGGTTGAAATGACGTACATGAGCACTCTTTTTTCTCATGAAGTAAACCATGCTCAATCTGCTCTGTCACTTCATCATATATTTGTTTTTGCTCAACATTTAGTTGTTTTTCCAATTCTTCTAAGTTTATTACATCCTCCTGAGCTTGTTCCATTACTCTTTCCACCTCATCCATGGCAGTGGCTGCTTCATTTTGGATAATTGGTCCTCCTAGTGGATCCTGACACAACGAAGCAGAACTTTGACTGTCTTGAGAACTGTCTCTAGCATCTCTGCTGCAATTGTAGCTTCTTGCTGTATTTCCTCGTTCAACATTTCTAGATAATTAGTAAAAACAGGACATTCTATAGTATTTTTGATTGCGTTGAATGAATCTTCATAACTGAGAAAATCTCCAAGTAGTTCCTCTTCTGTACGCCATGGCTTAAAGAGTTGCAAAAGAGCTAAATAGTAAAATTCCCTTTTGTCAGGAGTTTCGCAACTCAGTTTTCGATAATTAATCAAATGTCCTTTTCTTTTTTTCACCAGACATCCTTCAGATCCAACCACAGCATATACTCCTTCATTGATATCTTCTGTAATATTCCTCTTAAAAGTATAGAGGACAAACGTTCTCAAGATGATTACTTCTATTTGGATTGTATGTATCCAACATATTTGTCTTCAAAATATC
This sequence comes from Lissotriton helveticus, assembly GCF_964261635.1. Classification (NCBI taxonomy): domain Eukaryota; kingdom Metazoa; phylum Chordata; class Amphibia; order Caudata; family Salamandridae; genus Lissotriton; species Lissotriton helveticus. The sequence continues at coordinate 480,040,181 of NC_136063.1, read as the reverse complement.
TGTACTGTTTGTTTCTTTCTCTGCTAAATACTCAATTTCTTGTACAGATTTCAAAACTCGGTTTCGTGTTCTTGCAAGACCTAAACTCACCCAAATGATTGTTCTGGATTTGGCATATAGACTTGCAGATGATAAGCGATCTGAACATTCATATGCTCCAATTTCTCGATGAGACAACATCTTCAAACTGTAGCTGTACAATTTCTTACTTAGGCTCTTTTAATGAGAAATTTCCTCCCACATTTCCTTTAGTTCTGTCTTTTCAGATTTCTTAATGTAAGATGTAACATATCGAGCCACAGCAATAGAGTTGTCTGCAACATATTGAATATCCATGTTAGCATTCCACATGGACAAAATGACTGGGTTATAGTCATTTATGTATTTTGACTCTTCATTTCTCCTTAAGTTGTAGGTATTTTTCGGTGATTTTCTTGTGACAGTATGTCACAAAGATGACATAAAATTGTTCACTCTTCCTTTTGAAATTACTGGTCATAGAAATCCAAAACGACATTTTGTGTAGAACTTGTCCTTTGATTTGTACTTTCGACGACAGTATTTTCCACAATGATGGGTTTGAAACCGTAAGACTTGATGTTTTAAATTCTTTTGTTCTGTACTTTTAGGAACAGCACATGTAGAATACTGTTCAATAAAACTCATCACTGTGTCATCCAAATCTGTTCCAAATTTGGGGGCATCTTTGATCCAAAGCAGCATATGTATGTGAGGAGCACCTCTTGCGTAATACTCTTTTCTCCAAAAGAAATCCAGAACCTCTCCAAGAGGAGGATTTTTTTTGTTTGTGATAAAAGACATCATAGCTTCAAATATATGATTGAAATACCTGCAAACATTAACTGGATCCAAAGAGCACAGTTCACCAGGTGTCTTGTATTCTATATTTTCTATGTTTGCATTTGCCTCTCGAAGAAATTGCATACTCAGCACAGCTTAGCGTAAGGAACCATGTAGGAGTTCCTAGGTTTCTTAGCACACATTTCAATTCCCCTTGACGATGTTACCGATACTCGTTAGTACCACGCTGACATGCCATGAGATCAATTAGCTGAGATTCCAAAACAGTGTCTTTCTGTTGGACTTTATCCATAAAGTCCCTTGCCGAAACATTTTGCTGATGTACTCCACTTTTTAGTATGTGGTTCACTGCATAAGAAAGTCCAGACAAGTCACTCTCAAACAGAAGATGAAACAAATATGGAATACATTGGCGAAACCTTGGTTCTTCTTGATGTCCGGTATTCAGATGCTGGTATCTGTACAGGTCGGTCATCATATCGTCCACCTTGACCTGTTGGAAATAACTGAGGAAAACAACGAGCTTCCAAGCTTTCTTCCCATACACTAATGGGACTTCCTTTTGCTTCTTTCATTTAGAATAACTTGATAGCATTCCCCATTACTTCTTTGGAATGCAGTGGATGAACACTATAATGTTCATAAATCTGTTCACTTCTGGACACATCCACTTTGTCAATTTGTCCAGCTGACAAATCACTGTCCTCTTCTACAGTTGTTTCCTCTTCTCCTACATATACATTTTTGTAGTATTGATTGTTTTTTACCAAATACAACGTTGCCGTTTTCACTTTCCTAACATCCACTAATTCTTGCCAGTTTTTCTTACTCTTTGTAGGTACGCCATTAACTAGAATAACTAGAGGTTCCTCTTACACATTTTCAACACCAATTGTTTCAATATTTTTCTTTAAATCTAGAGGCAAATATACAACTCTTCCCTTTAATCCTCTCTGTAAATCAGAAGGAGGCAATTTCCCTGTCTTAGGCTCCATACGAACAATAGCCTGAAATGGATGCACACATTGAATAAGAATAGACTCATAGGTATTTAAATCCATCAGTTTAGAAAGAATATTTACCAACTCAAGATTATTATGTACAGCTTTAGCTGGCATTTTGTTTTCATTTAATTTATTATAACAATATTTACAAATATGTTGATCAGAACCCAAATCAAAACAATTCTCTACCAACAAATAAGTTCCTTCCACTCATTATTATTCTCCTTTTCACTTTTTAAATACAGATCCACTAATCTGGTCTGATTTTTATAATGAATTCTTCTACAACAAATACAAGAAAAATTGGGCCTTTCTCCTGAAATGACCTTAAACCTTGTAATTTCTTGGTCAAAATGTTCTGTACTAAAATTTTGTACATTTTCTTCCACATTTCCTTCTATTACTGTATCAGTTTCTGCACTGTCCTCTTTTTCACAAAAGTAACTAACCTCAATTTCTTCACAAATGTTCTTTACATCTAATACAGATCCATGTAAAAGCGCACTGTTTAACTGTTTTAGCTTAAGTGCTGGACATTTTGCATAATGCAACCTTCTTACTAATTTCCTCACTTCAGTATGATGCACTGCTAACATCCTAAAATGGTGAAAAACACTCTGGCATACTTTTTTAGAAAGACAAGCCAGAGAATGACCTTGCAACCCCGTTTTTTCTATTACTCGGCAGGGGTCTAATTCTTGCAACATCTTAATCTTCTGTTTAATACTTTTCTTCGTATACTTACGTAAGAAATTGCGAAAAAAATCAATTGAATCCTGTCGTACACTACAAATACTACCACAATTCGAAGTGTACACTGGAGCCTTAGGACGTCTTCCTAAAACTTAATCAGCTAACACCTCTTCTGCACTTCTTGGGACAATTTTCTCCTTTTCAACCGGACAACCGTCCTTCACCTCATATGCTCGACCACTGGTGTCAACTGCATGCAAAAAATCATTAGTCTGAAAGTAAGTCTCTTCATTAAAAAATGGCTCAGAACTTGAACAATGCTTCCATTCTGCAGAGGCCTATTATGATATAGCTGCTGGTGTGTATTACACAGCGCTACCATGTTAAATCTTTTCCTTCTCTGCCTGTAGTCTCACACCCTCTGCGTATATCATTTTAACTCTGTCTTCACTATCTCCCCCTCTGTGTGCTCCAATTAGCCTCTGCATGTAACATTTCTCTCACTGTTTCCAGCATTTCTTCTCTGTTGTACCATTTTATACTCTGTGTGTACCATGTCTGTGTCTGCTTGCACTATCTGTGTCTCTGCTTGAACCATGTCACCCTCTCTCTGCACCACCTTTTCTCTGACTGCACCATCTGTCCCTCTGCCTGCAGCCCTGCACCATCTATTCTCTGCCTGTACCAGTTTAGTTTCTGTCTGCATTATTTCATTTTCTGTCAGCACCATCCCTCTCCCTCTGCCTGCACCTTCTGCCTGCACCCTCTCATGTGCATCTGCAGAGGCCTATTATGATATGGCTGCTGGTGTGTATTACACAGCGCTACCATGTTAAGTATTTTCTTTCTCTGCCTGTAGTCTCGCACCCTCTGTGTGCACCATTTTATCTCTGTCTTCACTATCTCACCCTCTGTGTGCTCCAATTAGCCTCTGCATGTAACATTTCTCTCACTGTTTCCAGCATTTCTTCTCTGTTGTACCATTTCATCCTCTGTGTCTACCATGTCTGTGTCTGCTTGCACTATGTCTCTGCTTGAACCATCTCACCCTCTCTCTGCACCATCTTTTCTCTGACAGCACTATCTGTCCCTCTGCCTGCAGCCCTGCACCATCTATCCTCTGATTGTACCAGTTTAGTCTCTGCCTGCAGTATTTCATTTTCTGTCTGCACCAACCCTCTCCCACTGCTTGCACCCTCTCATGTGCATCTGCAGAGGCCTATTATGATATGGCTGCTGGGGTGTATTACACAGCGCTGCCATGTTAAATCTTTTCCTTCTCTGCCTATAGTCTCACACCCTCTGCGTGTACAATTTTATCTCTGTCTTCACTATCTCCCCCTCTGTGTGCTCCAATTAGCCTCTGAATGTAACATTTCTCTCACTGTTTCCAGCATTTCTTCCCTGTTGTACCATTTTATCCTCTGTGTGTACCATGTCTGTGTCTGCATGCACTCTCTGTGTTTCTGCTTGAACCATCTCACCTTCCTCTGCACCACCTTTTCTCTGACTGCACCATCTCTCCCTCTGCCTGCAGCCCTGCACCATCTAGCCTCTGATTGTACCTGTTAGTCTCTGCCTGCATTATCTCATTTTCTGTCAGCACCATCCCTCTCCTGCCTGCACCCTCTCATGTGCATCTCCACAGGCCTATTATGATATGATTAATTCTATTTTGGTGAGAGAAAAGTTACATGCAGAGGCTAACTTGAGCACACAAAGGGGGAGATAGTGAAGACAAAGATAAAACGGTAAAAGCAGAAGGTGCGAGACTACAGGCAGAGAAGGAAAAGATTTAACATGGTAGCGCTGCCTAATACACACCAACAGCCATATTATAATAGGCCTCTAAAGATGCACATGAGAGAGTGCAGTCATAGGGTGCAGCCAGAGGGAGAGGGAAAGTGCAGACATGAAATTCATTTCCAATTTGCAGCACTATTTCTATACCAGCATTTAATCAAAACATGAGACACAATATCAAAATAACGAGTACCCTATAAGCAGAGAGATGGAAACTGTGAGGAGACACACATGACATTATTGAAAAATGTGCAAATATATTTCTTTAATTTACACACACTCAGTGTGATCCCAGTCAAAAATGTTAAACTCATACATTTCACCAAAACACATATACCACAGTAAATTGTTTAAGAGACAGAACACAGCCCATGAATATGAGCACTACATTACAATGCAGAAACCTAACTCATTTCCAAAATACATTTCCAATATGCACCATTAGTTTTTTGACAGCATTACATCCAAACATGAGACACAATACAGGAAGAAAGAGGCCCAATATGCTTGTAAATCTGCCCATAGTATATACAGCACTCTATCTATATTAAATGGGTCATTGCTAAGAGGAGGTCTAATAAAACAGAGAGTATTATTAAGAAAGCAGAGGAGGGAGTATAAAATGAAAGTGGAACATTAGGGGACAGTAAAGACACCCAGACAACAGAGGGAACACAAGAAACAGTTAAAAAATAGCACTCTCAAGAAAGACAAGAAAAAATAAGGAAAGAGTGGAAATTTCAGTAAACAAAGGACAGTTTAAGCAGAGAGAGGTAGACTGTGAGGAGATATTATAGAAAAAGGTGCAAATATAATTCTTTAATTTACACAGACACTCAGTGCGATCCTGGACAAAAAATTTAAAACCATACATTATACCAAAACACATTTACCACACAAAAACGTTTAAGAGACAACATTACAGTGCAGAAACCTGAGTCATTTTCAAAATACATTTCCAATTTGCAGCATTACTTTTTTGCCAGCATTATATCCAAACATGAGACTCACACTGTGACCTTAGACACATAACAAACATCCTTGCAATTCAGTCAAATGATTACTACAGTGAAGGGTGGGAGGGGGTCTTGCCAGTAGTGTTGTATAAAGAGAGCAAGGGTGAGGGAGAGAGAAAGAGGGAGAGAATGAGAGGGAAGAAATAAACAAAAGGAAGTAAATCAGATGGAGAGAAGGAGTTAGAAAACAGGAGTAAAGGAGAGGGATAATAACATTGAGGAAAAAGATATGAGGGTAAGGAAAGGAGAGTGATAGAAAAAAAGCATATTAAGAAAAAGGATAAAGGAGTAAGTGAAACAGAAGGATTTATAGAAAAAGAGAGGAAGGAAAAAGAACAGTGGTGGAGAGAAAGGAAGACAGTGAGAGAGAATGAAAGAGAGGGAAAGTGAGTAACTTCCACATTACAACACATTTTTATTATTAACTTACAGTGCACAACATATACCCCCTTACAAATTAATAACTCACCTTTAAAAATGCTTTTGAAGATTTAGAACAGTGTCAATCACACACCAGATTTTCTTAAGCAGAATCTCTGAAATGTACCTCAGACACTACAACCACAAAATAGCCCTGATTCCCTCTCATTTTTCACACATATCCCTGTACATAACCAATTAATTTTCTTCCCACAGAAATTCAAAACCAAACTAACATTTTAATTGGTTGTACATTTCAACACTATCAACCTTACCCCACTGCTCTCTCTGCCTGTTACCATGGTAACTCTCCATAGAACACCTAACTGAACTCAAAAGGTGAAAAGTTCATCTCTCAATGTTGCAAACCAAAGCAGCAAGTGTGTTTGACTTCTCAATATTCCAGCTTATCCTGTGCAATGTTCTTTTCAATGATTTTTCTAAACCAATAGTATTATTCCTTTTAAAAACAGTAGTATGCACCCTAGTTTCAATGTTAAATTATCAGAAACCACCGATCATTTCTTGTTTTTCAAGTGCACTGAATCTCAACCACATTTGTTTCTAAACTCCTATTTTTCAAACTGCCATTTCATCTCCAGAGCCCATCTGAGTACAACCAGATCTGCCTTCAAGATGCTTAGAGTATGGATTGTAGGACATAGCTATATTTTCTGGAGTGAAAGGTATGCAGCAAATAGATGCTTTCTCAACCTTGATTTACCAAATGTGGATATTATGTGGATTGGCCAGAGAGGATTGAGATGTCACCAATTGATGCCATTGGTAAAATCCTTTATGCATCTCACACACCCTGACCTCATAATTGTGCACTGTGGTGGCAATGACCTAGGCACTTGGGTAGGTCTGGAAATGCTTTTAAAGGACACCTTTGGGCAATTGATGTCACTTTTCCCACAAACTTCCTTGGTATATTCTAATATATGCCAAAGGCAAAAATGGAACTGGTCCAACCAATATTGTCCGCAGATTCAGAAAGGAAGGAAACATGTGAATAAGTCTATTTCTGCTTTCCTCAGAGACTATGGTATGGGTTCTATATACCACAACAACTTGTGTTACAACATGCAAGGCATCTATAGGAGAGATGAGGTACATTTCACAGATGAGGGGAACAGAGTCTTCATTTTAAACTTTAGACTCTGCATTAGTACTTACTTGTTGGTACAAAAACACTCAATGAACACAACAGCTCTTTTTATAAACACACAAACTTGTTATTTAAATGTATTTTTTTTTCTGACGTGCGCACACCGTGCATGCACCTCGCAGTTTAAAAAAAAAAGTTTTATTTGCCCTTCGGAGTCCTTCAGGGACCCCCTGAGAAGGCCTAGGGGGTCAGGGAGTCTCTTCACTGCCTCCTTTTCCACGTTCTCCGCTTTCGTTTTTCACTCTCTTCTGAAACTACACAAAATAGGTAGGGTGCGCGCACCTCGTAAAAAAAAATGTTTTAAATGTTTTTTTTGCCCTTTGGGGTCCTTCAGGGACCCCCTGAGAAGGCCTAGGGAGTCAGGGAGACACTACCCTGCCTCCTTTTCCACGTTCTCCGCTTTCGTTTTTCACTCTCTTCTGAAAGTACACAAAATGGCGGCTGTAGGGTGCGCGCACCTCACAATTTTCTTTTTTTTTAATGGGTTTTTTGCCCTTTGGTGTCCTTCAGGGACCCCCTGAGAAGGCCTAGGGGGTCAGGGAGTCTCTTCACTGCCTCCTTTTCCACATTCTCCACTATTGTTTTTTACTCACTTCTGCCTCTCAACAACTACTGGAGTGATTTACACCATTTAAACAAAAGGGCGATCTGCAAATCAGACTCTACCATTTTGCCAAATTTCTTGTAATTCCGTTCATCCGTTTGGGCTGTAGCCGTGTCTAATCGTCCTATGGAAAATAACATGGGGAAAACACGTTTTGGGACCCCCCTTTTTTCTCAGCCCCCAACTTCACGAATCCCCCCAAAACTTTCAGGGAAGGAGTGGAGTGGAGTGGGCCATCTTCTTTGAGAAATTCACAAAGATTCATCAACCCGCGCCAAAGTTATGCCCAATAGAATGTTGCGGATTTCCTATGGAAACTAGGTCCTACCTATAACTACCTACTGGCGACTGGCAGTAGGTAATATATATATTTGTAGACAGGGACTTTTTCATTCATGCGACTTTGACCCGGACCAGAAGGTATTACGTCAGAAAAGGGGGAAGAAGGAGCAAGAAAATGCCAGAAAAAAAGTGATAAAGGAAGGAATCAGGAATGAAAATGCACCTGCAGGAGTGTGAGAAAAGGGAAGGGAATGTAGGGTAGTGGATAAAAGAGACTTGCTAAACACTTTTGGCACCGCCACTTATTATTTTCTAAATTAATCAGTTGACAAGAACTACAAATAAAAAGGGATTTTGCTGCAAGTGAGAAATCCACTAAACCCCCTCTTGAACTTTAGCTTTTACAATCCCCCAGACTGCATTTGAGGTTTCCAACAGAAATTGCTTTTTACAAAACTAACATTGACTGTGTGCGACTGAAGAGCTGGCAAACAACCACACTGCAGTAAATTCAACGACTATTTAAAGTTTACATCTTTAACATTGCAGCCAAATGCCAGTGGTTAGCAGCAGGTTTATTGCAGCATGCTGGGAATAGAACATAAAAAGTAAATAACATGGATATCTTAATACACATGATATTAATAATCGTTTTGTAAAAACAGCAGTCTTTGCTTACCTTAACTGAGGAGGAGAATGGCCAGAACTCTTAGAAGTATATCGATCTAATATGTTCACATTTTCTGTCAGCATTTGCATTCCCTGTTCACTACAAGCATAGATTAATGATTGTGAGAGATTTCCTAATGTATACATAGCCTCATAATGCAATAAATGTAATGGCAGAAATGTCTAATGAGATAAGATTCATGGAAACGAAATCTGTGAAAAAGGAACATAAATCATCCAAATCACAAGATGTGCAACAGGATTCATTAAAGAGAATGGACACTTTAAATATGCTACTGTAAGAAATTGGGTTGTTGGCTGACTGCAGTGTGAGCCCTAATCAAGCAGCAACTACAATCAGTAAAGCATAAGCAAACCCCAGAATAACCTCTGCTCAACCCTCTATTAGCTTGGCACAGAACAGTCAGGCTTAACTTAGGGACAATGTGTAAAGTGTTTGTGCAACACTACAAAAACTAACACAGTGAAAGCACACCACAAAAGCATACCACACCAGGTTAGAAATTTTTTCGATAAATAAAATAAGACAAAATACAACCAGTATAGCTGCAGATAAGCAATTTTAAAGGTTTAAGTAAAAAAGGCACAGAAAAACATAAAGCGTGCACTGTGGATAGCTGGTCATGCAGAACTGTAACAAAGTCCAGGCCAACTGCAATGGAGCATGAACCGGCTACAGGAATGCAACTAGGTCCCCTGAACACCTTAAATTCTGGTTTGTGGAGCATTGCAAGGATCAGCGTCGATGTTGCACAGCCAAAGTGATGCATTCGTTCTGAAGTGCGGCAAGGCTGCGATGCGATGTATTGCATCATCATCAAGAATCCCGTCAACGAGGGCTTGTGATGAGAAGTCTGACACCAAGGATGCTTCGAGAAGTTGAGGGGAGGTGTCCGTTTTGAGAAGTTGCGGGTCTGTGATGCGGAGTCCAGCAACGAGGTTGACATCAATGAGGGATGCGAGGGTGGGTACATTTTACACCTCCATAGTCCAAGGTTTCTCTACTGTTGCACAGACTGGAGTGGGAATAGTGAATTTGACCCCTTTGGCGTCCAATGCTTTCCTTACTTTTGCAGAGACTGGAGTGGTAATCCTAAATGTTACCCCTCCTTTTCCAATACTTTCTCTACTGCTGCACTGAGTGGAGTCGGAATAGTAAATTTGACCCATCCGGAGTCCATCGCTTTCCCTACTGTTGCACAGACTGGAGTGGGAATATTTAATTCTTCCCTTTTGTCATCCAAATATTTCCCTAAGGTTGCACACACTGGAGTGGGAATCGTAAATGTTAACTCTCCTATTCCAATACTTTTCCTACTGCTGCACTGAGTGGAGTAGGAATAGTAAATTTGACCTCTCTGGAGTCCAATGTTTTCCCTACTGTCTCATGGACTGGAGTGTTAATAGCTAATTTTACCCCTCCGGAGTCCAACGCTTTCCCTACCATTGCACAGACTGGAATGGATATAGTATATTTTACCCCTTTGGAGTTCAACACTTTCCCTCCTGCTGCCAGATTGTAGAGTGAATAGTAAATGTTACCCCTCCTGAGTCCAACACTTTCCCTACTGTTGCAGAGAGTGGAGTGGGAATAGTACATTTGACAGCTCCAGAGTCCAACGTTTTCCCTACTGTTGCACAGACTGGAGTGTGACTAGCAAATTTTACCCCTTCAGAGTCCAACGCTTTTCCTTCTGCTGCACAGAGTGGAGTAGGAATAGTAAATTTGAACCATCCAGAGTCCAACTTTTTTCATACAGTTGCACAGAAAGGAGTTAGAATAGTACATTTTAGCCCCTTCAGAGTCCAGCGCTTTTCCTTCTGTTGTACAGAGTGGAGGAGGAATGGTAAATTTGACCTCTCTGGATTCCAATGTTTTCGATACTGTTGCACAGACTGGAGCGAGAATAAGACATTTTACCTCTCCAGAGTCCACCACTTTCCATATTGTTAACAGACTGGAGGAGGAATAGTACATTTTACCCCTAAGTAGATCAAGGCTTTCCCTACTGTTGCCAGAGTAGAGTTGGAACAGTACATTTTACAGTTCTGGAGTTCAACGTTTTCCCTACTGTCTCCCAGACTGCAGTGAGAATAGTACATGTTACCTCTCCGCAGTCCAGCACTTTCCCTAATGTTGCACAGACTGGAGTAAGAATAGTAAATGTTATCCATCTGGAGTCCCACACTTCCCCTACTGTTGCACAGAGTGTAGAGGGAATAGTAAATTTGACCCCTCCGAAGTCCAACATTTTCCCAACTGTTGCACAGACTATAGTGGTAATAGTAAATTTTACCCCTTCAGAGTCCAACAGTTTTCCTTCAGCTGCACAGAGTGGGGTAGGAATAGTAAATATGACCCCTCCAGGGTCCAACGTTTTTCCTACTGTTGCACAGACAGGAGTTGGAATAGTAAATGTTACCCCTTTAGAGTCCAGCGCTTTTCCTTCTGTTGCACAGAGTGGAGTAGGAATGGTAAATTTGACCACACTGGAGTCCAATGTTTTCCCTACTGTTGCACAGACTGGACGGAACTAATAAATGTTACCCCTCCAGAGTCCACCACTTTCCCTACTGTCACACAGACTGCAGTGAAAATAGTAAATTTTACCTTTCTGTAGTCCAACACTTTCCCTACTGTTGCACAGACTGGAGTGAGAATAAGAAATTTTACTCTGAAGTGGAAATAGTGTATTTTTTTTACAGACAGCTATTTTTTAATGTTGTTTAAATATATGTAATATTCTTAAATTCAAAAAGCGCAACACTTTGTACACTGTGTCCCCAAGTGAAAAATGGAACCAAAAGGTGACTGTACACAGTGAACAATTTACAAAGGGTTTCCATAAATTGTAAGAAACGACCATTCAAATATACATTGTCAACATCCTAGATATACAGTGACACTAGCTGTGTGATGGTCCATTTTGTGAGCTTGTCAAATTTAAGAAAGTGTTTATACTATTAGCTGTTTTTTATAAAAAACTTTATAGAGCAAACTGTGTAGAAAGTTAATTTTGCCTTCTGACATTACTAGGTCCTTTACAGGTTTATTGCGATTGTGCGTACCAATTGCCTAAATTATTTTCCTATCATATACTAGGGGCTTACAGAGGAGGTCATGCTAATCACAGGGGAACCCCAACGCATAGTGTTCCCTATTGTATGTTGGTGTTTTCACTGTATTGTAAGTGCCTTTTAACAAAGCACTGGCTCTAGGACTGGTTAGTCAGACTCAGTTACCACCCGTATCCGTCTGAAAATGTTGAGGGTACAGGATGATTTTGCAACAAGGCTTATTTCTGCTCTTCTGTTTGTTCTTTCTGCATGTTTTCCTTCTTCTTGCACTTTTCTTTGTCTTTGAGGACTTCTGTTGCTTCTTTCTGCATTTTTTTTCTTTCTGTGTGTTTTTTCTTCTTTCTTCACATATCATATCTCTGTAGGCATAGTTATAAATTAGAATTTAAAAAACCTTTGAAATTTACAAAAAAAAACATAGGTTTCAGGCACGTTATAGTTAGGAATTAGCATTTACAAAACCTTAGAAATTCACACAAAAAACATAGGTTTCGGGGGCGTTATAGTTAGCTGGACATTTCATTCATACAAAACCATAGAAATTCCCCCGTTATAGTTAGTTCAGCTAACTATAACTAGCGCACCCGCCATGCACTGCTGATGACGTCACATATTACATATCTTGTGACATGGTCAGGGACATCACTCATGACATCACTGATGTCACTGACCATGTCATGAGTGATGTAATATGTGAAGACATCAGCAGTTCATTGCGGGCGCACAAGTTATAGTTAGCTGCACTAACTATAACTGGGAAAATTTCTATGGTTTTGTACGAGTGAAATGTCCAGCTAACTATAACGCCCCTGAAACCTATTTTTTTTTTAGTGAATTTCTAAGCTTTTTTTAAATGCTAAGTCCTAACTATAACGTGCCTGAAACCTGTGTTTTTTTCAGAGAATATATATATATATATTCACTGAAAAAAACATAGGTTTCACACCAGTTATAGTTAGGAATTAGCATTTCAAAAACCTATTAAATTCACTGAAAAAACCATAGGTTTCACACCAGTTATAGTTAGCTGGAAATTTTACTCGCATAAAACCATTGAAATAACAACGTTATAGTTAGTTGAACTCACTATAACTTGCGCGTGCAATGCACTGCTGATGACGTCACATATTACATCACTCATGACATGGTCAGTGACATTACTCATGACATCACTGTTGGTTTCCAAATGATGAAAGCCCTGGTCATGTGACTTGCAAATAACACTTTTCATTGGTTCACAACACTTTTGGTTTCCAAATGATGAAAGCCCTGGTCATGTGACTTGAAAATAACACTTTTCATTGGTTAAGAACACTTTTGTTTTCCAAATGATGAAAGCCCCCACCTTTTTTCCTCATTTTCACTTTGTTATTTGAGTGAGGAAGACCTGCTTTTTCCTTACAGAGATTGCCATAGCAAAGTACGGGGCCTCTATATGGGGCTACACCAACAATGTAGCAGCGATTCAGGTAGAGGAAAATAAAATCTTACGTACGCTCCTTGGTCTACCACAATCCACGGCCACTTTTTCTGTCCACACGGAGCTAGGTCAGGGGTACATAAGTGACATCATTAAACAATCTCCAATCATGATGTGGCTAAAAACTTGGTTGAATCCTAACCTAACCCTGAACCATACAATCTTAAGGGACTGCCTACGTATGGACAAGATGAAAAATATTCCGTGGTTAGCATACATTAATAATACCCTAAGCTCCCTGGGCCGTCCTGATCTATTTTTGAAACCTGAATGCATTGTTAAAGCCGACTTGGTATGGCTAAAAACGACTTTCATCAAACACAGAGAATTAGAGCGGGAGAGCAGTGAACTTGTGAAACTAACAGTGAGGGAGCACTATATCTCTAAGACTACTATTGTCATTGAACCTTACTTAAAAGTTGTGTCAATCCTGTTTCACCGCTGGTTACTTACCAAACTAAGATTTAACCAGATTCACCTCCTGTTAAATGACTCTAAGGTGTGGGCTAAGCCCAAGGATTTGCCTGTATGTAACTGCGATGGTTATTCTTTGCAGGACACTCTACATTTTATGTTTTTTTGTAAATTTCATGATTTGTCTAGGAAAAAATATATTATCCCATTACTTAAAAACAAGGGGTTTGTCCAAGCGAAACCAGCTCTTCTCCACCTTAAGCAGTTAGATTCCCCGCTAATTATGTTTGGTGTTGCAAATTTTCTGGTGGCTGCTTATCGTTCTAAAAAATGTACCACGAATAGACAACATAATACCTCTAGTGACAATTTATGAAATTACAGAAAAACTGTGTGTTTTTTTTTTTTTATTATGTAAATATTTTAAATTGCTCAATTTTAAACAGCATTATTAATTTACTGTAATTGTATTCCCCTGATTATGTTACTTTGTCCGTGTGCTTTTTATGATTTTTTATTAATCGAAATAAAGCTGACTTGAACTGAACTCCTTACAGAGATGGCTACAGTCATATCAGCAGCTGGAGCATCTGCCCCACCACCACCACCACCATCAAAAAGACCACCAGAAGATCACATTGGTGGTCAAGAAGAAGAGGAGGAGGATGATGAAGAGGAGGAACAGACAAGGCATTTCCTGCCTGAAGATAATCAGCCCTACAAACCAAAAGAGCACTTCGTATGGGAGTTCTACAAACTGTCTGATTTGTGGTGCTGAGCTGTCCAGGGGGAACCCTAACAAAAAATATTCCTTCGGGAATCATACTATGATTCGCCAACTATTCTGCTGCAGAGGTAAGGGACCTCTGCAGTAAGCTACCCCCATCAACATCCAGACCCTCAACATCCAAAGAACCCACTCCATCGGGTTCAGAGGCAAGAGAGACGATGCCTACCATACAACCCAAGTTTGCCGATTTTAAAATCGTGTGCAAATATTGTGGAAAGACACTTTGCTATGGTGAGCAAAGTATAAAACTTATCATCTTTGCTGGTGATAACCATAAGTGCCCGAAAAAACCCTAATTTTTTCTGTTTTTTTTTTTTGCTCCAGTTGAGCCATTTACAATTCCTTGTTTTTTGTTTCTCCCCATAAAAAATACAAAAAAAATATAAAACTGTTCAGAAAAGCCAAAAAAGTAAAAAATGTTCAAAAAAACATAAAAAAAATATAAAACAACAAAAAGAATAAAAAACACAGTTCTTTTTAGAACTACCTTTAATTTATAAAAATAAACCTATATTTTTAAAGAATCTCTGTCAATCTTTTTTCTGCAGGGTACGCGTACCGGTACGTGCACTGGGGTGCGCACCGCGGAGCGCACCCAAAAAAATAAATAAAAAATAAATAAGGAAAGAGTGAGCATGACGGAAGAACACAGAGGGATTGTTTATTACATAGTAAAAAACAGAGAAGGTGTAATAGGGTGTAAGTGAGAAAAGGAAAATGAATAAGGGAGCGAAAGAAGGGAAGAGAGAAAAAGAAGACTAAAGTAGAGGTACTGGTAGAATGTGAGTGGGTGTTGAAAGTAAAAGGAAGGACAGTAAAGAAAGGGGAATGAGGGGTAGTGCCGGAACCGGAATAAATGAACAACGGTGAGGGAGGGAGAGAAAAGAGCAGTGAGTGTAAGTAAAGAGGGGTGAAAGAGGGTGGATAAAAGTGAATAAGGGTAAGACATGGGGAGTGACAGAGAGAAAAGAGAGAGAGAGTAAGGAAGGAGTGACTGAAAGAGTCTGAGTGAAACAGGAAAGAAAGGTAAGTAAGGCAGTGTGGGTGACTTATAGGGAGTCAGTGGGTGTAGGTGGGGGTGTGGGTGTGTAAGGTGTGTGTGTGGGTGTGGGTGTGTGGGGTGTTTGGGTGTGGGTGGAGGTGTGGGTGTGTGAGATATGTGTGGGGGGTGTGTGGGTGTGGGGGGTATGTGTGTGGAGTGTGTGTGTGAGTGTGGGATGTGTGGGTGTGTGTGTGTGAGGAGTGTGTGTGTGGGGGTGTGTGTGTGTGTGAGGTGTGTGTGTGGTGTGTGTGTGGGGTGTATGTCAGAGGTGTGTGTGTGTGTTGGGGGGGAGGTGTGTGTGTAGGAGTGAAGTAAATGATTAAGGGAAAGAGGATGAGTGAGGGAGCAAAGGAAGGGAACAGAGGGTAAGGGAAGTAAAGAATGGGGACTGAAAGAAGTTGAATGTGGGAGGGGAAATAGGGAAAGGGTAGTAAACATGGAGAATATGAATAAGTGAGGGAAGAAGAGTAAAGAAACAGGAGTAAGGTAGGTTGAGAAAATAGTAGTGAGGTTAAAGCAAAGGGTGATGACAAACTACATTTTTTTAGTCACACTTACCATATAATAAATGTAACTTTAATTACATTTTTTTACTACATTTTGTATCCGTGAAAGAGAGAAGAAAAAGTAAGTTATAATTAGTAAAACATACAAATGAAGAGGTTAAAAACAGTGTATTTAGAAATAAAGTAAGAGTGAAGGACACAGAAAGGGAAATAAAGTAAGGTAGAATGACAAAAAGAGGGAAAAAGAAATAGAAGGAGAGCAAATTACTAAGAGTAAGGCATATAGATTCACTGACAGAAAGGAAGAGAAGAAGAGAAAAATGAACTGAAGGTGAGAAAGATACTAAAAGAATGTGAGTTAGCAAAACTAAATCAGGAAACAGGAGTAAGTAAAAAGATAATGACTGAGAGGGAAAGGAGTCTAATTAAGGATGCATTTAGAAGAATGAGGAATGGAAGATAACTGAGAGTAAGTGAAGGAGAGTCATAGAGTGAAGGGATGAAGGGAGAGAGGATAATATAGAAGGATTAAGGGAAAAGGAGTGAGTAAGTTAGTAGACAGAGAGACTAAGGGAAGGACTGAGTGAAGTGGAGTACAATGAGTGAGGAAAGAAAAATGAGTAAGGGAGCAAAATAAGGAAAGAGAGGAGAGGAGGACTAAAGCAGTGGTACTGAGAGAAAGTGATTCGGTGATGAAAGTAAAGAGAAGGACACTGAAAGATAGGAAATGAGGGGTAGTAATGGAACCGGACTAAAAGAAATGGGTTGAAGAACGATGAGAGAGAAGCAGTGAAGTTGTAAGAGAAATGATAGAAGGTAGATAAACACAAGTGAGCATAACACAAGGAGAGTGAGGGACTGAGGACATAGAGGTAGTGAACGAAAAACAGAGAGAAGAGGACAAAAGAAAGGAGCAAAGAAAGATAAGTGAGGGAGAGTGGGTGAGTTATAGTGACAGAGTGCAACAAAAGAGGTGAGTGAGTAAAGAGGAATTACTAAAAGAGCAAAGGAGGAAAAGACGGAAAAAGGAAATAAAGCAGAGAGACTGAAAGCTGAAAAGTGATGCAAGGGAGGTGAGGCCTGTGTCTAAGAGTGCAGTGGGGGAGAGGCTTCATGAAGTCCATTCCACTGCCCTCTTAGACACAGGCCTCAACACCTCTTCTTCCCTGGACAGGCCTCACCTCATCTGCACTCCTGGTTAGGCCTCACCTGTTACCATCAATTATACCCAATACATTGAGGCCTGTCCAGGGTGCACGGAGGAGGTGAGGATTGTTCAAGGGTCAGAGGAGGTGAGTCCTGTCCAATGCAGTCTTCGACACAGGCCTTACCTCCTCTGCACCCCTGGACAGGCCTCACCTCATGTGCACAATGTACTTACTAATCTGAGAAAACACAGGTGACATGATTGTGAAAGGTTCAAATATATCTATTCAATCTTGCAGACACTATTTATTCCTTCTCAAAAATGTAAAAGCTATTCATTTGCCCCAAAATCGTTTTTCCAATAACATTTAAGAAACAGAGCGCTCGTCCTATGTACAAGCATTCAATTTCACTACTGAAACCTCACTATTTTACAAAATACAAATCCTCTATCTTGCAAATGATCTTACCAAGCATTCCAACACCAAAGAAGCTCAATCTGCTTCCCAATCTGAGTTAACACAGGTGACATCATTCTGAAAGGTTCAAATCTATTTCTTTAATCATGCAGACACTATTTATTCCTTCTCAAAAATGTAAAAACCATTGATTTGCCCCAAAATCGTTTTTACAATAACATTTTAGAAACAGAGCGCAGGTCATATGTACAAGCATTCCATTTCAGTACTGAAAACTCACTATTTTACAAAATACATTTCCTCTCTCTTGCAAACATTCCTACCAAGCTTTACCAAAAAAATGACACAAACCAACAGCAAAGAACCTCAGTCTGCTTCCTAATCTGAGGTAACACAGGTGACATGATTGTGAAAGGTTCAAATATTTTTATGTAATCATGCACACACTATTTATTCCTTCTCAAAAATGTAAAAGCCATTGATTTGCCCCAAAATCGTTTTTTGAATAACATTTTAGAAACAGAGCGCAGGTCATATGTACAAGCATTCCATTTTAGTACTGAAAACTCACTATTTTACAAAATACATTTCCTCTCTATTGCAAACATTCCTACCAAGCATTACCAAAAAAATGACACAAACCAACAGCAAAGAAGCTCAGTCTGCTTCCTAATCTGAGGTAACACAGGTGACATGATTGTGAAAGGTTCAAATATTTTTATGTAATCATGCACACACTATTTATTCCTTCTCAAAAATGTAAAAACCATTGATTTGCCCCAAAATCGTTTTTACAATAACATTTTAGAAACAGAGCGCAGGTCATATGTACAAGCATTCCATTTCAGTACTGAAAACTCACTATTTTACAAAATACATTTCCTCTCTCTTGCAAACATTCCTACCAAGCTTTACCAAAAAAATGACACAAACCAACAGCAAAGAACCTCAGTCTGCTTCCTAATCTGAGGTAACACAGGTGACATGATTGTGAAAGGTTCAAATATTTTTATGTAATCATGCACACACTATTTATTCCTTCTCAAAAATGTAAAAGCCATTGATTTGCCCCAAAATCGTTTTTTGAATAACATTTTAGAAACAGAGCGCATGTCATATGTACAAGCATTCCATTTCAGTACTGAAAACTCACTATTTTACAAAATACATTTCCTCTCTCTTGCAAACATTCCTACCAAGCTTTACCAAAAAAATGACACAAACCAACAGCAAAGAACCTGAGTCTGCTTCCTAATCTGAGGTAACACAGGTGACATGATTGTGAAAGATTCAAATATTTTTATGTAATCATGCACACACTATTTATTCCTTCTCAAAAATGTAAAAGCCATTGATTTGCCCCAAAATCGTTTTTTGAATAACATTTTAGAAACAGAGCGCCGGTCATATGTACAAGCATTCCATTTCAGTACTGAAAACTCACTATTTTACAAAATACATTTCCTCTCTCTTGCAAGCATTCCTACCAAGCATTACCAAAAAAATGACACAAACCAACAGCAAAGAAGCTCAGTCTGCTTCCTAATCTGAAGTAACACAGGTGACATGATTGTGAAAGGTTCAAATATTTTTATGTAATCATGCACACACTATTTATTCCTTCTCAAAAATGTAAAAGCCATTGATTTGCCCCAAAATCGTTTTTTGAATAACATTTTAGAAACAGAGCGCAGGTCCTATGTACAAGCATTCAATTTCACTACTAAAACCTCACTATTTTACAAAATACAAATCCTCTATCTTGCAAATATTGATACCATGCATTTTCAAAAAGCATCACACAAACCAACAGCAAAGAAGCTCAATGTGCTTCCTAATCTGAACTCTCTATCTATATTGAATGAATCATAACTCACCTTTACAAATGCTTTGGGAGATTAAGAACAGTGTCAGATACACACTCCAATATTTCTTTAGCAGAGCAAAAAGTATGTACTCCAGGCACTGCAACCATGAATGGCACAGAAAACCTCTAATTCTACACACATATCCCTCATTTTAACCAATTAAAACTCTTCCCTCTCTATTTTCAAATCAACACCCTCCCCCCCTCAACCCTTTCTACCTGTTAACATAGCAACTCCCTCCTCACTGAGCTCTCAAGGTTAAAAGTTTATTCTACAATGTTGCAAATGAACTCAGCAAGGATGTTTGACCTCTCAATACACCAGCTTATCAGGTGCAATCTTTCTTTTAATGACTTTTTCTTAACCATTCAAATTACTTCTTTCCCAGAACAGAACCATGCACCCTAACTTTCAGTTTTCAACTATCTGAATCCACCAATCATTGCTTGTGATTCAAGAGCACTGAAACTCCACAGTTTTTTTTACAAACTCCTACTGTTCCAACTGCCATTTCATTCCTACACTTCATCTGACTGCACCAGAACCTCCTCTCACCATGTACTCTGTTTGGCTTATTGGACATAGCTACATTCACTGGGCTCAAAGGTATGCAGCTATCAGAAATTAACACAACCTTGATTTACCAAATGTGCACATAAAATGGATTGGCCGAAGAGGATTGAGATGTCATCAATTGATACCATTGGTGAAAACCTTTTATCATCTGGCACACCCTGACCTCATAATTTTGCACTGTGGTGGAAATGACCTAGGCACTTTGACTGGGGTAGGTCTGGAGATGGTTTTAAAGGACACCTTTGGGCAATTGATGACACTTTTTCCACAAACTGCCTTGGTATATTCCAATATATGCCGAAGACAGAAATGGAAGTGGTCCAACCAATTTTGTCCACAATTTAAGAAAGCACGGAAACATGTAAATAAATCTGTTTCTGCTTACATGAGAGACTATGGAATGGGTTCAATATACAACAATAACTTGCATTACAACATGCAAGATATCTACAGAGGAGATGGTGTGCACTTCTCAGATGAGGGGAATAGAATATTCCTCCTGAATATAAGACTGTGCATTGGAACCTACTTGTAGGTACCTAAATCAGCCACAGAACCCAAAAGCTCTTTACAGAGCTACCCTACCTCTGATCACTCAAAATGATTACTTTTCTCTAACTTTTTTCACTATTTTTCACCAAAGTACGCTCCCTGGTACGCTCCCCTGTACGCGTACCGGGTGCTTCCCGCGCGAAAAATTAAAAGAAAAAATGGTTTTTTTGGGCCTATATGGGCCTCCTAAGCCCCCCTCAGAAAACCTAGGGGGTCAGGGGGTGTCTACCGTGCCCCCTTTTACCCATTCCCAATATTGTTTGTCCTCCATCTTGTGTCTCAAATCTACCGAAACACAAGATGGAGGACTCCCGTTGCGCTTACCGGTACGCGTACCGGGGCGCACACCGGTGAGTGCTCCCAAATTTTTTTTAATGTTAATTTACATAAAAACCACTGGAGAGACTTTCACCAAATATAGAATAGGCCCTACTACATACCAGTCCCTACCATTTTCCCAAATTTGGTGGAATTCCATTGAGCCATTTGAGCTGTAGCCCTGTCTAAATATCCTGAGGTAAATTACATGACAAAAACACATATGAAGTGTTAGTATTTACAACCAAATAAAATGTTACTTTCATTTTCTACTTTTTTTTCCTGACATTTGATTGGTTATGTACATGAATATAAATGAAAAATGAGAGGGAAACATGGCCATTTTGACTACACCTACCTGAGGTACATCTTGAAAAAAATTTCTCCATTTATCTTCATCACCTTTTAATAAGGTAAGTTGTTAATTTGTAAGGGGCACTTTAAGTTAATTTGTAAAAACGTTTTCTCATGGTTATTTACTGTCCCTCTGTTATAGTTATAGATTGAGATAGGCTTCTCTGTTATAGTTATGGATTGAGTTAGGCTTCTCTGTTATAATTATGAAATTACTTAGGCTTCTTCACATACACTTTTTTGATATTTCTACTTCCTGCCTGATACCATACACTGCCCAAAGATAACTTCACTGTTAAAAACTCAGAAGTACCTGTCTAAACTTAAACCCAACACTGCCCTAACTCTACTGATATATTTATTTTTAATGCAATTTACAGCAAGAAAATGGAAGGAGAAGCAAATATTTCTTTCGAAATAGTTCTTCAAAACAATCCTGAGGAAGACTTTGACTTTATGGATCAGTCTCTAGACGAAGAGTTTGTTAATTGTGTGGAAGAAATGGAATCATGGACTGAAAATGAGGACATTCCTGACGATATAATGTTGGAAGTGTTATTAAATGTTGAAAAATCACAGCAATAAATTATTATTTAATAATTAAAAATTGTTCCAGACATTATTCTTTTTTATATGTAATTCATGAAATAGTACCAACATGAATATAATATAATGTGAGACTTATAGTATACTGTGCAACTTTTTTATGTTACATAGTAATTTTGCTCATAGTTACTTCCTTTCTCCCACTATATTATCTCCAATGTGTATTTGACATCTCTTTTTCATCTCCTGCCTCCATGTTGTTTCTACTTTCCTGACAAACTATGGTATGGATTCCATATACCACAATACCTTCTGTAACAACATGCAAATTATCTACAGAGGAGACAATCTACATTGAATTTAAAACTCTGCATTGGTACCTACATGATGGTACTTATATCACCCACACAACACAACAACTCTATGCAGAGCTACCCTACCTCTAAGCACTTTAAATTATTATTTTACTGTTTCACTGGGTTTGCCTCTTGGTACGCTCCCCGGTAAGCTCCCCGGTGCGCGTACCGGATGCTGCCCCCGTGAAAATCGAAAAAAAAATGTTTTTGTTCCGCGGGACCCTTTTATGGCCCCCACATCAAACCTAGGGGGTCGGGGGGGTCTACCCTGCCCCCTTTTGGTATTTTCCCCCTTTGTTTTTGCCACCTCTTGTGTCTCGATCCTACCGAGACACAAGATGGCGGCCGCTCCGGACTGTTTGGAATGTTTACAGACACCCGAGAGCCAATCAGCTTTCCGCGCGCGAACTCGCGTTGCGCGCTGGTACGCTCCCCGGTGCGCGTACCGGGGCACGCTTATAGATATATATTTTTTTTAATCTAAATTATTCAAAATCCTCTGGAGCGCATATCTTGAGACATAGCAAAGGCACATCGGGCTACCAGTCCCTACAATTTTGCCAGTTTGGTGAAAATCCATTCAGCCGTTCGAGCTAAAAGTGAGTCCAACCGCCCTATGGAAATTAACATGGGGAAAACACGTTTTGGGACTCCCCTTTTATCTCGGCCCCGGCTGGACGAATCCCCACCAAACTTTCAGGAAAGGAGCGGAGCGCGGTGAGGCAAATTTGAGGAAAATTACAGGCAGATCCCTCAATCTGCGCCAATGTTATTCCCAATAGAATGTTGCGGATTTCCTATGGAAAACAATCCTAACTATAACTACCTACTGGCGACCGCCAGTAGGTAATATATATATTATATATATATATATATATATATATATATATATGCATATATATATATATATTCACTGAAAAAACCATAGGTTTCACACCAGTTATAGTTAGCAGAAGATTTTACTCATACAAAACCATTGAAATTCCCACGTTATAGTTAGTTGGACTCACTATAACTTGCGCGCCCGCAATCCACTGCTGATGATGTCACATATTACATCATTCATGACATGGTCAGTGACATCACTGATGACATCACTGATGACAGGACAGGACAGAGGGAGTGTGAGAAGGAGTGAGTGAAGTGGAGTAAGGTGAGTGAGGGAAGGGGAATGAGTGAGCGAGCGAAGGAAGGAAATAGAGAGGAAGAGGACTGAAGCATAGGTACTGAGAGAAAGTGAGTGGGGGATGAAAGTAAAGGGAGGGAGAGAGAAGGATGGGGAATGAGGGATAGTGAGGGAACCAGAGTCAGGGAACGGGGGTGAAGGAGGGTGAGAGATCGGCAGAGAGCGTGTGTAAAGAGGGGTGAAAGAGGGTGGATAAAAGTGAGTGAGGGTAAGACAAGGGGAGTGAGGGAGTGAGGGGATAGAGGGAGTGAAGGAAAGAGTGACAGAAAGGGACTGAGTGAGGGAGCAAAGAAAGGTAAGTGAGGGAGTGTGGGTGAGTTATAGGGAGTGAGCGTGATGGAAGAGGAGTGAGAGAGTAAGAGGACGGAGAGAGTGCGACTAACAGAGAGAGAGTGAGAGAAGGGAAGTGAGGATGTGAGAGGACAGTGGCAGTGAGAGAAGGAGTGAGTGAAGTGGAGTAAGGTGAGTGAGGGAAGGGGAATAAGTGAGGGAGCGAAGGAAGGGAAGAGAGGGGAATGGAAGTGAAGCAGGGGGACTGAAAGAAGGTGAGTGTGGGAGGTGAGTGAGGGGAAGGGGAGTAAACATGGGGAATGAGGATAAGTGAGGAAAGCGGAGTAAAGGAACGGGGGTGAGGAAGGGTAAGAGAAGAGCAGTGAGGTTGAGGAAAGAGTGGTGATAGAGGGTGGATAAAGGCAAGTGAGCTTAAGACAAGGGGAGTGAGGGAGTGAGGAGACAGAAGGACTGAAGGAAAGACTGAGAGAAGGGAACTAAGTGAGGGAGCATAAAAAAGGTAAGTGAGGGAGTGTAGGTGAGTTATAGGGAGTGAGCATGACGGAAGAGGAGTGAGAGAGTGAGGGGACGGAGGTAGTGAAGCTAAGAGAGAGGGAGTGAGGGAAGGAGAATGAGGATGTGACAGGACAGAGGGAGTGAGAGAAAGAGTGAGTAAAGTGGAGTAAGGTGAGTGAGGGAAGGGGAATGAGTGAGTGAGCGAAGGAAGGGAATAGATGAGAAGAAGACTGAAGCATAGGTACTGAGAGAAGGTGAATGGGGGATGAACCGGAGTAAGGGAACGGGGGTGAGAGAACAGCAGAGAGCCTGAGTAAAGAGGGGTGAAAAACGGTGGATAAAAGTGAGTGAGGGTAAGACAAGGGGAGTGAGGGAGTGAGGGGATAGAGGGAGTGAAGAAAAGAGTGACAAAAAGGGACTGAGTGAGGGAGCAAAGAAAGATAAGTAAGGGAGTGTGGCTGAGTTATAGGGAGTGAGCTTGTCGGAAGAGGAGTAAGAGAGTGAGAGGATGGAGAGAGTGAGGCTAAGAAAGAGAAAGTGAGAGAAGGGGAGTGAGGATGTGAGAGGACTGTGGGAGCAAGAGAAGGAATCAGTGAAGTGGAGTAAGGTGAGTGAGGGAATGGGAATGACTGAGGGAGCAAAGGAAGGGAAGAGAGGGGAAGGAAAGTGAAGCAGTGGGACTAAAAGAAGGTGAGTGTGGGAGGTGAGTGACAAGAAGGGGAGTGAACATGGGGAATGAGAATAAGTAAGGAAAGTGGAGTAAGGGAACGGGGGTTAGGATGGGTGAGAGAAGAGTACTGAGGTTAAGGAAAAGAGTGATGAGAAAGTAAATTGTGTTTGTCAAACTTACCTTATAAGTAATGTAAACTTGATGACATATGTTTAATACATTTAATATCTGTGAAAAAGGAAAAAAAATAACTTATCATTTTTATTATTTATATTTCCAAATGCAAGAGACAAGGCAGGAGATTAAAAGTCATAAAAAAGATACTAAGAGATAAAGTAGGAGTGAAGGACACAGAAAGAGAAACAAAGGAATACTGAAGAACAGAGAGAGGGGAAAAAATAGAGGGAGAGCAAATTACTAAGAGGATAATGAGGCGGATAGATTCAGTGACAGAGAGCAAGAGAGGGAGAGAGAAATGAACTGAAGGTGAGTAAGATACTACAGGAATGTGAGTTATCAGTACTAATGGAGGAAAGGGAAGTAAGGAAAGGGGAATAAGTGACAGGGAAGGGGGTGTGAGTGAGGGTGCATTCACGACAATGAGGGATGGAAGGTGAGTGAGAGTGAGTCAAGGGGCGTGAGAGAGTGAGGGTATAGAGGAAGTGAGGGTAACAATGAGGGAGTGAGGGAAGATGAGTGAGGAAGTGAGAGGGCAGAGAGAATGAGAGAAGGAGTGAGTAAAGTGGAGTAAGGTGAATGAGAGAAGGGGAATTACTGAGGGAGCAAAGGAAGGAAAGAAGGGGAAGGGGAGTTAAGGATGGGGAATGAGGATAAGTGAGGGAAGTGGAATAAGGGAAGGGAGGTGAGGGGGGTGAGAGAAGGGCAGTGAGGTTGAGGAAAGAGGAGTGATATAGGGTTCAAAAAAGTGATTGAGCGTGAGACAAGGAGAGTATATATATATTTCACAATACAAAATACAAATTAACTTGTACATGTTATATGGTTTATTTTTGCTGTTCTCAGAATATATTGAATTTCACTTTAAACAGTGACTTCAATACTACTCATCATATGACAGCGGGCAAAAAAAAAACCCACAATCAAAAAGATTGTGTTTAAAAAACCCATACAACGTTTCAATAAATAATGTAAAATTTATAAAAAACATATCTTAACTCACTTTTGATGCCAAATAGTATATGGAAAGTCCTTTTCTTTGGAAATTACTCAATAGTATTCTTAAACTTCCATTTACCCGAGTTTCTGAAAGAAAAACTCCAACATCTTTTACATCATGAAACAATAGTTATATTTCCACCTCTGGCTTACTCATGATTAACATTTCCTATAATACTCATATCACTCACTATGTGATACACTTACACTACTTCTATGACAACTACAAGTGTTTTATTATCTTGATCACTCTCACTCACAAAGTGATTTTGAACAGCAAACTAAGTTTTATTAACTGCTCCAATCTTCATAGGCCAATTACCTTTCCTAAAATTTCGGTTGTAAGAACACTAGGTATGAATTTGGTAAGTCAAAAGGCAAACGTTTTTTAAAAGTCAATTGAGTATCATTACAGTGTGTTCAGCCTTTTGGACATTTTAAATAAGCTGTGTAATGTCCTGATGTTGTCGAAGGACCATCATGGAAACTAATTGCTGCAGTTGCAAAGGTTCTTCCTGAAATTGATAATTGAGAAGCTACACGTTTTTTAATTAAAGTTGTCAATTTAGTTCCATCAGGTCTACATCGTTGGAACATTAAAATTACATACTGTCCATATCTTTGTATAAATAATATTGATAGCATTGCAGATTTACATTGAGTACAGACCATGTTTTGATTTGCTTCTCTAACTTGATTATTAAAAGACACTGATTTGCAGTCTGGTAAAGTCAAATATATAAATCTTTCAGTGTCTATTATAGTAGTACTTGAAAAGGAACAATTGTCGCAGTTATGCTGCCACTTACAAGAAAGGCCAAAAATATTTTCTACATCTACACCTTCATCTTGCAATACAACAAGCATATACATTAGAAATTCCTGACAATCTTGCTGAATATTCTGTGAAAATTGATTTAGACCAGAACATATGTCTAAAACATTTCGAATTTTAGAAACACTTTGTATTCACTGCTACATTTCTCAAACACAGAATTCAACAAACAACAAAATCTTTGATCACGATGTTCAACAATCTGTTCTTGTACAGTTTGGAGAAAAAAAACAACATTAACCACTACATTAGCATAGCAGTTGACACCAGAACTGTTTTCAAACAGAAATCCAACAACATCTTTAACTGAATCCTTTTCCTTTCTGCTTACAATCTACTTTTTTTCTTTTTGCTACAACTGCACTACAATTTTTCTCATTTCTTCTTTTTCGGCCTACTACACGCTTTCAAATAGAGGATATTGAGGTAAATTTGGAGCATACTCTCTTCTTAACCTATTATATTCTTTTACTCAATTTAGATCTGCACTAATCTTTGTCTCATCAAAATCAATCAAGTGCAATCCAGATAAAGTTCTGACTCGAGATAAAGCAACATATGCCATACCCTCCTTAAACACAGAACTTCCAATATTCAGCAAAGCACTATCTACACTTAAACCTTGAGATTTATGAATAGTCACCGCATATGCCAAAGAAACAGGAAACTGTTTTCGGAGGACATATAAATCTTTCACAAGCAAAAATCGAGCAGAACAACGACTGATTTGTTGTACTTCTTCAATACCATCAAATTTAATTTTTATAAATTCAATTCCATCTCTATTTCGGTAATTCACAAAATCAACAACATGACCCATTGCTCCATTTACTAAACCTCTTTACACATGTAAATTCCGTCGTAAAATTATACGACAATTTAAAGATGCATACAGAGTCTTTTCCAAACCAGCAGTTTTAGATATTGTCTTCTCTAAAGAATCCAATTTTGATTTTAACTTTTCTGACAAAATAATAGTTGCTCCTTCATGCTCTATTTTATCAATAGCTTCCAGTTTCACAATCTCTTGATTTTCTAACTTTAACATTTTGTTGTTGAAGATTGAACATTCTTGCAGAGTTGGCATCAAGCATATGACAGATTTGTTTTCAGGAATTTTCTTAAAAATATTCTCTGGGAGAATGTTTTTGTTTGGAAACAAATTTGAAATTATTTGTGCATGTAAAGCTTCTTTGCCATGCTCACTTACTTTTCCAATTCTTACATCTTGCAGAATATTTTTATAATCTTCATCCTTTGCCTGTCGCATATTTTGAAGCAGTTCTGCATATTTGGAATTTAACCATATGTTAACATTTCCAATGCTTCCCAAGCACTTCCTGGTATCCTCATGCGTAAGCATTTTAAACACTGGTTGTCCTTTCACTGGACTTAGCTGCAGTAGATCTCCAAAAACAATGATGTGTTTGCCTCCAAATAACACATCATACTCTGTTTTAAGAATTTCTTGCATTCTTAAATGCACAAAAGCAAGCATTACATTTGATACCATACTTACCTCATCAATGATAAGAAGTTTCATTTTCTTTAGGACTCTTGAAACGTCACAACAAGCTTCTCCAGATAGCGTGTGGTATTGTAATTTATTATCATGCTCTACTGGCAGCATCAATAAACAATGTAAAGTAATCCCTTTAATGTTATGTGCTGCCAACCCAGTTGGCGCGGTAACAACACAAGACAGCGATGACTCCGTTCTTTTCTGCAGATAAGTTTTTCGAGTTCCTGCTTCTCAACTCACGTACAGCCGGACAGGAATAAATGATGTACATTAGCACTCTTTTTTCTCATGACATAAACCATGCTCAATCTGTTCTGTGACTTCGTCATATATTTGTCTCTGCTCAACGTTTCCAAATCTTCTAAGTTAACTACATCCTCCTGAGCTTGTTCCATGGCTCTTTCCACTTCATCCATGGCAGTTGCAGCTTCATTTTGGAAAATTGGTCCTCCTAGTGGATCCTGACTCAATGAAGCAGAACTCTGACTGTCTTGAGAACTGTCTCTAGCAATCTCTGCTGCAATTGTAGCTTCTTGCTGTATTACCTCGTTCAACATTTGCAGATAATTTGAAAAAACATGACATTCTATGGTATCCTTGGTTGCATTGAACGAATCTTCATAACTGAGAAAATCTCCAAGTAGTTCCTCTTCTGTACGCCATGGCTTAAAGAGTTGCAAAAGAGCTAAATAGTAAAATTCCCTTCTGTCAGGAGATTCACAACTCAATTTTCGATGATTAATCAAATGGCATTTTCTTTGTTTCAGCAGACATCCTTCACATCCAATTACAGCATATACACTTTTTTGATATCTTCTGTGATGTTCCGCTTAAAAGTATAGGTTTGCAGAACTTCATAGAGAGAAACGTTCTCAAGAAGACTACTTCTATTTGGATAGTATGTATCCAACATGTTTGTCTTCAAAATATCTGTACTGTTTGGTTCTTTCCCCGCCAAATACTCTATTTCTTTTACAGATTTCAAAACTCGGTTTCGTGTTGCAGCAAGACTTAGACTCACCCAAATGATTGTTCTAGATTTGGCATATAGACTTGCTGATGATAACCGATCAGAACATTCATATGCTCCAATTTCTCGATGCAACAACATCTTCAGACTTTAACTTCATAATTTCTTACTTAGACTCTTTTCATGTGAAATTTCCTCCCACATTTCCTTCAGTTCCGTCTTTTCTGATTTTGTGACGTAAGACGTCACATATCGAGCCACAGCAATAGAGTTGTCAGCAACTTATTAAATATCCATGTTAGCATTCCACATGGACAAAATGACTGGGTTGTAGTCATTTATGTATTTTGATTCTTCATTTCTTCTTAGGTTGTATGTATTTTTCTGTGATTTTCTTGTCACAGTATGTCGCGGAGAAGAAATAAAATTGTTCACTCTTCCTTTCGATGTTACTGGACGTGGAAATGCAAAACGACATTTTGTGTAGAACTTGTCCTTGGATTTGTATTTTCGCCAACAGTATTTTCCACAACGATGGGTTTGAAAGCGTAAAACTTGATTTCTTAAATTGTTTTCTTCTGTACTTTTCGGAACAGCACATGTAGAATACTGTTCAATGAAACTCATCACCGTGTCATCCGATTCTGTTCCAAATTTGGGTGCATCTTTGATCCATAGCAGCATATGTATGTGAGGAGCACCTCTTGCTTGATACTCCTTTCTCCAAAAGAAATCCAAAACCTCTCCAAGCGGAGGATTTTTTTTGTTTGTGATGAAAGACATCATAGCTTCAAACCTATGATAGAAATACCTGCATACATTAACTGTATCCAAAGAGCACAATTCTCCAGGTGTCTTGTATTCAATATTTTTAATGTTTGCATTTGCCTCTCGTAGAAATTGTAGTAAGTCTTCCCATGCATACTCGGCACAGCTAAGAGTGAGTAACCATGTAGGAGTTCCTAAGTTTCTTAGCATAAATTTCAATTCCCCATGACGACGGTACCAATACTCGTTAGTACCACGCTGACATGCCATGAGATTAATTAGCTGTGATTCAAAAATACTGTCTTGCAGTTTGACTTTATCCATAAAGTCCCTTGCCGAAACATTTTGCAGATGTACTCCACTTTTCAGTATATGGTTCACTGCATAAGAAACTCCAGACAAGTCACTCTCAAACAGTAGATGAAACAAATATGGAATGCATTGACGAAACCTTGGATCTTCTGCATATAATCCTAAAGTCCGGGATTCAGATACAGGAATTTGAACAGGTCGGTCGTCATATCGTCCACCTTGACCTGTTGGAAATAACTGTGGAAAACAACGAGCTTCCAAACTTTCTTCCCATACACTAATGGGACTTCCTTTTGCTTCTTTCATTTGAAACAAGTCAATAGCATTCCCCATTACTTCTTTGGAATGCAATGGATGAACACTATAATGTTCATAAATTTCTTCACTTCTAGAGACATCAACTTTTTCAATTTGTCCAGCTGAGAAATCACTGTCCTCTTCTACAGTTGTTTCCTCTTCTCCAACATATACATTTTTGTAGTAGTGATTATTTTTTTACCAAATACAACGTTGCCTTTCTGACTTTCCTAACATCCACTAATTCTTGCCAGAATTTCTTACTCATTGTTGGAACACCATTAACTAGAATAACCAGAGGTTCCTCTTCTACTTTTTTGACACCAATTGTATCAATATTTTTCTTAAAATCTAGAGGCAAATAAACAACTCTTCCCTTTAATTTTCTCTGTAAATCTGAAGGAGGCAATTTCCCTGTCTTAGGCTCCATGCGAACAATAGCCTGAAAAGGATGCACACATTGAATCAGAATAGACTCATAGGTATTTAAATCCATCAATTCAGAAGGAATGTCTACCAACTCCAGATTATTATGAACAGCTCTAGCAGGCATTCTGTTTTCATTTAATTTATTATAACAATATTTACAAATACGCTGATCAGAACCCAAATCAAAACAATTTTCTACCAACAAATAAGTTGCAAAATCCTTCCACTCATCATTATTTTCCATTTCACTTTTTACATATAAATCAACTAATCTAGTCTGATTCTTATAATGAGTTCGTCGTCAACACACACAAGAAAAATTAGGCCTTTCACTTGAATTGACCTTAAACTTTGTAATTTCATGTTCAAATTTTTCTGTACTTGAAATCTGTACATTCTCTTCCACATTACCTTCGATGACTGTATCAGTTTCTGCACTGTCCTCTTTTTCACCAAAGTAACAAAACTCAATTTCTTGACAAATGTCCTTCCCATCTAATTCAGTACCATGCAAAAGAGCACTGTTTAACTGTTTTAGCTTAAGTGCTGGACTTTTTGCATAATACAACCTTCTCACTAATTTCCTCACTTTATTATGATGCACTGCTAACATCCTAAAATGGTGAAAAACACTCTGACATACTTTTCTTGAAAGACAAGCCAGTGAATGCCCATGCAAACCTGTTTTTTCTCTCACTCTACAAGGATCTAACTCTTGCAAAATCTTCATCTTTTGTTTTAGACTTTTCTTAGTATATGTCCGTAAGAAATTGAGAAACAAATCAATTGAATCCTGTCGCACACTACAAATACTACTACAATTCCAAGTATACAGTGGAGCCTTAGGACATCTCCCTAAAACGTCATCAGCTAACAACTCTTCTGCATTTCTAGGCACAATTTTTTCTTTTTCAACCTGACAACCGTCCTTCACCTAATATGCTCGACCACTGGTGTCAACTGCATGCACCAAATCATTATCCTGAAAGTAACTTTCTTCATTAAAAATTGTCTCACAACTTGAACTATGCTTCCATTCTCCAGAAAAAACATCACAAAAATTAGTCCGATTAATTACTCTTTTCCACTTACATTTTGATTTGAAAACATTGATTACCTTATCTAGTGTACGAATTCTATTGATTACTAAACCAGATAATTTATTCTTCACTTTTAATGCCTGATCCACAATCTTCACTATGCTTTTTTTTCTTGTAAAAAGCACTCTTCCTTTGATACATCTTTACATTTTTTAATAAATTTGAAACTATTCTGTTATAAAACATTTGTCTACGAATGTCAATAAATTGATTTCTCCTTCTATTGCTATAGAGAATATCATCTCCTTCTACAGGTCTAACATTTTTTGAGGGGCACTGTTTTTTCTTTGTATTTAGAGATGTTTTTTTTCTTTGAAAGAACATCTTTTTTTTTTTACATTTCATTAATTTCCTTAAAAACTCCTTTGTTTGCTTACCAGGAGCATTCTTTTTTTTCACTGAAGATTGTGTTTTGGATGAATCTTCTAATTCAGTTCTCTTGGACCATAAATCATGTTTATAAACTTTTTTTCGTCTTTCCTTCGTCGGCATATTCTTCTATCTTTCTATAGATGATTACAATCTGTGGTAAAGAAAAAATAACATATTATAGACCTCTACAAACATACTACATTGCAATTAGAATAAGTAAACAATATAAACACTAGTTTACAACATAAGTAAGTTTATACCACATCAACTGTGTCACAGCAACAGTGCAGTACAGTTTCATTATTAATCTCACTCTTTGTCTGCACCATCTCACTATGTGCCTGTGTCTCATGTCACTCTGTGCCTGTGTCTCATCTCACTCTGTGCCTGTGTCTCATCTCACTCTGTGCCTGTGTCTCATCTCACTCTGTGCCTGCCCCATCTCTCTCTTTGTGTGTGTCATTTATCTCTTTGCGTGTCTCATCTCACTCTATGCCTGTGCCTCATCTCACTCTGTGCCTGTGTCTCATCTCACTCTGAGCCTGTGTCTCATCTAACTCTGTGCCTGTGTATCATCTCACTCTGTGCCTGCCCCATCGCTCTCTTTGTGTGTGTCATTTGTCTGTTTGTCTGTGTCTCATCTCACTCTGGTAAATGTTTCATGGTAAAAAGTATGGCTTTAACATTTTTGACAAGGATCACACTGAGTGTCTGTATGAAATAAGGAATTATATTTTCACATTTTTCAATAATGTCACCTGTGTCTGCTCACAGTTTAACACTCTAAGCTTAAAGGGTACTCTGTGCCTGTGTCTCACCTCAGTCTGAGCCTGTGTGTCATCTCACTCTGTGCCTGCCCCATCTCTCTCTCTTTGTATGTGTCATTTGTCTGTTTGCTTGAGTCTCATCTCACTCTGTGCCTATCCCATCTCCAGGATGTGCAAAAAACAGACCACATATATATAAGCAAGACATAACATTCCTTTTTCATTTCAACAGCACACCCTGGATCTTTATTGCACAGATTAGAGCCTATTTGTGAAGTAAGGGGCCTAACAGACATGCTGTCTAAGATTCTCCACTACTACATATCCTAAAGCCTAACTGACTTCAAGAATACATGTATTCCCATATTTTTAAACACATCAACTAAGCAAATTATTCACCCAGATTCATTTAAAATCAAGCTTGACTCACAGTGTGATCTTAGGCACATGATTAGGATGTTACATGTAATCTACCATGTCTGTCTCTGCATGCAATATGTGTGTTTGTGCTCAAACTATCTAACTGTCTCTACAGACCATATATATATATATATATATATATATATATATATATATATATATATATATATATATATATATATATATATATATATATAAGCAAGACATAACATTCCTTTTCCATTTCAACAGCACACCCTGGATCTTTATTGCACAGCTTAGAGCCTTTTTCTGAAGTAGGAGGCCTAACAGACATGCTGCCTAAGATTCTTTACTAGTACATATCCTAAAGCCTAACTGACTTCAAGAATACATGTATTCCCATATTTTTGAAAAACACATCTACTAAGCACATTATTCACCAGGATTCATTTAAAATCAAGCTTGACTCATAGTGTGATCTTAGGCACATGGCCAGAATGTTACATGTAATCCACCATGTCTGTCTCTGCATGCAATATGTGTGTTTCTGCTCATACTATCTCACTTTCTCTACTGGCAAAAAACAGACCATATATATATAAGCAAGACATAACATTCATTTTTCATTTCAACAGCACACCCTGGATCTTTATTGCACAGCTTAGAGCCTATTTGTGAAGTAAGAGGCCTAACAGACATGCTGCGTAAGATTATCTACTAGTACATATCCTAAAGCCTAACTGACTTCAAGAATACATGTATTCCCATATTTTTAAACACATCAACTAAGCAAATTATTCACCCAGATTCATTCTAAATCAAGCTTGACTCACAGTGTGATCTTAGGCATATGACCAGGATGTTACATGGAATCTACCATGTCTGTCTCTGCATACAATATGTGTGTTTGTGCTCATACTATCTCACTGTCTCTACTGGCTAAAAACAGACCATATATATATAAGCAAGACATAACATTCCTTATTCATTTCAACAGCACAACCTGGATCTTTATTGCACAGCTTACAGCCTATTTGTGATAAAGAGGCCAGACAGACATGCTGCCTAATATTTTCTAGTACATATCCCAAAGCCTAACTGACTTCAAGAATACATGTATTCCCATATTTTCAAACACATCAACTAAGCAAATTATTCATCCAGATTCATTTAAAATCAAGCTTGACTCACAGTGTGATCTTAGGCATATGACCAGGATGTTACATGTAATCTACCATGTCTGTCTCTGCATGCATTATGTGTGTCTCTGTTCATACTATTTCACTGTCTCTACTGGCAAAAAACAGACCACATATATATAAGCAAGATATAACATTCCTTTTTCATTTCAACAGCACACCATGGATCTTTATTGCACAGCTTAGAGCCTATTTGTGAAGTAAGAGGCCTAACAGACATGCTGCCTAAGATTCTCTACTAGTACATATCCTAAAGCCTAACTGACTTTAATAATACATGTATTCCCATATTTTTAAACACATTAACTAAGCAAATTATTCATCCAGATTCATTTAAAATCAAGCTTGACTCACAGTGTGATCTTAGGCATATGCCCAGGATGTTACATGTAATCTACCATGTCTGTCTCTGCATGCATTATGTGTGTCTCTGTTCATACTATTTCACTGTCTCTACTGGCAAAAAACAGACCACATATATATAAGCCAGATATAACATTCCTTTTTCATTTCAACAGCACACCCTGAATCTTTATTGCACAGCTTAGAGCCTATTTGTGAAGTAAGAGGCCTAACAGACATGCTGCCTAAGATTCTCTACTAGTACATATCCTAAAGCCTAACTGACTTTAATAATACATGTATTCCCATATTTTTAAACACATTAACTAAGCAAATTATTCATCCAGATTCATTTAAAATCAAGCTTGTCTCACAGTGTGATCTTAGGCACATGACCAGGATGTTACATGTAATCTACCATGTCTGTCTCTGCATGCAATATGTGTGTCTCTGCTCATACTATTTCACAGTCTCTACTGGCAAAAAACAGACCACATATATATAAGCAAGATATAACATTCCTTTTTCATTTCCACAGCACACCCTGCATCTTTATTGCACAGCTTAGAGACTATTTGTGAAGTAAGAGGCCTAACAGACATGCTGCCTAAGATTCTCTACTAGTACATATCCTAAACCCTAACTGACTTCAAGAATACATGTATTCCCATATTTTTAAACACATCAACTAAGCAAATTATTCATCCACATTCATTTAAAATCAAGCTTGACTCACAGTGTGATCTTAAGCACATGACCAGGATGTTACATGTAATCTACCATGTCTGTCTCTGCATGCAATATGTGTGTCTCTGCTCATACTATCTCACTGTCTCTACTGGCAAAAACAGACCATATATATATAAGCAAGACATAACATTCCTTATTCATTTCAACAGCACACCCTGGATCTTTATTGCACAACTTACAGCCTATTTGTGATAAAGAGGCCAGACTGACATGCTGCCTAAGATTCTCTATTAGTACATATCCTAAAGCCTAACTGACTTCAAGAATACATGTATTCCCATATTTTTAAACACATCAACTAAGCAAATTATTCACCCAGATTCATTTAAAATCAAGCTTGACTCACAGTGTGATCTTAGGCACATGACCAGGATGTTACATGTAATCTACCACGTCTGCCTCCACTATGTGTGTCTGTGCTCATACCATCTCACCATCTCTCATCATCTTACATTTTACCAAAAAACATGTAGCATAGTAAATCGTTTTACACACAGAGCACAGCCCATTCAAATGATCACTATATTACAAGAAAGAAACCTGACTCATTTTCAAAATACAATTCCAATATGCACCATTCATTTTTTGCCAACATTACATAGAAACATGAGACACAATGCAAGAATAAACAAACCCAATATGCTTCTTAATCTTCCCCATAGTGCATACAGCACACTATCTATATTAAATGAATCATTACTCACCTTTAAAAATGCTTTTGAAGATTTAGAACAGTGTCAGTCACACACACCAGATTTTCTTAAGCAGAATCTCTGAAATGCACATCAAACACTGCAACCACAAATGGCGCTGATTCCCTGTAATTCTTCACACATATCCCTGGACTTAACCAATCAAAATTCTTCCCACACTATTTCAAAACCAAACTAACATTTTAATTGGTTCTACATTTCAACACTTTCAAACTTACATAATATTCACCCATCCCCAATGCTCATTCAGCCTGTTACCATGGTAACTCCCACCTAACTCAGCACACAGGTGAAAAGTTCATCATACTATGTTGCAAATGAATCCAGCAAGGGTGTTTGACCTCTCAATATACTAGCTAATCATGTTCAATGTTTCTTTCATTGTCTTTTTCTCAACCATTAGAATTACTTCTTTCAAAAAACAAAAGCATGCACCCTAATTTTCAGTGGAGAATTAAAAGAAACCACCAATCATTTCATCTTTTTCAAGTGCACTGAATCTCAACCACTTTTTTCATAACTCCTACTTTCAAACAGCCCTTTCATTTCCACAGCCCATCTGAGTACAACCACATCTACCTTCAAGATGCCAAAAGTCTGGATTGTGGGTCATAGCTTTGTTCACTGGAGTGAAAAGTATGCAGCAAACAGAGGTATTCCCAACCTTGATTTACCAAATGTGGATATTATGTGGATTGGCCAGAGAGGATTGAGATGTCACCAATTGATACCATTGGTAAAATCCTTTATGCATCTACCACACCCTGACCTCATAATTGCGCACTGTGGTGGAAATGACCTGGGCACTTTGACTGGGGTAGGTCTGGAAATGCTTTTAAAGGACATCTTTGGGCAATTGATGTCACTTTTTCCAAAAACTGCCTTGGTATATTCTAATATATGCCAAAGGCAAAAATGGAACTGGTCCAACCAACTTTGTCCACAAATTGAAAAAGCAAGGAAACATGTGAATAAATCTGTTTCTGCTTTCCTCAGAGACTATGGTATGGGTTCTATATACCACAACAACTTGCGTTACAACATGCAAGGCATCTATAGGAGAAATGGTGTACATTTGACAGATGAGGGGAATAGAGTCTTCCTCTTGAATTTTAGACTCTGCATCGGTACCTACTTGTAGGTACAAAAAGCACCCACATAACACAACAGCTCTTTTCAGAGCTACCCTACCTCTAAGCACTCTAAATTATTATTTTTCTCTAATTTTTTTCACTGTTTTTCCCCGTGGTGCGCTCAGGGTACGCGTACCTAGAAGCGTACATGGGAACGCACCCAGCGCTTACCCCGTGAAAATTTAAAAAATAAATAAATTGTTTTTTTGTCCTTCGGGGCCCTTCTAGGCCCCCCTCAGAAAACCTAGGGGTCAGGGGGTATCTACCTTGCCCCCTTTTAATAATTTCCCCCTTTATTTTTTCATCTCTTGTGTCTCGATTCTACCGAGACACAAGATGGCGGACTCTCCAGACTGTTTAGAATGTTGACAGACACCCGAGAGACAATCAGCTTTCCGCTCGCGCACTCCCGTGGCACGCCGGGTGCGCTCCCCGGTACGCGTACCGGTAAGCGCTGGAAGCGCGCCTATGAATATATAATTTTTTTTAAGTTAATTTTCGTAAAAACCACTGGAGCAATTTTCACCAAATATAGAAAAGGCACTTCTGCGTACCAGTCCCTACAATTTTGCAAAGTTTGGTGTAATTCCATTCAGCGGTTTGAGCTGTATCCTTGTCTATTCGTCCTATGGAAATTAACATGGGGAAAACACGTTTTGGGACCCCCCTTTTTTCTCGGCTCCCGCATGACGAATCCCCCCGAAACTTTCAGGGAAGAAGCGGAGCAGAGCTGGCCTAAATTTTGGAAAATTACACGCAAATTCCTCAACCAAACGCAAAAGTTATTCCCAATAGAATGTTGCGGATTTCCTATGGTAGCTAGGTCCTAACTATAACTACCTACTGGTGACGGCCAGTAGGTAATATATATATATATATATGTATGTTTAAATAGCTTGCACAAATGGTGTACTAAATAAACACTTTTTTAAGTTAAAACTACCTGTGGGCTTTTTCTCCGGTGCCGTGGAACTCTTGTCGAGTGGAGGTGTGGAGTTTTGTTGAAGATATATATATATATATTCCAGCGGGACCGTAACGACTACATGAGTGGAAGAATCTACACTTTCGCAAAAAAGTATGACCAAGTAAGAAATCAAACCCCCAAAACACAATCTGGGGGTGAAAACACAACAATGGTACTAAGTGAAAACGAAATCAGCTCAGAATATGAAACCGATGCTGAAAGCAATCACAGCAGTGGCAGAGTGGGCCCAACACCAACTCCTGCACAAGAATTGGCTTTTTTAAGAATGCAGCGCCTCAGGACATTAAGACCACGCTTCCCTTCGAAACAAGATGGGGGGGCAGGTCGAGGCAAGACCCAGAACAAAAATCAAAAACAGCAACAAAAAGCCGTAGAAGAAAAAACAGACGGTGGAGAAAAACAAGGCCAAAATCAACAACAGAACAAATCACAAAACAGACGCCACAGACGCCGATAATGGAAGTACAAAATGAAACAGACAACACAGTCATTAATTTAACAGACATGGAGTTGAACACACAAGAACTTGAAATTTTATCCCTAGGATTAACATATTGTACAAATACAAACTTTGATTATGCCCAGACCCGCATAGATTTGTTCCAGTACATTCGAAAACTCAAATTGCAAAAGTATTTTACAAATACAAATAAACGCCCAATAACAACTATGCAAATTGAAGACCACAGCCAGAATCTGTCAGTGGCTAACATGGAGGCTCTGCAAAACCTGATTGATTTGGAGTTAGAAATAGAAGGCGATGGCATAACACCAAGAGGGGCAGCCGCTGCATCTGAATTGAACATCTATGCAACGGTCAAAACAAACTTCAAACCTAAATCAGTATTCATGCCCGCGATGCCTAAAGACAATCTCGATCTTTTCTCAGACAATGTCATCAAAGACTTAAAGGAACTGTCTTTTCAAAGCACAAAAGAATATTGGAAGGAAAATGAAGACCACAGAAGAAAATATAACAACCTAATGACAAGAATAAAATCAAGGTCAGACATCGTGGTCAGGTGGTCAGACAAGGGGTGTAACGTGGTGCTGTGGCCCCTACACATGTACAACAAAGAAGCCTGCATCCAACTCCAAGATAAGGAATGTTACATGAGGATAAGCCCAACCCACAATGTGGGCATTCAAGAAAAATATCACAATGAGTTATATAGATGGAAAGGAATGGGCCTCATCAGTAAAGATGAATTTAACTACCTAAAGAATGACTACCCAGTGATACCACAATTATATCTTATACCAAAGGTGCACAAAAATGAAGAAACACCACCCGGAAGGCCAATAATATCAGCAATTGGCAGCCTATTTGAAAAAACTAGTATCTACATTGACGCTTTCCTGCAACCTGAGGTAAAAAAACTCCCGGCCTATATCAAAGACACGGGGGATTTTCTGTCAAAGATTTTCGACATCGAATGGCAAGATAATTACCTATTTATGACATTAGATGTCCAATCTCTGTACACCAGTATCAGACACCGGGATGGTCTGAAAGCTATGGAACACTATCTAGGAAAAAGACCTATTGAACTATTTAACCACACGAAAATGTTGTTGGAAATGGCAGAGTGGTGTTTGACAAATAATACGTTCATTTTTGACAGATTGCACTATAAACAGCTTCTGGGATCGGCCATGGGAACTTGCTTCTCCCCCAGCTATGCGAATTTGCATATGGGCTGGTGGGAGGAGCAGGTACTGAAAGTCCAGCACTTTGACACGATGCAAAACAATGTAATGATGTACAAAAGATACATCGATGACATTTTCATCCTATGGCGTGGCAGTGACAAAGATGCAGAAAATTTTGCACTAGCTTTGAATGAAAACATGCTCAACTTGAAATTCACTTGTAACACCAGCACTGTAAATATCCAATTTCTTGATCTTGAATTATATGTGCAGAATAATAAGATACAGACACGCACATTCAGGAAACCCACTGCAGGGAATGCCCTTCATGCACACAGTTTTGACCCTACACCGTTGAAACAGTCAATGCCCTACGCCGAGTGCCTGAGAATGACACGGAACTGTAGCACCCCTGAAGGACTCACTAGTGCCAAACAAAATTTATTCAATAGACTCAGGAAGAGGGGGTACAAAGAGAACACATGCCAGAGGGCAGAAGCCAAATGTAGTGTTAAAAACAGGAAAGATCTGATTTTCCCCAAAAGTGTGGTGAAAGATACGGACCACAGCAAGAGAACTCCCCCGATATTAATAACTGGGTATAACAGATACCATAATAATCTCCGAAAAATCCTGAGAAGGCACTGGCCGTTAGTCCGGGGGGACCAAAGCATAGGTGAAACAGTGGGCAAAAATCCTTTGATCACATTCAGAAAGGCCAAGTCTATGAGAAATGAACTCGTCTGCAATGCACCAATACTAAAAAAGACAAAAAATTGGCTTAATTCCCAAAAAGGTTTAAAAAAATGCAGTAAGTGCAAGGCGTGCACACACGGCGTGAACACCACCAAAGTTCACGTTCCGTTCAGAAATAAACCATACATACTAAGGGACACGTTCTCATGCAAAACATATTTTGCAATATATGTATTGGTGTGTGCTTGTCGTAAGAGATATGTAGGTTCCACAATCCATCCAGCACACGTGCGGATTTTACAGCACTTGCGAGCCATTTCTAACAATGACCCGGCATACCCGGTAGCCAGACACATCCATGAGGCGCACAAAGGTAATGCTAATAATATCCAATATTTTGTGATTGACAGCATTCCGAAAAACATCAGAGGAGGCAACCGCCCACTGGCGTTGCGCCGCTTGGAATCAAGGTACATCATACTTTTGAATTCCAAGATCCCATTCGGTTTGAATGCGGACGAAGCCTTGAGTGTCCATCTCTAAATAAATGTCTGCAATTTTCCCATCTCCGAATACCATTCGTATAACATCTGCTGTTCACGTACTACACTAATCACGGGATTTCACATGGGCACTAAGAGCACCCCACAGACATGGCTATGTCAGTAGAATACACCACCATGTCAACAGTTGAGTTCAGCACATTCACCAACACAGCAACACATATCTACTTTATTGTCCCCTGAGCCACGTACTCTACTTAGAGCCAAATGAAATGCACGAATTCCCTAAGAGATCCTCCCGGTCACCTCCGACAAATATTACCCATTTGGCCACGAGATTCGGCAGACCACTGGGCCATCCCGAATTTTAGAATTGAGTTTATCTAACCACATTTATGTGGTTCATTTTCTCAATTTCCGCCGACTAGCAACTGGCAGCCATGCATTTTTGACGCGGGTGCCTATTTTGATTGCTGGCCGCGAACAAACCTGATGGGCTAACACAGACTGAGACAGGCCCCCTTGGTAAATTTAAGAGAGTGTACTTTACAGATCTCGTTATGTTTGCCAATAATAGCGTTGGACCACTAGTCACTCACCTCGAACTGAATGAGTATTGTTGAGTGTATATGAGCTCCAGGAACCCTTCCTAGGTATCGGTACAAGGGAACAGTTCCTTGCACGTACCCAAGCGTCCACATGGCACGGCCGTAGGAACTTGACACAGGCAAACCAGATGGGCTACTACTGCAGGACCTATATATGGGTACCTTCATGGCAGGGACCATTAGAAATGTGTAGCAAAATGTGTAAACCTTTCTTTTCACCCCCTTTTACTTTCTAAATTACTATCACTTTTGGTTTTCTACAACCTTAATTTAGCTGTCAATATTGTAACATGCTGAATGACGAGAAGGTTAAAAATAGACAATACACATGTTTTTGGTGATATATAAACATATACAAAATGTTTCCAATAGAATGCGCTGTATGTGTACTAATAAATAGTGTAAAAAGACTATCTAAGACAGGCTCTGCCACAATGTAACCATGGCAACATCTGGTTTAAACCTGTAACACTGATTAAGTGACACACCCATGTTTTGTGCATATATGTACGCCCTCTAAACAATGGCAGATGTAGTGAACAAGGCGGTAACGCCGAAACGCGTCTAAGCAGCAACTGATCTAAGAAAATAAAAGTTTGGATTCAGATTCACGGAGTCAGCGCCTCTTTTTGATCGTGAAGTATGGCATGTAAAAAAAAAAATATATATATATATATATATATATATATACACACACATATTACCTACTCGCCAGTAGGTATATATAGTTAGGATTTTTTCCCTATGGGATTTTTGAAAATTCTATGTCTAA
Source organism: Lissotriton helveticus (assembly GCF_964261635.1). Taxonomy (NCBI): domain Eukaryota; kingdom Metazoa; phylum Chordata; class Amphibia; order Caudata; family Salamandridae; genus Lissotriton; species Lissotriton helveticus. The sequence goes on along the minus strand of NC_136063.1, from coordinate 479,997,303 downwards.
TAACTTTGGCGTTTGTGGACGGAATTGGCTGAAATTTTCAGGAAAATGGAACATTTTGTTTCTGAGCAGCCCCTGGAAATTTGGGGGGGGTTCGTCAAGGGGTGGCCGAGAAAAAAGGGGGGTCACAAAACGTGTTTTTCCCATGTTAATTTCCATAGGGCGGTTGGCCTCACTTTTAGGCCGAACGGCTGAATGGATTTGCACGAAACTTGGCAAAATTGTAGGGACTGTTAGTCCGATGTGCCTTTGCTAGGTCTCAATATATGTGCTCCAGTGGATTTTGAGAAATTAACGTTCAAAAAAAGATATATATCTGTAAGCGCGCTCCAGGCAGCGCTCCGGTTCGTGTACCTGACGCGTAACGGAACTTCGCGTAGCGAAGCTGATTGGCTCTCCGGTGTCTGTCAACATTCTAAACAGTCCGGAGCGGCCGCCATCTTGTCTCTCGGTAGGATCGAGAGACAAGAGGAGGCCAAAACAAAGGGGGAAATGACCATAAGGGGGCATAGTAGATCCTCCCTGACCCCCTAGGTTTGATGTGGAGGCTTTAAAAGGGCCCCTCAGTGCAAAAAAAAATATATTTTTTTTTTGTTTTTTTGCGAGGGGAGCGCCCGGTCCGCGAACCGGGAAGCGTTCTGGGGAGCGTACTACAGGGAAAAAAGAATGATAGACTTTTAAAATACTGTATGTTAATTGATTGTTGGTTTTGTTGAATATTTTTTAATTTCTTTATTTTTTAAGCAAATATTTATTATTGTGATTGTGTTTCAAAATTTAATAACATTTCTAACATTTCACTGTCTGAAATGTCGTCATTTTCATTGAACATAGCTTGTAATCTCTAAGTGTGTAAAATGTCCTCATTTTGAAGGAGGTCATCTACTGCTTGCACACATTGCAGTAGTTCTTGGTCCCAAGTTTCATCCATAAATTCTATATAATTTGGATCAATTAATTCTTGGCTGCTCTCTTGCAGGACAATTTGAAATGAAACTTTCTGTTCGCATTCCATGTTGCCTGAAATTTGGATAAAAAAAATATATATTAGTAGAGATAGGGCACTGTTGGGATTAATTTTAGATAGGCAGTTTTTATCAGTGAATTTATCTTTGGGCAGTGTATAGTATCAGAGTGGAAGTAGGAATATAAAAAAGTGTATGTGATTTAACGTAAGTAAATTCATAATTATACAAGAGAAACCTAACTCTATCCATAACTATAACAGAGAAGTCTATCTAAATCTATAACTACTACAGAGGGATAGTATATAACTATCAGAAAAAGTTTACCATATTAACTGATAGTGCACAATATACTTCAGTTTTTAAAATAACAACTTACCTTTACAAAGAAGTTGAAGTGATTAGTGAAAATCCAATTGAAATGTACACCAGGAAGTAGTAGTCAAAATGGCTGTGTTTCCTTCTCTTCCTTTATATATATTCAGGTATATAACCAATCAAATGTCAGGTAAAAAAAGTAGAAAATGAAAGTAACATTTTCATTGGTTGTCAATTCCAACACTTCAGATGTGTTTTGTGAAGTAATTTACCTCACGGTATTTAGAGAGGTCTACAGGCTAAATGGCTAAATGGAATTTCAATCAAATTTGTGAAAATGATAGGGATTGGTATGTAGTATGAGCTAATCTATATTTGGTGAAAGTGTCTCCAGTCGTTTTTCTGTAAATTACTTTCCCACCTTTTTTGATGGAGCGCTTCCCGGGGAGCGCCCCGGTACGCGAACTGGTGAGCGCCCCGGTACGCGAACCTGAAGCGTTACGGGAGTCCACCATTTTGTGTTTCGGTCGAATTAAGATACAAGATGGAGGGCAACTAATGTTCAGAATGGGTAGAAGGGGGCACGGTAGACTTATCTTGACCCCCTAGGTTTTCTGAGGGTGGCTAAGGAGGCCCATATGTGCGGAAAAAAAACATTTTTTTTAAAAACTTCGCGAGGTTAGCTTCCGGTCCGCGTACCGGGTAGCGCCCCAGGGAGCGTACTTTGTTGAAAATTAGTGAAAAAAATTAGAGTAAAATAATAATTGTGAGTGATCAGATGTAGGGTAGCTCTGAGAAGAGCATTTGGGTTTATGGTACATTTAGGTACTTATAAGTAGGTACCAATGCACAGTCTTAAATTCAGAATGAAAATTCTGTTGCCCTCATCTGAGAAGTGAACTCCATCTCCTCTGTAGATATCTTGCATGTAGTAACGCAAGTTATTGTTGTACAAGGAGCCCATTCCATGGTCTCTCATGTAAGCTGAAACAGATTTGTTTACATGCTTCCTCGACTTCTCAATTTGTGGACAAAATTGGTTCGACCACCTCCATTTCTGTCTTTGGCATATATTTGAATATACCAAGGCAGTCTGAGGAAAAAGTGCCATTAATTGCTCAAAGGTGTCCTTTAAAAGCATTTCCAGACCTACCCCAGTCAAAGTGCCCAAGTCATTACCTCCACAGTGCACAATTAACAGGTCAGGTTTTGGCAAATGCATAAAGGTTTTCACCAATGGTATCAATTGGTGACATTTTAATCCTCTGTGGCCAAACCACTTAATTTCCACATCTTGTAAATTGAGGTTAGGTAAATTTCTGTTATAAGCATACCTCTGAGCCCAGTAGATGTAACTATGTCCAACAATCCAGACCGAAAACATGGTGAGAGAAGGTTCTGCTGCAGTCAGATGAAGTGTGGCAATGAAATGGCAGTTGAAAAAATAAGAGTTTAAAATGAAAAAAAACTGTGGAGTTTCTGTGTTAATGAAGCAGTAACAGTGATTGGTAGATTTTGATTGCTGAAAACAGAAAGTTAGGGTGCATGGATGAGTTCTTTGAAAGATGTATTTTGAGTGGTCAAGAAAAAATCATTAAATGAAAGATTGCACTGGATATGCAGGTGCACTGAGAGTTCAGAGTTCAATTGAAACATTGTTGTGTGAACTTGCAAACACCAGAGGTCTTCCAAGAGGTGGTTGCTATGCAAAAAAGGCAGAGAGGGCAGAGGGGGGAAGGGTTTTGATTTGAAAAAAGTGAGGGAAGAGTTTTGATTGGGTGACATGAGAGATATGTGTGAAGAATTACAGCATTTCTGTGCTTTTGATAGCTGCAGACTCTGGAGTGCATACCTTTTGCTCTGCTCTAAGACAAAGTGGTGTGTTTCTGAGACTGTTTTGAAACTCATAAAGTATTTGCTAAGGTGAGAAAAGATTTATTTAATTTAGATAGAGAATAGTGTGCTTTAAGGAGAAAATTATGAAGAAAGTTGTGTTTTTAAAGTGTTGCTTTGCCTCAAGTGTTTTACAAATAGATTTTGTTTGTTTGAGAAATTGTAATTGGAGAAAATGTGAAGTATTAGTACTGACAGGGTGTTTTTGTGCATAGGAGCTGTGCAGTGTTTTCAAATTATGACTTGAAAATCGTTTTTGAGGAAAAGGAATGCTTTTAACATTTATGAGAAGGACATAATGGTGTCTGCTTCTTTATAAGGCATTGGAGTGTCTCTGATGTTATTTTTCCCATTTTAATGTAAGACCTTTCCCCGTGGTGCAAATTCCTTGTAAATATGCTCCCACCTGTGCTTGGCAAATTTAGATTTTGAATGTTTGAGTTACATAGCCATGTTAAAAGTGACCCTAAAATGCTGTAAAGGCAATCAAAAAAACGCTTCCATGTGTCTTAAGGACATTTTAAGTCATTTCCCCATGTGCAGTGTTTTCAAATTATGACTTGAAAATCGTTTTTGAGGTAAAGGAATGCTTTTAACATTTATGAGAAGGACATAATGGTGTCTGCTTCTTTATAAGGCATTGGAGTGTCTCTGATGTTATTTTTCCCATTTTAATGTAAGACCTTTCCCCGTGGTGCAAATTCCTTGTAAATATGCTCCCACCTGTGCTTGGCAAATTTAGATTTTGAATGTTTGAGTTACATAGCCATGTTAAAAGTGACCCTAAAATGCTGCAAAGGCAATCAAAAAACGCTTCCATGTGTCTTAAGGACATTTTAAGTCATTTCCCCATGTGCAGTCTTTTCAAATTATGACTTGAAAATCGTTTTTGAGGTAAAGGAATGCTTTTAACATTTATGAGAAGGACATAATGGTGTCTGCTACTTTATAAGGCATTGGAGTGTCTCTGATGTTATTTTTCCCATTTTAATGTAAGACCTTTCCCCGTGGTGCAAATTCCTTGTAAATATGCTCCCACCTGTGCTTGGCAAATTTAGATTTTGAATGTTTGAGTTACATAGCCATGTTAAAAGTGACCCTAAAATGCTGCAAAGGCAATCAAAAAACGCTTCCATGTATCTTAAGGACATTTTAAGTCATTTCCCCATGTGCAGTGTTTTCAAATTATGACTTGAAAATCGTTTTTGAGGTAAAGGAATCATTTTAACATTTATGAGAAGGACATAATGGTGTCTGCTTCTTTATAAGGCATTGGAGTGTCTCTGATGTTATTTTTCCCATTTTAATGTAAGAACTTTCCCCGTGGTGCAAATTCCTTGTAAATATGCTCCCACCTGTGCTTGGCAAATTTAGATTTTGAATGTTTGAGTTACATAGCCATGTTAAAAGTGACCCTAAAATGCTGCAAAGGCCATCAAAAAACGCTTTCATGTGTCTTAAGGACATTTTAAGTCATTTCCCGATGTGCAGTGTTTTCAAATTAAGACTTGAAAATCATTTTTGAGGAAAAGGAATGCTTTTAACATTTATGACTAGGACATAATGGTGTATGCTTCTTTATAAGGCATTTGAGTGTCTCTGATGTTGTTTTTCCATTTTAATGTAAGACCTTTCCCCGTGGTGCAAATTCCTTGTAAATATGCTCCCACCTGTGCTTGGCAAATTTAGATTTTGATTGTTTAAGTTACATAGCCATGTTAAAAGTGACCCAAAAATGCTGCAAAGGCTTTAAAAAAACGCTTTCATGTGTCTTAAGGACATTTTAATTCATTTCCCCATGAATGTAGGTAGGCCTCACCTTAAACAAACCTCTGGATAGGCCACACCTTATCGTCATCCTGAATTAATCATTCAAAATGCTAGGGACAGATTTATGATAGGTGTATGCCTCTTTTGCGCCACTGTGCGTCACTTTTGTGACGCAGTTGCGGTGCAAAAGATTTGCTATGTGGCGACAAAATTACAAATTGATGCATCTAGGCAGATGTGTCATGCTGTAAAAAAACCGTGCCACATGAAACCGATGCAGCAGTGATGCAAAAGATGGACCATGTTGCAAGACAGGCCTCACTTCATCTCCAACAAGATAAGAAGCTTAGGGATAGATTTATGATGACTGGTGCATCCCCAGGGATGTGCCAGTCATCCTGCGCCGCTGTTCCGCCACCCATGGTGCGCTGCATTTACAATGCGGCGCACCATGGGGCAAAAACAGCACAGATGCGTGACGCATCTGTGCCGTAAAGGTGGCGCATTGCTGGCGCTGCATCGCAACTGCCATGCAGCTCCAGCAAGGCTTAGGGGTGCCCCATCTCCATTTAATCTGCAACCCTGAGTAGGCCTCACCTTAAACAAACCTCTGGATAGGCCACACCTTATCGTCATCCTGAATCAATCATTTAACATGTTAGGGACAGATTTATGATAGCCGTGTGCCTCTTTTGTGCCGCTGTGCGTCACTTTTGTGACGCAGCGGCGGTGCAAAATATTTGCTATGTGGCGACATATTTAAAAATTGATGCATCTAGGCAGATGTGTGATGCTGTAAAGTCCTGTGCCACATGAAACCTGCGTCAGTTTTCATATAGGTGTTTTGTTGCAAGGTATGCATTAATTTGCAAGAAAGCCCTGTAAAACTAACACAGTGAAATTTAGAAGATATCACTGACTCAGCTTTATAGCATTGCTGAATCAAATCATTACGCCTGTTTGAAACAGGCATAAGGAGTGATGCACCATGCAATGTGTGGCTTGCTCCTGTGCATTGCAGTAGACATGTTGCGCTTACGACGTGATTCCTGCAATGTGCTGCTTTTGCGGCACAGGTGCGTGACGCATCTGTGCTGTTTTCACTCAATGGTGCTCCATATTGTAAATGCGGCACACCATGGGTGGCAGAGCAGCGGTGTACATTAACTGGTGCATCCCTGGGAATGTGTCAGTTAACATAAATCTGCCCCTTTACATTTAAGTATGAGCAGGGGACACAGAGTTGGTGAGGCTTATCCAAGGTTAAGAAGAGATGAGTCCTGTTCACTGAAAACTTGGACATAGGCCTTACCTCCTCAGCATCGCTGGTCATGGCTAAATAATAGCTGCAAAATGTTACTCTTGTTAAACAATTTTACTATTATAGTCTGTGAGATTTGTGCCTTACTCTGCAACATCTCATTGTTGCTCTCTTTATTTAAAGATAACGACAACATCAACATGAGCGACAATCAGCAATCAGTTGATCTCGACCTCATAATTGAACTCGTAATTGAAACATCAGTGGAAGTAGATCCCTTGGATGATTTAAATCCTGAGGATGAAGAAGAACATGATGAGGATGCAGATTTGTCAGAATTGTATGACATAGGGTGGGAAGCTGACGTGCTTGAGCCTATGGAACTATAAACATTTATTTTTAAAAATGTATAATAAATGAAAAGTAAAAATGTAAACCGTTTCATTTAAAAATAAAGACACCTTCAAAAACAGGTTATGTGTAGTGTCTTCAATAAAATATTAAAATATGCTCATAAAATTAGATCAGATTCACATATAAAACAGCACAGGTAAAATGAATATGAATTCCATTTCTTTTCTGCTATTTCTGTATTCTAAATTTGCCAAGCACTAAAAATGTCAAGTAGTGTGTTAAGTTTTTGATGACTGTTATTGATTTACTGTTTGGTAATAGTGGTTAATAACATTTTTTATTATATTTTACCACAGATTCAACTGCAGATCATTTCAAGATTTCAGCATGCCAACTAAAGAAAGACTTAGAAAGGCTGCAAAACGTCAAAGACAGCAGGTAAATGATATAATGCAGCAGTCCTCTAAGAAAAAAACTTGTCAAGTCACCAAGAAAGCACCGGGTAAGAGCACAAAACAATTTATAAGAAATATTTGTAGTAAAAAAAATATTACTACAGAAAATGTTTCAGTCCAGAAAAAGAGAAGCATTTTAAACGGAACGGAAAGGCCAATCAAAAATGTTACTGCTAGAGCAAGAGATAACTCTGTGCATGATAGTAGAAGGAAACAACAGTTTAGGGACATTCATAAACGAATGTTCCGCAACAGGATAATTGGCAATCTGTTAAAAAATATTAAGAAAGGTCAACAGAAAGTGGTTTTTTATAAGAGAAAAAAAAAGTTGAGAAAGTTATTGATCAGGCATTTGAAATTAAACGTAAGTTATTTATTTTGATAATCAATAGAATTAGGAAGCTAAACAAGGCAATTTGTGATTTCAAAAGAAATAGTAGATGGAAGAGAATAGTTAATCGTAGTAATTTTTGTGAAGTTTTTTCCGGAGAATGGATGCATAGTTCAAGTTGTGAGGCATTTTTTAATGAGGAGAGTTATTTCCAGGATAATGATTTGGTGCATGCAGTTGACACCAGTGGTCGAGCTTATGAAGTGAAAGATGGTTGTCCAGTTGAAAAAGAAAAACTTGTGACAACAGAGACAGAAGAGGTGTTAGGTAATGAGGTTTTAGGAAGACGTCCTAAGGGTCCTGTGTACACCTGGAAGTGTAGTAGTATTTGCAGTGTGTGACAGGATTCCATCAATTTGCTTTGTGATTTTGTACAGACATTTAATAAGACAAGTTTGAAGCAGAAAATGAAGTTGTTGCAAGAATTAGATCCTTGCAGAGTGAGAGAAGTGACAGGTTTGCATGGTCATTCACTGGCTTGTCTTTCCAGGAGAGTATGCCAGAGTGTTTTTCATCATTTCAGGATGCTAGCAGTGCATCATAATAAAGTGAGGAAATTAGTTAGAATGTTGTATTATGCTAAGAGTCCAGCAATTATGCTTAAACAATTATGCGCTGCTCTTTTGCATGGTTCAGAAGTAGATGTGAAGAATATTTGTGCAGAAATTGAGTTTGGTTACTTTGGAAGTAAAGAGGAGAATGTTGAAATTGACCAAGAAGAAGAGGGTAATGTGGAAGATAGTGTACAGGTTTCCAGTACAGATAATTTTCAGAGGGAAATTGCGACGTTTCAGGTGAAATCAAGTGAGAGGCCTAATTTCACTTGTGTGTGTTGTCGACGCACTTATTATAAGAATCAGACTAAGTTAGTGGATTTATATGCAAAAAGTGAAAGGGAAAATAATAGTGAATGGAAGGATTTCACAACATATTTGATGGTAGAAAATTGTTTTGATTTGGGATCGGATCAACGTGTGTGTACTTATTGTTGTAGCAAATTAAATCAAAACCAGATGCCTGCTAGAGCAGTTCATAATAATCTGGAATTGGTTGAGATTCCTTCTGAATTGAAGGATTTAAATACTTATGAATCTATTTTGATTCAAAGTATCCATCCCTTTCAGGCTATTGTAAGAATGGAGCCAAAGACAGGGAAATTGCCTCCATCAGATTTACAGAGAGGATTAAAGGGAAGAGTTGTTTATTTGCCTCTAGATTTGAAGAAAAACATTAACACAATTGGAGTAGAAAAAGTGGAAGAGGAACCTCTGGTTATCTTAGTTAATGGGGTTCCGACAAAGAATAAGAAAATATGGCAAGATTTAGTGGATGTTAGGAAAGTCAAAAAGGCAACATTGTATTTGAAAAAAAATAATAAGTACTATAAGAATGTTTATGTTGCAGAAGAGGAAGTAAGTGAGGAAGAAGATAGCGATTTGTGTGCTGGTCAAATTGAGAAAGTAGAACCCTCTACTAGTGAAGAAATATATGAACATTATAGTATTCATCCTTTGCATTCCAAGGAAGTCATGGGGAATGCTATTGAGTTGTTTCAAATGAAACAAGCCAAAGGGAGTCCCATTAGTGTTTGGGAGGAAAGTTTGGAAGCTCGGTGTTTCCCACAGCTTTTTCCAACAGGTCAGGGAGGAAGATATGATGAGCGACCTCATCAAATTCCTGCTTCTGAATACCGGACTTTGCGATTGTATGCAGGAGATGCTAGGTTTCGACAATGTATTCCCTATTTGTTTCATCTCCTGTTTGAAAGCGATCTGTCTGGACTGTCATATGCAGTGAACCACATCTTGAAAAGTGGTATACACATGCAAAACATCTCGGCAAGTGACTTTATGGATAAAGTCAATGTCCAAGACAGTATTTTAGATTCTCACCTGATTAATCTCATGGCGTGTCAGCGTGGTACTAATGAGTACTGGTACCGTCGTCATGGTGATTTAAAATGTATGCTGAGGAACTTAGGAACTCCCACATGGTTCCTCACTCTGAGCTGTGCCGAGTATGGCTGGGAAGACTTACTTGAATGTCTACGAGAGGCAAATGGAAACATCGAAAACATCGAATTCAAGACACCCGGAGAACTGTGCTCTTTGGATCCAGTCAATGTATGCCGGTACTTCAATCATAGATTTGAAGCTATGATGTCTTTCATCATGAATAAGAAGAATCCACCTCTTGGAGAGGTGTTGGATTTCTTCTGGAGAAAGGAGTACCAAGCAAGAGGTGCTCCTCACATACATATGCTGTTGTGGATCAAGGATGCACCTAAATTTGGAACAGATCCAGAAGACTCAGTGATGAGTTTCATACAACAGTATTCTACGTGTGCTGTTCCAAACGCAAAGGAGAAGAAAAGCCTAAGAGAAAAAGTTCTACGTTTCCAAAGCCATCGTTGTGGAAAGTACTGTCGTCGTAAATTCCGAAACAAGGACAAGTTCTACACCAAATGTCGTTTCGGCTTTCCACGACCGGTGATTTCTAAAGGAAGAGTAAACAGTTTGATGTCTTCGCTGCGACATAATGTGATGAAGAAATCACCTAAAAACACATACAATTTGAAGAGGAACGAAGAGTCCAAGTACATCAACGACAACAACCCGGTGATTTTGTCCATGTGGAATGCTAACATGGATATACAGTTTGTGGCTGATAACTGTATGGCTGTGGCTCGGTATGTGACATCTTACATCACCAAAAAAGAGAAGACAGAATTGAAGGATATGTGGGAGGACATTTCCCATGAAAAGAGCCTCTGCAAGAAGTTGTACAGTTTCAGTCTGAAGATGTTGTCGCATCGAGAAATCGGAGCTTACGAATGTTCTGACCGGTTGTCTTCAGCAAGTCTCTATGCCAAATCCAGGAGTATCGTTTGGGCGAGTCTTGGTCTTGCTGCAACGCGTAATCGAGTTCTGAAACCTGTGCGGGAAATTGAGTATTTGGCCGAAAAGGAGCCAAACAGTACCGACATTTTGAAGACCAACATGTTGGATACATATTATCCAAATCGAAGCAGTCACCTCGAGAATGTTTGTCTGTATGAGGTTCTTCAAAATTACATATTCAAGAGGAATATCAAAGAAGATACTGAGAAAGGAGTGTATGCTGTAATTGGAAGTGAGGGATGTCTGGTCAAGCAAAGAAAATGCCACTTGGTAAACCATCGAAAATTGAGTGGCGAATCTCCTGAAAAAAAGGAGTTTTTTTATTTAGCACTTTTACAACTTTGCAAGCCTTGGCGTGCAGAAGAGGAACTGCTTGGAGATTTCCTCTGTTACGAAGACTCTTTCACTGCCGCCAAGGAGACCATAGAATGTCCTGCTTTTCCCAAATATGTGGAAATGTTGAATGTGGAAATCGAGCAGGAAGCAACGATTGCAGCCGAGATTGCCAGAGACAGTTCTCAGGACAGTCAGAGTTCTGCTTCATTGAGTCAGGATCCACTAGGAGGACCTCTTATCGAAAATGAAGCTGCCACTGCTATGAATGAAGTGGAAAGAGCCATGGCACATGCTCAGGAGGATGCGGTTAACTTAGAAGAGTTGGAAAGACAACTCAACGTTGAGCAGAGGAAAATATATGACGAAGTTACCATGCAAATTGATCATGGATTAAGTCATGAGAAGAAAGAGTGCTCATGTACGTCGTTGAAGCCTGTCCGACTCTACGTGAGTGGAGAAGCGGGAACTGGAAAAAGTTTCCTTATTAAAGCAATTTCATGTTATTTGCAGGAAAGGACTGAGTCATCGCTGTCTTGTGTTGTCACCGCTCCAACTGGACTGGCAGCACATAACATTAAAGGGATTACTTTACATCGTTTACTGATGCTGCCAGTGGAGCATGACAACAAATTACAATATCACAAGCTATCTGGAGATGCTTGTTGTGAAGTTTCAAGAATCTTGAGGAAAATGAAACTTCTTATCATTGACGAAGTAAGCATGGTTTCCAATGTCATGCTTGCCTTTGTGCATTTGAGAATGCAAGAAGTTCTCAAAACAGAGTATGATGTGTTATTTGGTGGCAAACACATCATTGTTTTTCGGAGATCTTCTGCAGCTGACACCAGTGAAAGGGCAACCTGTGTTCAAAATGCTCACGCATGAAGATACCAGGAAGTGCCTAGGGAGCATTGGCAACGTCAATATATGGTTAAACTTCAATTATGCTGAACTGCATGAAAATATGCGTCAGGCGAAGGATGAAGTTTACAAGAATATTCTACAAGATGTTAGAATTGGAAAAGTGACCGAGCATGGGAAAGAAGCTTTACATGCACGATTACTGTCAAATTTATATCCAGAACAAGATGTTGTGCCTGAGAATATTTTTCAGAAAATTACTGAGAAGAAATCTGGAATATGTTTGATGCCAACTCTTGCAGAATGTGCCATCTTCAACAATAAAATGTTGCATTTAGAAAAGCAAGAGATTGTGAAACTGGAAGCTATTGACAGAGTAGAGCATATGGGATCAACAATTATTTTGTCTGAGAATTTGAAATCAAAATTGGATTCATTAGAGAAGACTATATCTATAACTGCAGGTTTTGAAAAGAGTCTGAATGTGTGCTTGAACTGCCGTATAATTTTAAGAAGGAATTTACATGTTGAAAGAGGTCTGGTAAATGGATCAATGGGTAATGTTGTTGATTTTGTGAAATACAGAAATAGAGATGGAATTGAATTTTTAAAAATTAAATTTGATGGCATTGAGGAAGTACAGCTAATTGGTTGTTGTTCTGCTAGATTTTTGCTTGTAAAAGACTTATATGTTCGCCGTAAGCAGTTTCCTGTTTGCTTGGCATATGCGGTGACAATCCATAAATCGCAAGGTTTAAGTGTAGACAGTGCATTGGTGAATATTGGCAGTTCTGTGTTCAAGGAGGGTATGGCATATGTGGCATTGTCAAGAGTTAGAACTTTATCGGGATTGTACTTGATTGAGTGTGATGTCACAAACATTTGTGCGGATCTAGATTGTGTTAAGGAATACAATAGGTTGAGAAGAGAGTATGCCCCACATTTGCCTCAATATCCTTTGTTTGAGAAACGTGTGGTAGGCCGGAAACGAAGAAATGTGACCAATACTGGGGAGGTTGTAGCAAAAAGACGAAAAGTCGATGAACCTGAAATTATAAGCAGAAACAAAAAGGATTCTGTTGAAGATGTTGTTGGTTTTCAATTTGAAAACACTTCTGGTGTCAACTGCTATGCTAATGTAGTGGTTAATGTTTTGTTTTCTCTAGAAAATGTAAAAGAAGAGATTGTGGTCAATTCTGATCAAAGATTATGCAGTTTGTTAAATTCTGTGTTAGAGAAATGTAGCACTGATAGAACAAAAATAGAAAGTGTGTCTGAAATTCGAAATCAGTTAGACAGATGTTCAGGCCAAACACAATTCTCTCAAAATATTCAGCAAGATTGTCAGGAGTTTTTATTGTATATGCTTGATGTATTGCATGCTGAAGGTGTAGATGTAGATCACCTGTTTGGGCTTTCTTATCAATGGCAGCATGACTGCGAGAACTGTAGGGTATCAAGTACTACTAGTGTAGACTCAGAAAGATTTATATATTTAACTTTGCCAGACAGTAAATCAGTCTCCTTTAATAAGCTAGTAAAAGCAGCTGATCACAACATGGAATGTAGCCAATGTAAATCTGAAATGATGTCAACCTTATTTATACGAACATATGGCCAGTATGTCATTTTAATGTTCCAACGATGTAGGTCTGATGGAACAAAATTGACAACTTTAATTAAAAATGTTGTGGCTTCACAGTTGTCAATATCAGGAAGGACTTTTGTAACTGTAGCAATTATATATCATGACGGTCCTTCAATAACATCAGGACATTACACAGCCTATTTAAAGTCTAGAAATGGCTGGTCATTCTGCAACGATTCTGTTTTAATTTTCAAAAAAAAATTGCCGTATGACCTTAAAAATTCTTACCTGGTGTTTTTAAAACCAAAATTTTAGGGAAAGAATCTCGGGATGTGCTCTGAGGAATTTCAAGAAGTTCTAATGGCTCCTACACGATTTGGCCTTGAGGATAAGTGTAGTACAGAGACATAACTTCTTACCATAACACTGGACGTCATGGAAAAATAAGTGCACTTTGAATGAGTTCAGAAAAACTATTTCTTTTTATAAGCTAATTCAAGCAGCCAATCAAAACATGGAGTAGAGGGAATGTAAGTCTGCAATGCTGTCTACTGTTTTATATTGCTTTGTGATTAAAAGTGATGTAGAGAATTAAATAATTGTAGTAGTCATAGAGGTAGTGTAAGTCTGCTTCATAGTAAGCAGTATCAGTGTCATAGGAAATGTAGAACATGAGTGAGCAAGCAGGGTAAGATATTAGTAATCCAGGATTGTGAAAATGATCTTCAACATTTTAATTCTGAAAGTTGCGGAAATACAACATGACTGGATTGGCTTACAAGAATTCCAAGAGTTATAAATGGCTCTGACATGATTTGGCCTTGTGGAAACGTGTGGTAGAGAGCGAGAAGTCATTTATTGTATGTAACATATTTTTCAAAACGATGGAGGTTTTCTTTCAGAAAGTGGCGGGCTGAAAGTAATAACAGCACAACAGAGTGTAAGCTGTTCATAGGCATCCTTCGACGTCATGGAAAGTAAGTTAACTTTAAGGAGTTCTGAATTCTGATTTGTTATGTTGTATGGGTTTTTTAAACACAATCATTTTGATTGTGTTTTTTTTTCCCCGCTGTTATATGATGAATACCTTCAAGTCACTGTTTTTAGTGAAATTTGATACATTCTGAGAACAGCAAAAATAAACCATTTAACATGTATAATTAATTCTGTACTGTTTGCATTTATGATGTACATGTAGAACTGTGTAGGAGGCATGGAGAAGGTGAGGCTTCTGTAAGTGTCAAAGTTGTTGCATACAGTGCTGCCCTTCTGGGTACTGTTTCATATGCTGGACTACCTCTGCACTATGAGATACCTAAGCAAAGGCAACACAGGTGATGGATTGTGAAATGAGGAAAAGAAACTCCACATTTTTCAATTACATCACCTGTGTTTCCTAAGTTTACGAATGACATTGTGCAGATGAAGTTTAGGTCTCTCCACGGACACAGAAGAGGTCTGGCCCTTGTTCAAGAGTGAAGTGGATATGACTTACTTCATTGGTAGGCCTTCACATGTATTATCTCCTCTGTATTCTTCAACAAGCATACATTTGATATGCAATCCTGAGTAGGCCTCACCTTAAACAAACCTCTGGAGAGGCCACACCTTATCGTCATCCTGAATCAATCATTTCAAATGTTAGGGACAGATTTATGATAGGTGTATGCCTCTTTTGCACCACTGTGCGTCACTTTTGTGATGCAGCGGCGGTGCAAAAGATTTGCTATGAGGTGACAAAATTACAAATTGATGCATCTAGGCAGATGTGTCATGCTGTAAAAAACCCGTGCCACATGAAACCGATGCAGCAGTGATGCAAAAGATGCACCATGTTGCAAGACAGGCCTGACTTCATCTCCAACAAGATAAGAAGCTAAGTCTTCTGTAAATGTCAAAATTGTTGTATATACTGCTCAACTTCTATGTACTCTTTGATATGCTAGACTCCATCTGCACTATGAGATACCTAACCAAAGGCAACACAGGTGATGTGATTGTGAAATGAGGAAAAGAAACTCCACATTTTTCAATTACATCACCAGTGTTTCCTAAGTTTACGAATGACATTGTGCAGATGAAATTTAGGTCTGTCCACGGACACAGAAGAGGTCTGGCCTTTGTTCAAGAGTGAAGTGGACATGACTTACTTCATTGGTAGGCCTTCAGATGTATTATGTCCTCTGTTCTCTTCAACAACTCGAAATTTCATTTGGAACCCTGAGTAGGCCTCACCTCAAACAAACCTCTGGATAGGACACATCTTATTGGCATCCTGAAACAATCATTTAAAATGTTAGTGTCTTGCGACACTTTTGTGAGACAACAGCAGTGCAAAAGATGCACCATGTTTTAAGATAGGCCTCACTTCATCTGCATCAAGATACTGTTAGTTTAAAATGTATATCTTTAGGACTGTGTAGGGGGCCTGGAGAAGCAGAAGCTTCTGTAAGTGTCAAAGTTGTTGAAAAACTGTTTGTCCTTCAATCTTTTCCCTTGTCTTTTCTAAGTTTTTAAATACATGTTTTAATATTTTTCAAATGTTTGTTCTCTCTTTCACAGATTGAAAGTATAAAAATAGAAAGTGAGTAAGTTAACGACAATTATAAGGTAAATGTTTTGTACTCTTTTTGTTACATTTCTATCACATTCACCTACTATTAGTTCCACAGCTTCATTTCTTTAACCCTCAGTTTCCTGCCTTTGCTACTTTCCTCATTCCTTTCTCTATTACGTACTTACTCAACTCCTTCCACTCTTTTTCTCAGTCCCTCTCTTCTCATAGTTCCTCACTCTTGTTCACTCACTCCGTCTCTATTACTCTTAGTGTCTTTGACTGATCACTCTTTCACTACTTGTTCATAATGCTTTCTCTGTGTAGTTGAAGCACACTAAGGAGCATCTTATGAACACAGCCAATAAAATTATTGCTGTTTTTAGTGGCAGAAAACTGCTGCAAAAGTGGTTTTAGCGGCAGTTTTCTGCCGCAAAAGCGGCTTTAGCGACACATTTCTGCCGATAAAAGCTGCAAAACTTTTATTGGCTATGTTGATGATATGGCTCTATGTTATTTACATTTCTTTGCTGTTTCAATTAATCTTTTTCTGTTATTTTTTCTTTTCTGTTTTCTGTTTTTTCTCTCTATTATTCCACATGTTTTAATCTTATTTTGAACATTCACTCACATTCTCCAAGAAACTCTTCTTTGTTATTGTTCTACTCTCTTTTTTTTCTTTCACTTCCTTTTTTATTTTGTTTTTCACAATTATACCCTCTTCCATCTTTTCTTCGGTAAATAGATCTATTAAACAGTATCTCTGGTTTAATCCCTATAGCTGTCTTTCTTTTCACATTACTCTCTGTTTACTTCCCTTATACTAACTCTTCTTTTTTTTTTTTTTTTTTTTTTGGGTTCGCTCCCGGTTCGCGAACCGGGAAGCGAACGGGGAAGCGAACCAAAAGAAATAGAGCTTGCCAGAGTGCTAAACATTCTAGCAATTTTTTTTGAAAGGGGAGGTAGTTCTAAAAAGAACTGTTTTTTTTATGTTTTTGTTGTTTTATATTTTATTTTTATTTTTCTGAACATTTTTTGTTTTTTTTGTATTTTTTGAACAGTTTTATGTTTTTTTTTTGTTTTTGATGGAGGGGAAACAACAAAAAACAGGCATTGGAAACGACTCAACAGGAGCAAAAAAAAAATTACTGTCTGGGGCGTTTAGGGCAATTGTGATTTTCATAAGCTCGGTTGATTAAGGTAATACTCATATTACCACAAGACAATAATGCAAGACAATACAAGCAGGTAAACTTCATATGGACAAAGTTGTCCTGAATGTTTGGCACGGTTTCCCGTGCCTCTGCTGGTGTCAAAGATATCTGTGATGATGACCTGGCCACAGGAGTTGTTGGGTTGTCCTGCTGATCACGTATCTCTGCCCGGCTGTAGTTTAAAGGATGCCACCTGCTCATATGACGATGCATGGTGTAGTTACCGAAGCTGTATTTTTTTAAGGTGCCTCTAGATAACTTATCCTTACATATGAGGCAGGTGACATATCTGGCATTTACTTTCTTCTGCCCTTCAGGGATCGAAAAAAACTGCCAAATAAAACTGGTTTTCCGATGAGAAACCCGGGGCTGCTCTTCTAAAAACTGTGGTCCTTCTGTCTCCTCTTCCTCTTGCTCATCCTCTTCCTCCTCTGTGTTGCTGATGAACTGGGGAGGTGGTCCTCTCTTCCCATGAGGAGGTGGTGGTGGTGGTGGGGGTCCACCAGCTGAAGCTACCAATGAAGCCATTGCTGAACTATCAAAAAAGGTCTTCCTCTCACAAAGATGAAAGTCAGAGTGAGGAAAGAAGGAGGGGTTTTCATCATTTGGGAAAAAAAATAGTTCTAAACCAATGAAAAGTGTTATTTTTAGGTCACCTGACCTAGCCTTACATCATTATGAAACCAAAAGTGAAATGAACCAATGAAAAGTTTTATTAACAAGTCACATGACCTGTTCCGCTTATGTTACGCGCTGCGGAACGCGCCCCGGATCGCTTCCGGGTCGCTGCGCTTCGCGCCTCGGTTCGCGCTCCGGAGCACTTCTGGGTGCGCTAACGCGGCGCGTCATAAGACGCATTACGCGGCAACGCGATACGTCGCGCTTTCGCGACGCACCCCTGATCGCTTCCGGGGAGCTGCGCTTCGCGTCTCAGTTCGCGTACCGGAGACTTCCGGGTGCGCTAACGCGGCACGTCATAAGACGCATTACGCGACAACGTGATACGTCGCGCTTCCGCGACGCGTCACGATGTTGATTTCTAACGCTGCAGTTGCGCAAACGGAACGTTTACCGGTTCGCGGACCGGGTCGCGGCATCAAATTGAGCTAACGGGAAGCTTCCCGGTTCGCGAACCGGGAGCGAAGAAAAAAAAATATTAAAAAAAAAATTATTAATAAACATATAACATATATTTTTGGATTTAAAGAAGAATACATTTTACAGCTACAGATATTAGCTTTTAAAAAACCAATGAAATTCACTGAAAAAACCATAGGTTATAGACCATATATAGTTAGGAATTAGCATTTACAAAACCTTGAAAATTCACTGAAAAAACCATAGGTTATAGACCATATATAGTTAGGAATTAGCATTTAAAAAACCTTATTTTACTCACACAAAACCATTGAAATTCCATATATAGTTAGTTGTACTAACTATATATCGCGCACCCGCAATCCACTGCTGATCATGTCACATATTACATCATTCATGACATGGTCAGTGACATCACTGATGACATCACTGATGACATCTCAAATGACATCACTGATGACATCACTGATGACATCTCAAATGACATCACTGATGACATCACTGATGACTACATCCAGTGACTGTATAATTCTGTAAAGTTAAAATATGTCTTACATATTGAAGAATGAGTGGATGTATAAGTGTCTTGATGAAGGATTTAGTAGGGGCATGACTGACTGTATGAGTGACTGATTAAATGTGTCTCACTGAGTGCATGGGTTAGTGATTAAACTGTCTTAATTTGTGCATCATTATGTCTGTTGTTCTGTAAACTGCTGCATGTGTTGATCAGTAGGTATATGATTAACTATATGGGTTATTGATTGGTTGCCCAAGCATTTGTATGGGAGACTGAGTGTGTGTGTGGGTGGCTGGGAGGTGTATGACTCTCTGCATAGATGTGTGAGCAGTTGATTCACTAGATGTATGGGTTCAAAAGTGCATGTGGAAACAGCTGTATGGGCGGTTGACTGTGTGCATGAGTGTATTGGTGAGTGAATGGATATCTCAGTGCTACATGTCAAAGTAAGTACATATGTAAAATACAGTACATGTGAGAGTTGACATATATAAATAACTGTGCATAAGAGCCAGGGAATGTGTGAGTGGCTGTATGGATCATTGTGAACTTGTATCCAGGATTGTATAAGTGAGTAAATATGTTTTAGTATATGTTTGAATAAGTAAGGTGTGTATAACTGTATAGTTGAGGAAATGGAGGTGTGATTGATTCTTTGCATGACTGACTAAGTGTCTGAGTAACTCCATGGATGAGTGACAGTCTGTGAGTGTCTGTTTACACTGAGTGTATCTAAGGTTATAATAGAGGTTCATCGTATTATCACATGAATGATGTCATCAGTGATGTGATCAGTAATGTCAAATGAGATGTCATCAGTGATGTCATCAGTGATGTCATTTGAGATGTCATCAGTGATGTGATCAGTAATGTCAAATGAGATGTCATCAGTGATGTCATCAGTGATGTCATTTGAGATGTCATCAGTGATGTCATTTGAGATGTCATCAGTGATGTCATCAGTGATGTCATTTGAGATGTCATCAGTGATGTCATCAGTGATGTCATTTGAGATGTCATCAGTGATGTCATCAGTGATGTCACTGACCATGTCATGAATGATGTAATATGTGACATGATCAGCAGTGGATTGCGGGTGCGCGATATATAGTTAGTACAACTAACTATATATGGAATTTCAATGGTTTTGTGTGAGTAAAATAAGGTTTTTTAAATCCTAATTCCTAACTATATATGGTCTATAACCTATGGTTTTTTCAGTGAATATATATATATATATATATATATATATATATATATATATATATATATATATATATATATATATATATATATATATACATACATATATATATATATATATATATATTCACTGAAAAAACCATAGGTTATAGACCATATATAGTTAGGAATTAGCATTTAAAAAACCTTATTTTACTCACACAAAACCATTGAAATTCCATATATAGTTAGTTGCACTAACTATATATCGCGCACCTGCAATCCACTGCTGATGATGTCACATATTACATCATTCATGACATGGTCAGTGACATCACTGATGACATCACTGATGACATCTCAAATGACATCACTGATGACATCACTGATGACATCTCATTTGACATCAATGACCACATCACTGATGATATCATTCATGTGACAATACAATGCATCTCCTCACATTTTAATATAACCTCTGTTTCACCCAGTGTTAAATACAGAATATAATTTTTGAAACCATTGACACACCAATACTAGTTACTACATACGCACTCACTGATTCCTACGTCTACACACACCTTCACTCATTCACCCATACTATCATTCATACATACAATCACTCATCTTTACAACACTATCATATGCACTCATACACCTATACAGACACTCACAGTCTGCCACTCATCCATGGAGTTACTCACACACCTAGTCAGTCCTGTAAAGAATCAATGACACTTCCATTTTCTTGTCTATACAGTTAAACATAGAGCACCTTACATTTTCAAACATATACTAACACATACTTACCTTGTTATACAATCATTGATACAAGTACACATTGATCTGCACAGAGTCACACACCTCCCAGCCAGCCACACACACACTCAGTCTCCCATACAAATACTTGGACAATCAATCAGTAACCCATATAGTTAATCATATAGCTACTGATCAAAACATGCAGCAGTTTACAGAACAACAGACATAATGATGCACAAATTAAGACACTTTAGTCACTAACCCATGCACTCAGTGAGACACATTTAATCACTCACTCATGCATTCAGTCATGCACCTACTAAATCCTTTGTCCAGACACTTATACTTCCACTCATTCTTCAATATGTAAGACACATTTTAACTTTACAGAAACATACAGTCACTGGATGTTGTCATCAGTGATGTCATCAGTGATGTCATTTGAGATGTCATCAGTGATGTCATCAGTGATGTCACTGACCATGTCATGAATGATGTAATATGTGACATCATCAGCAGTGGATTGCAGGTGCGCGATATATAGTTAGTGCAACTAACTATATATGGAATTTCAATGGTTTTGTGTGAGTAAAATAAGGTTTTTTAAATGCTAATTCCTAACTATATATGGTCTATAACCTATGGTTTTTTCAGTGAATTTTCAAGGTTTTGTAAATGCTAATTCCTAACTATATATGGTCTATAACCTATGGTTTTTTCAGTGAATTTCAATGGTTTTTTAATAGCAAATATCATAAGCTGTCGAATGTCAAGTACGTGGTAAGTGAAAACATTTTCGTGTTTATGCACACTGATCTGCTTTGAATGGTGCCCCCCCCCCCTCATTTCTATTAGGAGTACTCTCTCTTTGCAGATAGTGAAAGGTAGTTAACGCAGGTCTTTGCCCCCATTGTAATCCGTCGTGCCTGCTTCTCTCTCCATTTGATTCATTGTTATCCAAGTATTTACTGTTTTAGAATTAGTTCTCTTTGGTTCATTCTCTATTTACAAACAAACACAGAGTCGCAATACTCTGTTTAGTCTTTGCAGATAACGAAAAATCGTGTAAAAAAAAAGAAAAGGAATCGAGCAAAATCAGTAGGCCACTAATGGGATCTCTTTTTGACCTCGCTAAAATAGAAACATTAGGAACAACCCCTCATGACAAATACAAAACTAGTGAGATGAACTGAACTCCACACAATGATGGCTGCAAAACAGCTCTGCTCCGCCACCCACCCCGCCCAAAATAACGATAAAGAACGGCTGCCATGATTGGTTGCGGAATGACCACGACGGAGCTACGAAATGGTGCTGCTCTCATGCTAACCCCAGCTTCAGTCTGAAACATCCAGAAACACTGTAGACTACCAATTCGATCAGTTCCGGTAGCGCCCCAATGTAACCCGGTAGAGAAGAACTAGCCCTCCCCTCTTTGACTGATGGTTCTTGTTGCCTGTCCCTTCTGTTGTCATTTAACAGAACTATTTAGCCTGCTGAAAGGGGTTGTGTTCCGACCGCTGGTTGGTGGAGACATTTTGACTATATTCTGTACCTGCGTTGTCGCGTAATGCGTCATATGACGCGCCGCGTTAGCGCATCCGGAAGTCATCCGGGGCGCGCAGCGCGTAACGTAAGCATAACAAGTCATGTGACTTGTTAATAAAACTTTTCATTGGTTCATTTTACTTTTCTTATTGTAATGATGAAAGGCTTGGTCATATGACCTAAAAATTACGCTTTTCATTACTTCCGAACATTATTTTTTCTTAAATATATGTTATAATGTTCCAGGCTAATGTACTTTCCCGGAAATTTTACAACTGTCCTGCAAGTAAAATATATTCTTTTTTCGAGAAAAAGAGCGTTTCTTCGTCCCATGACGGAGCCGTTGAGCAAAAGAGGGTCGACCTGCTGTCTTAGTCGCCGATACGCCTGAATATGAGATTCTTATCGATCACTTTATGTTGCAGGAATAGAAAACACAACAGCCCTTGACCATTTATCTTTACTGCGTTCCTTCGTATTATACCTTTTACCCTTCATGTAATTGGTCTGCTTTATTTCACGTGCCTTTTAATGATTCTAAAACAGTGACTATTATTAAAAACTTTACCAATGTATATACTACTACCATGTTTTCTTTTAAAAACCTTTATTGTGAAAATTTCATTATACAAATACGAGCCTATAACCACGTGGGCCGGCCACGGAGCAAACTGTAATCGTATATGATAAATAGACATTTACACTGTAGAGGAACGTAACGGGCGGGCCATTAGGTTTCAAGAACTAAGGTGTCTAACAGTTACGGAATCGGTGGACGTACATTTTATAATTAAAATACGACAGGGCCAGTTACAATAAAATTATCTAGATATACATTTGCGGGCAAGTACCATGGGTGACGTTAATTCGAACTTTCAACAGTACAGTAATCAATAACACATCAGAACTTAATATCAATAGGGATGTCGAAATATTCAATCAATTCTCGTCCCCGCCCGCCATGTGCTTCAAAACTGCATACGTATCTCGTGATTTCAAGGTTCTGCAACCAGTACACAACAAGGAGTTACGAGTCCCATTTATTCTGGCGCCATTTTGGGCGAGGACGGGCAGGTCCAGGATATAGTCAAAATGTCTCTACCAACCATCGACTATGATGATGTTCATATGCTGTATTTATTAGAGTAACACTCAGATGTCCACATGAAATAAATTTGCCACAATCTAAACATGTCATTTTAATCTTTCCAAAGTTCTTCTAAATATTTGGGACCGTTTCCCTTGCCTCTGAAGCTCTCAGTGCCACTTCTTTGATGAATGTACTAGCAGGTCAGGGGTTCTCCTCCAAATCTCTCTTTTATGCAGCACTATAATTAATTGGTGCCACCTCTCCATATGACAATGCATGGTATAGTTACCACAACTATATTTTTTTTCGGTTCCTCTAGAGAGTTCATCGTGGCAGATGAAGCGTGTAACGTACCGGGCATTTACCTTTTTTTGCATGTACAGGAAAGGAAAAAAAAATCGAGCGTCCGAGTTCTAAGGTGTCCCAGGGCCATTTTAGTGGACCAGGCCCAAATCCAAAGAACAGGCCGCCATTTTGAGAGTCCTGTTGCAGCCGCCTGTCGCTGTAGCATCAAGAGCAGCCGAAACTCAGCTGAATGGCAACTGAAACGGTAAAGGGGCGCCCCACTACAGCAGACGAGCCAGGCCCAAATCCAAAGAACTGCTATCTCACAGGCTAATGGGGCGACCCACGCCGAGTTTCAGCATTGTAGGATGACCACACAAGTACAGCAACTTGCTAGACATCACCTCGGTGCCATCCGGATCTCGGCGCCCCACTGCAGATGAAGTGCCTCTCAACTATGAAACCACCACGGTGACATCCGGATCTTGGCGCGTTGTGCTGCCTTCGGCCTATTCGCACATCGGTCCGCTACTGACGCCATCTCACAGGCTAATGGGGCGACCCACGCCGAGTTTCAGCATTGTAGGATGACCACACCAGTACAGCAACTTGCTAGACATCACCTCGGTGCCATCCGGATCTCGGCGCCCCACTGCAGATGAAGTGCCTCTCAACTATGAAACCACCACGGTGACATCCGGATCTTGGCGCGTTGTGCTGCCTTCGGCCTATTCGCACATCGGTCCGCTACTGACGCCATCTCACAGGCTAATGGGGCGACCCACGCCGAGTTTCAGCATTGTAGGATGACCACACCAGTACAGCAACTTGCTAGACATCACCTCGGTGCCATCCGGATCTCGGCGCCCCACTGCAGATGAAGTGCCTCTCAACTATGAAACCACCACGGTGACATCCGGATCTTGGCGCGTTGTGCTGCCTTCGGCCTATTCGCACATCGGTCCGCTACTGACGCCATCTCACAGGCTAATGGGGTGACCCACGCCGAGTTTCAGCATTGTAGGATGACCACACCAACTTGCTAGACATCACCTCAGTGCCATCCGAATCTTGGCATCTCAACGCCTAGTGGTATCTTCCATACAAAAAATATTGTTACGCTGCCTTTGGCCCCATTCGCACATCAGTCCGCAACTTAGACATCACCTCGGTGCCATCCGGATCTTGGCATCTCAGCGCCTTGTGGTGTCAGTCAGAAAATATTGTTGTGCTGCCTTCGGCCTATTCGCACATCGGTCCGCTACTGACGCCATCTCACAGGCCAACGGGGCGCCCCACGCCGACTTTCAGCATTGTAGGATGGCCACACCAGTACCACAACTTGCAAGACACCACCTCGGTGCCATCCGGATCTTGGCATCTCAGCGCCTTGTGGTCTCTTCTACACCGGAAATATAGTAGAAAATATTGTTGCGCTGCCTTTGGCCCCATTCACACATCAGTCCGCTACTGACACCATCTCACAGGCCAACGGGGCGCCCCACGCCGACTTTCAACATTGTAGGATGGCCACAGAAGTGCGACAACTTACTAGACACCACCTCGGTGCCATCCGGATCTTGGCGCGTTGTGCTGCCTTCGGCCTATTCGCACATCGGTCCGCTACTGACGCAAACTCACAGGCCAACGGGGCGCCCCACGCCGACTTTCAGCATTGTAGGATGGCCACACCAGTGCGGCAACTTCCTACACACCACCTCGGTGCCATCCGGATCTTGGCGCGTAGTGAAGCTGCAGCAGCTGCAAATAAGCTTCAGACAGTGTTACAACCGCTGCTCAGAACTCTCAACTATGACACCACCTCGATGCCATCCGGATCTTGGCGCGTTGTATTGCCTTCGGCCTATTCGCACATCGGTCCGCTACTGACGCCGCCTCACGTGCCAACGTATTTTCTCCGCATTTTATACCCTATGCCGCATAACAGGTCATGTGACTTGTTTATAAAACTTTTCATTGGTTCATTTTACTTTTGGTTTCCTAATGATGGAAGGCTTGATCATATGACCTAAAAACAACACTTTTCATTGGATGAAAACTTTTTTTTTCCCCCAAACGATGAAAGCCCCACCTTGTTTCTGGATGTTTCAGACTGAAGCTGGCGTCACCATGAGAGCACCACCATCTCGTAGCTCCGTCGTGGTCATTCCGCGAGCAATCATGGCAGCCGCTCCCCACCAGAAGCCTGCAGGAGTCGGGGCCCCCAAAACTTTTGATGAATTCTCAAGGCGGAGGGGACGCTTTCGAGAATGGGGTCCAAGACCTAGCAGACAAGCGTCCGATTTCCAAGGTGTCCCAGGGCCATTTCAGTGGACCAGGCCCAAAAAGGAAACAGCCTGCCGCCATTTTGAGAGTCCTGTGACAGCCGCCTATCGCTGCACCGCAAGAGTGGGCGCAACTCAGCTGAATGGCGGATTTTGACACAGTGGACCAAAAGCGGACGGAATGGCAACTGAAACGGTAAAGGGGCGCCCCACTACAACAGACGAGACTCCACCTGGAGAGGCCCGTTCACGCCGCCTCCCCCGGGGCGCCCCACGCCGTTATTCGGAGCAGCATTGTAGGATACCAAAACCAGTGCGGCAACTTACTGGACATCACCTTGGTGCCATCGTTCTGCTGCCTTGGAACTATTCGCACAACAGTTTGCTACTGATGACCCACCCCCCGCGACGCCCCACGCCGTTATTTGCTGGGTGGCAACTTACTAGACATCACTTTTGTGTCATCTAGATTTCGGCGCGTTCTGCTGCCTTGGAACTATTCGCACAACAGTTTGCTACTGATCACCCACCCCCCGCGACGCCCCACGCCGGAAATCTGGACGTTGTGCTGCGTTGGGACTATTCGCACAGCCGACCGCTACTTCGTTGTTTTTCTCTAAAAATGTTTATATGTTATTACTATTTTTGTTTTCTTGTATATATTTATAAATTATTAAAGTTTTATAATCTTACTACTTTGTCGGAGTGCTATATATTTTTAATGTGACACATAATTGTAAAAACTTTGATGTACAAAGAGTCATCCCTGGAATCTTCCGCTTCACGCTCGGTCCCCTCCCCAATCACAATACAGAATGGTTTTCAGATAATAGCAACGCTTCTGCTGTGACGGATCTCATCGAGTGTGGGCCTTGATCTACTATAACTCCTTTGAAGACGGGTGATTCTTTACAGCTGTGGCCATAAACTACATCTGCAGGGCTAGCTGATAGCCTAGGACCGGCCTGGACAATCGGACACAGAGGAAAAGGAGTGTCAGAGGGTGCGGTAGTGAATAGGGCGAAAGGGAGGTGTCGGGCGGGCACAGGGTGTGATTCTCAGGGAAGAACAGCGCAGATGGGGGGAGGTTTATTACCCATGCATAAAACAGAGAGCGGGGGTGACCACTGCCTGGGGGAGATGCTTGCGAGGGTGGGGAGCCATGCTAAGGATCGACAGCGTTCACAGAGTGGATCTGGTCAAGGCATCTAAAATGGCTGCCGTGCACGACAAAAGTGTGGCATTTGAAAAAAGACAAGATGGCGCACACAATGTTTTTCAACAATTCCTGATTTCCTTCGAATCGAACGTTAACAGACGTTGGGGCATATTACCAAGGTTAAGCGATATTTATCCCTAACGATGCTTAGCAACGATTTTTTTACCGTCAGAAATTATCGCAGATAAACCTTGCTATTATCAAGGTTTATCGCAAATACGATAAAAAACGAGCGCAATGCATTAATGTCGCTGAAAACTCCGCGATATTCATGCATTACCGAGCTAATGCTCTTAGCCATGTTATCCACCTCCCATTGGATAACATGGCTAAGAACTGCTCAGGGCAGCTGTTACTTTTTGGAGATATTCGCGCTTATCTCGAATATTTCCAAAAGTTGATAATAGGAGATAGCGATGTTAGCGACTGTTTCCAGTCGCTAACATCTTGGCATGCCCACTTTGCATGTCATTAGTGATAAATATCACTCACATGCAAAGTGGGACCCAAGATGGTCGCTATCTCCTACTAGCCGTCGCTAACTGGTGTTAGCAACAGCTAGGTAATACACATATAATTTTATCTCCGCGAAGCGGAGCGCTGTTACAGATATATATCTTGTTTTTGAACGTTAATTTCTCAAAATGCACTGAAGCACATATATTGAGACATAGCAAAGGCACATCGGGCTACCAGTCCCTAATATTTTACCAAGTTTCGTGCAAATCCATTCAGCCGTTCGATTATTATTATTATTATTTTTTTTTGCCCCGCGGGGCCCTTTTAAAACCTCCACATCAAACCTAGGGGGTCAGCGAGGATCTACTATGCCCCCTTATGGTCATCAGCCGTTCGATTATTATTATTATTTTTTTTTTTGCCCCGCGGGGCCCTTTTAAAACCTCCACATCAAACCTAGGGGGTCAGCGAGGATCTACTATGCCCCCTTATGGTCATTTGCCCCTTCGCTTTGGCCTCCTCTTGTCTCTCGATCCTACCGAGAGACAAGATGGCGGCCGCTACGTACTGTTTGGAATGTTTACAGACACCGGAGAGCCAATCAGCTTCGCTTCGCAAAGCTCCGTAACGCGAAAAGTACGCGAAGCGGTGCGCTGTTACAGATATATATCTTTTTTTGAACGTTAATTTCTCAAAATCCACTGAAGCACATATATTGAGACCTAGCAAAGGCACATCGGGCTACCAGTCCCTACAATTTTGCCAAGTTTCGTGCAAATCCATTCAGCCGTTCGATTATTATTATTATTATTTTTTTTTGCCCCGCGGGGCCCTTTTAAAACCTCCACATCAAACCTAGGGGGTCAGCGAGGATCTACTATGCCCCCTTATAGTTATTTCCCCCTTTGTTTTGACCTCCTCTTGTCTCTCGATCCTACCGAGAGACAAGATGGCGGCCGCTACGGACTGTTTGGAATGTTGACAGACGCCGGAGAACCAATCAGCTTCGCTTCACAAAGCTCCGTTGCGCGAAAAGTCCGCGAACCAGAGCGCTAACCGGTCCGCTGTTACAGATATATATCTTTTTTTAAACGTTAATTTCTCAAAATCCACTGGAGCACATATATTGAGACCTACAAAAGGCACATCGGGCTACCAGTCCCTACAATTTTGCCAAGTTTCGTGCAAATCCATTCAGCCGTTCGGGCTAAAAGTGAGGCCAACCGCCCTATGGAAAACTCAATGTTAAAAACACGTTTTGGGACCCCCCTTTTTTCTCGGCCCCCACTGGACGAACCCCCCCCAAATTTTCAAGGGCTGCTCAGAAACAAAATGTGCCATTTTCCTGAAAATTTCAGCCGATTCCGTCCACAAACGCCAAAGTTATTAGACATAGAATTTTCAAAAAACCCATAGAGAAAAAATCCTAACTATATATACCTACTGGCGACCGCCAGTAGGTAATATATATATATATATATATATATATATATATATATATATATATCCAAACACACACAGGAGTCCCAAATTCGACCAAGACCACAGGAAGCTTCGTTTTTCAGCTCAATTTTATTCAAACTCGGTAACTTGCTGCAACAGCCACAGTCCAGAGCTCACATCAAATATAGAACGCCAGACGCGTTTCGGGCAATACAAAATCCCTTCATCAGTGGCGTGGATGCTTCAGAGAGTGGAAGCGCTGTTCAATTTGCACAGTTTTAACCGCTCCCAGTGGGCGTGGCCGTCACTACGGCCTCATGGTACTTGTAGTGCCTGTTGTAATCCCATGTGGGTGCGCTATCCTGTCCCTTTCAAATAAAGCCTTATAAAAACCCCAGTGGGTTGATGTTAAAGTTCTGGCGTGTATTTTACCTGCTTTGTAGTTACCAAGTTGAGCAAAGCAGGCAGCCCCCCTATATTTGATGAGAGCTCTGGACTGTGGCTTTTGCAGCAAGTTACCGAGTTTGAATAAAATTGAGCTGAAAAACGAAGCTTCCTGTGGTCTTGGTCGAATTTGGGACTCCTGTGTGTGTTTGGATATATATATATATATATATATATATATTACCTACTGGCGGTCGCCAGTAGGTATATATAGTTAGGATGTTTTCTCTATGGGATTTTTGAAAATTCTATGTCTAATAACTTTGGCGTTTGTGGACGGAATTGGCTGAAATTTCCTGGAAAATGGAACACTTTGTTTCTGAGCAGCCCTTGGAAATTTGGGGGGGTTTCGTCAAGGGGGGGCCGAGAAAAAAGGGGGGTCCCAAAACGTGTTTTTAACATTGAGTTTTCCATAGGGCGGTTGGCCTCACTTTTAGCCCGAACGGCTGAATGGATTTCCATGAAACTTGGCAAAATTGTAGGGACTGGTAGCCCGATGTGCCTTTTCTAGGTCTCAATATATGTGCTCCAGTGGATTTTGAGAAATTAACGTTTAAAAAAAGATATATATCTGTAAGCGCGCTCTGGGCAGCGCTCCGGTCCGCGGACCTTAAGCGTACCGGAACTTCGCGTAGCTAAGCTGATTGGCTCTCCGGTGTCTGTCAACATTCTAAACAGTCCGGAGCGGCCGCCATCTTGTCTCTCGGTAGGATTGAGAGACAAGAGGAGGCCAAAACAAAGGCGAAAATGACCATAAGGGGGCATACTAGATCCTCCCTGACCCCCTAGGTTTAATGTGGAGGTTTTAAAAGGGCCCCGCGGGGCAAAAAAAACAAAAAAAATGTTTTGTTTTTTTTGCGTGGGGAGCGCCCGGTCCGCGAACCGGGAAGCGTTCTGGGCAGCGTACTGCAATGAAAAATGAATGATAGACTTTTCAAATGCTGTATGTTAATTGATTGTTGTTTTTGTTGATTATTTTTTATTTTCTTTATTTTTTAAGCATTTTTTTTATGTGATTGTGTTTCATAATTTATTAAACTTTCTAACATTTCATTGTCAGAAATTTCATAATTATCATGGAATATACATTGTAGTCTCTGAGGGTGTAAAATGTCCTCATTTGCAAGGAGGTTATCTACTGCTTGTACACATTGCAGTAGTTCATTGTCCCAAGTTTCATCGAAAAATTCAATGTCAATTTGATCAATTGTATCAATCAATTCTTGGCTGCTCTCTTGCAGGTCCATTTCAAAAGAAACTTGGTTTTCGCCTTCCATTTTGCCTGAAATTTGGATTAAAAAAATATATATTAGTAGAGATAGGGCAATGTTGGGAATAATTTTAGATAGGCATTTTTTATCAGTGAATTTATCTTTGGGCAGTGTATAGTATCAGAGTGGAAGTAGGAATATAAAAAAGTGTATGTGATTTAACGTAAGTAAATTCATAATTATACAAGAGAAGCCTAACTACATCCATAACTATAACAGAGAAGTCTCTCTAAATCTATAACTACTACAGAGGGATAGTATATATCTATCAGAAAAAGTTTACCATATTAACTTATAGTGCACAATATACTTCAGTTTTAAAAATAAAAACTTACCTTTAGAAAGAAGTTGAAGGAATTAGTGAAAATACTATTGAAATGTACAGCAAGAAGTAGTAGTCAAAATGGCTGTGTTTTCTTCTCTTCCTTTATATATATTCAGGTATATAACCAATGAAATGTCAGGTAAAAAAAATAGAAAATGAAAGTAACATTTTCATTGGTTGTCAATTCCAACACTTCAGATGTGTTTTGTGAAGTAATTTACCTCAGGGTATTTAGAGAGGTCTACAGGCTAAATGACTAAATGGAATTCCAATCAAATTTGTGAAAATGGTAGGGATTGGTATGTAGTATGAGCTAATCTATATTTGGTGAAATTGTCTCCAGTGGCTTTTCTGTGAACTACTTTCCCACCTTTTTTGATGGTGCGCTTCCTAGAGAGCGACCCGGTACGCGAACCGTTGAGCGCCCCGGTTCGCGAACCTTAAGCGTTCCGGGAGTCCACCATTTTGTGTTTCGGTCGAATTAAGATACAAGATGGAGGGCAAATAATGTTCAGAATGGGTAGAAGGGGGCACGGTAGATTTATCTTGACCCCCTAGGTTTTCTGAGGGTGGCTGAGGAGGCTTATATGTGCGAAAAAAAAACATTTTTAAAAAAAATTTCGCGAGGTTAGCTCCCGGTTCGCGTACCGGGTAGCGCCCCAGGGAGCGTACTTTGTTGGAAATTAGTGAAAAATGTTAGAGTAAAATAATAATTGTGAGTGATCAGATGTAGGGTAGCTCTGAGAAGAGCTTTTGGGTTTATGGTACATTTAGGTACTTATAAGTAGGTACCAATGCACATTCTTAAATTCAGAGTGAAAACTCTGTTGCCCTCATCTGAGAAGTGAACTCCATCTCCTCTGTAGATATCTTGCATGTAGTAACGCAAGTTATTGTTGTACAGGGAGCCCATTCCATGGTCTCTCATGTAAGCTGAAACAGATTTGTTTACATGCTTCCTCGACTTCTCAATTTGTGGACAAAATTGGTTTGACCACCTCCATTTCTGTCTTTGGCATATATTTGAATATACCAAGGCAGTCTGAGGAAAAAGTGCCATTAATTGCTCAAAGGTGTCCTTTAAAAGCATTTCCAGACCTACACCAGTCAAAGTGCCCAAGTCATTACCTCCACAGTGCACAATTAACAGGTCAGGTTTGGGCAAATGCATAAAGGTTTTCACCAATGGTATCAATTGGTGACATTTTAATCCTCTGTGGCCAAACCACTTAATTTCCACATCTTGTAAATTGAGGTTAGGTAATTTCCTGTTTTCAACGTACCTTTGAGCCCAGTAAATATAACTATGTCCAACAATCCAGACAGAAAACATGGTGAGAGAAGGTTCTCCTGCAGTCAGATGAAGTGTGGCAATGAAATGGCAGTTGAAAAAATGAGAGTTTAAAATGAAAAAAACTGTGGAGTTTCTGTGTTCATGAAGCAGTAACAGTGATTGGTGGATTTTGATTGCTGAAAACAGAAAGTTAGGGTGCACGGATGTGTTCTTTGAAAGATGTATTTTGAATGGTCAATAAAAAATCATTAAATGAAAGAATGCACTGGATATGCAGGTGCACTGAGAGTTCAGAGTTCAATTGCAACAAAGTTGTGTGAACTTGCAAACACCAGAAGTCTTCCAAGAGGTGGTTGCCATGCAGAAAAGACAGAAAGGGCAGAGGGGGGAAGGGTTTTCATTTGAAAAAAAGTGAGGGAGAGTTTTGATTGGGTGACATGATAGATATGTGTGAAGAATTACAGCATTTCTGTGCTTTTGATAGCTGCAGACTCTGGAGTGCATACCTTTTGCTCTGCTGAAGACAAATTGGTGTGTTTCTGAGACTGTTTTCAAACTCAAAGTATTTGCTAAGGTGAGAAAATATTTCTTTAATTTAGATAGAAAATAGTGTGCTTTAAGGAGAAAATTATGAAGAAAGTTGTGTTTTTCAAATGTTGCTTTGTCTCAAGTGTTTCACAAATAGATTTTGTTTCTTTGAGAAATTGTAATTGGAGAAAATGTGAAGTATTAGTACTGACAGGGCTTTTATGTGCATAGGAGCTGTGGAGTGTTTTCAAATTATGACTTGTAAATCGTTTTTGAGAAAAAGCAATGGTTTTAATATTGATGAGAAGGACATAATGGTGTCTGCTTCTTTATAAGGTAATTGAGAGTCTCTGATGTTATTTTTCCCATTTCAATGTAAGAAGTTTGTCTGTGGAGCAAATTGCTTGTAAATATGCTCCCACCTGTGCATGGCAAATTTAGATTTTGAATGTTTCCGTTACATAGGCATGTTAAAGGTGACTGAAACATGCTGCAAAGGCAATCAAAAAATGCTTTTATGTGTCTTAAGGACATTTTAAGTCATTTCCCCATGTGCAGTGTTTTCAAATTATGAGTTGAAAATCGTTTTTGAGGTAAAGGAATGTTTTCAAAATTTATGTGCGCCATATGACCCCAAATTTCTTTTTCAGGGGTGCAGCAGGGTGTTCTTGAGACACCCCTGCACCGTCGGAAAAATTCCTAATTTGCGATGAGCTAATTGCTAATCGCAAATTGCACCTTCATTCCTATGGGCCTCCTGCTCCATGGAAATGAATGGGTAATTTGCAATTAGCAATTTGCTCATCGCAAATTAGGAATGGTAAAGAATCGCTATTTATTCCTTAAAATTCGCTATTTTGGAAATGCAAAATAGTTATATGATACATATGGCGGTTGATGTCTAAGAAGATAAGAAGCTTAGGGATACATTTATGATGACTGGCGCAATGAAGTTGACATCACTTACTTCATTGGTAGAGCTTTACATGTATTATGTCCTCTGTATTCTTCATCAAGCGTAACTTTAATCTGCAATCCTGAGTAGGCCTCACCTTAAACAAACCTCTGGATAGGCCACATCTTATTGTCATCCTGAATTAATCATTTAAAATGCTAGGGACAGATTTATGATAGGTGTATGCCTCTTTTGCGCCACTTAGAAAACACTGTCCATGGGGAAATGACTTAAAATGTCCTTAAGACACATGAATGTGTTTTTTTAAAACGTTTGCAATTTTTTTGGGTCACTTTTAACATGGTTATGTGACTCAAACAGTCAAAATCTAAATTCGCCATGCTCAGGTGGGAGCATATTTACAAGGAATGTGCTCCATGGGGAAAGGTCTTATAATGTAATATGGGAAAAATGACATCAGAGACACTGAAATGCCTTATAGAGAAGCATACACCATTATGTCCTTGTCATAAATTTGCAAACCATTACTTTTCCCCAAAAACGATTTTCAAATCATAATTTCAAAACACTGCACATATGGAAATGACTTAAAATGTCCTTAATTCAAAATTTGCTATTCCTTATTTTGCGATTGCACTGAAGGATTTGCAAATTTTGCGATTCCTTAAATGCAATGTATCAAACTAAAAATATGTAAAAAATGACATTAAGGATTTGGAAACTACCACCAACTTCTAGTTTGTGGTAATTTGCGAATTCTTTTCAAAAAGAATTTAAAAAAAAAAAACAAAAGGTGCCACATGACGCCAATACATGCCCTTAGGGCATGTATGTGCGCCATATGCCCCCAAATTTCTTTTTCAGGGGTGCAGCAGGGTGTTCTTGAGACACCCCTGCACCCTTGGAAAAATTCCTAATTTGCGATGAGCTAATTGCTAATCGCAAATTAAACCTTCATTCCTATGAGCCTCCTAGCCCATGGAAATGAATGGGTAACTTGCAATTAGCAATTTGCTCATCGCAAATTAGGAATGGTAAAGAATCGCTATTTATTCCTTAAAATTCGCTATTTAGGAAATGCAAAATATTTTGATGATACATATGGCAGTTCATCTCTAACAAGATAAGAAGCTTAGGGATAGATTTATGATGACTGGCGCATCACCAGGGATGTGCCAGTCATCTTGCGCCGCTGTTCCGCCACCCATGGTGTGCTGCATTTACAATGCGGCACAGCATGGGGCAAAAACAGCACAGATGCTTGACGCATCTGTGCCGTTAAGGTGGCGCATTGCTGGAGTTGTATCGCAAGTGCGATGCAGCTCCAGCAAGGCTCAGGGGTGCACCATCTCCACAATGTTGCGTCAAGACCTATGCCTGCTTCAAGCAGGCGCAGGGTTTTGACGCAGGTTTCTCCTATCTGATTGTAAATGCGGCACACCATGGGTGGCAGAGCAGTGGTGCACGTTAACTGGTGCATGCCTGGGGATGTGCCATTTAACATAAATCTGCCCCTTTACATTTAAGTATGTGCAGGGGACACAGAGTCGGTGAGGCTTATCCAAGGTTAAGAAGAGATGAGTCCTGTTCAGTGAAAGATTAGACATAGGCTTCACCTGCTCAGCATCGCTGGACATGGCTAAATAATAGCTGCAAAATGTTACTCTTGTTAAACAATTTTACTATTATAATCTGTGAGATTTGTCTCTTACTCTGCAACATCTCATTGTTGTTATCTTTCTTTAAAGATAAAGACAACCTCAACATGAGCGACAATCTGCAATCAGTTGATTTTGACCTCATCATTGAACTTGTAATTGAAACATCAGTGGATGTTGATCCCTTGGATGATTTAAATCCTGAGGATGAAGAAGAGCGTGATGAGGATGCAGATTTGTCCGAATTATATGATATAGGATGGGAAGCTGACCTGCTTGAGCCTTTGGAAATATAAACATTTATTTTTAAAATTTATAATTAATAAAAAGTAAAAAGGTAAACCGTTTAATTTAAAAATAAAGACATCTTCAAAAGCAGGTTATGTGTAGTGTCTTCAATAAAATATTAAAATATGCTCATAAAATTAGATCAGATTCACATATAAAATAGCATAGGTAACATAAATATAAATGTCATTTCTTTTCTGGTATTTCTGTATTGTAAATTTGCCAACGACTAAAAAATCTTCTAATTAAAATGTCAAGTAGTGTGTTAAGTTTTTTATCACTGTTACTGATTTACTGTTTGGTAATAATGGTTAATAACATTATTTATTATATTTTTCCGCAGATTCAACTGCAGATCATTTCAAGATTTCACCATGCCTACAATAGAAAGACAGAGAAAGGCTGCAAAACGTCAAAGACAGCAGGTGAAAAAAAATACGCAGCAGTCCTCTAACAAAAAGATTTGTCAAGTCACGAAGAAAGCACCGGGTAAGAGCACAAAACAATTTATAGGAAATATGTGTAGTAAAAAAAATATTACTACAGAAAATGTTTCAGTCCATAAAACGAGAAGGAAATCAAATGGAAAAGAAAGGCCAATGAAAAATGTTACTGCTAGAGCAAGAGATAACTCTGTGCATGATAGTAGAAGGAAACAACAGTTTAGGGAGATTCGTAAACGAATGTTCCGGAACAGGATAATTGGCAATTTGTTAAAAAATAT
Source organism: Lissotriton helveticus (assembly GCF_964261635.1). Lineage (NCBI taxonomy): Eukaryota > Metazoa > Chordata > Amphibia > Caudata > Salamandridae > Lissotriton > Lissotriton helveticus. Next base: position 479,961,107 of record NC_136063.1, on the reverse strand, counting down.
TAAGAAAGGTCAACAGAAACTGGTTTTTTATAAGACAAAAAAAAAAGTTGAGAAAGTTATTGATCAGGCATTTGAAATTAAACGTAAGTTATTTATTTTGATAATCAATAGAATTAGGAAGCTAAACAAGGCAATTTTTGATTTCAAAAGAAATAGTAGATGGAAGAGAATAGTTAATCGTAGTAATTTTTGTGAAGTTTTTTCTGGAGAATGGATGCATAGTTCAAGCTGTGAGGCATTTTTTAATGAGGAGAGTTATTTCCAGGATAATGATTTGGTGCATGCAGTTGACACCAGTGGTCGTGCTTATGAAGTGAAAGATGGTTGTCCAGTTGAAAAAGAAAAACTTGTGACAACAGAGGCAGAAGAGGTGTTAGGTAATGAGGTTTTAGGAAGACGTGCTAAGGGTCCTGTGTACACCTGGAAGTGTAGTAGTATTTGCAGTGTGCGACAGGATTCCATCAATTTGCTTTGTGATTTTGTACGGTCATTTAATAAGAAAAGTTTGAAGCAGAAAATGATGTTGTTGCAAGAATTAGATCCTTGCAGAGTAAGAGAAGTGACAGGTTTGCATGGACATTCACTGGCTTGTCTTTCCAGGAGAGTATGCCAGAGTGTTTTTCATCATTTCAGGATGCTAGCAGTGCATCATAACAAAGTGAGGAAATTAGTTAGAATGTTGTATTATGCTAAGAGTCCAGCAATTATGCTTAAACAATTATGCGCTGCTCTTTTGCATGGTTCTGAAATAGATGTGAAGAATATATGTGAAGAAATTGAGTTTTGTTACTTTGGAAGTAAAGAGGAGAATGTTGAAATTGAGCAAGAAGAAGAGGGTCATGTGGAAGATAGTGTACAGGTTTATAGTACAGATAATTTCCAGAGGGAAATTGCGACGTTTGAGGTGAAATCAAGTGAGAGGCCTAATTTCACTTGTGTGTGTTGTCGACGCACTTATTATAAGAATCAGACTAAGTTAGTGGATTTATATGCAAAAAGTGAAAGGGAAAATAATAGTGAATGGAAGGATTTTGCAACATACTTGATGGTAGAAAATTGTTTTGATTTGGGATTGGATCAACGTGTGTGTACTTATTGTTGTTGCAAATTAAATCAAAACCAGATGCCTGCTAGAGCAGTTCATAATAATCTGGAATTGGTTGAGATTCCTTCTGAATTGAAGGATTTAAATACTTATGAATCTATTTTGATTCAAAGTATCCATCCCTTTCAGGCTATTGTAAGAATGGAGCCAAAGACAGGGAAATTGCCTCCATCAGATTTACAGAGAGGATTAAAGGGAAGAGTTGTTTATTTGCCTCTAGATTTGAAGAAAAACATTAACACAATTGGAGTAGAAAAAGTGGAAGAGGAACCTCTGGTTATCTTAGTTAATGGGGTTCCGACAAAGAATAAGAAAATATGGCAAGATTTAGTAGATGTTAGGAAAGTTAAAAAGGCAACATTGTATTTGAAAAAAAATAATAAATACTATAAGAATGTATATGTTGCAGAAGAGGAAGTAAGTGAGGAAGAGGATAGCGATTTGTGTGCTGGTCAAATTGAGAAAGTAGAACCCTCTACTAGTGAAGAAATATATGAACATTATAGTGTTCATCCTTTGCATTCCAAGGAAGTCATGGGGAATGCTATTGAGTTGTTTCAAATGAAACAAGCCAAAGGGAGTCCCATTAGTGTTTGGGAGGAAAGTTTGGAAGCTCGGTGTTTCCCACAGCTTTTTCCAACAGGTCAGGGAGGAAGATATGATGAGCGACCTCATCAAATTCCTGCTTCTGAATACCGGACTTTGCGATTGTATGCAGGAGATGCTAGGTTTCGACAATGCATTCCTTATTTGTTTCATCTCCTGTTTGAAAGCGATCTGTCTGGACTGTCATATGCAGTGAACCACATCTTGAAAAGTGGTATACACATGCAAAACATCTCGGCAAGTGACTTTATGGATAAAGTCAATGTCCAAGAGAGTATTTTGGATTCTCACCTGATTAATCTCATGGCGTGTCAGCGTGGTACTAATGAGTACTGGTACCGTCGTCATGGTGATTTAAAATGTATGCTGAGGAACTTAGGTACTCCCACATGGTTCCTCACTCTGAGCTGTGCCGAGTATGGCTGGGAAGACTTACTTGAATTTCTACGAGAGGCAAATGCTAACGTAGATAACATCGAATTCAAGACACCTGGAGAACTGTGCTCTTTGGATCCAGTCAATGTATGTAGGTACTTCAATCATAGATTTGAAGCTATGATGTCTTTCATCATGAATAAGAAGAATCCACCTCTTGGAGAGGTGTTGGATTTCTTCTGGAGAAAGGAGTACCAAGCAAGAGGTGCTCCTCATATACATATGTTGCTGTGGATCAAGGATGCACCTAAATTTGGAACGGATCCAGAAGACTCAGTGATGAGTTTCATCCAACAGTATTCTACGTGTGCTGTTCCAAACGCAAAGGAGAAGAAAAGCCTAAGAGAAAAAGTTCTGCGTTTCCAAAGCCATCGATGTGGAAAGTACTGCCGTCGTAAATTCCGAAACAAGGACAAGTTCTACACTAAATGTCGTTTCGGCTTTCCACGACCGGTGATTTCTAAAGGAAGAGTAAACAGTTTGATGTCTTCGCTGCGACACAATGTCATGAAGAAATCACCTAAAAACACTTACAATTTGAAGAGGAACCAAGAGTCCAAGTACATCAACGACTACAACCCGGTGATTTTGTCCATGTGGAATGCTAACATGGATATACAGTTTGTGGCTGATAACTGTATGGCTGTGGCTCGGTATGTGACGTCTTACATCACCAAAAAAGAGAAGACAGAATTGAAGGATATGTGGGAGGACATTTCCCATGAAAAGAGCCTCAGCAAGAAGTTGTACAGTTTCAGTCTGAAGATGTTGTCGCATCGAGAAATCGGAGCGTACGAATGTTCTGACCGGTTGTCTTCAGCAAGTCTCTATGCCAAGTCCAGGAGTATCGTTTGGGCGAGTCTTGGTCTTGCAGCAACGCATAATCGAGTTCTCAAACCTGTGCGGGAAATTGAGTATTTGGCGGAAAAGGAGCCAAACAGTACCGACATTTTGAAGACAAACATGTTGGATACATATTATCCAAATCGAAGCAGTCACCTCGAGAATGTTTGTCTGTATGAGGTTCTGCAAAATTACATATTCAAGAGGAACATCAAAGAAGATACTGAGAAAGGAGTGTATGCTGTAATAGGAAGTGAGGGATGTCTGGTCAAGCAAAGAAAATGCCACTTGGTAAACCATCGAAAATTGAGTGGTGAATCTCCTGAAAAAAAGGAGTTTTTCTATTTAGCACTTTTGCAACTTTTCAAGCCTTGGCGTGCAGAAGAGGAACTGCTTGGAGATTTCCTCTGTTACGAAGACTCTTTCAATGCCGCCAAGGAGACCATAGAATGTCCTGCTTTTCCCAAATATGTAGAAATGTTGAATGCGGAAATTGAGCAGGAAGCAACGATTGCAGCCGAGATTGCCAGAGACAGTTCTCAGGACAGTCAGAGTTCTGCTTCATTGAGTCAGGATCCACTAGGAGGACCTGTTATCGAAAATGAAGCTGCCACTGCTATGAATGAAGTGGAAAGAGCCATGGCACATGCTCAAGAGGATGCGGTTAACTTAGAAGAGTTGGAAAGACAACTCAACGTTGAGCAGAGGAAAATATATGACGAAGTTACCATGCAAATTGATCATGGATTAAGTCATGATAAGAAAGAGTGCTCATGTACGTCGTTGAAGCCTGTCCGACTGTACGTGAGTGGAGAAGCGGGAACTGGAAAAAGTTTCCTCATTAAAGCAATTTCATGCTATTTGCAGGAAAGGACAGAGTCATCGCTGTCTTGTGTTGTCACTGCTCCAACTGGACTGGCAGCACATAATATTAAAGGGATTACTTTACATCGTTTACTGATGCTGCCAGTGGAGCATGACAACAAATTACAATATCACAAGCTATCTGGAGATGCTTGTTTTGAAGTTTCAAGAATCTTGAGGAAAATGAAACTTCTTATCATTGACGAAGTAAGCATGGTTTCCAATGTCATGCTTGCCTTTGTGCATTTGAGGATGCAAGAAGTTCTCAAAACAGAGTATGATGTGTTATTTGGTGGCAAACACATCATTGTTTTCGGAGATCTTCTGCAGCTGACACCAGTGAAAGGGCAACCTGTGTTCAAAATGCTCACGCATGAAGATACCAGGAAGTGCCTAGGCAGCATTGGCAACGTCAATATATGGTTAAACTTCAATTATGCTGAACTGCATGAAAATATGCGTCAGGCGAAGGATGAAGTTTACAAAACTATTCTACAAGATGTTAGAATTGGAAAAGTGACCAAGCATGGGAAAGAAGCTTTACATGCACGATTACTGTCAAATTTATATCCAGAACAAGATGTTGTGCCTGAGAATATTTTTCAGAAAATTACTGAGAAGATATCTGGAATATGTTTGATGCCAACTCTTGCAGAATGTGCCAAATTTAACAACAAAATGTTGCATTTAGAAAACCAAGAGATTGTGAAACTGGAAGCTATTGATAGAGTAGAGCATATGGGATCAACAATTATTTTGTCTGAGAATCTGAAAACAAAATTGGATTCATTAGAGAAGAGTATATCTAAAACTGCAGGTTTTGAAAAGACTCTGAATGTGTGCTTGAACTGCCGTATAATTTTAAGAAGGAATTTACATGTTGAAAGAGGTCTGGTAAATGGATCAATGGGTAATGTTGTTGATTTTGTGAAATACAGAAATAGAGATGGAATTGAATTTTTAAAAATTAAATTTGATGGCATTGAGGAAGTACAGCTAATTGCTCGTTGTTCTGCTAGATTTTTGCTTGTAAAAGACTTATATGTTCGCCGTAAGCAGTTTCCTGTTTGCTTGGCATATGCGGTGACAATTCATAAATCGCAAGGTTTAAGTGTAGACAGTGCATTGGTGAATATTGGCAGTTCTGTGTTCAAGGAGGGTATGGCATATGTGGCATTGTCACGAGTTAGAACTTTATCGGGATTGTACTTGATTGAGTGTGATGTCACAAACATTTGTGCGGATCTAGATTGTGTTAAGGAATACAATAGGTTAAGAAGAGAGTATGCGCCACATTTGCCTCAGTATCCTTTGTTTGAGAAACGTGTGGTAGGCCGGAAACGAAGAAATGAGAACAATACTGGGGAGGTTGTAGCAAAAAGACAAAAAGTCAATGAACCTAAAATTACAAGCAGAAACAAAAAGGATTCTGTTGAAGATGTTGTTGGTTTTCAGTTTGAAAACAGTTCTGGTGTCAACTGCTATGCTAATGTAGTGGTTAATGTTTTGTTTTCTCTAAAAAATGTAAAAGAAGAGATTGTGGTCAATTCTGATCAAAGATTTTGCAGTTTGTTAAATTCTGTGTTAGAGAAATGTACCACTGATAGAAGAAACATAGAAAGTGTGTCTGAAATTCGAAATCTGTTAGACAGATGTTCAGGCCAAACACAATTCTCTCAAAATATTCAGCAAGATTGTCAGGAGTTTTTAATGTATATGCTTGATGTATTACATGCTGAAGGTGTAGATGTAGATCAGCTGTTTGGGCTTTCTTATCAATGGCAGCATGACTGCGAGAACTGTATGGTATCAAGTACTACTAGTGTAGACTCAGAAAGATTTATATATTTAACTTTGCCAGACAGTAAATCAGTCTCCTTTAATAAGCTAGTAAAAGCAGCTGATCACAACATGGAGTGTAGCCAATGTAAATCTGAAATGATGTCCACATTATTTATACGAACATATGGCCAGTATGTCATTTTAATGTTCCAACGATGTAGGCCTAATGGAACAAAATTGACAACTTTAATTAAAAATTTTGTAGCTTCGCAGTTGTCAATATCAGGAAGGACTTTTGTAACTGCAGCAATTATATATCATGACGGCCCTTCAATAACATCAGGACATTACACAGCTTATTTAAAGTCTAGAAATGGCTGGTCATTCTGCAATGATTCTGTTTTAATTTTCAAAAAAAAATTGCCGTATGACCTTAAAAACTCTTACCTGGTGTTTTTAAAACCAAAATTTTAGGGAAATAATCTCGGGATGTGCTCTGTGGAATTTCAAGAAGTTCTAATGGCTCCTACACAATTTGGCCTTGAGGATAAGTGTAGTTCAGAGACATAACTTCTAACCATAGGACTGGACATTATGGAGAAATACGTGCACTTTGAATGAGTTCAGAAAAACTGTTTCTTTTTATAAACTAATTGAAGCAGCCAATCAAAACATGGAGTAGAGGGAATGTAAGTCTGCAATGCTGTCTACTGTTTTACATTGCTTTGTGATTAAAAGTGATGTAGAGAATTAAATAATTGTAGTAGTCATAGAGGTAGTGTAAGTCTGCTTGTATCAGTGTCATAGGAAAAGTAGAACATGACTGAGCAAGAAGGGGAAGATATTACTATTCCAGGATTGTGAAAATGATCTTCAACATTTTAATTCTGAAAGTTGCGGAAATGCCAAATGACGGGATTGGCTTACAAGAAATCCAAGAGTTACAAATGGCTCTGACCAGATTTGGCCTTGTGGAAAATTGTGGTAGAGAGCAAGAAGTCATTTATTGCATGTAACGTGTTTTTAAAAACGATGGAGATTTTCTTTCAGAAAGTGGCGGGCTGAAAGTAATAACAGCACAAAAGAGTGTAAGCTGTTCATAGGACATCCTTGGACGTCATGGAAAGTAAGTTAACTTTAAGGAGTTCTGAATTTTGATTTCTGATGTTGTATGGGTTTTTTAAACACAATCATTTTGATTGTGTTTTTTTTTCCCCGCTGTTACATGATGAATACCTTCAAGTCACTGTTTTTAGTGAATTTTGATACATTCTGAGAACAGCAAAAATAAACCATTTAACATGTATAATTAATTCTGTACTGTTTGCATTTATGATGTATATGTAGAACTGTGTAGGAGGCATGGAGAAGGTGAGGCTTCTGTAAGTGTCAAAGTTGTTGCATGCAGTGCTGCACTTCTGCGTATTCTTTCATATGCTAGACTACATCTGCACAATGAGATACCTAAGCAAAGGAAACACAAGTGATGTGATTGTGAAATGAGCAAAATAAATTGCATGTATTTCAATTACATCACCTGTGTTTCCTATCATTACGAATCACATTGTGCAGATCAAGTTTAGGTCTGTCCAGGGAAACATAGGAGGTTTGGACTTTGTTGAAGAGTGCAGTGGACATGACTCACTTCATTGGTAGACCTTCACATGTATTATGTCCTCTATTCTCTTCAACAACTCGAAATTTCATCTGCAACCCTGAGTAGGCCTCACCTGAAACAAAACTCTGGATAGTAGACATCTTTTTGGCATCCTGAAGCAATTATTTAAAATTTTAGTGTCTTGCGACACTTTTCTGAAACAACAGCAATGCAAAATATGCACCATGTTTTAAGATAGGCCTCACTTCATCTGCATCAAGATACTGTTAGTTTAAAATGTATATCTTTAGGACTGTGTAGGGGGCCTGGAGAAGCAGAAGCTTCTGTAAGTGTCAAAGTTGTTGAAAAACTGTTTGTCCTTCAATCTTTGCCCTTGTCTTTTGTAATTTTTAAATACATGTTTTAATATTTTTCAAATGTTTGTTCTCTCTTTCACAGATTGAAAGTATAAAACAAAAAGTGAGTAATTTAACGACAATTATAAGGTAAATATTTTGTACTCTTTTCGTTAAATTTCTATCACATTGAACTACTATTAGTTCCACTGCTTCATTTCTTTAATCCTCAGTTTCCTGCCTTTGCTACTTCCCTCATTCCTTTCTCTATTACCTACTTATTCAACTCCTTCCACTCTTTTTCTCAGTCCCTCTCTTCTCATAGTTCCTCACTCTTGTTCACTCACTCCGTCTCTATTACTCTTAGTGTCTTTGACTGATCACTGTATCACTATTTGTTCATAATGCTTTCTCTGTGTAGTTGACGCACACTAAGGGGCATATTATGAACATAGCCAATAAAATTATTGCTGTTTTTATTGGCAGAAAACTGGTGCAAAAGTAGTTTTAGTGGCAGTTTTCTGCCGCAAAAGCAGCTTTAGCGACACATTTCTGCCAATAAAAGCTGCAAAACTTTTATTGCCTATGTTGATGATATGGCTCTATGTTACTTACATTTCTTTGCTGTTTCAATTAATCTTTTTCTGTTATTATTTGTTTTCTGTTTTCTATTTTTTCTCTCTGTTATTCCCCATGTTTTAATCTTATTTTGAACATTCACTCACATTCTCCAAGAAACTCTTCTTTGTTAATGTTATACTCTCTTTTTTAGGTCGAGCGACCTATCTCAATGCGCATGTGCGCATTGAGAGCGGGAGCTCGAGCTATTGCAGCTTAAACAGAGCTTACCGAGATCAGGCGATTCCCAGGCGATTTCTTCCAGTGCACGTGAAAGCGCGTGCACAATGCCACCAGCCGCTTGCCTCGCATTACCACATCAAAGGCAAGGCGGCCTCGTCTCAGGCCCCTGCTGCTTCACACCCTCATGCCGCTCTCCCCGCTCCGCCCCCTCCCCTGCCCGCCGTGTCGCATTTCTCCTCCGCCGGCCGTACTTTCACTTTGACGGCCGCAGGCCATCTCTCGTGTTTCTCCTTGTTATTGTTCGAGTGTTTCCCTGGCTCAGCGTGGTGCCCGATTCATGGACATTTACAGACGCTCTGGTCTCTGTTATTGTATTTCCAGGACATGGTGCCATTCTGCCGCAGCAGCATTAGGGCTGTACATAAAATGCCATGCGATAATTCACTCTAGTTTTACTTAGGCTCTCACAATGTTTTTAAGTAACGTGACAGCTGCAACATATTTAAGTGCCCAGACAGCTACAACCACACTTGTGAACAGCATTTCTTACCCCGCTCGGTAGGCGGGGTCATGACTTCACTCAAATGGTGAACAATGGCATGGGAGTCAAGAACATCGCAGAGTAGGGTTATAAGCTGGCCGGTGCTTGTTCTACATTGGCATGCAGCTCTCCCTTTGAAGACTAGATTCCTGTTTGTATTCCCCAGTCTAATATAAACAAGCATTTTTTATACTGCAATCAAAATAAAATAAAGCAGAACAGGACCGTAAATTACGTGTGACGTACATTGCATACAAACTGAGGATTCACGTGTGTTTGTCTATACACTCCAGCACCCGCTTACACATACAGTGGTACCTACACAGCAGCACACACACACTAACAAACATAGATAGATACACAGTACAGCGTGGGACACGCACACAAACACAGTGGCTCACACATGCACACTCACAGTAGGCCACATACAGTAACTCGCTGTACACACACGCGCACACACACGCAGTACATCACGCTCCACATACACAGGCACTCAAGGTTAAATGCACACGCATAAAGTGGCACAGACACAGAGTGAGTCACACACAACTGCAAGGTCAGTAATTGTCAGGTACAAACCCACTCGCAAACAGCGTGACTCACAAGCGCAGTAGTGCATACCCTCACACTGTTACATGCTTAAAGTGGCACACAGTCTAAGATGCAGTGACACATAGACTATTACTATGAAGCACACACACTTAGATAGACATACCTAGGCACGTGCACACGAGCACTCCTAATTTCAGATTTGGACGTAGCATTCGCTGCGTTTTGTAGTCTGAGAGGCATTTGAAACACACAACCACCTGCCTTTAGCTCATACACTCAGAAGGTGCCAGCACAGGGCTCCCTCCTATATCCGCCTTAATGCGCTCTTGTTCTGCCAATTAATTAGCCTCCGAGGGTGGGAGCGGTCGCTCTTGTGATCCCCCCGCCTGCCGGGAGGCTCGGGCACATTACAGACGGAATAGCAGTGGTCCCCACGCCACCAGCTGCCTAATAACTGAGCTGCCTGCAGCCCGGCAGAGCACAGCTGGGACCTGCCCCACCAGGCTCGGCACCAACAGCTCACCTAATCAGCCGGGCCAGCCGGCCACTGTGAGCCGCTCTTTAGTGGGCAGATGGTGTGACTTTGGACACTTTTACCTGCGTTAAAGTATTGCATGCCTCCCTCGCCCCCCCCCCTCACTCCCCTCAAACTATACACCCCTGCTTTCAAGTGGAGGCTGGAGGGCATCTTACTCATTCTAGAGACTAATTACAACTCTGATTTCTAGTGTTTATTTGGAAGGGGCACAGAAGTTGCAATTGTGTGTTGCATTATTTCTTATCAAGCACGTAGCAGCAAACACCTGGGTAGGTCAAATGCATGAGAGTATTTTTCTAGGGTTTATCCCAAGCTCAAGCATTTAAAAGTACTTTGAGATGTGATAAATGTCCAAGATCACACAGGGTGTGCCTGCAATGACACTGTAATTGTGCCCAGCTATCAGGTTTTACAATTTGCACTTCAGCCGCTGGATGGTAGGTAGGATTTGTAAAGTGTGCCCAGGATCACACAGTGTGGTCATGCAGCAGTTTAATTGTCTACTGGACCAATAAAACTAACATTGTCCAGTATACCAATCAAAATTGCTCTCCAAAGACACCAGGCAAAGCAGACGCTCCCTCAAACAGATCACCAAGCGCAATTTACCCTACTTACAGCCTAGCCTGTTCTCTGTCGAGACTTTAGCAATCTTTAGAGCACAAGATAAGATCTTTTCACATGGAAGAGTCAGACGTATTGCAATACTACTTAAGAAACAAGCATTGGCATAGACAATAGGTCTCGCCTTTGGGACCTTATACGTGTTTAGCCATGCAACAGTTGATGTTGCTGCACCAAGGATATTATGCTGCATAACTAAATACTTAGAAGGTCCCAAAGGCGAGACCTATTGGCTATGCCAATGCTCGTTTTTCTTTCACTTCGTTATCTATTTTGTTTTTCACAATTATACCCTCTTCTGTCTTTTCTTCGGTAAATAGATCTATTAAACAGTATCTCTTCTTTACTCCCTATAGCTGTCTTTCTTTTAACATCACTCTCTGTTTACTTTCCTTATACTTACACTTTTAAAAAAAAAAAAAATGTTTTGGGTTAGCTCCCGGTCCGCGTACCGGGAAGCTAACCCGGGAGCGAACCAAAAGAAATAGAGCTTGCCAGAGTGCTAAACATTGTAGCAATTTTTTTTGAAAGGGAAGGTAGTTCTGAAAAGAACTTTTTTTTTAGTATTTTTGTTGTTTTATATTTTTTTTTTATTTTTTGAACATTTTTTATTTTTTTTGTATTTTTTGAACGATTTTATATTTTTTTGGGTTTTTTTTGGGGGGGGAAACAACAAAAAACAGGCGTTGAAAAGGGCTCAACAGGAGCAAAAAAAAATTACTGGGGGCGGTTAGGGCAATCATGGTGTTCATATGCAAGGTTGAGTGCATTGATGCTCATGTTGCCACAAGCTAATAATGCACGACAGTGCATACATAAATGTATCATATGCCCAAAATTTTGTTGGATATTTGGCACAGTTTCCCGTGCCTCCTCTGGTGTTAAAGAAACCGGTATTGTTGGTCTGGCCACAGGAGTTGGTCTAGGATTGTCCAGCATATCCCTTAATTCCGCCCGGCTGTAATTTAGGGGATGTTTCCTCATCATGTGCCTATGCATGGTGTGATTACCATAACTGTATTTTTTGTCCGTCCCTCTGGACAATTGTTCCTTGCATATGAGGCAGGTGACATACCTCGCGTTGACTTTTTTTTGTCCACGAGGCATCGAAAAAAACTGCCAGATGAAACTGGCTTTCTTTCTGGAAACCCGGGGCAACTCTTCCAGGAATTGTGGTTCTTCTCCCTCCTCATCCATTTCTTCATCTTCCTCCTCAGTGTTGGTAATCACCTGGGGAGGTGGTCCTCTCTTCCCATGAGGAGGTGGAGGTGGTGGTGGGGGTCCACCAGCTGAAGCAACCAATGAAGCCATTTTCACACAAGCAAAATAGGTCTTCCAACAAGCAAAATAGGTCTTCCTCTCACAATGATGAAAGTCAGAGTGAGGAAAGAAGGAGGGGTTTTCATCATTTGGAAAAAACAATACTTCTCAACCAATGAAAAGTGTTATTTTTAGGTCACCTGACCTAGCCTTCCATAATTATGAAACTAAAAGTGAAATGAACCAATGAAAAGTTTTATTAACAAGTCACATGACCTCTCACGCTCATGTTACGCGCTGCGGAACGCTCCCCGGTTAGCTTCCGGGTCGCTCCGCTTCGCGCCTCGGTCCGCGCCCCGGGACACTTCCGGGTGCGCTAACGTGATACGTCACAAGACGCATTTCGCGGCAACGCGATATGTCGCGCTTTCGCGCCGCGGATCGCTTCCGGGGAGCTGCGTTTCGCGCCTCGGTCCGCGCCCCGGGGCACTTCCGGGTGCGCTAACGCAGTACGTCATAAGACGCATTACGCGGCAACGCGATACCGTCACTATGTTGATTTCTTACCGGTTCGCGGACCGGATCGCGGAATCAAATTGAGCTAACGGGAAGCTTCCCGGTTCGCGGACCGGGAGCGAAACAAAAAAAATATTTAAAAAAAATTATTAATAAACATATAAAATATATTTTTGGATTTAAAGAAGAATAAATTTTACAGCTATAGATATTAGCTTTTAAAAAACCAATGAAATTCATTGAAAAAACCATAGGTTATAGACCATATATAGTTAGGAATTAGCATTTACAAAACCTTGAAAATTCACTGAAAAAACCATAGGTTATAGACCATATATAGTTAGGAATTAGCATTTAAAAAACCTTATTTTACTCACACAAAACCAATGAAATTCCATATATAGTTAGTTGTACTAACTATATATCGCGCACCCGCAATCCACTGCTGATCATGTCACATATTACATCATTCATGACATGGTCAGTGACATCACTGATGACATCACTGATGACATCTCAAATGACATCACTGATGACATCACTGATGACATCTCAAATGACATCACTGATGACATCACTGATGACATCTCAAATGACATCACTGATGACATCACTGATGACAACATCCAGTGACTGTATTTTTCTGTAAAGTTAAAATATGTCTTACATATTGAAGAATGAGTGGATGTATAAGTGTCTGGATGAAGGATTTAGTAGGTGCATGACTGACTGTATGAGTGAGTGGTTAAATGTGTCTCATTGAGTGCATGGGTTAGTGACTAAACTGTCTTAATTTGTGCATCATTATGTCTGTTGTTCTGTAAACTGCTGCATGTGTTGATCAGTAGCTATATGAGTAACTATATGGGTTATTGATTGGTTGCCCAAGCATTTGTATGGGAAACTGAGAGTGTGTGTGGGTGGCTGGGAAGGTGTATGACTCTGTGCATAATGTATGGGTTCAAAAGTGCATGTGGAAACAGCTGTATGGGTGGTTGACTGTGTGCATGACTGTATTGGTGAGTGAATGGATATCTCAGTGCTACATGTCAAAGTAAGTACATATGTAAAACACAGTACATGTGAGAGTTGACATATATAAATAACTGTGCATAAGAGCCAGTGAATGTGTGAGTGGCTGTATGGATCATTGTGCTCTTGTATCCAGGATTGTATAAGTGAGTAAATATGTTTAGTATATGTTTGAATAAGTAAGGTGTGTTTAACTGTATAGTTAAGGAAATGGAGGTGTGATTGATTGTTTGCATGACTGACTAGGTGTGTGTGTAACTTCATGGATGAGTGACAATCTGCGAGTCTGTGTTTACACTGAGTGTATCTAAGGTTATATTAGAGTCTGAAGAGGTTCATCGTATTATCACATGAATGATGTCATCAGTGATGTGATCAGTAATGTCAAATGAGATGTCATCAGTGATGTCATTTGAGATGTCATTTGAGATGTCATCAGTGATGTCATCAGTGATGTAATTAGTGATGTCATTTGAGATGTCATCAGTGATGTCATCAGTGATGTCATTTGAGATGTCATCAGTGATGTCATCAGTGATGTCATTTGAGATGTCATCAGTGATGTCATCAGTGATGTCATTTGAGATGTCATCAGTGATGTCATCAGTGATGTCACTGACCATGTCATGAATGATGTAATATGTGACATGATCAGCAGTGGATTGCGGGTGCGCGATATATAGTTAGTACAACTAACTATATATGGAATTTCATTGGTTTTGTGTGAGTAAAATAAGGTTTTTTAAATGCTAATTCCTAACTATATATGGTCTATAACCTATGGTTTTTTCAGTGAATATATATATATATATATGTATATAGATATATATGTATATATTACCTACTGGCGGTCGCCAGTAGGTAGTTATAGTTAGGATTGATTTCCATAGAGAAATCGCAACATTCTATTGGGAATAACTTTGGCGCCGGTTGAGGAATCTGCCTGAATTTTTCAGCAACTTTGCCTCGCGGCGCTCCGCTCCTTCTCTGAAAGTTTGGGGGGATTCGTCAAGTGGGGGCCGAGATAAAAGGGGGTCCCAAAACGTGTTTTCCCCATGTTAATTTCCATAGGGCGGTCGGTCGCAATATTAGCTCGAACAGATGAATGGATTTTCACCAAACTTGGCAAAATTGTAGGGACTGGTAGCCCGATGTGCCTTTGCTATGTCTCAAGATATGTGCTCCAGAGGATTGTGAGTAAATTAGGTTCAAAATTTTTTATATATCTATGGCAGCGCCCCGGTACGCGCACCGGGGAGTGCTCCGGGCGCGCCACGCGACTTGCGCACGGAAAGCTGATTGGCTCTCGGGTGTCTGTAAACATTCGAAACAGTCCGCAGCGGCCGCCATCTTGTGTCTCGGTAGGATCAAGACACAAGAGGTGGCAAAAAACAAAGGGGGAAATGAGCAAAAGGGGGCAGGGTACACCCCCCTGACCCCCTAAGTTTGATGTGGGGGCCATAAAAGGGTCCAGCGGGACAAAAAAAATAATACTTTTTTTTCGATTTTCGCGGGGGGAGCGTACTTTGGTGAAAAATAGTGAAAATAATAGTGTAAAATAATCATTTTGAGTGATTACAGGTAGGGTAGCTCTGAAAAGAGCTTTTGGTTCTGTGGCTGTTTTCGGTACCTACAAGTACGTCCCACACACACCCACACGCACACAACCCCACACCCCACACCCACACACTGCCCACACACACCTCACACACACACACCTCTACCCACACCTAAACACCCCACGCCCCCACACCGACACCTTTCACATTCACACCCACACCCACACATCCCACACACACACACTCACACACACACCTCACCCCCCCAACACACACACACAGATACCTCACAGACACACCTCACACATCCCACACACACACCTCCCCCCACACACACACACACATGCACACCTCACAGACACACCCACACATCCCACACATACACACACATCCTACACACATACCCCCCACACCCACACACACCCCACACACACCTCACACCCCCACACCCCCACCTACACCCAAACACCCTACACACCCACACCCACACACACACCTTACACACTCACATCCCCACCCACACCCACATACCCCACACACCTACACACACCTATACACCTCATCCCCCCTCACACACACACACACACACACACCTCACAGACACACCCCACACATCCCCCACACACACCTCCCGCCCCACACATGGGGAAAACTCAGTGAAACACTAAAATAATATATATATATTTTTTTTTTTATTTGGCAAATTCAAACGTAATACAAATTCAGGAGAAAAACAGAATATAAATATAGCAGTTGATATCATAACTTAATTAACTAAAAATATTGTAAAAAACATATACAGTATCAAATGTCATAGTTACAACATACTGAGGAAAGAATATAAAAGATAAAAATCTAGAATCTGAGAATCAAATTGATTAATCACTGGCATAATCTGAATAGCGCATCTCATTTGTATACCATCCAGAGATGGGGTCCCAGATCTGTGCTCCTACTGCTCTTAGTTTTCTACCTCTAGTAGCATATATTGCAATTTCTTGTTTATAGATTGAGAGGAATCGGCTTAGCCACATACGAAAAGTAGGGGGTTCCGGGTCTTTCCAGCGAGCTGCCAAAATGATACGAAAGACGGCATACCCAGAAAAACTACCGCTTGTTCCTCACTATTATGGCCCAGTGAGTCATCATGGCCTAATATATACAGAGTTAATGAGTCTCTTATCTGATGTCCAAAGACCTGGGCCCAAAACTCCAGTATCATGGTCTTTAACCTTGTCAGCTCAGAGCATTCTGAGACCATATGTAGTAGATTAGCAAGTGGTTGTTTGCATCTTGGGCAGTTATCGTCGGCCCGGAGACCCCAAGCAAATAATTTTGCCGGTGTGTAGTATAGATTGTATATAACTCTATAGTATTGTGCTTTTAAATTGGAAGCTAAAAAGTATTTTGCCGAAAGAGCAATTGAGAGATCGATATCGACATTAGGGTTTGCTAATTTTACAGCCCAGGATTGTTCAGTTCGTTCAAGATCATCAGGGGTTTTATCCATCAGCATCTGATAAAGAGCCCCTATTCTTGTAGTTTTCTTACCTATAGCTTCAAAAAGTGGCAAGTTATCTAGTACTATTATTGGTATAACGTTGCGGATACTCGACAGTATTTGAAAATATTTGAGAAAGTCATAAGTGGGAATGGAGTATTTTTCTTGGAAAGATTCAAAAGATATGGGAATATTATGTCCTAAAATGTCACCAACTGTACTGATACCTAGACGTTCCCACCTCTGCGAAGTAGTATCATTAAGAGAGGAGGAGATAATCTTACTATGCCACAAAGGGGTATATTTTGTAAAAGTGGGAATTGATAGGTATTTAGAGATAGCTTTCCACACAGCCCATGCATCTAAAACTGTCTTCAGTTTAATTTTTTTATAATACGAAGGCTCTACCTGCCTTAAAAATAACCCCTTGCACTTATCACCAAGGCTAAGTTCATAAATCGAAGGAATGTATAAATCTGGGGGCAATGAGGTAATAATTGTTTTATCAGTAAGCAGGGGATCCATAGATTGTATTAATGTTGCCCATAAATATAGTTCTAGATTAGGAATAGCTAGTCCTCCTCTATCCTGTGGTAGCGACATTAAGCGGAGGGATCTTCTTATCTTACCATAACTCCATATAAATTTAGAGATGGCAGAATCGATGGTCTTAATGAAGTTAGCTCCCGCTAACAACGGGATCGCTCTAAAAAGGTAGAGAACCCGTGGAAAAATATTCATTTTTATATAATTTGCCCTTCCAATTATAGATAAATGTAGGTTGTCTATTCTTTTAAGATCTTTTTTAATTTTATCAATGAGGGGGGTGTAGTTCAGATAATTAATTTTATCCACCTCAGTAGAGAGGCATACTCCTAAGTATGTGGCCTCTTTAACTTTAAGAGAGCTTTCATATTGAATATTTTCAGTAGCTAACACCATAGTTTTATCCCTATTTAAAGAATATCCTGAGTAAGTGCCAAAGGCCTGAGTAACTAATTCAATTTCCCGAATTGCATCGGTAGGGTTAGTGGTTATAACAGCAACGTCATCAGCGTATGCCATGACTTTGGTGAAATATGAGCCTACTTTAACTGGTTGGATTGAGGGTGTCAAAAGGAGTTTCTGAATGAGGGGATCTATGTATAAGGCAAATAAGATCGGGGAGCATGGGCATCCCTGCCTTGTACCTCTTTGCACCTCAATAAACTCTGACTCAACGCCGCATATGGAGATTTTTGCCCTAGGGTTGATATATATGGCTTTAATAGCTCTAATGAAGTTGTTTCCAAAATTCTTTCGTTCCAAGATGTTCCATAGAAACTGCCATGATACTCGATCGAAAGCCTTTTCGGCATCGAGGAGAATCATCGCCATCTCGCCCCCCGTGATGCCCATGATATCAAAAAGGCTCTCCGGGTATGATCTGTAGTGCCCTTTCCGGGAATAAAGCCGTGTTGCCAGGGGGATACGAGATGTTTGATGACCCTACTCAACCGATTGGCTAGTATTTTGGCATACAGCTTTGAGTCAGAGTTTATCAGGGATATCGGTCTATATGATGAGGGGAGATGAGATGGTTTTCCTTTTTTATGGAAAATTATTATATTCGTTTGTTTCCAGGAGTCAGGTGGAACTGAGTGATACTTTACTCCGAGAAACAAATCTAATAAAAAGGGTATTATTTGATTACCTAGGATTTTATATAAGTCTAGGGGAATTTTATTGGGGCCTGCCGCTTTACCGTTGGCAAGTTCGGATAGGGCGATCTCTACCTCGTTATACGTGATTTCTCTGTCCAGAATTAGTTTGACCCTATCATCAATCCTAGCACTTAAATCTTGATCTGGGAGCCAGTTGTTCAAAAATGTTGTAATATCCGCGTCAGAGTATGGCACATCACTGTGATAGAGTTTCTGATAATATTTTTGAAATATGTTTAGAATATCCTGCGTGGATGTGTATTCCTTGGCTTCATATTCAATCATCTTTATGCTACTATGTGATTGTTTTTGGCGTGTTCGTAATGCTAGCTGCCTGCCAACATTTTCCCCCGATTCATATAGCTTGGTTTTGTTTGCTTGATAGGTTTCAGCAGCTTTCTGGATTAAAGAATTATTAATTTCGTTCTTTAGAATCAGTATTTTTTTTAAGGTTTCTGAAGTTGAATCACCCTGACCTATCTGAGTGGCATGATGGGTCTCAAGTTCCGAAAGTTCTTGCATGAGCTGTGCATTAATATTATCCTCACTCTTCCTTTTATTGGCTACAAATGAGATAGTTTCTCCCCTTATTGCGGCTTTAAAGCAGTCCCAGACCATTATTCTTGACGCACTAAACCGATTACAATCAAAAAAGCCTTGAGCCCAATTTTTCATATGCATAATATATTCCTGATTGACCAAGAGTCTTCTGTCGAAGGTCCATTTGGTCTTTTGTTTTTACTAATTTGGCAGTGTCGAAAATAAAGGTAAGCGCATTATGGTCCGAAATCGTTTTGGGGGACTTGATTATATCTATTATTGCCAGACCCTCTAGAGATGACATAACGTAGTCGATTCGAACATATTTATTGTGGGGGTGAGAAAAATATGTGTAACCATCAGTATTTTTGCCTGACAAATCCCACATATCAAGTAAGTTATGACTTTCCATCAGCTGCCTTAGTGCGTTAAATACCTTTGGTTTGCGTCCTTTATAGTTTAAGGACAAGCGGTTATCGACGAGTACTCCTACATCGACATTAAAATCTCCACAAAAAATTAGTGGACCTGTCCAGGAGGTCAATTCAATTTCTAACTCTTGGAAAATAGTAGGATCGTCAATGTTTGAACCATATATTGCACATATCGTAAGACCGAATTTTAGTTGAGCTATGGCCCATCTACCATTTTTATCAGCCGATCTACGAGTCGGGAGACCCAATATAGGTTTAGATAAAATAGCTACTCCTCTGGTTTTGGATGATTGGGTTGTGGCTACCATAAGGTTATATCCCGGTAATTTAAGTAATTCTCTGTCAGCAGCTATGATGTGTGTTTCTTGCAGGCAAAGTATGTCTACAGGGTTCTGACGTGTTAATTCAAATAACTGAGCCCTTTTACTTCTATCATTGAGGCCTGCCACATTCCATGTACATAGACTCACTCTCCCCATTTAACATGATATAAGTTCAACCCATTTTAATATATTGATCAAATGAGTAACAGCTAACGTTATATTTTATATTGATTCTTTGTATTCTGCCATATTGGTTACAATCCACATACAATCTTTGCATATATTTTACTTTTCGAATGAATGTGCACTAAAATAAT
The DNA here is from genome assembly GCF_964261635.1 of Lissotriton helveticus. Classification (NCBI taxonomy): domain Eukaryota; kingdom Metazoa; phylum Chordata; class Amphibia; order Caudata; family Salamandridae; genus Lissotriton; species Lissotriton helveticus. The sequence continues at coordinate 479,941,278 of NC_136063.1, read as the reverse complement.
AATTTAAAGTGCTTAGAGGTAGGGTAGCTCTGAATAGAGTTGTTGTGTTGTTTAGGTGTTTTAAGTACCAACATATAGGTACCAATGCTGAGTCTTAAATTTAATGTACACCATTTCCTCTGTAGATGTCTTGCATGTTGTTACAGAAGATATTGTGGTATATGGAATCCATATCATAGTCTGTCAGGAAAGCAGAAAGAACATGGAGGCAGGAGATGAAAAAGAGATGTCAAATACACATTGGAGATAATATAGTGGGAGAAAGGAAGTATCTATGAGCAAAATTACTATGTAACATAAAAAAGTTGCACAGTATACTATAAGTCTGACTTTACATTATAATCAATTTGGTACTAGTTTAAGAATTACATATAAAAATTAATAATGTCTCAAACAATTTTAGAATTATTAAATATAAATTTATTTTTCAGATTCTTTTTCCAAATTAAACAGAACTTCTAATATTTGACTGTCATAAATGTCCTCATTTTGAATCAGCAGATCTACTGATTCTACACATTGAAGTAGTTCATAGTCCCGTGATTCATCCATGAATTCCAAGTTATCATTGGGTACAATAATTTCTTCATTGTTGCACTCCAGAACAATTTCAAAGGAAATGTTTTGCTCTCCTTCCATTTTCGTGCTGTAATTTGCATAAAAAATAAATATATCAGTAGGGATAGGGCACTGTTGGGTTTAAGTTCAGACAGGTAGTTTGAATTTTTTAACAGTGAATTTATCTTTGGGCAGTGTATGGTATCAGACTGGAAGTAGAAATATAAAAAAGTGTATGTGATGAAGCCTAAGTAAAGTCATAATTATACAAGACAAGCCTAACTCCATCCATTACTATAACAGAGAAGTCTATCTCAATCTATAACTATTACAGAGGGATAGTATATAACTATCAGAAAAAGTTTTCCAAATTAACTTAAAGTGCACAACATACTTCAGTTTTCAAAATAATAACTTACCTTTGAGAAAGCAGTTGAAGTTGTCAGTGAAAATGCTCTTGAAATGTACTTCAGGAAGTAATAGTCAAAATGGCTGTGTTTCCCTCTCTTTCTTTATATATATTCAGGTACATAACCAATCAAATGTCATGAAATAATAGTAGAAAATTAAAATAACATTTTAATTGGTTGTCAATTCTAACACTTCAGATGTGTTTTTGTGAAGTAATTTACCTCAGGATATTTAGAGAGGTCTACAGGCTAAATGGCTCAATGGAATCCCACCAAATTTGGGAAAATGGTAGGGATTGGTATGTAGTATGAGCCATTCTATATTTGGTGAAAGTGTCTCCAGTGGTTTTTATGTAAATTAACTTTTCACATTTTTTGGGAGCGCTTCCCGGTGCGCGCCCCGGTACGCGTACCGGTAAGCGCAATGGGAGTCCTCCATTTTGTGTTTTGATAGATTTGAGACAGAAAATGGAGGACAAACAACGTTGGAAAAGGGTATAAGGGGGCACGGTAGGCACTCCCTGACCCCCTAGGTTTTCTGAGGGGGTGTTAGGAGGCCCATATAGACCCAAAAAAAAAATATTTTTAAATTTTCGCGGGGGGAGCGCCCGGTACGCGCACCGGGGAGCGTACCAGGGAGCGTACTTTGGTGAAAAATAGTGAAAAAAGTTAGAAAAAGATAATCTTTTGGAGTGATCAGAGATAGGGTAGCCCTGAAAAGGGCTTTTGGGTTCTGTGGCTGATTTAGGTACCTACAAGTAGGTACCAATGCACAGTCTTAAATTCAGGAGGAATATTCTATTCCCCTCATCTGAGAAGTGCACACCATCTCCTCTGTAGATATCTTGCATGTTGTAACGCAAGTTGTTGTTGTATATTGAACCCATTCCATAGTCTCTCATGTAAGCAGAAACAGATTTATTCACATGTTTCCGTGCTTTCTCAAATTGTGGACAAAATTGGTTGGGCCAGTTCCATTTCTGTCTTTGGCATATATTGGAAAATACCAAGGCAGTTTGAGGAAAAAGTGCCATCAATTGTTCAAAGGTGTCCTTTAAAAGCATTTCCACACCTACCCCAGTCAAAGAGCCTAAGTCATTTCCACCACAGTGCAGAATTATGAGGTTAGGGTGTGGCAAATGCAAAAAGGTTTTCACCAATGGTATCAATTGGTGACATCTCAATCCTCTCTGGCCAATCCATTTAATGTTCACATTTGGTAAATCAAGGTTGTGAAAATTTCTGGTAGCTGCATACCTTTGAGCCCAGTGGATATAGCTATGTCCAATAATCCAGACAGAATACATGGTAGAGGAGGTTCTGGTGCAGTCAGATGAAGTGTAGGAATAAAATGGCAGTTGGAACAGTAGGAGTTTGCACAAAAAAACTGTGGAGTTTCAGCAATGATTGGTAGATTGGTAGATTGAGATAGTTGAAAACTGAAAGTTAGGGTGCATGGTTGTGTTCTGTGTAAGAAGTAATTTGAATGGTTAAAAAAAAGTAATTTAAAGAAACATTGCACCAGATAAGCTGGTGTATTCGCATGTCAAACATCCTTGCTGAGGTGATTTGCAACATTGTAGAATAAACTTTTAAACCTGAGAGCTCAGTGAGGAGGGAGTTGCTATGGTAACAGGTAGAAAGGGCTGAGGGAGGGAAGGGTGTTGGTTTGAAAATACAGAGGGAAGAGTTTTGATTGGTTACCATGAGCAATATGTGTGTAGAAACAGAGGTTTTCTGTGCCATTAATGGTTGCAGTGCCTGGAAAACATACCTTTTGCTCTGCTAAAGAAATATTGGTGTGTGTATCTGACACTGTTCTGAATCTCCTACAGCATTTGTAAAGGTGAGTTATGATTCATTTAATATAGATAGAGACTTGTATACTCTATGGAGAAGATTTGGAAGCAAATTGTGGTTTTTTAATGTTGCTTTGTGTCATGCTTTTTAATAATGCTTGGTAAAACGTTTTTACTGCATAGAGGAATTGTATTTTGTAAAATTGTGAGGTTTCAGTAATGACATGGAATGCTTGTACATAGGACCTGTGCTGTGTTTCCTAAATGTGATGTCAAAAACGATTTTGGGGAAAATGAATGGCTTTTAAATTTTTGAGTATAATGTGACGCAGAGGTTTAAAAAGTGACACATCTACCTACATGCGTCACTTTTTAAATATGGCACAAAAAGGTACATGTTTGGGCTTTCCTGGGGAGCGTAGGTGGTGAGGCTTGTGTCTAAGAGTGCAGTGGACTAGGCTTCATGAAGCCTATCCCCGACTGCACTCTTAGACACAGGCGTCAATTTGACTCTTTACAATGATGTTACCTGTGTTAACTCAGTGTAGGAAGCATATTGAGTTTGTTTGCATAGAGGAATTGTATTTTGTAAAATAGTGAGGTTTCAGTAATGACATGGAATGCTTGTACATAGGACCTGTGCTGTGTTTCCTAAATGTGATGTCAAAAACGATTTTGGGGAAAATGAATGGCTTTTACATTTTTGAGTATAATGTGGCGCAGAGGTTTAAGAAGTGACGCATCTACCTACATGCGTCACTTTTTAAATATGGCACAAAAAGGTACATGTTTGGGCTTTCCTGGGGAGCGTAGGTGGTGAGGCTTGTGTCTAAGAGTGCAGTGGACTAGGCTTCATGAAGCCTATCCCCGACTGCACTCTTAGACACAGGCGTCAATTTGACTCTTTACAATGATGTTACCTGTGTTAACTCAGTGTAGGAAGCATATTGAGTTTGTTTGCATGGAGGAATTGTATTTTGTAAAATAGTGAGGTTCCAGTAATGACATGGAATGCTTGTACATAGGACCTGTGCTGTGTTTCCTAAATGTTATGTCAAAAACGATTTTGGGGAAAATGAATGGCTTTTACATTTTTGAGTATAATGTGGCGCAGAGGTTTAAAAAGTGACTCATCTACCTACATGCGTCATTTTTTAAATATGGCGCAAAAAGGTACATGTTTTATGCCGCCGATGCGTCACAAAAAGTGACGCATCAGCAGTGCAAAACTGACGCAGGGCCTCATAAATGAGGTTCTTTTTTTTTGCACACTACTCCAGTTTAGTCCTGTCCACTGCACTCTTGGACACAAGCCTCACCTTTTGTGCTCCCCTGGACAGTCTTACCTATGTTAACTCAGTGTAGGAAGCACATTGAGTTTCTTTGCATTGAGGAATTGTATTTTGTAAAAATGTGAAGTTTCAGTAGTGACATGGAATGCTTGTACATAGGACCTGTGCTGTGTTTCTTAAATGTGATGTCAAAAACGATTTTGGAGAAAATGAATGGGTTTTACATTTTTGAGAAGGAATAAAGAGTGTTTGCATGCTTAAAGACATACATTTGCCCCTTTCACAATGATGTCACCTGTGTTACCTCAGATTATGAAGTAGATTGTGCAGATGAGGTGAGGCATGTCCAGAGGTACAGAGGAGGTGAGGCCTTTGTTCAAGACTGTAGTGGGAGAGAGGGCTTTCCTGGGGAGCATAGGTGGTGAGGCTTGTGTCTAAGAGTGCAGTGGACAAGGCTTCATGAAGCCTATCCCCGACTGCACTCTTAGACACAGGCGTGAATTTGACTCTTTACAATGATGTTACTTGTGTTAACTCAGTGTAGGAAGCATATTGAGTTTGTTTGCATAGAGGAATTGTATTTTGTAAAATAGTGAGGTTTCAGTAATGACATGGAATGCTTGTACATAGGACCTGTGCTGTGTTTCCTAAATGTGATGTCAAAAACGATTTTGGGGAAAATGAATGGCTTTTACATTTTTGAGTATAATGTGGCGCAGAGGTTTAAAAAGTGACGCATCTACCTACATGCGTCACTTTTTAAATATGGCGCAAAAAGGTACATGTTTGGGCTTTCCTGGGGAGCGTAGGTGGTGAGGCTTGTGTCTAAGAGTGCAGTGGACTAGGCTTCATGAAGCCTATCCCGGACTGCACTCTTAGACACAGGCATCAATTTGACTCTTTACAATGTCACCTGTGTTAACTCAGTGTAGGAAGCATATTGAGTTTGTTTGCATAGAGGAATTGTATTTTGTAAAATAGTGAGGTTTCAGTAATGACATGGAATGCTTGTACATAGGACCTGTGCTGTGTTTCCTAAATGTGATGTCAAAAACGATTTTGGGGAAAATGAATGGCTTTTACATCTTTGAGTATAATGTGGCGCAGAGGTTTAAAAAGTGACGCATCTACCTACATGCGTCACTTTTTAAATATGGCGCAAAAAGGTACATGTTTTATGCCGCCGATGCGTCACAAAAAGTGACGCATCAGCAGTGCAAGACTGACGCAGGGCCTCATAAATGAGGTTCTTTTTTTTTGCACACTACTCCAGTTTAGTCCTGTCCACTGCACTCTTGGACACAAGCCTCACCTTTTGTGCTCCCCTGGACAGTCTTACCTGTGTTAACTCAGTGTAGGAAGCACATTGAGTTTCTTTGAATAGAGGAATTGTATTTTGTAAAAATGTGAAGTTTCAGCAGTGATATGGAATGCTTGTACATAGGACCTGTGCTGTGTATCTTAAATGTGATGTCAAAAACGATTTTGGAGAAAATGAATGGGTTTTACATTTTTGAGAAGGAATAAAGAGTGTTTGCAAGCTTAAAGACATAAATTTGCCCATTTCACAATGATGTCACCTGTGTTACCTCAGATTAAGAAGTAGATTGTGCAGATGAGGTGAGGCATGTCCAGAGGTACAGAGGAGGTGGGGCCTTTGTTCAAGACTGTAGTGGGAGAGAGGGCTTTCCTGGGGAGCATAGGTGGTGAGGCTTGTGTCTAAGAGTGCAGTGGACAAGGCTTCATGAAGCCTATCCCCGACTGCACTCTTAGACACAGGCGTGAATTTGACTCTTTACAATGATGTTACTTGTGTTAACTCAGTGTAGGAAGCATATTGAGTTTGTTTGCATAGAGGAATTGTATTTTGTAAAATAGTGAAGTTTCAGTAATGACATGGAATGCTTGTACATAGGACCTGTGCTGTGTTTCCTAAATGTGATGTCAAAAACGATTTTGGGGAAAATGAATGGCTTTTACATTTTTGAGTATAATGTGGCGCAGAGGTTTAAAAAGTGACGCATCTACCTACATGCGTAACTTTTTAAATATGGCGCAAAAAGGTACATGTTTTATGCCGCCGATGCGTCACAAAAAGTGACGCATCAGCAGTGCAAAACTGACGGAGGGCCTCATAAATGAGGTTCTTTTTTTTTGCACACAACTCCAGTTTAGTCCTGTCCACTGCACTTTTGGACACAAGCCTTACCTTTTGTGCTCCCCTGGACAGTCTTCATCTCATCTGCACTCCTGCTTAGGTGTCAGAATCATATCACATGGGGAAAGCTCCATGTGAAAGTGTTTGCCTCTGTCTTATCCCTGCTGTGAGGCAGGTGCAAGATTTTGATGTAACAGTGTCCTAAAACTGACGCAGTGAAATATCATAGATTTCACTGCGTCATTATTATGAGGCTTTTTGCGGAGAAATGACCCCTCTGTGTACATTACACTTGACAGAGGTATAATGTGGCGCAGAGGTTTAAAAAATGATGGATCTACCTACATGCGTCTCTTTTTAAATATGGTGCAACAAGGCACATGTTTTATGCCGGCAATGCGTCACAAAATGTGACGCATCAGTAGCGCAAAACTGACGCATGGCTTTATAAATGAGGCTCATCTTTTTCTTGGACACTACTCCAGTTTAGTCCTGTCCACTGCACTCTTGGACACAAGCCTCACGTTTTGTGCTCCCCTGGACAGTCTTCATCTCATCTGCACTCCTGCTTAGGTGTGAGAATCGTATCACATGGGGAAAGCCCCATGTGAAAGCGTTTGCCTCAGTCTTATCCCTGCTGTGAGGCAGGTGCAAGATTTTGACGTAACAGTGTCCTAAAAGTGACGCAGTGAAATCTCATAGATTTCACTGTGTCATTATTACGAGGCTTTTTGCGGAGAAATGACCCCTCTCTGTACATTACACTTGACAGAGGTATAATGTGGCGCAAAAGGTTTAAAAAATGACGCATCTTCAATACAGGCCTCACCTTTTGTGCACCCCTGGAGAATCCTCACCTGATTTGTAACCCTGAATAGATTGTTTGCTTTTTGTCATTGCTTTCTTGTTTGGTAATAGTGGTTTATAATGTGCTATTTTCTTTTTTAACACAGATTGAAATCAAGATTTCAAGAGTAAGCAAAGATGCCCTCAGAGAAAGGAAAAGAAAACAACATAACCGCCAAAAAACAAAAACAGCAACGGAATTACAGCACTCTTCCACAACAAATACTTCAAAAAACAGGAACCAAGCTCCTGGTAAGACAACTAAGTCTTTTATACGGAACATATGTACTTAAAAAAAAAATGATGGACAGCATGTAGAAAAAGAGAATGAGAGAGTAAATTTGAAAAGGAAGGAGAGAACCTCAAAGAATCCTACAACTGGAGCAGGAGAGAATAATATGTATAGGAATAGAAGGCAGAATCAGTTTAGAGACATTCGTAAACTAATGTTTCGCAATAGGGTGGTTTTAAATTTGTTAAAAAACATTAGGAAAGGTAAACAGAGAGCTGCTTTTTATAAGAAAAAGAAAAGTGTAGAGAAGATTGTTGATCAGGCTTTTGAAGTTAAGAAAAAAGTATTTATTTTAATAATCAATAGAATTAGGACACTTAACAAGACAATTGATGTTTTCAAATCAAACAGTAGAGGGAAAAGAGTAATTAATCGGACTAATTTTTGTAAAGTTTTTTTCTGGAGAATGGATGCACAGTTCAAGTTGTGAGCCATTTTTTAATGAGGAGAGTTACTTCCAGGAGAATGATTTAGTGCATGCAGTTGACACCAGTGGTCGAGCGTATGAAGTGAAAGACGGTTGTCCGATTGAAAAAGAGAAACCTGTGCCTAGAGAACCAGAAGAGGTGTTAACTGATGAAGTTTTAGGGAGACGTACTAAGGGTCCAGTGTACACTTGGAAGTGTAGTCGTATTTGTAGTGTGCGACAGGAATCAATTGATTTGTTTTGTAATTTCTTACGTACATATAGTAAGAAAAGTCTAAAGCAGAAAGTGAAGTTGTTGCAAGACTTAGATCCTTGCAGAGTGAGAGAAAACACAGGTTTGCAAGGGCATTCACTGGCTTGTCTTTCTAGAAAAGTCTTTCAGAGTGTTTTTCATCATTTTAGGATGTTAGCAGTGCATCATACCAAAATGAGGAAATTAGTGAGAATGTTGTATTATGCAAAAAGTCCAGCACTTAAGCTTAAACAATGAAACAGTGCTCTTTTGCATGGAACTGAATTAGATGTGAAGAAGATTTGTGAAGAAATTGAGATTTGTTATTTTGGTGAAAAAGAGGATAGTGTAGAAATTGACACAGCAATTCAAGGTAATGTGGAAGACAATGTACAGATTTCAAGTACAGAAAAGTTTGAGCAGGAAATTACCAGGTTTAAGGTGAAATCAAGTGAAAGGCCGAATTTTACTTGTGTGTGTTGTCCACGAAGTCATTATAAGCATCAAACTAGATTAGTTGATTTATACGTAAAAAGTGAAAAGATGAATAATTATGAGTGGAAGGATTTCGCAACTTATTTGTGGGTGGAGAATTGTTTTGATTTGAGTTCTGATCAGCGTATTCGTAAATATTGTTATGATAAATTAAATCAAAACAGAATGCCTGCTAGAGGTGTTCATAGTAATCTGGAGTTGGTAGACATTCCCCGTGAATTGATGGATTTAAATAAATATGAGTCTATTTTGATTCAATGTGTCCATCCTTTTCAGGCAATTGTTCGCATGGAGCCTAAGATAGGGAAATTGCCTCCTACAGATTTGCAGAGAGGATTAAAGGGAAGAATTGGTGATTTGCCTCTTGATTTGAAAAAAATATTGATACAATTGGTATAGAAAAAGTAGAAGAGGAACCTTTAGTTATTCTAGTTAATGAGGTTCCGACAAAGAGTAAGAACATCTGGCAAGATTTAGTGGATGTTAGGAAAGTCAAAAAAGCAACGTTGTATTTAGTCAAAAACAATGAGTATTACAAAGATGTATGTGTTGCAGCAGAGGAAACAGCTGCAGATGAAGACAGTGATTGTTCAGGCGTCCAAATTGAAAAAGTTGATGTGTCTAGAAGTGAAGAAATATATGAACATTATACTGTTCATCCTTTGCATTCCAAAGAAGTAATGGGGAATGCAATTGAATTGTTTCAAATGAAAGCAGCAAAAGGAAGTCCCATTAGTGTATGGGAAGAAAGTTTGGAAGCTCGTTGTTTTCCACAGCTATTTCCAACAGGGCGAGGTGGACGATATGACGATCGTCCACTTCAAATTCCTGCATCTGAATATCGAACTGTAAGATTATATGCTGAAGATCCAAGGTTTCGTCAATGCATTCCCTATTTGTTTCATCTACTGTATGAAAGTGACTTGTCTGGGCTTTCCTATGCAGTAAACCATATACTGAAAAGTGGAGCACATCTGCAAAATGTTTCGGCGAGGGACTTTATGGAGAAAGTGAATCTGCAAGATAATATTTTGGAATCTCATCTAATCAATCTCATGGCATGTCAGCGTGGTACAAATGAGTATTGGTACCGTCGTCATGGGAAATTGAAATGTATGCTAAGAAACTTAGGAACTCCTACATGGTTCCTCACTCTTAGCTGTGCCGAGTATGCATGGGACGACTTACTTCAATTTCTACGAGAGGCAAATGCAAATATACAAAATATAGAATTCAAAACACCTGGAGAGCTGTGTTCTTTGGATCCAGTGAATGTATGCAGATATTTCAATCATAGATTTAAAGCTATGATGTCTTTTATTACCAACAAAAAAAATCCTCCCCTTGGAGAGGTTTTGGATTTCTTTTGGAGAAAGGAGTATCAAGCGAGAGGTGCTCCTCACATACATATGTTGTTGTGGATTAAAGATGCACCCAAATTTGGAACAGATTCGGATGAAACAGTGATGAGGTTCATTAAAGAGTATTCAACATGTGCTGTTCCAAAAACTACAGAGGAAAACAGTTTAAGGCAACAAGTTTTACGCTTTCAATCCCATCGTTGTGGAAAGTACTGTCGTCGAAAATTCAGAAGCAAGGACAAGTTCTACACAAAATGTCGTTTCGGCTTGCCACGACCAGTGATTTCTAAAGGAAGAGTAAATAATTTGATGTCTTCTCTGCGACATACTGTGACGAGGAAATCACCAAAAAATACATATAATTTAAAAAGAAACAAAGAGTCCAAGTACATCAACGACTACAGCCCAGTGATTTTGTCCATGTGGCATGCTAACATGGATATTCAGTTTGTTGCTGACAACTCTATTGCTGTGGCTCGATATGTGACGTCTTACATCACAAAAAAAGAAAAGACAGAACTGAAGGAAATGTGGGAGGACATTTCACATGAAAAGAGTCTTAGCAAGAAATTATACAGTTACAGTCTGAAGATGTTGTCGCATTGAGAAATTGGAGCATATGAATGTTCTGATCGATTGTCGTCAGCAAGTCTCTATTCCAAATATAGAACCATCATTTGGGTGAGTCTAGGTCTTGCTGCAACACGAAACCGAGTTTTGAAATCTGTACAAGAAATAGAGTATTTGGCGGAGAAAGAACCAGAAAGTACAGATATTTTGAAGACAAACATGTTGGATACATACTATCCAAATAGAAGTAGTCATCTTGAGAACAGTTGTTTGAATGAAGTTCTGCAAAACTATATTTATAAGAGAACCATCAGAGAAGATATCAACAATGGAATATATGCTATCATTGGGTGTGAAGGATGTCTAGTGAGACAGTAAAAAGGCCATTAGATTAATCATCGAAAATTGAGTTGTGAAAATCCAGAGAAAAGGGAATTTTACTATTTAGCTCTTTTGCAACTCTTTAAGCCATGGCGTACAGAAGAGGAACTACTTGGATTTTTTTCTGTGTTACGAAGATTCTTTTAATGCAATCAAGGATACCATAGAATGCCCTGTTTTTCCAAATTATCTGCAAATGTTGAACGAAGAAATAGAGCAAGAAGCCACAATTTCTGCAGAGATTGCTAGAGACAGTTCTCAAGACAGTCAGAGTTCTGCTTCATTGAGTCAGGATCCACTTGGAGGACCAATTATACAAAATGACGCTGCCACTGCCATGGATGAGGTGGAAAGAGCTATGGAACAAGCTCAAGATGATGTAGTTAACTTAGAAGATTTGGTGAAACAACTAAACCTTGAGCAGAAACAGATATATGACGAAGTCACAGAACAGATTGAACATGGATTCAGTCATGAGAAGAAAGAGTGCTCATGTACATCATTTAAGCCTGTCCAACTGTACGTGAGTGGAGAAGCGGGAACTGGAAAAAGTTTTCTGATTAAAGCAATTGCAACTTATCTGCAGAAAAGGACTGAATCACCGCTGTCTTGTGTTGTTACCGCTCCAACTGGGCTGGCTGCACATAACATTAAAGGGATTACTTTATATCGTTTAGTGATGCTGCCAGTGGAGCATGATAACAAATTGGAGTACCACAAGCTATCTGGAGATGCATGTTCCGAAGTTTCGAGGGTCCTGAAGAAAATGAAACTTCTTATCATTGATGAAGTAAGCATGGTGTCAAATATAATGCTTGCTTTTGTGCATTCGAGAATGCAAGAAATTCTTAGAACAGACTATGATGTCTTATTTGGAGGAAAACACATTATTGTTTTTGGAGATCTACTGCAGTTGACTCCAGTGAAAGGACAACCTGTGTTCAAAATGCTCACGCATGAAGATACCAGGAAGTGCTTAGGAAGTATTGGAAACGTTAATATATGGTTAAACTTCAAATATGCAGAACTGCTTCAAAATATGCGGCAGGCAAAGGATGAAGATTATAAAAATATTTTACAAGATATAAGAATCGGAAAAGTAAGCCAGCAAGGGAAAGAAGCTTTACATGGACGATTAATTTCAAATTTGTACCCAAATGAAAACATTCTTCCAGAGAATATTTTTAAGAAAATTAACGAGAAGAAATCTGGCATATGTTTGATGCCAACTCTGAAAGAATGTTCCATGTTCAACAACCAAATGTTACAGTTAGAAAATGAAGAGATAGTGAAACTGGAAGCTACAGATAAAATAGAGCATATGGGAGCAACAATTATTTTGTCTGAAAATTTGAAATCAAAATTGGATTTATTAGAGAAGACTATATCTAAAACTGCTGGTTTTGAAAAGACTCTGAATGTGTGTTTAAATTGTCGTATCATTTTGAGAAGGAATTTAAATGTTGAAAGAGGTCTGGTAAATGGAGCAATGGGTCATGATGTTGGTTTTGTGAATTACAAAAATAGAGATGCAATTGAAATTTAAAAAATTAAATTTGATGGCATTGATGAAATAGAACAAATTTGTCGTTGTTCAGCTAGATTTTTGCTCGTGAAAGACTTATATGTTCGGTGAAAACAGTTTTCTAATTGTTTGGCATATTCGGGACAATTCATAAGTCTCAAGGTTTAAGTGTAGATAGAGCTTTTGTGAACATTGGAAGTTCTGTGTTTAAAGAGGGTATGGCATATGTGGCATTATCACGAGTCAGAACTTTATCAGGATTGTACTTGATTGAGTGTGATGAAACAAAGATTTGTGCAGATCTACATTGTGTTAAAGAATACAATAGGTTAAGAAGAGAGTATGCTCCACATTTGCCTCAATATCCTCTGATTGAAAAACGTGTGGTAGGCCGAAAAAGAAGAAATGAGAGTAATTGCAGTGACGTAGTAGCAAAAAGACAAAAAGTAGACGAAACTGTATTTGTAAGCAGAAGGAAAAAAGATTCTGTTGAAGATGTTGTTGGATTTCAGTTTGAAAACAGTTCTGGTGTCAACTGCTATGCTAATGTAGTGGTTAATGTTGGGTTTTTTCTTCAAAATATACAAGAACAGATTGTTGAAAATCGGGATCAAAGATTCTGTTGTTTGTTGAATTCCGTGTTTGAGAAATGTACCAGTGATAGAGCAAAAATAGAAAGTGTTTCAGAAATTCGAAATCTTCTAGACATATCTACTGGTCAAAATCAATTTTCACAGAATATTCAGCAGGATTGTCAGGAATAGGAATTTTTAATGTATATGTTTGATGTATTGGAAGATGAAGGTGTAGATATTAAAAATCTTTTTTGCCTTTCTTATCAGTGGCAGCATGACTGCGACAACTGTACTTTATCAAGTACTACTAGAATAGACACTGAAAGATTTATATATTTGACTTTACCAGACTGCAAATCAGTGCCTTTTAATAATCTAGTTAAAGCAGCGGATCACAATATGGTGTGTCCCCAATGTAAGTCTACAATGCTGTCCACATTATCTCTACAAAATTATGGTCAGTATGTCATTTTAATGTTCCAACGATGTAGACCTGATGGAACTAAATTGACAACTTCTATTAAAAATTTCGTGGCTTCACAGTTATCGATATCAAGAAGAACCTTTGCAACTGCAGCTATTATTTTTCATGATGGTCCTTCTACAACATCAGGGCATTACACATGCTATTTAAAAAGTTGTAAAGGTTGGACCCAATGTAACAACACTCATTTGACTTTCAAACAACGTTTGCCGTTTGGCTTAAAAAATTCATACCTAGTGTTTTTACAACCAAAATTTAGGTAAAGGTAATTGGCCTATGAAGACGGGAGCAGTTAATAAAGGTTATTTTGCTGTTTAAAAATATATTCCGAGTAAAAGTGATCCAGGTAATATAAAAAATTGACTTGTCATATAGGTACTGTAAGTGGATCTCATAGTAAGTGATATTAGTATTATAGAAAATGATGAACATGAGTGAGTCAGAGATGCTTTTACAAATAGTTAAATATTGTGAAAATGTTGTAGAGCCGTTCTTTCAGAACGTCGGAAAAAAGGTAATTTCAGAGTTTCTTGGAATTAATTTGAAAATATACTCATACTTCTGACACTATTTGGCCAAAAGGAAAGGTACAGGAATGAGTAAAGAGTCATGACTGAAAAAAAGGAATATATGAAAATAATGAAAATATTTAAGATGTTCTTGGAGCTTTTCTTCTAGAAAGTCGATGAAATGGATTTTTTACTGAACAGCAAAGTACTTTGCAACGAGAAAAGGACCTCTATGATATACTATTTGGCCTCAAGGAAAAGTATGTCAATAAAACATTAGTGTACATTTGTTATTTGTCAGTATCTAAGTTTTTTTTAAAACACAATCAAGATTGTGTTTTCTTTTCCCCGCTGTCATATGATGAGTAATTTGAACTCACTGTTTTAAGTGAAATTCAATATAGTCTGAGAACAGCAAAAATAAACTATGTAACATGTTGTACAAGTTATTCTATACTTTGGATTGTGTAAATTAAATTGTATTCCCATTCTCTGACACTCACTTTCCTTTTTCCATCCTCTTTCAGCTCTTTTTACTCACTTATAATGTCTTTCTCTCACTCTCTGTAACCCCCGTTCCTTTACTCCACTTCTTTGACAAGCCCTCATTCTCATTTCAACTGTCTGCATCCCCTCTCTCCCTTGCATAAGTTTTCAGCTTTCAGTCTCTCTGCTTTACTTCCCTTTTCCGTATTTTCCTCCTTTGCTCTTTTAGTAATTCCTGTTTACTCACTCAGCAGTATTATCGCACTCTATCACTATAAATCACCCACTCTCCCTCGCTTATCTTTGTTTGCTCCTTACTTTTGACCTTTTCTCTCTATTTTTCGTTCACTACTTCTATGTCCTCAGTGCCTCACTCTCCTTGTGTTATGTTCACTTGTGTTTATCTTTTCCGTCTCAGTCATTATCTTTTTACTTACTACTGTTTCCTGATTTAGTTTTGCTAAGTCACATTGTTTTAGTATCTTTCTTACCTTCAGTTCATTTCTCTGTTCTTCTCTTCCTCTCTGTCAGTGAATCTATATGCCTTAATTTTAGTAATTTGCTCTCATTCTATTTCCTTTTTTCTCTTTTTATCCTTCTACCTTACTTTATTTCCCTTTCTGTGTCCTTCACTCTTACTTTATTTCTAGATACACTGTTATGATGTTTAACCTCTTCATTTGTATACTTTCGTTTAAAATACACATTTTACTAATTATAACTTATTTTTTCTTCTCTCTTTCACAGATACAAAGTGCAGTAAAACAAATAATTAAAGTTACATTTATTATATGGTAAGTATGACTAAAAAAAGTACTTTGTCATCACCCTTTGCTTTAAGCTTACTAATATGTTCTCAACCAACCTCACTCCTGTTTCTTTATTCTGCTTACCACACTTATTCTTATTCTCCATGTTTACTCCAATTTCCCTATTTCCCCTCTCATATTCAACTTCTTTCAATCCCTATTCTTTACTTCACTTACCCTCTGTTCCCTTCCTTTGCTTCTTCAGTCATTTTGTTTTTCTTAATTATTTATCTTACTCCTACACACACACACCTCATCCCCCTCTCAAGACATACACACACCTCTAACATACACCCCACACACACACCACACACACACCTCATACACACAAAAAATCCCCCCACACACACTCTTCACATACACAAACACATCCCATACACACACATACATCGCACACATATACACCCCACACCCATACACTCCTCACACATACTTCACACACCCTCACCTCCACCCACAAAAACACCCCTCAGAGCCACACCCACAGACACACTTTACACACCCACACCCCGACCTACACCCACTGACTCCCTATAAGTCAGACACACTGCATTACTTATCTTTCTTTGCTGTTTCACTCAAGCCCATTCAGGTACTGTTTCCTTTACTCTCTTTGTCCTTTCTCTTTCTCACTCCCCATGTCTTATCCTAATTCAATTTTTCCCCCTCTTTCACCCCTCTTTACTTATACTACCTGGTCTTTTCTCAATTTCCCTCATCGTTCTTCCTTTATCCCGGTTCCGCCACTACCCTTCATTCTCAATGTTTTACTGTCCTTTCTTTTTTTTCAACACCCACTCACATTCTCCCACTATCTCTACTTTATTCTTCTTCCTCTCTCTTCCCTTCTTTCGCTCCTTTAGTCATTTTACTTTTCTCACTTTCACCCTATTACACCTTCTCTGTTTTTTACTATGTAATAAACAATCCCTCTGTGTTCATCCTGTAGCTCTCTTTCTCTTAACATTACTCTCTTTGTGTTCTTCCCTCATGCTAACTACTTCATTAAAAAAAAAATTCTATTTTTTTGGGGGGCGCGTCCCGGTACGCGTACCCTTAGAAAACAAAATTGACAGAGATTCATTAAAAATATAGGTTTATTTTTATAAATGAAAGGTAGTTCTAAAAAGAACTGTTTTTTTCTTCTTTTTGTTGTTTTATATTTTTTGTAATGTTTTTTTTAACATTTTGTACTTTGGCTTTTCTAAACAGTTTTATATTTTTTGTGTATTTTTTATGGTGAGAATCAAAAAAAAGGGAATTGTAAATGGCTCAACAGGAGCAAAAAACAAAAAACGGAAAAAATTACTGTTTTTTGGGGCATTTGTGATTGTCATCGGCAAGGACGACAAGCTTCCTGCTCTTTTCACCATAGGCGATGAGCTTGCCACATGCAATACAGGTGATTCTAAAATCAGCAAATCGTTCCTGGATACAAGGCATCACCTCTGATGTTTCTGGTCCCGATTGAGTGGGTTGCTTTCTTTTGGAGCTGGTCCTTGAACACTGGGGGAGGTGACTGGCCAGTTCCCTGATCTCTGCACGACAATAGTTAGCAGGATGCTTCCAGATCATATGCCGAATCATGGTATTATTACCAAATGAATATTTTTTATTTGGATTGCCCCTTGAGAGTTCTGCACCACAGATTCGACATGTTACCTTGGCCGCATTAACTTTTTTCTTGCCCTCTGGAAGTGAAAAAAACTCCCATACAATGTGTTCTTTTGGCTTGTATGGGGTATTTTGTTCAGGCAGCCATCTGTTCCCCTCCTCCTCTTCTTCTTCCTCCTCCTCCTCTTCTTCACCACCAATGTATTGTTGTGGTGGTCCTCTTGGTCGTTCTGGTGGTGGTGGTGGTGCAGATGCTCCATCTGTTGCTGCTACAGTAGCCATTTCAAAGTACAAAACAATTGTCTCTGTAGATGAAACAGGTCTT
The DNA here is from genome assembly GCF_964261635.1 of Lissotriton helveticus. Lineage (NCBI taxonomy): Eukaryota > Metazoa > Chordata > Amphibia > Caudata > Salamandridae > Lissotriton > Lissotriton helveticus. The sequence goes on along the minus strand of NC_136063.1, from coordinate 479,924,130 downwards.
CCTCAGTCAAAGGACAAAGTCAGAGTAAGGAAGAAAGGTGGGGTTTTTTATCATTTGGAAAAAAAACTGTGCTGAACCAATCAGAAGTGTTATTTTCAGGTCACAAGACCAAGGCTTTACTCATTTGGAAACCAAAACTGTTCCGCATCAATAGAAAGTGTTATTTTCAGGTCACAAGACCCAGGCTGGTCACAAGACCCAGGCATTACTCATTTAGAAACCAAAACTGTTCTGTACCAATAGAAAGTGTTATTCTCAAGTCACATGACCCGACGCGCTTACGCTACGCGCCCCGGGGCGCGCCCGTAGTCGCGCTCCAGGGCGCGCCCGCGGGTGCGTAGCGTTATCGCGTCAGGACGTTTCGCGATCGTATGCGATCGCGTGCTTTCGGTTGCGATTACGCAGGGCGTCATATGACGCATCACGCGTGTACGCGATAAGTCACGATGTTGTTTTCGTTCGCAGCAATAGCGCTAACGGGACGCTCCCCGGTCCGCACCCCGGGGCGCGCTGTAATATTGCACTTACCCGTGCGCCCCCGGGTTAAAAATATTTTTTTTTAAATTTATTTATACAATATAAAATTCGTTTTAAAATTTTTCACTTTTTATACCTATAAAGATTTGCTATTAAAAAAACATTGAAATTCACTGAAAAAACCATAGATTTCACACCAGTTATAGTTAGGAATTAGCATTTAAAAAACCTATTAAATTCACTGAAAAAACCATAGGTTTTACACCAGTTATAGTTAGCTGGAAATTTTACTCGCATAAAACCATTGAAATTCCCACGTTATAGTTAGTTGGACTCCCTATAACTTGCGTGTGCAATGCACTGCTGATGACGTCACATATTACATCACTCATGACATGGTCAGTGACATCACTCATGACATCACTGATGACACCATCCTTGTGACAGAGTGACAGACCTCCTTTCACTGTAATGTAACCCTTGAAACAAATATTCAAAAATAGAAACTAAAATTTACAAAAAAATGGAGATAGCCATACCACTTACAACAACCAATTCAATAATTCCACCATCTATATACACATGCACTCATTCACCAACAGTTCAATATAGTCACTCATACATATACTGACTCATCATATGTAGTGATACACCTATACATCCTGTTACACACCGACAGTCTTCCAAAAGTTACTCACACACATACTCACACATGCAAATTAACTATTCAACATCCATTTATTTGCATATACAGCTATACACACACTACCACTTTACTTCTAAGGAAACTTACACATACTTACTCTCTTAAACAATCACTTATAGAAACACATACTTATTTAAACAGGAACTCTTGCAATCCCTCACTCTCACATATACTCACTTATATACATCAATATTCACATATACTAGATTAAAACATATGTAGTTACTGATAAAGACACTAGTGAGACAGTGATTCACTCACTAACATACACATATACACACTCATCTACCCATACAGTCCTGCACATATGCTGTATTCAAAACACATACAAACAGAGAGTCAGTCATTCATGTATCTATGTGCTAAGTAACTCCCCCACCAAACATATAGACACTCATATTGATATTAAAAAAAAATCTAATAACCCATATACCTACACATTTAGCTACTCACCAACCCATGCAGCCACTTATACACAAAGTGAAACATTAATACATATGTTTAAATATTTAAACATTACTCACTAATATCCATTTTTCAGAAAGACACACATTCACTGGATGGTGTCATCAGTGATGTCATGAGTGATGTCACTGACCATGTCATGAGTGATGTAATATGTAACATCATCAGCAGTGCATTGCACGCGCAAGTTATAGTGAGTCCAACTAACTATAACGTGGGAATTTCAATGGTTTTATGCGAGTAAAATTTCCAGCTAACTATAACTGGTGTAAAACCTATGGTTTTTTCAGTTAATTTAATAGCTTTTTTAAATGCTAATTCCTAACTATTACTGGTGTGAAACCTATGGTTTTTTCAGTGAATATATATATATATATGTATATATATGACACCCCTTATTATATATATATATATATATCCACCACATATTTATGTGTGTATGTTTATATAAATGTATATTTATTTTAAATATTAAATGTTACTTACATTTATTTAATATTCATTTTATTAATGTTATGTATTAATGTTTAATAATTACTATTTTACATTTTGGTTTTTTTGAAAAACAATGGGCCCTATTATGATGTTGGTCATAAATCCTCGGACCGCATTGTAACTATGGTATCAGGACTGCCGACCGGAGGTCGGACAGTGCTGAGGCCGCAACTATGTCGACATCATAATGAGCCACAATATATTTTTCTTACTTTTTACAATAATAGTGTAAACAATATTTATATTTCGATATTTTTGTTGTTACATTTATAAGTATAAGGAAACGATATTTGTGTCAGTGATATTTTTGCCAGAATATATTTATTGTACGGTATGTTTTTTTAGTCAATCCTATGTCAATGATCCACCCTTGCCTGGTATTAGAGAACATTTAAATATGGAGTTATTTAAAGGTTCTGCTTTGTGCACATATTGATCAACAGGATAAATTGACAGTATTCTACTTCCATTGGGAAAGTCAAGTATTCTGGTTGCATTCCTTCCCCTTTCACCATCAGTGGTTTCTTCATAGGAACACAGGGGCACTGACCTCATACTGCTGCGTGCCACTACTTCCCAGGCTCATTTTTACAAATGAAATTAGGCCTGTATGGCTATACCTCCATTAATTTCATTTCCTCAAGGGGCAGGGCTACGGAGCTCTCAGTGGGTGAGATGAGCAGCTGAGGCTGTTACTTGATCTGCGCATGTCAGATTGGCTGGTATTTTTCCTGTGGCCAACCTGAAATGCGCAGTTCAGGCTTCCACATTTAAGGCTTGCATGGAGCTGCGCCAGCAAATACATAGCCCCTTCGGTCTTCAATGGAGCATTGTGCTTGCATGCCCCAGCCAATCCTAGCACTTCCCAGTATTATATGCAGCATTAGAGCAGTGTTTGGATTGTCTGGGGAGCTCGGGCTTGTGTTTTCAATCCTGGCTGGGGAAAAATATCTTTACAAGGAGGCAAAGCAAGGCGGGAGGATTAAACTCGGGACTCATATCATAACAGCTTGCAGCATAATAAGATCGTCAAGGTAAGTCTTTTTAGCACTATTGATAATTTATTGTTTTAATATGAATTCACGTTCATGCCCACAACTTTTAAATTCAGCAGCCGCCACTGCCTTTCGCAGTAAATACTCTGTTTAGCTGTTACTAGTCCCTTAAAGGCACCCCATTGTCCTCTGCACAAATTAATAGCATTGCTTTAGGTAAATGATAAATTACTCACCTTCACCAGCAAATAGCTATTGATCAGACAACTGATACAAACAGTCTAGCACTCCAATCCAAGTTATTTAGTATTGTAACAATATTCGTTCTTAAATTAGTCAGAATATATGATTTGGCTGTGTCAACAAACTCCAAACACACTTAATTTATAATATTTCATTTTAATATCATTGGTGAATCAATGTTCATTTGTTAAAAAAACATATTTGCATCTCATTTCGCCTCATTCCGTTCGCATTTTGAGTTGAATGAAACTGCCAATGACACTTATGGTTAACACATTTAAAATGTATAATGTTCATGCTCACACACCTACAAAGGACACACAAGATACATAGGATAGAAGAGTAAATCCATAGATGGACAGCCAACCTATCCCCAGGACACCAATGAAGAAGGGGGTTATACTTCAACTGAGGCACAGCTCCTAAGCTACACATAATAGAAAGCGAAAATTCTTTGCCTATTGAACCATCATTTTACTTTTAACTGTGGGCTGATGAGAAAATAGATGCTTGGAGTTGGAGTTAAAAACACATGCACCAGTAGCGAGCACAGACGACAGACTCTAAGATCTATTGGTACCCCTAGGGAAACCAGCAAGAGTCCTCATGAATCTATGCTGGCATTGGTTGCGTAATACTACTGAGGCAATGTCCGGGCTATGTGTACAATACATTGCATGTGCATTGTCCTGCAGGTCACTTTCTAGTGTTTTAGCAAATAATTGTATTCCTAGCCACTCCCTTGAGGAGTCACATAGGTGTCAAAAGTGACGTCACCCTGCCAATAAATGGGCCTGGGTGCATGTGCTCGTGGCCAGATTCAGCATTTAACTATTGTGTCTGTGTGGTCCCTTAGCAGCATGGGGCCCTAGTGGCCCACAACACTACACTGGAGACAAGCGGGTCTTATCCCATGTGTGAGGTAGCAGCCCCCACACCATTTCTTGTGGTGGGAGTACAGCCCGAGGCACTCTGCATCTCCTACCTCCATTGTTCTGACCAGTGCTGAGGTAGGAGGAAAACAAAGGTACATTTAGCCTAGTCCGGCTGATGAGCCTAGCCCTGCCAATGCCTGTTGCCGTAGCACCGTGCATACCCGAGTGGTATTCGGGCCCATGCGAGGCGTCCCGCCACATGTACCGGCGTCAGTGCCACAGCAAGGAAGAGGGACACGTCCGCACATCTTCAGAGTACTACCGAAGTCGCCCCTGTCCATGCACGGCTGCTGTGGCAGCGAAGAGGGGTTATGCAGAGAAACGCACCTCAGGCAAGGGCCAGGCCTGCTGTGGGCGCCCCTACCGCCTTCCAGCAAGACCCGGGCAGCTACACAACAGGGGGCTACCGGCAACAGATTGAGGTAGAAAGTAAAGAGGCCACCTTCCGCCATACCTCCCTTCCCGCCAGCAGCGCTCCAGCAGTTTGCCCACACCAGCCTGCATCCTACCTGCAAAAGACACACAATTGATGGACGGAAAGCAGAACACATCAAAACATTCACCCCCAGTAAAGAGATCTGGGTTAAGTCGATCATTCTTTTGCTCACCATGCCACCCCAGTTTAGACCTGGCCATATGCCAATCAGTCTTGATCCTGTGCCTCATGGGAACAGTCCAGCCGGTACTGCCAAGCTAGGTCCTTCCTGGACCGGAAACAAGCATCCTAGGACCGGTTTCGGGGTTTCACCCCTCCTCAGCCAGGATAGCTTGATTCCAGTGGCACAGTGAGCCCAGGACCCATGTCTGGGCATAAATGGTGCACTTACGGTGAGAAAGCAAATGACACACAATTGATGGACGGAATGCAGAACAAATCAAAACATTCACCCCCAGTCAAGCGATCTGGGTTAAATCCATCATTCTTTTGCTCACCATGCCACCCCAGTGAAGACCTGGCAATATGCAAATCAGTCTTGATCCTGTGCCTCATGGGAACAGTCCAGCCCGAACTGCCAAGCTAGGTCCTCCCTGGACCGGAAACAAGCATCCTTGGACCGGTTTTTGGGGTTCACCCCTCCTCAGCCAGGATAGCTTGATTCCAGTGGCACAGTGAGCCCAGGACCCACGGCTGGGCTTAACTGGCCCACTTACGGCAAGAAAGCAAATGAAATACAATTGATGGACGGAATGCAGAACAAATCAAAACATTCACTCCCAGTCAAGAGATCTGGGTTAAATCCATCATTCTTTTGCTCACCATGCCACCCCAGTGTAGAACTGGTCATGTGCAAATCAGTCTTGATCCTGTGCATCATGGGAACAGTCCAGCTGGAACTGCCAAGCTAGGTCATCCCTAGACCGGAAACAAGCATCCTAGGACCGGTTTTAGGGTTTCACCCCTCTTCAGCCAGGATAGCTTGGTTCCAGTGGCAAAGTGAGCCCAGGACCAACGTCTGGGCATTCCTGGCGCACTCAGGGCGAGAAAGCAAAAGACACACAATCGATGGACGGAATGCAGAACAAATCAAAACATCCACCGCCAGTCAAGAAATCTGGGTTAAATCTATCATTCTTTTGCTCACCATGCCACCCCAGTTTAGACCTGGCCATACGCAAATCAGTCTTGATCCTGTGCCTCATGGGAACAGTCCAGCCTGAATTGTCAAGCTAGGTCCTCCCTGGACTGGAAACAAGCATCCTAGGACCGGTTTCAGAGTTTCACCCCTCTTCAGCCAGGATAGCTTGATTCCAGTGGCACATTAAGCCCAGGAGCCATGTCTGGCGAGAAAGCAAAAGACACACAATTGATGGACGGAATGCAGAACAAATCAAAACATCCCTCCCTGCAGCACCTTCCCTTAGGGAAGCGATGACAGAGGTCGCATTGGTAGAAGGGTGCCGTCCCCATGTTGCTCTGCTGGCCCTCGCATGAGCAAATCCATCATGGCATTCGGAAAGCTGCTGTGGCCGGAGGGATGGGCCAGAGGCACCACCTAGCTGCCATACAGAAAATTAGGAGGACTGCCTCGAGAGTGTACGGCTCAGAACGAGGGCCCTGAAGACTCGGCAGTCCAGCACTGAATCAGGCATGGCGAGACCAGCCCAAAGGGGGGGATGTGGCATAAAGAACCCCGGCAACAGCCAGCAATCTTTTTCTACCCAGGCATAAGCACCAAACGGCCCGCAGCGCAAAGGAGGCTGCAACAGCCTCTCAAGACAATACACTGCCACCTGGTGGTCGCCAGCACCATATCGGAAATTAAAACGGACAAATAACCAGAGCAACCCATATCTGCACTGCAGCCACAGAGAAACTGGCCCAGAGTGCGAGGCGGACTGCCAGGGCCGCCAATTTAAATAAAAGGCAACACTATTGACTGCACAATTTAAATGCCCCCAGTTCCCCCTAAATACAGAGACTACAGGAGAATCTCTGCACCCGCAGCGTCCGGAAAGCTGTTAGGGCCCATAACTAATGCTGCCGTTCCACCTGGTGGACAATTCCGGTTACTGCACCAGCAGGAAAGAAAACACCTACATTGTTCTCCCCAGCTCAGAATCACGGGGTAAGGACTACACCCTGGTCATCAGACTGTCCTTTGGAAGGGAGGTAGACTAAGAGGGACCCAGCTGCAGGAAACACAACATTCAGCAATGGCGGAATTAAAAGGAAGGCACAGGAAAGCAAGCAGTGTCCCTAGTCAGAGGCACCAAGACAGTACCCCTTAATGCCAAAACAAGGGAGGAGAAAGAAGCCAACTGTGCACCTCATGCCTCATGTTGGCAGCCCTTCACTCGCTGCAAGAAGAAGGAATAAAGGAACTGCAGCACCACATGTCCCTAATGCGATAGAAGGAACGTAGAGGCTGTACCATGCCTACATAACCTGTAAGTCTCACATAAAGAGGAAGATGGCCGAAACCCGAGTGCAGTGCCACCTAGAGGTCATATGCCTGCACAAAGCAGCAACGAGGACATGGAGGCCCGCGTGAACTGCCGAAGGCTGTATGTTTAGGAGTTCCAAGAACCCCAAAGCTGCTCCAGCGTCATGCAGACAAGCCCCATGAAGACGCCTCAAAGACGCACGCTGAACGTGCAATCCCCAGTGGCTGTTTGACGCCACTGCCAGCAAGGAAACTGCGTCACTCGCCCCGAGTGGTGAACGGCCACCACTGCAAGAAAGCAGGACAGACACCGCAGCCAGGACCAAGACAAGAGAAACCGTATACCCCAGCAGGGCATTGTTTCATTCACCACCAGTGAAATTTGCAAGCCTCTGAACACTGACAAGATGTGCCAGTCAGTCTGCAAGGCCCCAAAGCAGCAAGCCGGACAGACAGCAAGGTACCTATCCCCAACAAGAGCACAAGAAAGACTGGTGCAGAGCGCGCACCACAAGTGGATGCCCAACGCCACCGCCAGAGAGTAGACCGCATTACTTGCTCCTACTGGTGAACAGACACAATCACAAGCTACAACACAGGCACACCATTTGCCAGAAGAGAGCGCCCAAGAAGAAGACAGAGTGCACTAGGTCAGAGGTGTGCAGAAGGCCCCGTCAGCAAACCTGACAGCACGGGATGGTGTCCGGGAGATAGACATCTCCTCAGAGAAGCACTGCTGAATGCAGCTCGGAGATCAACTACATCTCTACTGCACCAGTGAAGCCCTGCAGTGGGCCGAATACAACACAGAGTGTCCTTCCGCACACTGCCTGAAGACGGAGTTGTCTGTGACCCAAAACAGGCAAGAGAGAAGTCGCACACTCAACATGGCAAGCATACCGGAACGAAGGCAGAAGCAGGCACCATGATAGCGCAGCCTTGAAGTCCAAGAGCAACGTCCTCAAGTGAAGAAGAGGGACAATCCTGTCACCCTGAAGAACTGGATGAACACACAGGTGCGCTGAAAAGACTAACAAGAGGAGAAGAACGAGGACTCGCACTGCAAGCCAAGAGCACAGCCAGAGACAACAGACAACCACCATGGTGGACCAACGTCCCTGGACACAGCCCCACGGGAGAACCAAACATAAGCCACAGCAAGTGCAAATCGCTTCTCTCCCCAACGCTTCCCAGTGTGACCGTCCATCCCCGAGCGTCGGCAGTGTAAGTCAAACTGCATCCTTGCTCCTGACCGCAGATGCCACGTGTGAAGATCAGCACCGAGTGCCCTTCCTCACACCGCCTCAAGATGGAGTAGCCAGTGGCTCCAAGACAGTCAAGAGGAGAGTCGCACACTCCACGTGGCAAGCCACCACCATAGATCAGCCTCAGAAAGGCGAAGACACATGGCTGCTAAGTCCCTCCAGACATCCAACTCTCCCAGCAAGTCACCACCACCTGTTATCTCAACTCACCATATGGCTGGCAACTGCCATCACGCCAGCCCTCGCCACATGCGTCAAACTCTACGATCTCCAGAGTACCGATGGACTGGAGTCCTACACCATTGCCACACCAGCCGACAAGATAAACCAGAGGCTACCTGCGAACCTGGCCTACACCTGAACCACCGCAGCGAGAGCATGTCCTGGCCAAGACTCATCCACCCTTGAGGGCTGGGCGTGCGACTAGGTACTGGCTCCTCTGTGGTCTTGCAGCTGCCCCCAGTGGGCACACAAGCAGTCCCAGTGCGGCCCTCCTGCAGTCCCGTAGCAACCCCAACTACGGGCCTCCCCAGGCAGGAGAGTTGTACTTGATAGTGCCCCACCGATGGGTTACAGGTTACAGCCAAGCAGTTTAACAGAGACAGTCGCTCAGGCAACACCTCCGTGAACTCTCACCATGGACTCCATCCATGCTCATGACGCATCCCATGTTATAAACTGTTGGAACCCACCACAGACCATCCTCGACGTCAGCAGAGTGGAGCAACGCAGGACCAAAGACATGTTCTCGCCAGTGTGCTGACGGGATTCAGCTGACGTCTCCAGGCCAGCGGTCGTGTCCTGAATCACTCAGGTTAAACTATGAGTGCCCGCCAAGATCATCCTGCTGCTGTCAAAGTTACCAGCCCTGCCCGCTGTCTTCCTGCTGCCTGACACGAGAAGGGGATGGATCCTGTGGTGTTTAGTTGACTGTTAATTGTCCCCACTGTTTGGACCGATGTTTTGTTTTGTTCTTCAATAAAGTTTGGGAGGAATGTAGTGTCCTGCAGGACACGTTCTTGTCTTTTAGCAAACACTTGTATTCCCAGCCACTCCCTTGAGGGCTGGGCACGCTTGCACCCCCACCCATTCATCACAGGCGTCAGCATGGTCAGTTACAGGAATGCAGATGAGGACTTAGTAGATGCTAGCTCTTTATCTGTAGTGTTGTTCAGCTTTCAGCACACGGTAACATTGTCATGCATCTGATCTGCACAGCCCAAATGCCAGTAAATTATGCAGAAGTTAGTTGCTGCCTCCTGCGCAGAATCCCATAACATCTTCGACGCCAGTCAAAAGAAGACATTGCAAGTGGTGTAAGGTGAATTATTTTTAAAAGTACAACGTAGGTACATCACAATCTTGTCAGGCAGCTATCTGACAGGAATTCCAACATTCTAATTGATCTCTACCTGAAGATTCCAAAGAAGGAATGGAAGAGGAAAAATGGAAAAAGGAAAATACCAACTGGAGGAAACTTACAACAGAAGTCCGTCACATCTTTATTACAGATTTTTAGGTATAGTACAAAAGTATCACTTTCATGATTGAACATTGATTGCACTTTTCTCCGTTGGTATATCTCTTTAACGTAAGCAATGCACTGTGCTTGTTTTTCGATATGTCAATAAAAGAAAACATGTTTTTCAACACATAACCATTATTTATTTAAAACATGTACTACATTACTGAGAAAACTATATACAATAATGATCACGAAAGTCACAAGTGCAACTAGTTTTTCATAAAAAGTTCTGTTCCCAATAAAGAAAAGTTACCCATACACTCGGATGTTTGAAGTATCCAATCTATAAAACTATTTATTCAAATTCAAAGTTTCTGAAATAAGCTAGCACTGAGGATGCTGAATACTTCTGTACCTTCCTGGTGCCCTTCCTCTATATACCGTCCTACTTTCTTGCTTTCGGACTTTGGATCAGCTATTATTAGAAGCAATTTGTGTCTGGTGGCACGGAGTGCTGCACATTGTGCAAAATAGAGTGCAATAATGATGTGACTGATTTTTTTCTCAAGGGTGTCTATCAAAGACACACACAGACAACAAAATATACTTTTTTTCATTTTAAAGGAACGTTAAATGGTATTTTTCATTCATAATAACTATCAAATTTATGTTAATATTCATACATTATCATCCTAACACACTAATGATACCTTGAAATGTTTGATTACTGCAAAAATACATTTTATTCTACATAAATGCACTTTTTTCTACTTTCATGTTATAAAATCATTTCAACATTTTCAAAAGCTATATTATTTTTAATATTAGTCTGCAAAGTTTGAAGCTCATAAACTCATGTTTAATAGGTATACCACCAAAGATTCTATGCAGTGACATTGCTTCATAATAGTTTTCTTTGACACTAGACCGGGAGGGGCAGGGTGGGGTTTTAGTAAACACCGGAATACAGATGAATGCTGGTAAGTTGACAAATCAATAAAACTGATTCTGTTGCACGTGCTGCATCGCCAAATGGGATGCAGCCCGCACAACAAAATTAGTTTTATTGATTTAATTGTCAACTTACCTGCATTCATCCATATTCCGGTGTTTACTACCCCCCCCCCCCCCCCCCCCAGCCCCACGCCAACGCCCGGTAGCACTCTCACCAGGAGCCACTACTGTTTAAAACACACTTTTATGGTGTTTCTACTACTCTCATTACTCTTTCATAGAAGTTTCTATCTATAGTGTGCAATGTGTAATTTCCAAATTCATGTTCTCAGTTCTATTTTGCTCACATATTATGTTTATTTTATGTTATGTTAAGTTAAAATACACTTATAACGCGCACAGATACTCAAGAGTGTCCCGGCGCGGGCGGTGACCGCGAGAGTGAAGGTTCTGAGGTTCAGATCGGCATATTAAAGAGTAGAGTTTTAGTTGTTTCTTGAATAGCCTAGGATCCTATGTGTTCCGAAGTCCTGTGGCAAGGAAGTTTAGGCTACTGCTGCTTTGACAGAGAGGGAGCAACCTTCCAAACGCGTCCTATGGAAACAGGGAACCACAGCCAACCATTACCCGGCCGAACGCAGAGATATGCAAGGGACATAGAAGGCAAAGCTCTTCCTAAAATATGTTGGCCCTATGTCTTACAAGGCTCTGTGAACCATAGTAGTAAGGGCTTTACATGGAACTCTGTGGGCCACTGGGAGCCAATGGAGATCCTGCAGATGCTGTTTAACACTTGACTTTCCAGAAATACTCAGCAGAAGTATGGCAGCCGCGTTCTGTATTGTTTGCAATTTTTTTAGCAGGTAGCCAGAGATGCCAATGTACAGAGCATTGCCATAGTCAATTCGTGACAGGATAAGGGCACATGCCACCATTTTTTGGCTGGCCAGGAAGCAAGGGAAAAAACTTTCTAAGTGATTTGAGAGTACCAAAGATTACCCCAGTGAGCCTCTTAATCTGCTCAGAGAACCTAAGGTCTTCAGCAAACCAAGCCCCCAAGTTTTTTGCAGGGTTACCCACTGAGTTGGGCCGGGGGTACTCTGAGGGCCACAGAGTTTCCCTGAAAGATGGGGGAAGGATCCATACAGAAGGACCTCCGACTTGTCCTCGTTGCACTTCAACTGTGCTAGTGCAAGCCATTTGAAAACGGCAGAGAGACATTTCTGGGCTATTTCCGAGGACAGGTCGTTATCCTTACAGGTGAAGAGGAGCTGGGTATCATCTGCATAAGCTATGATCTTGGCTCACAGCTCCTCTGCAAGATGAATTAGGGACGTGATACAAATATTAAAGAGCAGAGGACTAAGAGTAGAGCCCTGCAGTACTCCTGTGGACACCTTTCTAGGGGCCGACGCAAATGGTGGTAGCCAAACCTGTTGGATGTGATCCTCCAGAAAGGATTTAAGCCAATCCCAGGTGTGGCTAGTCACTCCAATATTAGAAAGACGGGCAAGTAGTTGTTGGTGGGGCACAGTATCGAAGGTGGCAGAGAGGTCGAGTAAAATCAGAGCCGCTCTGCCACCTGAGTGCAAGCACTCCCTTATTGTCTCCGACATTTCGGCGAGAGCAGTCTCCGTGCTGTAAGACGCCCTGAATCCGGATTGAGTGAAGAGCACCGGATGACTCAACATAGGCATCCAGCTGTCTAAAGACAGCTTCTTTTGCACACCTTTGCTACTGCTGGAAGAAGGGAGATAGGGTGATAGCTGGCAAGTTTGGTAGGGTCCAGCATAGGGTTTTTTAGAAGTGGCAACAGTTTAGCCTGTTTACATGACAGTGGAACAGTGGCAGTCAGGAGAGACAGATTTATGATGGTATTCACCTCCGGGTTAACCACCTCTGCAGCCTCTGCTAATAGCCTAGCAAGACACAGGTCTGTGGGAGAGCCCGACTTGAGTGATTTGAGGATAGACAGTGTGTCTGACAAAGCAATGGGAGAGAATTCCATCAGCAGGAGAGCTGACAGAATGGGAACTGAGAAGTACAGGATCTGGGACACTGCCTGCTCCAGAGAGCTAGTCCCTAAACTGTCCTGAATTGTCTGTATTTTCTCAATGAAAAAGGATGAGAGCTCCTCGCACCAATTTGGAGAGGCCGGGAGGACAATGTGTTCAGCGCAGGGTGATAGGAAGCTCTGGACGATGGTGAAAATGTCCTTACTGTTATTGTTGGATTTAGCAATGCGATCTGCGTAGAAGCTGCTTTTTGCCTCCTTGATGACTGCAGGGGGCAGTAATCGAATCTCCAGCAGCATTCAAGTTTTTTACAACCCTGTTTAAGGTCTCTGAGTTTGCCAGAGTACCAGGGTTTTGAGGGGGCATTTCTTACTCGTCTGCTATAAAGAGGTGTGGTTACTGATTCGGTCACCTGGGAAATCCAGTTGGCAAGGCTTTCCAGCGCTCCTTCTAGGTTAGGGGCGGAAGTCGGTTGAGTATCTAGTAGACCCTTACAGAAAACAGGAATGTCTAATCTCTGTGACCGTCTGCCTTGAACATTGGTTTTAGGGGACAGAGACTTCGCGATGATCCAAGAGAACTGGATCAGATAATGATCAGACCAGGAGACTTGGAGACGTTCCCTGATGGATAGAGGAAAGTTGGAGCAGACCAAATTTATAGTGTGCCCCCCTTGTGCGAGGGAGAGTTGGTCTATTGGGTCAATTGTGCCAAAGTGAGTGAGTCCTTTAGTTCCCTCGAGTCACTAGCCTCATGGCAATCCACGTGGATATTAAAATCGCCCAGGAGTAAAAAATTTGAAAAGCCTAGTGCCCGGGGAACAATTACTTCAACCAGTGCTTTAAAAATGCTCCGGTGGGGTCGGTGGGACCGATACACCAGTGTGCCACCCAGCGTAAAATGTGGCGACATAGTGATGGCAAAATCAAGAGCCTCCCCATCGGTAATGCCCAGTGTTTCCTCGTGGGAGAAAACCCACACTTCCTTAAGCACCACAGCTATCCCTCCTCCCCTACCCGTTTTATGATCTGCCCTTGTTATTTTGAAACCCGTAGGGATGGCCAACTCGACCGTTGGGGCAGAAAACACATTAAGACAGATTTCTGTTATGAATAATAGATCTAGCTGCTCATCTGAGAGGAGCTCAAATATGTCTGGGCATGATTGACCAATGATTGAGAGTTGATAAGCGCTGCCCGAATACAGTCCCTCTTCTGGATGCTAGTTACTGGGGTAGCTGCAGGGGCAAGAACTGTCAGCTCATTTTGGAAGCAAAATTTGCAATTGGCGCACATCCCAGTTTAATTTTGGAGCTTTCTGCATGTGTGACATTGATGTGTCCTTTTCAACAATGGCACTTCAATCACAGTTCTCTGATCGATAAAACGACCTCTGCCTTGTGGAACAAAGGTCTGCTGTTGAAATCCGCTAACCCCTTGCAACATTGGCACTGAATTATAGTTTCTTTGCACTTATCCCACATTATCAAATCCCATCATATTCTAACCTTTCTGCATCGATTTTATCTGAGAAATTACCAGCTTCACCTTAAGTTTCTTTTGTCTCATCTCTATGTCATCTGCACAATATTTAGCAAACCGCAGAATTTCATCCACTAATTTTCCGTACCATAAAAGAATCGGTTGCTAAATCCTCTCTGAAATATTTGGTCTCAAACCCATGACAAATTTGTTAACAAACTGTCCTGCGTCCCTTTCTGCAATAGTCTCTGAACCACTATATTGTTTAAAAATCTGTGCCAATCTCTCATAAAAAGCATGCCTCACTCCTTCAATTCCTGGGTTGTTACATCAATTTGTAACCAATCAATTTCTTTGGGGGAAACACTTGTTTTCAAATACGTTAGCACCTGCCAATACTTCCTCATTACTTCTGGAAAAGGGGCTCCTGTTCTGGAATCTCTTGGAGACCCTCCTTCCGACCATTCCGCAGTGATTTTACATTCTGCCCACAAATCTGCAGGAACTACAATTTCAAGCAAATTATTCCTTGCTATACCATTCCACTGGGTTTCCTCTGAGTATTGAGAAATCCTTCGCAAAAGACAAAATATCCTGTCTATTCCACGGCTCATGTGCACAGCCTCCTCCTGGCACTTGTCTCATAGGGAGCATTTGTGCACCCAATGTACAACCTTCTAACCCAAATGGAGATGGCTGCTCTTGTACTTTCTTGGCTTCCTTTTTCTTTGGCCACCTGCCTCCCCACTTTTCTCAATCTTCCCATTTTCTAATTAATTTTTATAAATTCCCTATTTGTTATTTCTTTCCTGGTGCTCTCATATTGTCAATACCTTTGTCTGTGGAATCCACCCTATATGTTCTCTGCAAACATTTTGAAGTTTACATGTCTATATTGTACTTCTGTGACAATTCCGTCAACCTTATGTCATGATGCTGCTCATCTCATCATATAATTTCAAAGGAACTGTAGTTCCTCTTTTTAATAGGCCTCTAATATTGAAGAATTAAGTGTCCCTTGAATTAATTCTTCCAATTCCACTTTTCATCTGCTTATATCCAAATATGACTTTTTCTCTGATGCTGAATCTAATGTGGAACTTGGACCTGCAATTAACTCTGAAGAAATAACTGGACTTGGAACAGAAACAGAAAATAGAATTGGATTTTGGTGTTTTGCAATAACATGTTCTTTGAGCCATTATTCAAACTCCTGCAGAGTTATCCCCATCAGCTCTCCCGTTTTACTCACCTTCTGAAACCCATCCACAATATTCGTACTTGTCCCATGGTAGACATTTGAAATATATGATTCTGAAGCTGGAACACTCGTTTGTAATATCAGGTCATTAGCATCATGACCCAAGTTAATTAGTGCCTTCATTTTGGATTGAAAAAACTATTTGGAAGTTTACACTTCTTTTTATTGGCTCAGTCAAATTTTGACCCTGTGCAACATCTGTATTTGAAATATTGTCAGTCTGCATCAGGGGCATAGATGTAGGAGTCACAGGGTTTGTCATCAAATGTGTTATATTTTCACGCATTGAATTTATTCCAGTAGGTACTGTCAAATTATTAACCTTATTCACTTGCATTCCAGGTTTGTAAATAGGTACAACAGGTCCTATTGTTACAGGAACAGACAAGGCATAAATAGAAGTCGGTATTTCAGTTCTTCTAATTCCGGAGATAAATTTGTCTCTTCTCTTTGTATCTCAGGCATTATGGTAGCATTTGGTCTCACAGGTGTACCCGCTGGTACCATGTCTCTACCCGCAGCTTCATTATAAGGGGGGGTGGGCATTAAATAAAATTTCATTTAAAAGATCATCACCTATATAACTCTCTACACCTTCTTTCTCCTGACTTGCCTTGTTTCTATTTCTCTTTCCACTTTCCTGTTGTTTCATCACTATCTTCTTGCACTGGATATACTTATGTACCGTATATAATACCTGCTCCCCATACTTTCTGCTGATCTAGCTTCTGCATAATGATCCATTGTCCTCCAGTGTACCTTCCTTAGTATTGATAGAGCGCCATATTGTTTGACAAATTGTAGGGGTGCATCATAACCGCTTGTAGTCAGCACCCGCATATTTAGGAGATCGTATTAATGTTTGGTTTTAGAAATGTAGGACTAATCGAGAGTGTTGTAGTATATAGAACTATGCTCACATCATTTATTGATTAATGTAGTGCTTAACCGAGAGAAATAATGTTTTAAGTAACTTAGGATTAATTGCTCTGTGTATGTAATGTGCCTCGAGATTAAACGTGCCATATTAAAGTTGCACATGTAGATTGCCTAATGAGAAATGGTGGAGAAGTGTGGCTCAATGGTTAGAGTGGCAGACCCTGATGCAAAGGTATGGCCTGGGACCAGGATTCAATTCCCGCCTTGGCGGGTCTTGGGCTCAATTTCCTCGAACCTGATAATTCTTGCCTCGGTGCCTATTCTAATCATGGGTCCCACTCTGCAACTCTGGACAATAGCTTGCTTAATCTCCACAATGGCCCCAACAGCGCTGGGATGCCTGGCTTCACCTTGGGGCTGCCCAGGAGTGGGCATTTCACAGGGAAAAGCCAGGAAGGGTTCCACAGCGGTATGCGTACAGCGCCAAGACGCCTCAGGGTATAAGTGCGCTATACAAGTATGAATTCATTTCATTTCAGAAATGTAATGTTTTAACATGAGCGTAATGTTCGTTAACATAGAGGGTAATGTTAGGATTTCTAAATGAAATGCTTATGATGTTGTATTATAAATGCATTCAAAAGAGTAAAGGCCTGAGAGAAGAAACGCTAGCAGAGGCCTAATTGTGGTTTCCTTAGCATGACTTGAAATGTTGGGATGGGAAATGTACCTAGAGAAAAGCTTATGTTTGCAGTTGAATTTCGAATTGTAACTTAGAGCGTGCAGAGGGATCGTTCTCATGCATTTCTTTTGCAGGTGCAAGGCCATGTAGCTCGTTAGGTAGAATGAGCCATTATTTAGAAGTTAGATCGGTAGGAGTGAAGACGAAGGGAATGTGCTGTCAGGTGCATTTGCAACATTTGGCGGAGAAGGTGCCTTTGAAGAAGAAGGTTCGACACTGGAAAAGTACAAGAGGCTTTACCTGCTGAAGGAGGAGTGACATGGGCGTACCCCTTGTTTTTGGGATTTTGTATTAGGGAAAGTGCCCAGAGGGTGGAGAGTCAGTTCAAAGTTAGCTCGGTGTTAGTGAGGCTAGAGTGGGGTTTAGACTGAGTCCTGTCTAAGGCAGTCCAATTGGATGTGCAGTTAGACATGGGTCTTAGTTCGGACTAGGCAGGAGAAACTAAGGAGCATCTTAGAACGAGCTCAGGAGTTTAGACCACTTACCTGGAAAAAGTGAATGTGCTTCTCAGGGAGCCTTCACAGCTGACACCTTTTTCTCTTGCCTGGGAGGTATGTTAAGTAGGGATGCCACTTTAGAGTCAGGGTAGGGACAGACTAATCTTTTCTTTCCATTGGAACAGATGCAGTCGAGAGTTCCAGTGTGTACAGTGATTGCATGTCTAATGCTTCTTGAATTAACTTTGCTTTTTATTCTGAGTCGTCTGAGACTCTTGCGTAGGATTATGTTTGTATTAGTGTCAGTTTATTTCTTGAACCTCTTATTGAGGTGCTTGTATGTCCAGTTATTTTTGGCTTTGTAATTAATTTTTCAACTTTCCTCGTAGTTACTCGTCCTTTATATTAAAAGTATTGATTTTGGTACTCTGTCAAATTAGTATTAAATTTAAGAACTTCCTTCACACTTCCAAGCAGACTAAAGAGATCTGTCGACCTGGGGATTCCTCGGAGTGGTAAGGTAAAAATCTAGGTGGGCTACATGTTCCCAAGTATTTAAGGCTTCAAGTACCATAAGCATGCAAGGATATTTGATATCATTAATGTTACGCCTTAGGTTTTCCAAAGTTCTTAAATTGAATGTTCAATAATGACTGAACTGTAAAACCTCTTCCTTTTCAGTCAATAAATGCGTGTACTTGAGCCATCCTTTGTCTGGCATTACAATGTGTCCTGGTATGCCCTCAGGCAGTACTTCCACCTTTGTTTTTGAAAAGACTGTATCTTGTCTTTTGACTAATTTCATTTTTGTTGACTGTATTTACAAATGATTACCGTAAACCCTAGAAAATTCTCCCACAATTCAATGCACCAGCAGAGCATACCTGATGAAGAAAACAACCATTGCCACGCAGCTTTACACCAACCGTCAAATCACACCTCAACACTCTGTGACCTCAATCTCGTTGCACGCAGCAACTCAACCTCCTTCACATTTTCTGACTTCGCACATTTTCTTAAACATGAAATAACAATATTATGCAAGCAGCAAATAAAACTGTCTGCTGAACTAAAGGATATTCACTTCCACAAGGTAATCTAAATGTTCCCGCTCATTCACTGCGATTAAATCTCGACCTGCGGGAATTCACCCTTAATTGGTATTGTTAATCCCCGTGCACTTGAACATCAACCACACCAATCCTTTACCACTAACATACCAGAAAACCCTTACCAAGTGTAATTGACAACATCTCCCTAAACCAGCAGACAACGTACTCAGTGTCTTCTACACTGAGGACAACCTGTAGGCTTGAGATTTTAGGCCACAACGGACCTGTTTACAACTTCCACTCTGCACAAAAGCACCACAGTGAAACATGGACATTAACCATGCAGACCTTGACCACTTCACTCCCCTCAAAACACAGCCATTTTAACAAAACCTGCAATCATAAGCAAAGCAATGACAATGTGCATCTCTATTAATACTCGCATTTCTCTTGTTAGTACTACACATTAACTCTATCCAGAGTGATTTTCCATCTGCATTTCACCAATCCTTCTTCTTGCTGAAGAACTCTTGGACTATTTGGACTTAGGACTTCTGGTATTCTAGAATCCACTTCTCTAGTTGAAACTATCATACTGATACAGGGCTGGTTGGAGATTTTCTCTTTTCTCTTCTTTATCCATTTCTTATAACTCACATAAGGAAGTAATGTACAAATTTTCGCAGTCTGCCCTAACTGCACTGGGCACTACTACGATTAAAGTAAACCGTCCCTTGAGACCTATAATAATAATAATAATAATAATAATAATAATAATAATAATAATAATAATAATAATAATACTAGAGCTTGTATAGCGCGACCGCTACCTCAAACAGAGGCGCTGAAAGCAGCAGGCATTGCGTGCAGAGGGGCTACGGCACTAAAACCTATCCTAATCAACCCTAAAGAGCCAAGTCTTCAAGGCCTTTCTGAAGCAGGTCTCTGATTTAGCCTAGCGGAGCTTCCCAGGTAGGGCATTCCACAGTGTGGCCGTTCTGACTGTGAGTGCTCTCCCACTCAGACGTGCTTGTGAGTTAGACATCAGAGCTCGATTTTGCTTATAGCAACAGAGTCTTTGCTTAAGGTAGCCGAGGCATTTTCCATTGAGAGCCCGGTAGGCCAAAGTCATGGCCTTGAATTTAATTCTTTTGGCAACTGGGAGCCAATGGAGCTCATGTAGATGCGGAGAGACATGGTGTCGAAACGGTATACGTCTGACCAGTCTTGCAGCCGCATTCTGTACCATCTGGAGGCGGCAGATAGAGTATTTAGGCAGGTCAAGGTACAAGCCATTTGCGTAGTCTAGTCTAGATGTTTACTGTGGCATGGACTATGGATTTGCGGCAATCTTCCGGTAGGAAATGTAAAAATTTCCGGAGATTTCTTAGTTTACTGAAACATGTAGAGGTGACCTGCTGAATTTGGGCTGAGAAGGAGAGGTCAGCCTCCCATCTCACACCTAGATTTCTGATATTAGTGGCAGGGGCCGGCGGTGGACCCATTTCTGATGGCCACCACAGATCTGGACCTGGCATTGGGCCCTTTCCGAAAAACAGAACTTTTGTCTTTCCAGCATTGAGTTTTAATTTGTTTGTATTCATCCATAGTGCTATGTCTCGCAGACACCCTTTAAAGTTCTTGAAGGCATCTACCGTCTGCTCTTGAAAGGGGGAAACCTGCTGGGTGTCGTCAGAGTAAGAATTTGCTTTCACTCCCCCGTTGGCAATCAGAGAAAAAAGTGGAGCTGGGTAGAGATTAAAGAGTAAAGGACTCAATGCTGAACCCTGAGGGACACCACACCAAAGATGTTTGGGTTTTGATTAAAATGGTTTAGGGCGACTCTCTGGGTGCGACCGCTTAGATATGATATCAGCAAGGTTAGCACCTTCCCCCAAAGCCCGCATCTTGTAGTCTTTGGACCAATATGGTATGATCGACAGTGTTGAATGCAGCAGACAGATCCAGGAGCACCAGCAACGCCGATGCCCCTGAAGCCAGCGACCATCTTACTGACTCTACCACCTTGAGAAGAACGGTCTCCGTACTGAAACCCACCCGGAATCCAGATTGTGTATCATGCAGAGAGCCATTGCTCTTGATAAATTTATTCGGTTGGTGCTGGACCAGCTTCTCCAACATTTTACTGGGCGCGAGGAGCAGTGAGATTGGTCTGAGATTGTTGTGATCTCCTGGGTCACCATTTGTTTTTTTCTCAGAGGGAGAAGCGTTGCATGTTTCCATTTGCCCCTCTAGTATCCCAGTCCAAAACCCAGTGGTGTAGACTTCTGTAATAGTAAAAGTGTAACTATAAGTGCAGAATTCTTCACGCAACCTGCAGAGTCCCCCTTTATGCCTGGATCTGGGCATAAGGCCCATAAGGTAAGAGATTGCTCTTAGACCCATAACTTTCTGGTGAAGATTGTTGGTGACCCCGGAACTAGCTGTCTATCGGACTGAGCTTAAAGCTCTATTGAGTCTGCCGGGTATCAGTAAAATACCATGGTTTATATACATAAAGAATGTCTGTCATAGGTTGGACAAAACAGGGTTATGGAGCAACCCTGAAGAATCATGTCCTCTTCTTTCCCCGTCAGAATTAGTAAAATCTTATAGGAGGCACAAACTTGCCGACATACAGGAAAGCTCGTCCTCCTGTTATTTGACAGTCGTTTTTAAAAAAATCAAGGAAAAGTACATTATAGAACCCTTCCTGGATGAAATTCAACCAACTCTGGCAAGGAAATTATATGCACAGTTTAGATTTGGGACTCTACCACTCAGTGCCTTCTCAAATAAATGGTCCAAAACTCAACCTGGAGGGTGCCCTGCCTGTAACTACAAGACAGAGTTACATGTCTTTTTTTTCTACCCTGGTTATAAACTACTCAGACAGCGCTGGCTCATTCAACTCTGCAGGAATTTAGGTTTCGTACACTGTGCAGAGGCATTTAGAGTCCTAAAGTACGACATTCATGCCCCTATTGTTTTTGCTGTATTGAGTTTTTTAACTCTTATGTGGCGTGTTCGTTGGACTTTCTCAACCATGTCACCACAGCCTTAGAAATTGTATTTTTTCTTAATAACTCTTTGTACTTATTCATTCCTTTTTAATGTTTTTGTGAGAATACCCTTTGATGAAATACGTTTTTAACCTCGGGTCCTACTGTATTACACATGTTTATGTTTTAAGGCAGTTTGATTTGGAAAGGTTGAGTTCTGACTTCCCTAGGCTTATTTCCTGGAAAATGTTGAAATGCACATTAGTATTGTTAAATTTGTCATACTGTACAGTTATTCACTGGGACACTTTTTATATAAACTAATTTTATGCTTATGTATTGTCTATGGTTCACTTGTGTTTAGTCCTTCGAGAGGACTTTTTGTGTTGTCTGTTTATGTACTTTTATGTTCATGGGACTGAAATAAAGTTATGGAATGGAATGGATTTTAGTAGGAAATCTGAGGAGGACACAGGACACTGAGTGGGAAAATGGGCAAACTTACTACTAAAGGGGATCAGGGAGGAGTCAGAGAGGTTTTAAGGGGTTAAGGAGGGACATCACCCATCCACACCAGATTAAGTGACTTTTGTGGAGACATGTAACTTACAACTTTGTAGCAAGTTTACACTCACACTTTGTAAAGACCACAAGTAGTAAACCTACTACAAAGTGTCAACATACTCAAACGTGTAACTTAAATTAGTGAATCAGGCCATTGCCTCTGATGGGATACTGCATACATAAAATACAAAAGGTTTTTCTGTGCTAAGTAAAAAGTGTGTTATATGACAAGAACATTAGACACCATTTAATACCTCAAGGAGACAAATATGAGGAGACTTTAGCTTAAGTAATGTTGTATGAAGGAGAGTGGATTTAAAAATATTTTCTATGAACACCTATGGTAGTTGCATATAAATGTTAACTTGAACTTTTCTTTTTATTCTTTACTTAGGTTTTACTCAACGCCCTTGTTAAAGGATGTCTTTGCAAGTGACTATAATTCCTACTTTAAACAATAAATTAGTGTTCAGGTTTCTGTACAGGGTCGCCAATTAGCAGTAAGGGCCTGAATCACATAGAATTTACTGTGACTTACCCATGATAAACTCAAGGTTTACTCATGAATTCCAGGAGTCAGAAGGGAGAACATCTTGCATAGTGTAAGTCACTTCTATACGTAGCAAAATCTTTGTGAATCAAGCTCTCTGTGACTGTTAAAATCACATTTGGGAATGTTGGTAGCTGGTCACTGCTTCAGCTTTCACAAATGAATGTTAGGAAAACATTAAAAAGAGAAACATTTAAGAAAACACTCATTGGCACTGTCAACTGGGGTGACATAACAAAACTCCAAGGGTCATATCACATAAAGTGAGCACTACAGTCACTAACTTAAGACCCCGATTTCGTCACGGTTTTGTGCTTATGTTGTCTTAATTTGCTCACATTCACAGTAACTTGCAAGGCATGTGCAGCTTTTGGCTCGGCGTTTAACAGCATTTTTTGACATAGCAACAATAGACAATAACACACACAAAGCAGCAAAGCAATACAATTAAAATATAACAGTCATAACAGAATTAAACAAGACCACTACAGTAAAACACAGCAATATTAAATTGTGCTCAAGCAGCACAAAACACAACAACATAAAAGATAAAAGAAAATATCACCACCACAAAAAACATCCACACTGCGAATGAGAAAAAACTTTTTACCACATATTACCAACTCCTGTTTTCATCATACTATGGAAAACAGTTACTTGGAACAAGCACTAACTTAACCTAACAAAAAGGACATAAACAGCACTATTCAAGATATATTTTAGATCTGGCCCTAACTCTATAATCACTTGGGACAACAATTTGGTTGAAAGCATGGCGGATACCAGGGAGACCACTTATAACGTAGTGGATGGACAGTCAGCATGCCCATTCAGTGGAGGCTATGGTCTCTGCTCCATTGATGGAGGGCAGCCTGCAGCATAATAGAAGTTTGCTGGGATATTTGAGGAGCAGGTGCAATGAAGTTTTGCTTCCACTTTGCAATTTAATTTTATTCTAAAAGGAAAACCACTGTTTCAGTGGGAACAAATAGTCCGGATGGGTTGGAAATTTTCTCCCAGCACTCGGGGATTGATTGAGCAGTTTCCTGTTAAGAACTACCAGACTTTTCCTGGTGCTCCCAAACAGGAAAAAGATGTATCAGAATGAGCACAATAAATAGTGCTGACCTTCTAACGTACATTTATGTATGGCCCAGTAGTGAACTGGCAGCAGGTGAAAGGCTTGTGGTGGCAGACCCAGTTGAATGTCCGCTGCTTGAAAAGCCCCGGGCTGGACGGAGTTCCCGTAAATATGTATAAATCTATTCTTCTTTTATGGGCATCACTTCTAACTAATGTTCTAGCAATTTGTTGTCAGCAAGGCCTGATTCCCTAGTCATCAGACTCAGTAGTAATCCCGATTTTTAAAAAGGGGGCCCGAAATGACCCTTCATGTTACCGCCCAATTTCCCTTTAGATTTCTTCCTTAAGGTGGTAGGACTGGTGGTGTTAAACAAGTTACAAACTTGGGCAGAGGATGCTGTAGCTTTATCAAAATTTCCATATGGGTTCCGGTCGGATGTCGGGGCAAGAGTTCGGTTTGGGAAGCAGGGTGCATGTACACCCAAGTTCCCAATCAGAAAGGGAGTGAGACAGGGCTGTGTGCTCACCCCTTTCCTTTTTACTTTATATATAAATTGCCTGTGCCAATTTTTAATAGATAATTGTCAGGGTCTTCCGAATATGAATAATTGTCCAGTTTCTGTTTTACTTTATGCAGATGATGTGGTTTTAAAGGCACAAACTCCATTGGGGCTCCAACAAATTGTTACTAGTTTTGTAACTTTTACGATTTCCAGGGGTTTGAGTGTAAATATCACTAAAACTTCTACTATGTGGTATGGCAAGAAGTGTGCCAAATTTTGTGACATTTTTATCAATAAGATTAAAATTGAAAATACTAATATGTTTTCGTACCAAGGGATTAAAGGACTTGGTATCCTGCAGTACAGGCTAGGAAATTGATGTTTTCCAGGGCCATAGGCACAGTGATTCTTTTTGCAAGAAAACTAGGCTGCAGGCCAGTCCCAGAATTGTTAGAAATTTACAAATCAAAAGGGTCTTTCGACGACATTGTATGGCTCAGGAATCTGGGGCTATACGGATGTACAGCAATTACAAGTGATTGAAACCGCCTTCTTTCGATATTTGTTAGCTGTTCCAAATTCTACTGCTAATTAATTTTATTTGCCATTCGGAGCTGGGTATGTCTTTTATTTCGGACCTGTTAAATATTGAACCCATACTGTTATGGCATAAGGTCTGGGAAAGACACAAGACTACTTTCAACCGTGATATTATCGAGGATTGCTTAACGCTTGAGAAGGCCTCACTCATTCCCTCATTTAGGTATATTAAGCAATTATCGAATAAAATGGGTCACCCGGAATACTATGAGGTACCAGATAGTTTTGGAGCCATTTTGAGAAAGTTACTGAAAAAAGACTGTCTTGCATTTTTACAATCTAAGAGATGGGACATGGAGAGTGCCAAGTCAACTGTTATGGCTAATCAGTTGACACTGTCGTGTGTTGACATTCAACCATACTTGCTTCAAGTGCTGGGAAGTTATGATCGAGTGCTATTGACACGCTTTCATTTAGGGATATTTCACAAACTCACTGGCTTCCTAGTTCTGAATGATTGGAGTAGGAATCTCCAATCATGCCCCTCTTATGATGTATCAAACCAGTTTACGTTGCATATACTTTAATTTGTACGTTGTATTCTAACCCCAGAAAAAGGTTTATACTACCCATTTTAAAAACTCTGGGTCTAAGACAATGTCGCGCAGCTTTTTTGATTCTACAAATCCTGGATAATGAAAAGCTCTTGTAACTTTTTTGAATTTTTTAATAAAGTTCTGGAAATCAATGTGTAACTAATATGCTGGTTTCTAATTTTAAGATCTGATGTAGTTATATAAATTAAATAAATTAAATAAATTTATTTCAAGGTCATGTTCAATTGATTTTTAATGTTTTATGTAACTGTGTATCACATATGTGCGTTTATGGTTTACTTTTAAATCAAATGAAGCTACTTTTTGACTTTGAATCTCCACTGCCAGAAACCTGGCAATCAGTCCACCTCTAAATGAGGCAGGTGAACTCTGAGTTCGGCTGGTCAAAAGCCTGGCCAACTTGCAGAAGATCTAAAGCTCTGCCAAACTTTAAATTAGGCCCTATTCATTCACTTTGTACTTCCTATGCTCACTTCATCTGATCATCGCCCTGACTTCTAAGTAAATTACCCCAGAATGATAACAGTTCCTAACCATTTTCCCCACATTCTTTAAGATGTGCTGCCTTGCCTACATCCGCAGTGCCTAAAGCATATCATATAGTTGGCCGGATTATCCAAAGCAATGCTACAGCATGGAACTTTAAGTTTGATCACATTGATCAAACCACAACTCTGCTAACCTTCCCCAAAAATTAATTTACGTGGGAGTAACTATTTCCCATCTTTGCTCATCACATATTGTGTACATTTTTTTTAAGGGTTTATGTATATAGTTACAATGTCAATTTCTCAAGAGTGCTCAGCTTTGGCAATTAGCATTTGTCGATACATCCAAGCTTTATTAAATACATTCAACTTTTGAACAATAAATGGACAAATGTCCAGTATATCCAACTAAAACAACTACATGCATACTGTTATGTGAAGTTTGTTAACTTTTTCAGTGGTGTAGCTAGGCCTTATGCCCTGCGTTTGCCACCCAAGCAGGCCAAATGTAAGAGCAGGGGGTGTTGCTGGCGATTCCTGACTTTGCCGCTTGCAACGGCTGCAGTTAGGAGTGCAGCAGAGGCCGCTGCCCGCAATATTCATGCCGCCCGGTGCAGCCCGTCCGCCCTTGCTATGCCACTGGCTTTTTTACAATATTTTTCAGTTTCATATTGCATGAATGAATCAGAGCGGGGTGTCAGTGCCATTTACTGAATTGAAGGATCATCTGCATTGTTGTGTCCAGAATTATAAAGCTAGTTTGTTGCACATGGAATAAATTACAAATTATAATCTGAAATACAGAGGTCTGAAATAATGAAGCATAAAAGCAAAGTACAAGTTTAGGCGCAGCAAATGAGAGCTATAGCCCAACTAAGATATAAATAACTACTCACTGGCAGCAGCTCACGGGGCATTGGATTGGGCTGCCTGGATTTTCCTTGGATTGCTTGCTCTGTTGGTTCCCGGTCGCG
This sequence comes from Lissotriton helveticus, assembly GCF_964261635.1. Lineage (NCBI taxonomy): Eukaryota > Metazoa > Chordata > Amphibia > Caudata > Salamandridae > Lissotriton > Lissotriton helveticus. The sequence continues at coordinate 479,897,057 of NC_136063.1, read as the reverse complement.
GCACCCGCTCCTCGGTTGTACTACCGGACCCGCCCACACCACCCACACCGCTGCGGGACTGCGAGGGAGTTCCCAACACACCTGCAGCCTCTTCCCGCAGCGGCTACGCCCCCCCACCTGGCTCCACTATAACTGTTCGTAACACCCGCTTCGCGGGTGCTACTCACTTGCTGCAGCTCACGGGGCATTGGATTGGGCTGCCTGGATTTTCCTTGGATTGCTTGCTCTGTTAGTTCCCGGTCGCGGCACCCGCTCCTCGGTTGTACTGCCGGACCCGCCCACACCGCCCACACCGCCCACACCGCTGCGGGACTGCGAGGCAGTTCCCAACACACCTGCAGCCTCTTCCCGCAGCGGCTACGCCCACCTGCCTGGGAGGATTAAATTCAGGCTACTCATTCCGCGCTGCGGGACGCGCGCGGGACGAAGCGCGGGGCTAAGCCCGGCAAAGGGCGGGCCCTCTGAGGCCCTCGCAGGCCAGTGTAGGCTGGGCTGGGCCTACTCTCTTAGGCCTGTATTGTACTGGAACTGTGGACCTCGATACAGGCGACGGACATGGCATCGCCGTCTGAGGAGGGAATTACTGGGAAGGTGGGGGGATCTAGAAATGGGACATTGGACAAATATTTCTCTAGGGTCCTGGGTGATGGTGATAAGGAAACTTCTATGGCTGAGCGTAGGGCAGAGCGTCGTCGCTCTGTTGAAAGCATGAAAAATAGGTCTCTTATCGACACCGCTCTTCACTCTGTCGCCCAGGAGGGAGGTACACCTAACATTAGCGAGGATCCATTATCTCAGGATGGCGTCCCTCTTTTGTTGCGGGATTGTACTCCCACCCCCTGTTTGCCTCCCGACCAGATTGTAAGTGTCTCCCCCACTCCTAGTCTCTGTTGTACGGCTGTTGATCTAATCACCCAGACCCCCACTGCAGTAAAGCCAAGGGAGATGAAGCCGAAACAATTAGTTGTGGTAGAGATGCATGGCCCACCACCCGGTAAGAGAAGAAGGAAGTTGAGGGGAGGGCAGGGTAAAGCCAAAATTCCCCACTCCGATTTCGGTAAAGCATCAAAGCCCCCTACCATCCCTGATATGGCAATAGTGGAGGTGCCAGAATTTCTTCCAACTCTGCGACTACCATTAGTAATGGCTTTACCTGTCATGGGTACCAACACTTTAGACCACGACACTACTCCTGGGGACCCATCACTGAATACATTACTTCCCGACACATCATTGGGGAACTTGGAATCCTTACTTAAGTCCCTGCTCCTGCCCATTAGTGAGAGCATAAAGAAAGTTGAGATTAGACTGACCATCCTGGAGACTGCCATAAGTAGTATGGTTACCTCAGCTAAAGCCCAGGTGAGTGGGGCTGCTCCGCCCGCAACCTCGGTTAGGTTACCCTCTACCAATGTTCCTATTGCTCCATCCCAGCTCCCCAAACCGAAGTCACAGTGCCCTGGTAGGGCTGACCCTGTCTACCAAATACCGCACCCTCTAAAGCATGTAAACATCCCAGTAGCAGGGCCGGTGGGCGATTTCCAAAGGGGACCGATAATGGCCCCCACAGGAAATATGCGGGAGGAACAGGGAAGTGCCAGACATATTAGAGCCCCAGTGACCAAAGGGCCACAAGTGGAGATACCTCCACAAGCGGTGCCTTTTGTGGTCGTCTTGACAGGGGTTCCACCGTTATTAGATAACAAGAGGGAGGGCTACGCCCAATTAAAAAATAAAATTATGCACTGGTTGCGTACTTATAGGCCCATTTCACATAACATCGATGGGGACATAGTGCATGTCAGGCGGCTCAATTGGTTGGGTAGCAGATGTAAATATATTGAGGGTGACCTAGTGGTGGTTAATTTTAGAGACCCGCGTGCAGTGGATTACATATTAAATTGGCCCACTGGAAACGGGGACAATTGCATTACCCCACGGGCTCTGACATATTTTTACCCTAGATCAGTGGTGCTTCCCCCAACCTTTACAAGTGGGCTGTACCCCTTCCATGCCAACCCTCCGCCACTATATAGTAATAGGTATGCTCCTTATGGCCAGCACCCCGCCCAGGTGGCTGACGCTCTTGGCTGGATCACGGCACCCCAGAGATACAACAGAAATAACAACAGTAGAATGGAGCACTTGAGGCCCTTTACCCCTCTGGAGACAGGCAACAGGTTCTCGTTGCTATCCGGTATGGAAGACTGCGACTGATGTCTACAGTCTATGGAGGAGAGGGGTGGCCGACCAAGTGTGGCTAACCCAAAGGGCACAGATCTTGAGGCACTAAGGGTGGCAAGATGTAATGAAAATAGACAAGTAGGTCCCTTAGTAGCCCAAAGTACCGATAGCAGCATCACCAGAGCCACTACGGATGTATTGTGTATAGACACCATAATTGGTAGCATTGTATCCCCCAAGCCATCTACCTATGTGGATGCCATTCCCATGCCCAAGGAGGGTGGAAGGTGTGGGAGCAAGGGGGCCCCTGGTATAGCTCCTATAGGTTACAGGGTTATACACCTGTTATCTTGGAACGTGGCAGGGTTAAAAAGGAAGATGGCTCTACCAGAATGGCACACATTCATTGAGAAGTTTGATGTTTGCCTGTTCCAGGAAACCTGGAGCCTGCTCCCACTACACAAATCTGGATATACTACATATTTTTCCCCCGCAGTAACCAGTGGGAAGGGTAGACCCGCGGGAGGATTATTGGTTTGGATCAAAATTGATCTGGATTGGGATGTTGTCATTCATGATTCAGTGTGTAGGGATGTACTACACCTCTCCTCTAGGGGATACATTGAGGGGAGCAGGCTCGAATTATTTAATGTTTACGATAGAGGGGCACCGGGGGACACTTCCTCAGTAATCTTAACGAGTTTAGACTTAGCGTTAGCTAAGTGTCCCCCATCTGCTAAAATTATAGTGGGCGGGGATTTTAACTGCACGTTTGAACCCCTTAGTGGGGATGATCCTTTGGTACTGAGGGGGAAAATTCTAGATGGTCTATCCCAGCCTTGTCACTACCCCCTATTCGAAAATGGTCAGCAAGGGCAATTCAAATTAATGCCCTCACTAGGGAACACAATTTAAGAGCACTCAACGGCAGGACTATGTCCGACAGCGTTGGTGCAATGACCTTCAACAGGCTTAATGGTCCGTCTAGAATTAATTACATCTTACTGGACATTAGATTGTGGAAAGACCTAATAGATATGGAAGTGGTGGCTACACAGGATAGTGACCACAACCCCCTCTGTACCAAGTTTAGGTGGGGTAACCCAAAGGGTGGGGGGATGAGTGGTCCCATGAGGTTAACCAAAGAGGTTGTCCCTTACAATAGTAACCGTAGGTTGAAATGGGACAAGGCCCAATTGCAGGAAGATCAACTTGGGAGTATAAAATCTCTTGTGGTAGATCTGACCTTGGACTTGGCGGCACTGGAACAGGGAATGGGAAGCGCCCCGGAGTCGCCCATTGCCTTTGATACAGCCTACAAAAACACAATAGAGCAGGTGAGCCAATATTTTTTATCCAAAGGGAAAAGCTGTAGAGTCAATAATATACCTCCCATTTCTAGTAATCCCTGGTACTCGGCCCAGTGCAAGGGAAAAGGGAAGGAGCTAACAGCTGTCCTACTTAAAAAGATCCCTCACTAGTTAGAGCAGCTAGGAAGGACTATTTAAGGGTAATGGCACTGGCCAAACGAGAGTGGGAGGAACAACATTGGCAGGACCTAAACTGTGCTGTTAGTATGAGGAATTCAAGGTTATTCTGGGACCTTATTAATAAAGCTAGGCAGCAGAGCGCACAGCCATTAGCCGCCCATATAACAAGCCAGCAATGGTTTGACCATTTTTCTGTACTATATGGTGGAACTGAAGTCCCCTCTTGTTCAACGGCAGCCAGGGGTAGAGAAGGGGAACTTACAAGGGAGCTTGAGGATCCATTTTCGCCCTCGGAAGTAGTAGTGGCTATCAGACATCTGACCTCGAAGAAGGCGGCTGGCCAGGATGGGATCCCGGGGGACCTTTTGATAGAGGAACCTAGGGTTTGGGCCGAACTAATTGCCCTCATAATGAATCTGATTGCCATGGGTCATACCGTGCCAGACTCTTGGAAATTGGCTGAGGTGGTCACTGTGTTTAAAAAGGGGGCTAGAGAGGACCCTGCCAATTACAGACCCATCAGTCTGATAGACGTGATTCAGAAAGTGGTTGGCAGGGTCATTATCTCAAGGGTTGGAGCTTGGATGGAAGAGGAACAAATCCTCTCCCACCTTCAAGCAGGATTCCGCCAGAAGGTGGGTACGATGGACCAGGTCTTTCGCTTTTTTGCCATCTATTGGAAGTCAGTTACCATCAAAAGGGGTAGCCTTTACATGGCTTTCATAGATCTCAGAACGGCTTTTGACCTGGTCCCTCGAGTAAGGCTGTGGGAGACGTTGGAGAAGATGGGTTTCCCCGGGCCACTTCTGAGTTTTATTGTAAGGCTCCACGAGGGGAATTATGCGAGGATCAGATGGGGCAGCCAGGGCCAGCTGACAGATAGGGTGCCCGTGAGGAGGGGAGTATGCCAGGGATGTGTTATGGCACCGACCCTCTTCTCTCTGTTTGTGAATGGAGTGGTGGATCATCTGAGAGAGGAAGAGGCGGATGCACCATCCCTGGCGGGGGAAAGAATCCCCACTCTACTCTTCGCGGACGACACCATACTGATCTCTAAATCCCCGGTGGGACTCCAAAAGCTTCTGCACCGATTCAGCACCTTTTGCACAGATAGAGGACTTACCATTAACACCTCGAAAACTAAGCTCATGGCTCTTTCACCCTCCAAAAGATTTAGAAATAATTTTACGCTCAATGGGGCACCCTTGGAGTTGGTAGATTCATTCGACTATTTGGGGGTGCGGGTAAATAGTCGGATGAATTGGAAGCACCACCTGGCTAAAATGTTACTCAGCCATAAAAGAGTGTCAGGGGTGACCTTGAGAGAGCATCGGGAGTCAATGAGTAAACCTGTGGCACCGGTCATGGCAATCTATGAGGGCCAGATTCTCCCGGCCGCACTATATGGCTCCGAGCTGTGGGGGTTTGAAAATGTTTCAGAGCTAGTTGCAGCTGAAAACAAGTTTCTGAGGGACTTGGTGGCTCTTCCTGTTTCTACCCCACTAATTCCTTTGCAGCTAGATCTGGGCAGGCGATCCTTTAAAGATCTAGTGCGGCTGCGCCCTCTATTGTTTTGGGTTCGGTTGCGAAGGACCAGGGAGCTCGCCAACTATGCTGCTGTGCTGGATGAACTAATTTTGCTCGACATCGGTAACAAGATCGGGTGGTTGAGCAACGTGAGGCAGTTGGTGGTGCAATTGGGCCTGAGGGATGTGTGGGCGAGTCAAATGCCACCCCCCAAACCGGTGATTAAGAAGTTATATTGGGACTGGGTTCAGGCAGAGGCTACACGCAGTGGGGTTGGGGGTTTACTCACAGAGTGGTTCATAGAGTTTAAATGGTCTAGGAAGTTGGAACCCTTCCTCGACCTCATAGCCAAGCCTCTGGATAGAGCCCTTTATTTAAAACTCAGGTATGGGACCCTTCCGGTGCATGAGTTCACCTCGGGGTGGACTAATGTTGGTGGTCCTCCGCGCCCCTGCCCCGGGTGTGCGGCTCCAAAGGAGTCTGTGGCGCATTTACTTTTTGCCTGCCCCGCTTATAAAGTTGCCAGGAAGGTTTGGTTGAAACCAGTATGCATGGGGTTGGGTTTGAGGTGCCATAGAATGGCCCTTCGAGTTCTCTCCACTGACCCGTCTTCCTCTGCCATGGTATGCGGGGTGGCTAAATATCTGAGTAGTGCATGGTTGACTCGTATTAGGAGGATGAAGCAACACTCTTCCCCGCCAAATAGCTAGCAGGCCCCTATTGGCAGGACGTTATGTTGATGATTGGTGTGGCTTTTGAAGTCATTCTAATCATTATGCAAAGTGTACTGATGAGGATGTTTTGGTTGGGGCCTCATAATAATCATCCAATGTACTGTATAATGTGCAGCCTTCACTTTTTAATAAGGGAATTTTATCGTTGCTAGGTTTTACCCAATGTTCTTTATTTCTATTTTTTTAACAAAAAGTAATGTATAATTGTATAAAATGTATTCTTTTATGGTGAGAATTTTTACCGAATAAAGGTTTAACAACAACAACAACAAATATCCACAGATCCTGTACGCAGTTGAACTGGGAGAAAAGTATAAGCATGTATTGTTATGGAAACATGTTTGCCGGGAATAAAAATTCACTGCACCTTTCAGAAGTGAAGGAAAAAGGGAAGGGAAAAACATGGTTGGAGTAAGAAAGCTTATTGTCAAAGGGTGGAAGTTGGCATTTCAAAAAGAGAATGTTTTTGAAAGCTCGAAAAAAATTGATTCGGAGAAAGGGGAGAAGAAGAAGGAACACCCTGAGAAGAAGTGATTTGGACTTCCCCTTTTCTTGCATGCATTCCATATTGTTGGTCTACATGTGTTAAAGGGGATATTTTTGTTCAGCATTTAAATTTTCTATGAATACTATAAAGTAAGACATGCTATGACAATGCAATCATACAAAAGTACATCTTGTTTTGAATAATACCATTCAGCGACCCTTTTCGTATAAACATTAGTTACATTTAAATATAAATATACATGTGTTCTATGGGACATGAACAGTGATTAAGGTGAGTTGGTGGTTGTAAATTGGGCCCACCGACACACATTTTTATGTCGAGCCTAGGCAGTGCTCATGCGCTGTCTGCAAGATCTGTTGTAATCACTAAACGGGCTTTGATCTAGCCTGCTGCTTACCATAGGCTAAGCCAGTGTCGCTATTCTTTGCAGCCTCCTGATTGGTTTGCGGATCCGATATCACTTCTGTCTTTAGTTCCGGAGCACCTCTGAATTACAGATTAATTCCCCTTAATTAGTGGCCGTCCACTTTGATGCAGTTACTATTTCTTCTACCGCCTCCCATTCTCCATGCCATCTTTGCCAACCCCGTTGCTGTTTTTATTAGTTTCTTTCCATCCAAAAAGGTGGGCCTGAGAGCTTGTTATTGCGTTTTTGCTCACACAGATGATTGAGACACAACAAACTGATCTGGAAAACATTCTTCATTTCTAAAAGCATTCTGATGCATTCCCGACCCCTCCTTTCCAGAGCAGAGGTGGCTGGTAGATTTATTTAACCCCTCCCAGGTCGCTGCTTGACCAACTCTCCCTAAATCGCTGCTTGTTTCGCCCCTCTTCTCCCCATCACCACTTGTTTTAATGCACTTTGACCGTATTGCTGGATGCCCCATCCCTCTCCTCACCATTGCTTCTTGTTTTAATACACTTTGACTACTGTTGTCACCCTTGGCTATCCAAGTGTAGAGGGTCAACCCCATATGTGCCTATCAATTCAATTCAAATAAACTTTATTCGGTTTTACATCAAAAACCATAAAAGTTACACATTTAAGAGTGCATAAAAACATAAAACAGATACATAAAACAGTAATTCATTAAAACATATTGAAGTCAAACGTCTTGTACAGGTTATAAATAAGGCCCAAAACCCACCCTGATTGGTTCAGGGCCTTCGTATGTAAAATACTGCAAGAGCATGCCCTCCAGTTTGAACAATGCACAAAATCAGCTAAACCGTTAAAACATTAAACATTCACTATCTACACATCCATACAGGCCCTCGATTTCACAGAAGCTTTTAAAAATCCTACTACAAAAATAATGCAGTCCTCTTTTAGCAATTGAAGGTACATAAGGGCAGGACAGGCCTGTCTAAAATTCAATCTTTTTTAAATAGGAACCAGAAAGTGCCTTCAGGGATTTTCATACAACTTACATAAAAACATAAAGTGTAGCAGATCCTGCGGAGACTGTCCGTTGCAGCCACAGGGAGATAACATTTGGCCTCTATTGTATCTCTTGGGCCTAGCTAGCAAAAAGTGAAAAAGGTTCATACCGAACCAAGTTAATAAAACTTTCTCATGTGTTGATAAAAAACCCGTAAGGTAAAGCTCCATTGTCTGAGTTGTTTGAGTAGTAAAAATGTGTGGACACTAGGTTTCAGTAACTCCGGCGCTTCCCTGTCCACTTTCCTTAGGGTAAAGAAAGCTGTCCTCATAAGTTCCACATCCTTCTTGACAATCGATTCTGGATTACAAAATAGATCACCTTGCCCAACCCTTTCCAGGCTACTTTTAATATGCTTGAGCCACAAGATTTGGATTGCATTGTCAAGAGACATGCACTCTCTTAAGATTATGTGGTTGAGGTTTAAATCTTTATTCAACCAACACTTCAACCAGAAAATCAGAGGGCGCAGTGCAAGAACATCACTTAAGTAAGAGACCCCCAATTCCTCATGTGCCGCTAAGTTGGAGGTTCCGCGAGGGACACACAGGAGGCGTTTCAAAAAGCCGTTCTCCATCACCTGAAGCGAGTCCACAGCAGTGTATCCCCATATTTCACTACCGTAGGTGGCTATAGCCAAACCTTTGGCTTGGTAAATCTTTAGCATAGCTCCTGTTGGTTTACTCCCCGTTTCAGAGGCAAAATTTAAAATTGACGCATTAACCCAGGCCTCGTCCCCCCTTTTCCTCAAGATTAAAGGACCCCATTTTAATATATCATCAAAAAGAACTCCTAAATAGGAAAATACATTAGCACGGGGGAAACTTAGCAGGGCCAACACTGAATTGAAAACTCAGGACACCCCCGCGCCGCACGGCCACCAGCTGTATGTGTGTGCCCCCGCTGCTGCTCGCAGACTCGCTGCTCCGTGTGCCTGCCGCCCTAGCTGCCCGCCTCGCTGTACGTTGTCCCCGCAGCTCCGCAATTTTTTTTGACTGTATTTGTTATTGCCTAGAGAGATTGTATTGCCTTCTGTTTGTTTGAATTGTACTTTTTCCTTCTGTAATTTGTGCTCGTTTTTCCCCCCCTGTGCCTTTCCCGCCCCGCTCCCCGCTTTCCACTGCCGGCCACGAGGCCACGCCCCCTTTGTGTTCTGTGCCCTCCCCGCTCCCGCCTCCCAGCTGCACCTCCCTCCCCACTTGCCCTTAAATGGCGACCGCGTGGCGCAGGTGAGTGTGACCTGTCCTCAGGACACCCCCGCACCGCACGGCCACCAGCTGTGTGTGTGTGCCCCCGCTGCTGCTCGCAGACTCGCTGCTCCATGTGCCTGCCACCCTATCTGCCCGCCTCGCTGTACGTTGTCCCCGCAGCTCCGCCATTTTTTTTTTATGTATTTGTTATTGCCTTGAGAGATTGTATTGCTTTCTGTTTGTTTGAATTGTACTTTTTCCTTCTGTAATTTGTGCTTGTTTTTTCCCCCCTGTGCCTTTCCCGCCCCGCTCCCCGCTTCCCGCTGCCGGCCACGCCCCTTTGTGTTCTGTGCCCTCCCCCGCACCCGCCTCCCAGCTGCTCCTCCCTCCCCACTTGCCCTTAAATGGCGACCGCGCGGCGCAGGTGAGTGTGACCTGTCCTCAGGACACCCCCGCGCCGCACGGCCACCAGCTGTGTGTGTGTGCCCCCGCTGCTGCTCGCAGACTCGCTGCTCCGTGTGCCTGCCGCCCTAGCTGCCCGCCTCGCTGTACGTTGTCCCCGCAGCTCCGCAGTTTTTTTTTACTGTATTTGTTATTGCCTTGAGAGATTGTATTGCCTTCTGTTTCTTTGAATTGTACTTTTTCCTTCTGTAATTTGTGCTCGTTTTTTCCCTCCCTGTGCCTTTCCCGCCCGCTCCCCGCTTCCCGCCGCCGGCCACGAGACCACGCCCCCTTTGTGTTCTGTGCCCTCCCCGCTCCCGCCTCCCAGCTGCTCCTCCCTCCCCACTTAACCTTAAATGGCGACCGCACGGACGCGCAGCGGTCACGTGCAGCGGGCGCGCCGATTGTGCGCCGAAGGCGCGCCAAAGGTAAGCCCGTCTGCGCCCGTCCGCGCCTGGACCGCGCCCAGTGCCAGGACTCCTGGCCCCCGCCGAAGCAAGACGACCCGACGGACCTACGACGCCGCAACACTCAACGCACTCAACACCGGCCAGAACCCTGCCTGCTACCGAGCCACCCCGAGACGCACCCACGGACCCTTCGCCTGCCAAGCCTGCAAATTCACCTGCCTCCGGACCGACACCACCCCCGTCAAGTCGAGTACCAGCAACAACCACCTGAAGTGCATCCTGCTGAACACCCGCTCCGTCCACAGGCACGCTGTAGAACTCTGGGACCTGCTCGACGCAACAGCACCGGACGTCGCCTTCCTCACCGAGACCTGGATGAACGCGTCCTCAGCGCCCGACATCGCAATAGCCATCCCGGGCGGATACAAGATCACCCGGAGGGATCGCGTCAACCAGACGGGAGGAGGCATCGCCATCATACACAAGAACACCATCTGCATCTCGACTAACTCCGACAAAACCTTCACCGCCACCGAACACCTTCACTTCCAGATACACACCGACCCCAAGACCACCCTCCGAGGCACCCTCATCTACAGACCACGCACACAATTCATCGAAGACATCGCGGACTTCATCAGCCCACACGCCCTGCCCTCCGCCGACTACATCCTTCTAGGGGACCTCAACTTCCACCTGTAAAACAACAACAACAGAAACACCCCCACCCTGCTGGACAACCTCGCCAACCTCGGACTCAAGCAACTGGTGAACACTCCCACCCACTACGCCGGCCACACGCTTGACCCCATCTTCACTTCCAGCAAGCACATCTCCTTCAGCCACGCCACCAGACTCCACTGGACCGACCACAGCTGTGTCCACTTCAGCTTCAGAAAGACTGCGACCCACCTCCACCCGCAACAGGTTCCCCGCCGGAGCTGGAGCAAGATCACCACCGAGCAGCTCACCGCCTCCCTCAGCCAGAACACACCCACCAACACAACGGAACCAAACGAAGCAGCCAGCAACCTCACCAAGTGGCTGACCGCCTGCGCCGACGACTTCGCACCACTAAAGAACCCTCCCAGCAGACCCAGCAGCAAGAAAACCTCCTGGTTCACCAACGAACTCAAGGAATCCAAGAAGAACTGCCGCACCCTTGAGAAAACCTGGCGGCTCGACCAGACCACAGACAACAGGACCGCCCTCAAGCACGCCACCCGCAAACACCACCAGCTGATCCACGCCGCCAAGAAGTCGGCACTCAAAGAATGACTGGACAACAGCGCCCACGACAGCAAGGAACTTTTCAGCATCGTCAAAGAGTTCTCCAACCCCAGCGCCGGAAACAACGACATCACTCCCTTGCAAGACCTCTGCAACTTACTCGCCACGTTCTTCTACCGCAAGATCGCGACATACATAACAGCTTCGACGAACAGACCACGCACCCTACCGCCGAACCAACGCCCGCCACCACCACCCTCTGCAACTGGACCCCGATCAACACCGAAGACACCACCCGCACGATGAACTCCATCCACTCCGGATCACCAACCGACCCCTGCCCACACCACGTCTTCAACAAAGCCGACGACATCATCGCACCTCATCTCCGGGACGTCATCAACTCCTCCTTCAACACCACCACCTTCCCGGAGAGCTGGAAGCACGCCAAGCTCACCGCCCTCCTGAAGAAACCAACAGCGGACCCCACGGACCTCAAGAACTACCGCCCCATCTTGCTCCTTCCCTTTCCGGCCAAAGTCATCGAGAAGACCGTCAACAGCCAACTGGCCGCCTTCCTCGAGACGAATGGCTCCCTTGATCCCTCACAGTCCGGGTTCCGGGCCAACCACAGCACCGAGACCGCCCTAATCGCAGCCACCGACGACATCAGAACCCAGATCGACAACGGGGAAACAGCGGCCCTCATCCTCCTGGACCTCTTTGCGGCGTTCGACACTGTCTGCCACCGCACCCTAGTGAAGCACCTCAGCAACATCGGAATCCGAGAGAAAGCACTGGAATGGATCATATCGTTCCTCGCCGGAAGAACCCAGAGGGTCCGCCTCCCCCCGTTCAGATCCGAGGCCACCGAAGTCATCTGCGGCGTTCCTCAAGGATCTTCACTCAGTACAACACTCTTCAATGTCTACATGAGCCCCCTCGCAGCCATCGCACGCCAACACAACCTCAACATCATCTCCTACGCCGACGACACCCAGCTGATCCTCTCCCTCACCAACGACGCCACCACCGCCAAGGCCAACCTACACGAAGGGATGAAAAACGTCGCCGACTGGATGAGGAGCAGCCGCCTCAAACTGAACTCAGACAAGACGGAAGTCCTCATCCTGGGATCATCACCCTCCGCCTGGGACGACACCTGGTGGCCCCCGGCCCTGGGCACCGCTCCCAAACCAACGGACCACGCACGCAACCTGGGCTTCATCCTGGACTCCTCCCTATCGATGACCAGACAAGTCAACGCCGTCTCATCCTCGTGCTTCAACACCCTGTGAATGCTCCGCAAGATCTTCAGATGGATCCCGACCGAAACCAGGAAGACCGTCACTCAGACACTCCTCACCAGCCGACTGGACTACGGGAACACCCTCTACGCCGGAACCACAGCCAAACTTCAAAAAAGACTCCAGCGCATCCAGAACGCCTCCGCACGACTCATCCTGAACATCCCCTGACACAGCCACATCACCGGACACCTGAGAGACCTGCACTGGCTCCCCGTCAGCAAGAGAATCATGTTCAGACTTCTGACCCACGCACACAAGGCTCTCCACGACCTGGGCCCCAAGTACCTCAACGACCGCATGACCTTCTACACGCCCGCCCGCCAGCTTCGATCAACCAGCCACGCCCTCACCACCGTACCGCGCATCCGCAGAGCCACCACCGGAGGAAGATCCTTCTCCTACTTGGCGGCCAAGACCTCGAACTCCCTCCCCACCCACCTTCGGCGAACCCAGGACCATCTCTCCTTCAGGAAGCAGCTCAAGACCTGGCTGTTCGAGCAGTAACTTACCCCCCCCACCCCCAGCGCCTTGAGTCCCTCCCGGGTGAGTAGCGCGCTCTACAAATGCATTGATTGATTGATTGATTGATTGATTTTAGATTGTTTCCCCACTTCCATTACATAAGATTTGGAATTATTAATTGTTAGGTCCCGATCAGACATGAAACTAGAAAATGCTGTTAGAAGGGATTGCAAACCCATTGCCATCCTAGATATAAGGTTGGCGTTGTCGCATATAACAGGACAGAAATGCCATGCCGCCCTACATATGGATAATCCACTTCAGTTGCTCTTAATTCAGTCTCCAGGTCGTTGATGTAAACATTTTTTTGAAATGGGGCTAAAAACCAGCCTTGCCGTACACCCCTCTCAATCTCAAGGTCCCTGGTAACCCGAAGATCCTGGGAGAACCTGACATTAGCCTTAGTTGATTTGTGCAGGTCCTCTAAAAAATTGACAATGTTGTTAGCCACCCCCTTTGCCCTCCTGGACTGCCACAATTTAGCTCTGTTAACGCAATCAAATGCGGAGGACAAGTCCATGAAGGCAGGATAGATAGTACCGGAATGTGCCACAGTATATTTGCTCAGTATCATATATAAGTTGAGGCACTGAGCAGTGGTAGAGTGGCCCGACGGGAATCCGTACTGGACATCCAACAGGATCTCTTCCTCCTAAGCCCAAGTTGATAATCTGTGCAAGAGGATACGTCCTACCACCTTCACCACTGAGTCAATGAGAGATATGGGCCTGTAACAGTGTGTGCTATTTCAATCTCCCTTCTTGAAAACAGGGACTATGGTGGAGGAAGCCCATGATTGAGGACACCCAATTTTTGCCGCTGCGTCAAACACAGCCACTAGAATTGGTGCCCAAAATGGGGGATTGGACTTAAATAAGTCCGGAGGAATCCCATCTGGCCCAGTGCTTTGTTAATGGATAGCCCTTCAATACCAGCTATAACATCATCCTTTTCGAAGATTATTGGCGGGTCATTTACGACCCGACTCCCTTGGCTGACGAAGCAATGGTTGATTCACAATGTTACAAAACCTGGAGCTATTCCTAAGGGTGCTAATGGCAATCAATTCCCTCCATGCCTCCTCCTTCAGGTCACCCTTCCGTTTAACCATAGCTAACTTATATTCTTTACGACAAGCGCGTACATCAGTTTGGCTCCTTGGTTTGGCTGACAGAGCTTCCCTCAGCTTCTTAGCTGCCTTAGAACAGTGAGAGTCGAACCATCTAGGGCCATGGGTGACAGTCCTACTAGCGGGAGCACTTAAGATTTCACCAGCCTTATGCACTATTAATTTGTATGCACCCATAATCTCAGTGGGAGAGAAGCCTACAGCTGTACAACATGCTAGCTCAGTGGCACAAGAAACTTTTACTTTACAGTAAAATTTATCTGGGGAAATCTGAGACCATTTAAGTGTTTGCTTGCCATCAGTCGGTCTTAATATACCCCTCAGTGAGATATCACTAATTTGTATGGATAATGGGCCCAACATATGAACACTTAGTGGATTGTGGTCACTAAATTCACTCTCCATAATAATGAAACCATGAAATAAAGATTGCAAAGTGGAGAAAATTAAAATAAAATCTATAAACGACCTCCTCCCGTGCCCTTTAACAATTGGCATGGAATATTTAGTTTGCTGGTGATTAAAGACATCAAGACCACCATGTCTAATTCATTTATCATGTTATGCATTGATTCCCCCCTGGGTATGATGTTCAAAATGAAACCCCCTCATCCGGGGACATCCTATCTCAGAAATACTGAATAAAGTAGGGTTACCACAAGGATGTATATTAAAATCACCAGAAACCAAAAGATTATTTAGGAAAGAGCCAAAAGAATGTCTTATGGAAGATCCCAAGGTAATGATATGACAAACACCCTGAGGACAGGCAACCGAATTATAGAAGTTAGTGTGGCCCCATCTAGTGTCTCCCCTTTTTACTGATAATGCAAGGATTCCTGGGTTAGAGTTTGGCACAACCTGGATCTGGTAGTCAATAGCCACAGATATATATACAGCGAGAGACCACCCTTGGGTTTTCCACTTGTAGAAGGAATGGCTGGGACAAAGAAAGCCACCCTTCCAACAGCAGGTCCCAATCCACTGCCCATGATTCTTGCAGGCTGATTACTGAGAATTGTTTCACAAATTGCACCCTAAGTGGGTCTTGGAGCTTGTTTGCCAGCCCTGCGATGTTCCAAGATAGAAAATTGTTCGATCTCTCCCCTGTGGGCCTCTCAGCGACCTCTGGTGGGGACTGAATAAATACAGCAGGTTCAATCTCGGAAGACATTGGACTCTCAAGTCAGTTGCACTCCTCCAACCCAGTTAATACTGCAAATCTATTATTTGAGTCTAGTGCGCGGTCAACACCAAACTGGCCTTCTGTTGCAAAGGACGAATGGGCCATAGAGATAGGCTGCTGCCTATGTGCTAATCTGTTTTGCCACCCTCCTCGGGAAAGTGCCCTCGGGATGTTATCGAACATCTCCCTAGATGAAACTGGTTTGTTGAAAAAACCCAAGGGGAGAGCCCTTATTACAGATCCAGAAGAGAGAGCACAACTAGTGTCCCTAGATAAGATCCTGCCCGCAATATGGGGGTTGTCAAACTTTACTGTGACGCAATCCCCCGAACCCATTTTTGGTGAGCTCCCAATCCAACTCACCCTGCGAGCCATAAGAATATTTTTCGCCACATGGGCACCCAGGATGGTGTTATGTGTAAACCAGTGTGTTAGTTTGTTTAACAGCTGCCCATAGTTTTTGCCAACCCCTTGTGAGAGAGGTGGAACATTCCCTAAGACTACTACATAGGGAGTAGATTCCGTTGGGAGATTAATGACTGGAAGTCTCGTTGACTGTAGTTCCCTACTTTCTGTCCTCCCAGTTCTAGAGGGCACAGAAGGCCCTGCACTTGTAGGGGACTGACGGGTAAGAACTGGATTATCGATATTACTGGGTGTAAGGTTATCAGAGCTACTCTTCTCTAGCACCTCTCTATATGGAGTAGAGCTTGTAGGTGGACCTTCCCCTATACCTGTACCCTCGGAAGCTGGATGGTCACTAGCTGCCTGGGTGACCGGCCAATTGCAGCTAACCATCCCTCTAGTTTTAGTAATCTAGCTTCAACTGTACTTATTTTTTGCAAAATGGGATCTAATAAGGTGGACATCATGGTTTCATAGAGGTAGTGGAACCCTCTTTAGTACCACTTACAGAATTGGTCGGTAACGTTTTCATGCGTTTTAATCTCTGGGCACGTTTGCTGGCTTTGGATAGCCCTCGACTCTTTCTTTTTTTTTGGCGGGGAGACAACAATATGGGATGACCTCAATTTGGCTTTCTGCCCCTTGGTCAAAACTTTGGGCTTAACAGGGCTGGATTCATGGTCAGACGATGAACAGGGAACAATGTTTATCACTGGGTCAGAAACAGTATAAGAAGTCTGACTGAGCCAGTTTGGGGATACATCATGGTTAGAGACCACCAAAGATTCGGGGATTACAG
The DNA here is from genome assembly GCF_964261635.1 of Lissotriton helveticus. NCBI lineage: Eukaryota > Metazoa > Chordata > Amphibia > Caudata > Salamandridae > Lissotriton > Lissotriton helveticus. The sequence continues at coordinate 479,880,547 of NC_136063.1, read as the reverse complement.
GAGTTAAAGAAAGTCTGCCTTGCGGGCGTTGGGGCTCAATAGATAACCTTCGTTCAGTTAGCTTAATCTCATTAATGAGGACTGATACTGCCCTCAATATGAAGGAATCTAAAGTTCCCGCCATACTTCTGCCCACACTCGGCATACGCTTACCCATGTTTGTCATGTATATAGGCACAGATACGTTGACAGATCCCTGCTAAAGTACTTGTATGTGGGATAAATGTGTCATTACCAAATTAGGATGAGGCAGTTTGTGGGTTAATATTACACAAAATGCGGAAACGTGACTAAGGACAAAGCTCGGACATCGCGAGATCACACTTTTCTATGTGACGTCATGTTAGTTTCTCTTTCTGTTGTATGTATCGAAGGTTTTTTAAACAACTTACGGGAAGAGGCTGCTTGTGAGATCTGTTTATTAAGGTAATCGCTGCTTGACCAACTCCCCCCATATCACTGCTTGCCCAGTCCCTCTACCCCGTTTGCTGCTTGTTTTCATGCATATTGAACACTATTGTCAGCCATGGCTGTTTGCCATTTTAAAAACTGAGTTCTAGTTTTACACTGCTATTACTGAATGTGGTAAGAGACACACTATTCACCTGTCCTTCGAATCGACCCTCATCTGAGTGGAGTGTGTATGGAGAAGTACAGCTTGGCTGATGCTCTGCGGCTTGTTTAGAAAACCTGCACAATTGTGTCCAAAACTTTGAATACACTACCACATGTGTATGGTGTTTGATGCCAGAAAGCATTCAGCATCAGGACTTTTTGTTTACTAAGGCAAAGATTTCAAATAAAAAATGTGGACAGTGGAAAGAGCCACAGCAAGTCACTCATCGCTGCGAGCATGTTTAGAGCTTTTATGGCTGTTTCACATCATTAATGAGTAATCAGTGCAAAGGCTGTAGTGGAATAGCCTTAAATAAAAAGGAATTGTTGAAACTATGATGGAGAATTTTCTTTTGAAAATGGTTAAAGTTCACAGGGATGGGCAAAGAGAGGCACAGGCAAGAATGTTATTCTTCAGTGGCTTTTGGGAGCTACATCACATCTTAGTCATGTCTTGATGAATGATTTACCAGCTTGTTTCTCATTCTTCTGCTGAGGTGGTCTCCCCTAGTAGAAACTTTCACCTACATGCTGCGTTCTTTGGACCCTCCACTTCTCAATATATACCACATTACTACAGTGTAGCAATTTGCTGGTTAGTATCTAGCAAAGACCAGTCTGTGGGCAGAGGGTCTTGTAATCCAAACTGTCCCCTCCTTAATTCTGAATACCTTTTCAGGCCAGCCGCATTCTCTACTAAGCGTGTGTAAAATCTAAGTGGCTCCATTGGAACACACATGCAACTGTAAGAACTTGGTCCCTCAATAGGACAGCACTCTTCTCAGTTTCTACTACCTCCTAATCCATTGCTGCTTTACGGCCAGGGCCGCCATAATTATGCCATTCTGAGGTAGAAACATTTTTCCCATAATAATGGGGAAGCCACATAAAACAAAATCCTGCCCAAATTGCAGATTTTACCCCAAAAATGTTTCAAGCTCAAAAGGATCAAAAGTTACTAAAATGTGTAAATGTTTTACCTGTTAGAGAGTGGAAGGCCCTTCTAAAAGGTTGGATGGTAAGATTTGAGTTGCTTATTGCTGTATTTCATTGTTATCCTTGTACTAATGAGGTGAAAACTGTGCCCAGACACTGTATGAAGTGATATTGATAGAGCGCGGGTTCACCTGCTCAGGGTTTTACCATACTCAACTGGGCCCATAAACACATACACACTTTGAACAAGTAAACCTATGCTTAAACCAGTAGTATTCACTTTGGGACCTATACCTTGACTTACCAATCCTAGTCACCGGTACCTAAAGTTCCAAGGAATCAAGGGAGTTAGCAAAAAAATAGGTAGCATTAAACATTTGCACTCATAAAATAACCACAGACTCGGGAAAGATTTAAATGCTTAATCTAAATAATTCTTTAAATATCAATGTCCATACTAGATTAATCAGAGCTTGATCAATTAAGAATAAAATCAAAGCAAGATGATGTGAAAATATCATGAAACATTCTTTAAGTATTGAAACATAGGAAGGGTAAAAAAAGGGAAACAGCGCAATAACATACCCACTACAACTTTTATATTTACCTTGAATGGTGTGAAGACCAACCCTGGCCATGGGCTGGGATAGAGGACAGGACCCGCAATAGTGTGGGTGCCAACAGGATAGAACAGGTGCAGACCAGAATTAGGATAAGTACGGACCAAATTGGATCAGGACAGGACCACCGCAGCTAAAGTGCAACACCAGCATCACACCCCTCTCTGCAGCTAACAGTCGGACCCCAATTGGGTTATCGAATCTTCTACCTCAGGAAACCCGATTGGGTTATCGAACTCCTTCCCAGAACCACAATTGGGTTATCGAATCTTCTGACAGAGTGCTGTGCCAGCACCTCTGCTCTCGATCGCGTATTGAGTGCATTGGGTCAGTGACAGGTAAGCTATTCGGACAAGTCGGGCAATCTAACTAGCTAAGCCTGCCTTAGTTATACCATTTTCCAGGGCAGTGTACCACCCCCCAATGTTGCAAATGTGTATATTCCCTCAATTTGATTGGTCAAAAGATGAGGAGAGGTCATCACACCATACCAGTTATGAGGTCATGCTCTTCAATATTCAGATCAATGTTCTCACCCAATAGTTTATTTTCCCATGCACTTTTATTCCACCGGCAATGAATGTTCCAATATTAAATACAATGTATAATTTGACATCCTCTTGGAGGTTCAGGAGGTCGAGTTCCCCGGAACATCTTCTAGCAAGTCAGGAGTTGGCAAGAATTCAATGCCATGGCTTGTAGACTCGGGTGAATACGGCGCATGCCCAGTTTCAAGACCCAAGATGGAACATCATTATACTCGATAGGTCAGAACACGAGCTAGTTGCAAAGTCAAAGAGACACAGTTTTAGAAACGTTTATAAATGAATGCACTGTATACCACTTATCTCTACTCTATTCCCATTACTTTATTTTAACTACAGAATTAGGGATTATACAGAACGAACAACTTAGTAAAAGCAGCAATGCAAGCATTAGCGCATGAGAACATAGAGCAGCCATCTTTAGTTCTAGTGCGCAGCAGCAAAGTTTTCCCACCAGAGCAGTAAGCACGTCATGTCACGTGAGTGTGACAGACGCATGCGCAGAAAAGTTCCCGCGTTGCGGTGGTCATTTTGGGTTAATCGAGTTACGGTTAGTAAAAACACATTTGCAAGCTTCCCCAGCTTATTAGAGATGTTGTGTTTTGCTTTGTTAATAAGACGAAACATGTTGGTTAATACATTACTCATTATTTTGAGAGGGTTGAGTCCAAGCAAGTCGCTTTACGTGCGAAACCTTGCTCCATCAATCCCCTCTTTGATGATATTTTATAACATCACACATTACAGAAACAGATGCCAACTTTTCAACATTTACTCATTTCTATTTCTTCAAACACTCTTTTAGGGTGTTCCCCATTATTAATGTGGAAGTTTTTCATCTCCTTGTACAAATCCCCATTTATTTCTTCAAGCTCGATTTTACTGAAGTTTCTTTTCTTTCCTTTCTGATTTACTTTATATGTTTTCTTGTGTTTGCGATATTTGCAACAAATGATTATCCCTAAAATCAGTAGTGCTACTCCCACCATTGGCATCAGTATTTTACCTACAAAACTCTTTCCTACGTTAGTGAACCAACTACCTATTGAGGAGAGACCACTAATTAGTCTCTTCCATGCACTGTGAACCTCCAGTGGTTTCAATTCTTCTCTCAAATTAGTAATGTTTCTTGCGTACCTTTTAATTTCTACGCTTTCGTCTGAAATGTAAGTGCAACAGTGTTGCGTCTTCAACATTCTGCAGACTCCTCCCTCTTTTGCCAATAATATGTCAAGAGCAGATTTTGTAAAACCATTGATTTTACCGCAACTAATTCAGTATTGATCATCAAAAATCCACTAGCATTGTCAGTCGATAAGCGATCCACCACTGTTGACAATTGGTAAATTCTTTGAGTGTTAAGAACCACTCCCACTGAAGGTATTATTGCACTAAATATGTCACCTACAATTTCAGCAAATGATGTTCTTTTCCTCCACGTTACACCATTCGTTTCTTCATTGATTCCAGTGATTTTCTCCACATGGTACACCTTTGGGAATACTTTTCCAAAATGATCAGGCAATTTAAAAAATAGGCCTTGTTCCCACAAATGTAATACATTCCAGGATAAACTGGTTCAGTTCCATCTTTGAAACCCCAACCCCCAATAACTTTGAAATTATGTTCACATTCACTGGAACCAATGAATATATTGGTATAATAATCTGTTTTCTCCCTATGGAGACAGTTTCCCTTTCTTTTCGAAATCCAGCAACATAGCAGCTTGAGTCTTGCCTCTAGAGGTAAACTCTTGATTTTCAGCCCATTTAGGAATCTTTCGCTTATGATCATAGCTTTTCTATGGAAATCATGTCTCCTTTTCTCATCTAAATCTAGAAACATCTTTTCTTTCTCTTGTAATATGCATGTTAGATTTTCTTTGTGAGCCTTGGCTATATCTATTGATCCTACTGTTAGAAAATAATCTCCCATAAAATGTGTAGAGTCTCTAGTACTAGAAATACGATTTAAATTTCTACGTAAAGGAACCTCAGAAAAGACTACATCAAAATTAGAATAATAATATTGCAATTTTCCAGTTCTATAAAACAGACTAGCTAAAATACTACATGAAATACCATAGGTCAGTGGTAAGTGATGGTAAGGGACCCCTTCAGCTACTGATGTGGGCAACTTCATGCACACGTAGCAATCACCGATTTCCATAGCTTCTACATATTGTACTAACAAATTAGCAAATACATTTAAATGAGTTCTATTTCTAGCTCTTCTATAATGTAATTCCCCCTCATCTGGTGCTTCTAAATCTACTCCAGGTTGCCTAAGACCAACTGCTTTCTCATGTATATGAGTATCTATAGTCTTAGGTGAATCTACTTGCTCAGGTATATTAGTGTTATTCTGCATTTCTTTGCTCATTAAGTAAGGTATAGCTAATGTCAGTCCAAACCATACTATAACCACTAATACTATACTACAAGTGCATATTCTACAACATGTCTTTAAGCAATTACTTTTCGGTCTTCCGTTAATATTATAATCAGCCATTTTTGTCTAAGGAGATTTTATCGCCTCTTTGTGACTTTTCACATACTTTATCCTGTGATTTTTCTCAAGTTGGTCTCACTTCCTCATCAGTCTGATCAACAATCAGTTCGTCATCACTCAGTTCTAGATTTTCAAAATCTTCAAGTATGACGTACATTTACTGAGGTCCTTTGAACTTGTTATTCAGTCTTTTCAAATGTGGACTTCTTCTGAGTTGCTCTGTGGACAGTCCAGCTTGGCTTGATATTTCATTTACTTGTTCTGGTTCTTCATTTATTGTTTTAAGGCGAAATTTCAGTCTTTTGATAAACTAGGCCACTTATCTCCCTTTCTGAGTCTTTTAGCTGGCACTGTGCTTTGACTTTCTTCAGAAACTCTTTTATTTTCGTTCAGTTGTGGAACCACTTGTTCTCTGTCAACGTCTGCATTCCTCTCTATCTGACTTGGTGCAGGTCTTATTTTTATTTCTTCTACCTGGATACTAGTCTGGCCTTGTTCAGGAGTTTGCTGTACTTGACTTTGACTTTGACTTTGTTTTCCTTCTTCTTCCTGAACATGTTTTTCTACCCCTATCTGATCCTGCTCAGGTCTTTTGATTTCTTGATTGTCTTCTGCCTGAGCTTTTGCCCCAATACCTATCTTTCCTTCCACAGACTCTGGAGTACTGGCTGGAGTTTCAAATGTCTGAGTACACCAATCTTACCTTATCTGGTCCTCAGAATTAATTTTGACTTGGATTTCTGTAATCTGAGTACATTCTTTTATTCCTGACTCATCCTCACTATCACTCTGTCTATGTTGATAGGTTTGACTTCCAGTTTTGACATATTCTGCAGGTATTTCGACTGCTGGAATCCATTCATCCTGACTGGTGCTTGGTTGTTCTTCATCAACTACTTCGAGATCAACTTCTTGAGACCCCTCAGCTGCACAACCTTCAGCTCCTACGTCATCAGGTTCAGTCACCCTCTTGGTGTGACTCGCATGGATCCAGTTTAGAATTCCCCTGCACTTTACAGCTGTGATACTAACCAATATTACTTGATGTGGCTCTCCCCACCTTGGTGCTAGGCAAGATTTTCGATTATTTTCCTTTATCACTACCCAGTCACCTGGATTCAGGTCATGTGCTGGAGTTGATTGTCTGGCGACAGCATCTTCCCAACCTGGTGAGAGATAGAATGCACTTGGTCAGTTAGTTCTTTGCTGTACTCGAGCACTAAATCATCAGATACATTTATCAGCTTGTGTCCTGGTACCCATGCCTGCCTTATTGCTCTTCCCATGAGTATATCATGGGGACTCAAGCCTGGGTTTCTGTCTGGAATGCTTCTGAGTCCCATCAGAACAAGAGGTAAAGCATCAGGACACTCCAATCGGGTAGATTCATACATCTTTCCCAATCGTGACTTGATTGTGCCATTCAGTTGTCCTACCACTCCAGAAGCCTCTGGGTGGTATGCACAGAGCAGCTTTTGCTCAATTTGAAATGCTTCACAGATCAGACAAAATATTTCATTATTAAAAAGAGACCCTCGGTCTGATTCAATCGTTACTGGAAAACCGATACGTGGTATTAGTTCCCTCAGTAGTAACTTAGCTACAGTGATGCTATCATTTCTGTGTGTAGGGTAGGCTTCCACCCATTTTAAAAACAGGCAGACAATGACTAGGACGTACTTCAGTCCTCGGCAAGGAGGTAATTGGATGAAATCAATCTGGAGTCGTATGAAGGGACCTTCTGCCTTTCCAATCTTTCCTGGCAACACAACAGTTCTCTTACTAGGATTCATTCTTTGGCATGTTATACACCTCTGGCAAAGACTCTCTGCTACATTCCTGAATCTCGCATTGAACCAACTCTGTCTGAACTGTCTAATCATTGCGTCTCTACCTATATGTGAGCTTCCATGATACATCTTAGACATAAGCAAGCATACAATCTGGTAACACAGGTCTCCCATTGAGGTAAACAATAACACCACTCTTCCTTTTCCTTCGTTTCTGCCTCATTTTGCAAATCTCTCACTTCTTCCCATGTTTTCACTCTTTTAAGCAACATAAGTTGGCAGCTGTTTCCATGTGCATCAATTTACTTATTTATTACCATCTTATGAGAACATAGAGCAGCCATCTTTAGTTCTAGCGCGCAGCAGCAAAGTTTTCCCACCAAAGCAGTAAGTATGTCATGTCACGTGAGTGTGACAGACGCATGCGCAGAAAAGTTCCCGCGTTGCGGCGGCCATTTTGGGTTAATCGAGTTACGGTTAGTAAAAACACATTTGAAGGCTTCCCCAGCTTACTAGAGATGTTGTGTTTTGCTTTGTTAATAGGACAAAACATGTTGGTTAGTACATTACTCATTACTTTGAGAGGGTTAAGTCCAAGCAAGTCGCTTAACGTGTGAAACCTTGCTCCATCAATACCATCACAAAATGTGGCACTTTCAGGCAGCATCATTTGCATTTTCTGCATAATTTAGCAAACTATGCCACCTAATTAGGACTCCCCTTATCCACCCATAGAATTCCACATCATGCCACGAAATTCAATAGTACAACGCGTAATTAAACTCCACTACATACCACTCCACATCACAAAATGCCCTTCCACATAATTACACTCCATAACACACAATACCACTCCATATATTTCTAGTACACTCAATACCACATAATTACTCTCCACATATTTCCACTGCAAATCATGCCACATAATTCCACTACACAAATACACTCCACACCACACAATTCCATGACACACAATTCCCCAACTAAGAAAATCCAACCCACATATTTCCATTACACTCCACATACATACTCTCCATAACACATAGAAAGGAGACATTGCCATTTACAATGTCAATAGCTGTAACCCTAACAAATGCAAGACCTATTGCATTTGCAATGCTTGTGTAGACTGGTACTTATTTTTTTTATTTATGAAACTTTTCTCCAGAACAATATAGAAAGCCATACAAGGATGAAAGAAGGACGAAGAGAATGACAAAAAAACGGCGAGAAAGGGAGAAAGTTTGAATGAAAAAGAGTCTCAAGGAATGTGAGAAAAGGGCATGCAGTGTAGGGTGGTGGATGAAAGAAACGAGACTGAATGAGCAGTAGACAGCCTTGGTATCTGGCAACCCTGACATTCAACAGCGCTGGCTCTGGGCTTCTGGGAAAAAAATTGTGACTGATTCACAAAGGCAAAAGTAGACGTTTGGTCTAAGCTTTGACCAAACGTCTAAGCTTCCCTTTGTGAATCGGTACCTTTGTGCACCAGCACTAATCATTTTACAAATGAAGGAATGGAAAAGACCTACCATTAAAAAGGTGATTTTACTTTGAATGCGAAATCAAATAAAACCTCCTCTTGGCCTTTAGCTTTTACAATCCCCCAGACTGCATTTGAAGTTTCCAACAGAAATCAGCTGTTTCCAAAACTAATATTGCCTATGTGCGGCCAAAGAGCTGGCAAACAACCACACTGCAGTAAATTCAACTGTTATTACAGCTTCAATATTGCTGTCAAATGCCAGTGATAGCAGCAGGTTTAATGCAGTATGCTGGAAATACGACAGAAAGGAAATAACATGGATACCTCAATACACATAAAATGTATAATATTTTTGTAAAAACAAAAGTCTCCGCTTACCTTAAATCAGATGAAGAAGGACCAGAACTTTTAGAAGTATATCTACCTAATATGTCAACATTTCCAGTCAGCATTTGAGTTCACTGTTCACTTTATGCATCGATTAGTGATCATGTGAGGTTTAATAATGTTTACATAGTATCATAATGCAATAAATGATGTGATGCAATCTGTGGACAAGGAACATAAATCCTCCTAATTACCAGAGGTACAAGAGAATTTATTAAGGAAAATTGCAGAGAGAAGCTAAGATTGGCCACATGCTAGGTTGGGAGGGCCTGCACATTCTAAAAGGTTTTGGCATGGCCTCATAATGTCTTGCTGATAATTAGTATTATACTTAAGCACACCACATGAAACTAGGCTTTACGAAAAAAGGGCACACGAATCAGGATTTAAAATTGTGCTATATTTGACATTCCATATATCACAATTGTGAGAAACTGGGTTGTTGGTTGACTGGGGTGTGAGCCCATGTCAAGCAACAGCTACAATCCCTTGCAGTGGTCAACCATGACCCACAAAAAGTCATAGAATTGGCCAATGCTTAACACCCTGGTAGATTGGCACAAAAAGCAGTCAGGATTAACGTAAGAGTGTAAAGTATTTATGCAGCACACAACCAGTAATAAAGTGAAAACACAAAGCAAGAAAAATCTTACAATAATGTAGAGAAATAGAGTAAATGTTTCAAAATCATTTGACACCAAAAAGACAAAAATCCAATCAGTAGAACAAGAGTTATGAATTTTTAAAGTTTTTGTGAAAATAACAAAACGCAGAGTGCCAACTATGGGTATTTGATCATGCTGCACTGTGCCAAAGTCACAAGTGCAGGCCAAACATGATGGAGCACAGGTTATTTACAGTCACCAGATTAGACCAGCTGAAAGAGGGAACGCATCATGGAAGGCTGCTGGAGTAGCATGAAGAGCAGGTCAGGTTTCACAGATGGGAGTTGCTGAAGCTTAGCATTGGCAGTTCCTTTAAGTGGTCAGTGCTGCAGAACATAGAGGCAGCTGCCAGAACTTCACATTGAATGGTGGTGCAGGTGATGAGTTCTTGGCATGAACAAGCCCTTTCACAGTTGTGAAGAGCCAGAAAACTTCAATAGGGATCTCTGAGGCCACACCAGGGTCCAGGACCTGAGGGGCACCACTTGGGTGTCAAGAATTCACTTCAGCTGGGTCCAGGTGCTGGTGCAGGATGTTCAGGAGTCTTTTATTTTTCTGAGATTCAGATCAGGAGGTCAGCAGACAAGCCCTTAAAGTCACTCTGGTAGCCCTGGGTTCAGGATGAAGTTGCAGGTCCAGTTCTTCTTGCCCAGGCAAGAGGGCAGCAGGACAAAAAGGTAGCACTTCAGCAGCACAACAGCAGGACAGCAGCAGGTCAGCAGTTCAGCAGAGTGGCAGGTCTTTCAGCAAGACAGCAGTCTTCCTGGCAGAGTATCAACAGGTGCAAATGTGTACTGAAGAGTTGGTGTCTGAGATGACTTCCTTTGCCCTGGTGACCTCCTTCTGGAAGGCTGGTGAAGCTTTTAGACAGTGGCTTTGAAGTGAATAGAATTTCCTGATTCCCTTGCCCTGGCTCCAACCTGGCTGTAGTGACAATAGCGAGGTGATGGGTCCTTTGTGTAGGGGCAGAGCACTCCCTATTCATTTGCAAGTACGGCTTTGCTGAGCTCCATCCCCTCATCCTGCCAGCAGAGGAGCTATTAAGGCACACCTATTCCCTCTATTATGTGACTGTCTGCGGGGAATTCACAAGTCTGGCAGTAACACCCAGTCATGTGATCTAAGACAGGTGCCACAATCACAAAAGGGCTAACATCAGGAAAATGACAACCTTCTAAAAGTGATGAGTTGCGCTATCCTCCACAAGAGAGGGTGTCCCACACTCGCACTCATCTAAAGCGTGTAACCCAGTTAAAAAATATTTTTTTTAAACGGATTTCAAATCAAATTTTATTCTTCTTTTGTTAATGGAAATTAATTTGAAACTTTTTCATGCTTCTTTTCTTAAACTCATTTCATTTTCATAATGGGAAAATACCATTTCAACACAATATTTACTGTGCGCCAGGTTGCCCAATGCATTTTCGGCCACAGCCCTTCCTCAAGGGCATAATATCTGCAATTTTTAAAGGAAATGTTTGGTCAGTCACCACACTTGACTTTAAGTCAGTTCAGTCACTGTAATTAATGTACAAGCCTTACGTGGTGCTGTCATGCTGTTTTCACAAAAAAGTGACTCCGGCGAGGAACGGTGAAAACCAGTTACAGTAATTGAGAATTCAAATCACCATTTATAAAAGAGCGCGCTTTTGGTGAACAAATATTCTCACAGTGAACGTTTGTCATGGATGTTAAAAAGAATGATCTGAAAAGCGGGTAAAACATGCTCCACGAGTCGTAGTGACTTTACAAATAGTTAGTATTGTGCATATGGTTCTTGTAAACGGCTCAGGTGAAAGATGCTTTTGTGTGCCCGAAAAGTGTATGAACACTAAGTCGCAAGATATACACTTACCCAGTTTCTATGATGCGTAGTTTTTTTTTAACAACTATTTTGGTGGTTCACATAGATTGACCAACTTAAAAAAATGTGAACACATACTTAGTAGGAACGTTGTATCTCTAAGATTATGAAGTGGTGAACGGGTTGAAAACAAGGTGCTTACTTGGGGGAATCGTTAGCGGTGAGTATTCCTAATTTTCACTACCCTTATCACATCACAGCTCTATTCTAAAAAGGATAAGGTAAGTGATAAGTGCTGCATTCTAGTAACGCTGTGTATAACAGAGAATAAAACAATAATATCCAAAATCTAACCTGAAGTGGTCGCGAGTCGGCTTTACCAAAAGAGTTCAGTGCATTCATGTGTAAGAATCGCGAGATGATAAGCACCATTGAACGGGGCGCCGTTGAATAAATCGCAATAAGTCATGGTGTCATGTGACGTATAACGATAGAAGAATTTGTAGTTTTAACGGGTCTCGATTGATAATAAGAGAGACCTTTCTAGTGACACTGTTTAAAGATCGCACGGTAATAGGCACCATTAAGCGAGGCACCGTTGTATACAATGAGGTATAAAATGGTATCACATGGTGTATAGAAACAGAAGAAATCGTGGGTTCGAGCTGTCATGATCCTTATCGCATGCATCGGGGATGTATGTCAGACTATAACCCTTGGTGTTTGAAAATACTAGATTAGTGATTTATTTAAAAAACTGAGCATGTCCCAATGTAAATGCAATTTACACAAAGGTTTGTCACTCAAATATGTCATGTTAAAGTGAAAAACATACTGCCACAAAATAAATACTATGGGGCCCATTATGATGTCGGGCGGATTGCCTCCGCCGGCCTGGCGGAGGCAATCCGCCCGACACCAATGCCTGGATCCCCCGCCATATTAGGATGGCGGGGGGGGACAGCGGCGGATGGAAAGACCGTCCACCGCTTTACGGCGGTAATGGAATAATATGGTGGCGGTGTCCAATGGACACCGCCAGCCATATTACGATGGCTAAATTTAGGGACCTTTCCGCGGCGGCAATGCCGCCACGGAAAGGCAGGCGGTGATTGCTGTGGGGGCCCCCTGTGGGCCCCCGGAGAGAAGGCCAAAAGGGGGTGGCACACGGGGGGTACCTATGGTACCCCCCTGCATTTACATGATCAAAGCAGCAGGCACCATGCGGTGCCTGCCGCTTCGATCATTTAAATGCGTGCATTTAGTTTTTTAACATTGTGGCGGGCGGTGCAGTGAGCAATGTCGGGACCCCCGCCCTTTAGGCGGGCGGTCCCGATAGCCGATAGGGTGGCGGAAACCCCCAAGTCTAAACAAAAAACATAAATAACATGATGATGCTCATACTTCTACAGCTCACGGGTTATCTTTTATTGTGGATAAACAATAAAACTGATTCCAAATGTTCAATGCTGTGGAATAAAAAACGGTTTTCAGCATGAGAAAACATGATGTATATGGATGCCTTATTAGGCTACCAAATCTTTAACCAAGATCTCAAAGAAAACAACTGAGTTCAAGTTTTTCATTTAGTCCCTTTGGGCTTATGGTATTCAGAAAACATATCCAATGAGTTTCTAGCTGCAAGAGATGCTTTGTATTGTCAAGTCCTTGAATGGGTTTAACTTGTTCTAAAACACAGAAACATAGTTGGCTAATATTAGGTTTGAAATTATTAAAGTGAACCACCACTGGTGATTTCTGGTTTCCCATGCGTATGTTGCTTTTGTGTTCGTTCATACGTATCCTCATTTTTTGTTCAGATTTGCTAACATACGCCAATCCACAAGGACATTTTAACAAATATATTACATTTTCACTTTTGCAAGTTGCTGTAACTTTCAATTTCTGTTGAGGGTGTCTGATGGTATCTCCTTTTATGATGGCATTACAGTTTCCACGATTCAAATAGGCTAAAGCACCTTTGACCTTCTCTGAAGTGTTTTTAGGGGTCTTAAGTAGTTGTTTCAAATTTCTTCGATATGCAGATCTTAGTGGTGACTCAAAAATCCCATTGAAGTCTGTTTCTGTTCTTAACATTGGCCAGTATTTAAAAATAATTTTCTTTCTCCAATGGCTTTCTGTTGAATATTTGGATATAAACACCATTCTGTTGGTGCTGTCTTTGATATGTGTAGGTCGTAATAACTCATCTTGTGTTTTGGTTTCTGCTTTCACCATTGCTTCCTGTATTACTGATTTGGGATATCCTCTGTTCTTAAATTTGTTAATGCACACCTCTGCGCTCTTTACATATTGTTCTTTGGTAGTCGATATTCTTTTAAGGCGAAGTAATTGGAATATGGCAGGTGTTTTTTAGTGATGGTTGATGGAATGAATGAAAGTTTAAAAGGTTGTTCCAGTCGGTCGTTTTGTGTAGACTTGAGTTTTGAGTTGTTGATTGTGGTTAAGGATGCATGTATCCAGAAAAGTAACCTGATGAGTACTGATAGATACAGTGAATTCGATTCTCTGATCAACCTTGTTTAGATTCGCTATTGCCTCAAGGAATGGTGTTCAGGTCTTTCCCATAAAACAAAGATATCATCTATGTATCTCTTGTATGGGACCAAATGTTTTTTCCATACTTCCTGATTTAAGATGTTGTCAAGTTCAAATTAATACATAAACAAATTAGCATCTCTTGCAGCGAGAAACTCATTGGATATATTTTCTGGGACTAAATGAAAAACTTGAACTCAGTTGTTTTCTTTGAGATATTGGTTAAACATTTGGTAGCCTCATAATGCATCCATGTACATCATGTTTTTTCACACTGTAAACCGTTCTTTATTCCACAGCATTGAACATTTGGAATCGGTTTTATTGTTTATCCTCAGAGGAAGATAACCTATCAGCCGAAAAAGTATGAGCATCATCATGTTATTTATGTTTTTTGTTTAGACTTAGGATTTATTTTGTGGAGGTTGTTTTTCACTTTAACAAGACATATTTGAGTGACAAACCTTTTTGTAAACAGCATTTACATTGGGACATGCTCCATTTTTTAAATAAATCACTAATCTCGTATTTTCAAACACCAAGGGGTATATTCTGACATACACCCCCGATGCATGCGATAAGGATCATGACAGCTCAAAACCACGGATTCTTCTATTTCTATACACCACGTGATATCTTTTTATACCTCATTGTATACAACGGTGCCTCGCTTAATGGTGCCTATTATTGTGCGATCTTTAAACAGTGTCACTAGAAAGGTCTCTCTTATTACCATTTTTTAGAGTCAGGATGTGACCAAGAACCGTTGAAACTACACATTCTTCTATCTTTATACGTCACATGACACCATGACTTATTACGCTTTATACAACTGCGCCCCATTCGATGGCGCTTATCATCTCGCAATTCTTACATGTGAATGCACCAAACTCTTTTGATAAAGCCGACTCGCGACCACTTCGGGTAAGATGTTTGGATATTATTATTTTATTCTCTGATATACACAGCGTTACTAGAATGCAACACTTATCACTTACCTTTTCCTTTTTAGAATAGAGCTGTGATGCGAGAAGGGTTGTGAAAGTGAGGAATACTCACCACTAATGATTCCCCCAAGTAAGCACCTTGTTTTCAACCCGTTCATCACTTCATAATCTTTGAGATACGACGTTCTTACTAAGTATGTGGTCAAATTTTTTTAATTAGGTCAATCTATGTGAACCATCGAAATTGTTGTTAAAAAACCCACGCAACATAGAAACTGGGTAAGTGTATATCTAGCGACTTAGTGTTCATACACTTTTCGAGCACACAAAAGCATCTTTCACCTGAGCCGCTTACATGAACCTTATGCACAATACTAACTATTTGTAAAGCCACTACAACTCCTGGATCATGTTTTGTCCGCTTTTCAGATCATTCTTTTTCACGTCCATAACAAACGTTCACTGAGAGAATATTTGTTCACCAAAAGAAAGCTGTTTTGTAAATAGTGATTTGAATTATCACTCACTGTAACTGGTTTTCACCGTTTCACGCCGGAGTAACTTTGTTGTGAAAAAAGCATGTTAAAAAAAGCATGAGAGCACCATGTAAGACTTGTACATTAATTACAGTGAATGAACTGACTTATGGTCATGTGTGGCGACTGGCCGAACATTTCCTTTAAACATTGCAGATATTATGCCTCTGAGGAAGGGTTGCGCCCCGAAATGCATTGGGCAAACTGGAGCACAGTATATATGAAAATGAAATGAGTTTAAGAAAAGAAGCATGAAGAAGTTTCAAATTAATTTCCATTAACAAAAGAAGAATAAAATTTGATTTGAAATACGTTTTTTAAATATTTGTTAACTGACTTACACGCTTTAGCCAAGTGCGAGTGGGGGACGTCCCTCTCTTGTGGAGGATATACGCAGCTTATCATTGATATCATTCCTTTCACTCAGGAGGATTAACCCACCCTCACCATCCACTTTTATCACACGTATTATAATAAGGATTACACTGGAGTGAGTCAGACTATACTATTATACTGTTTAACCTTCTAAAAGTGGCATTTTCAAAATTGCAATCAAAAATCCATCTTTCCCATTAAATAGAGGTTTTCATTACAATTCGGAAGACACCAAACATGATATATACTTGCTACCAATTGGAAGTTACAGCGTATTAAACATAATAGGGAATCCCCAATGGTATCCTATGGGATGGGTTGGCCTCACAGTAGTGAAGTACGAATTTAGATGTTTTTCACTACCAGGACATGTAAAACTGAAAAGTACATGTCCAACCTTTGAATTATAGAGCATCATGCCCTATGGGCTGCCTAAGGCCTACCTTAGGGGTAACATCTGAAATAAAAGGGGAAATTCATGCTTGTCAAGGGAGGTTTAATGCCAAGTTGACATGGCAGTTTAAAACTGCATTCAGACTGCACTGACAGGCATGGGAAATGTTTTAAGGTGCTACTTAAATATGTGCCAGAATATTTGCTGCACCCCCTTTGTTAGCATTTCTTTTACAGGCCCGGTGTATATGGTATACCACTATACAAACAACTTATAAGTAGCTTAAATATTCCAATTGGGTATAGGCCAATTTAACATTGTTTTAAAAGAGAGAGCGCACGCTCTTTATCAGTGGTTAGCAGTGGTAAAGAGCACAGAGTCCTAAGGCAACAAAAACTAATAAGAAAAAAAGTGGATTGAGAAAGTCAAAAAGATTTGTGCGAGACCCCTGCAGAGACGGCCTAGTCCAACAAGAATTATAAATCCAAATTCACATCAGAAACCAAAGTATTGTCTGTGTATTTATAGAGAAACGCAAAAGTGTTCTTCCCTATCAAATTTCTAAAATATAAAATAAAAGTGCATTATATCAGATTCTTTTTAGAATTAATCAAGCTCATTCAACTATTGCGAAAGAGCAATCAATATAAAATAGAAGGTGCAATGGTATAATGAACTATTGAAACTTCCTTGATTTCTAAGTTACTGTCTGTAAAGGAGGGCATACTGTTTTCCCATAAAAATATAATTGTGCTCCCCAAATAATAGTAAACTGTTCCTTTTAACACATGCTTAAAAGGGTTACTCTTGAACCAGAAGCCATCGCCTGCCACCTTCCATTTCATAAATCTATAGAAATATCATGTTATCATTGCCTCTACAAAATATTTAACAGTCACCCTGTTTTCAGTGGATTTTCCCTGATATGGCACAAGTCTGTACAGTATTTCTTTGAGTCAGGAGTCATACACCCATAGCATTCAATTATTTGCAAAAAGCTGTACACAAAAAGAGATACATTTACACCTGGAAATTCTTTTTGGCCATAGAGATTTGGGTTCAGTGGACAAACACATGGTTTCTGAATCCAACATCACAAAGTGGCAGAGCCACTGCAACACCCCAGTCAATTACATGGGAGAGGATCCATGCATTTATTTACTTCATCATCATCAATCTGCTCCCTTAAATCATAACAATGTTTAAATGTATATGGTATACAGGAAAACAACCAGACCCATAGGAAGCACTTATGCCACCTTTAACAAGCATCAGGAGATGGACATTAACAAACCAATCCTGCTTACTCAGTTATTAAGTAAATAGCTTCCAATGAACAGTTACTTGCTGCTGTGGACAAAATTACTCAGGTGAAGGACAAAGAGTTTATGAGTGCAACAAGTTGATTGGAAGGGAGGTCTGGAGCACTAACTTTATTGAGTGACACAGATGGAATCTACCAGTACAGTGAGGTAGGAGAGAAACAGAATAGCTGCTTCTTGTAAATATGAGAAGGTTGAAAGCAAATACAGCGTTCAACAAGCCTTGTGATCTCAAAGTTGATCTTAGACACTTAAATGTCAATGTCATGGATACTTCAGAACCTTACAACACTTTCAAATTGTCATCCAAGACAAAGGCGACATGGCTACAGGAGACCGATAGTGCAGGTTCTATTATCACAATCCAAAAAGGCATGAAAACTAGGTGAGGTGAAAATCAGCACAACCTACTCAGAGAACAAGACAGAATGAGACACAAATCCATTTCAATTTCGTAGGCCTCCAAACAAAGACCCAGGACTCACAGGCAACATTTTGAGGGACACAAGTGAAAACAAGAAATTATATTTTTTAAGTCCCTGCACCTGGGATTCGTCCTGCTCTTGAACAACATAATTCTGGCACACATGCCAACAGTAGTAAAATACCACAGTTAATCCTCTTGTACCAGGAAAAATGATTGAGTGGTCCAGTAAAATATATACTCCTAATTTGCATTGATGTCTGGCCTGAGAACTATACCTATGCATGTTGGTGGTATTGGTACAATAATACATTTGGTACCTGGATTCACCTCATCCACATATGGTATGTTTGCAAAAAAAACTAATATTTGGAGAAGAAGCCAACATGTGTAAGAGAGATTGGACAGTGAGAATGTCTCATAGTGCTTGGATTAATGGAACACAATGTAGTGAGGCTTGGGGAAGTAATTATACAGTCTTTGCTTCATTTAGACTGAACAGGTATACACCCTTCTAAACTTAATTTGGCACAACAAGGATTCCCAAAGTAAAAATGAGATGTTCAAAGTGCCCTTGGCAAGACTAAGACAACATTTATGTATTGAGTTATGGAAAAATTCTGAATTGGGCACATTGATCACCAGGACAAATTTACTGTATTATACTTCCATACGGAAAATCAACTATTCTAGTTGCATGCCTGCCTCATTCACATTAGAAAACACCATGTACTCTGTTTCTTTGTTACCATTCTCATAAAGGCATCCCATTGACTTCTTCCCAAGGAAAGAATAAACCTCATCAACTATGCAACTAACAAATGAATAACATTGCTTTAGGCAGATAATATCTTACTTACCCCTCACACGGACATTGATCAAACAACTGATCAAAGCAGTTCACACCCCAATTCAGGTTTTTAGTGCAGTAACCTTGTTCATACTTCTAAAAGTCAGAATATACAATTTGACTGTGTCAGTGAACTCCAAAAGCACTTAATTTATAACAGAAATTAATATCATATGTCCTGCAATGTTGATTTGTTAAAAAAGTGAGCTCTAGCGGACCCAGTGTGGTTGCCTCATTATGATGAAAGAGTTAAAAAGGAATTAGAGCATGTCATTTGTGCAACTGCTTGTTATCCAAAACAACCCCACATCTGTTAAACATGTGTGATCTTCCAAAGCATTCATGGGAGAAGATTGGAATTGTTTTTTTCATCCCATTGACAACGGTCTCCATCTACTGCCAGTTGTTGATGAATATTCCCAAGATCTGTCACCAACCACTCACGACAGAGTCATTGAGAGACTCTAAAGTATTTTTGCAACCTGCGGTGTTCCTATGATTTTGAAATTTGACAATGGCCCGCCTTTGATTAGTTAAGAATTTAACAATTTACTCACTCACCTAAATGTCAACCATCAGAAAAGCACACCTCTCTGGCCTAAGGCGAATGGTGCAGTCAAGCAATTTATGAGCACCCTGAAGAAGGCTGTTCAGCACGCTGTGCTGGAAAGACTTAAACTCAAATCAGTTCTTCACTCTACTCTTCGTGAATATAGGTCATCTCCCCATCCTACCACAGGTGAAACCCTGCCACCTTAATGTTTGGGAGAGCCATAGAAACCGAATTGCCACAGTGGACCAATGTAAGATCTATTGGCATTGATATACTTTACACTACTGATTCATCTCACAAACACAAAATGAAGACCTATGGGGATAGATGCCACTGTGCTCGAAGTACTGTATTCAAAAGAGGAGACAAAGTCATTGTCAGGCAGAAACGGAAAATCAAATCTGATGCTCCTTTTGATGCTGACCCACTAAGGGTTGTGACTAGCAAAGGAGGCATGGTGACTGCATATCGTCCTGGAAAGTCCATCACAAGAGATTCTTCGTATTTCAAACACCTGCCTCAAAGTTCATTGACTCCAGATGTTCAGAGTGAGACCCTTCCATCTGGGAGTTAGGAGGGCCCAAAGACTGCACCTGTGTCTGGGTCACCTGTGCTGGCCATGGATGCCTCTCCTATGTCTCCGCAACCTCATGCAACATGATCTGGAAGATTGGTTTGAGCACCTCAAAGACTTATTGAGGAGTTATGATGTATACATGTATTCTGTCTGTACTTTTATTTAAGAATAGGGAGATGCAGTGTCATGAATGTTAGAGACAGCGGGTCCCCTCTGGTCCCTGATGGACTCCGTAGGAAAGTGAGGTAAGTGATTGGGTGTGGTTAAGAAAATTCATGACATAGTATGCGCAGTGAACGGTTACACTCTGAAGAAGAAATATGTGTAATACCAAGCTCTAAGTTGGCAGGGTATACCCAGACGTGGATCCCTTGCTTACTTTGCCACTGGATTCAAGCTAGCCTGACTGTTGATGGCTGAATTGCCGGAAAACAGTTCCAGGATGCTTGTTTCCAGTCCAGGGAAGACATGGCTTGGCAGGACGGGCTGGACTGTTCCCATGAGGCACAGGGTCGGACTGATTTGCATATGGCCATGTCTGAACTGGGGTGGCGGAGTGAGATAAAGAATGATGGATTAAACCCAGATCAGTTGACTGGGGGTGAGTGCTTGCAATGTTCAACACTCCATCCATCATCCCCTTTGATTGCGCTTTGTTCGCCCCAAGTTGGCAGGGTATACCCAGATGTGGGTCCCTTGCTCACTTTGCCACTGGAATCATGCTAGCCTGGCTGATGACGGCTGATTAGCCAGAAATGGGTTCCAAGATGCTTGTTTCCTGTCCAGGAAAGACATGGCTTGGCAGTTTCCCATGATGCACAGGGTAAGACTGATTTGTATATGGCCATATCTGAACTGGGGTGGCGGAGTGATCTAAAGAATGATGATGGATTAAACCTAGATCAGTTGACTGGGTGTGAGTGCTTGCAATGTACAACAATCCGTCCATCATCCCCTTTGGTTTTGCCAAGATTTGAGATACACTAATGTTGTAATAAATAAATACATAGTTCAACTTACATCACCTGTGGCACCTTCTTTTCATTGGCGATGAGGATGGGATGCTGCTAAGGGGACAGCAGTTACTGTCTGCATAAATTACTGGCCTTTGGGCTGTGGAGATCAGACTCATGACAATGTTTACCCTGTGTTGAATGTCGGAAAACACGTATATCCTCTTCGTATGAAGAGTTAGCATCTACTCAGTCCTCATCTGTATTCCTGTAACTGACCACCCCATGTATTAAACGTGTAACCCGGACATTGCCTCTAGTATTTTGCAACCAATGCCAGCACAGATTCATGAGGACTCTTGCTGGTTTTTCTCATGCTTTGGATAGCCCATGGAGTCTTGGCTATATGGTTGCTACCAGTGAATGTTTTTAGGTTTTGCCTAGCAATGCGTACGAAGTACGCATGCGCTAGCCAAACCTCTTGAGTTCTATGTCGGGTGATGACCCGCCTCTGTCTATCATTGGCTAGCTCCATAAATGGAGGCTAGCCATTGGGAGACAGAGGCTGTCAATCGCGCTTTCTCTTGAAAACGCGATTCGGGGGCGTTTCGCGGTGTTTTTTAAGCCCCGCCCCTTTGTCCTGGGCCGCGCTGCGATTGGCTGCCGGCCCGGGACACCCCCGTGACGTCATTCCCGGGCCGCGCTGTGATTGGCTGCCGGCCCGGGACACCCCCGTGACGTCAGCCAATCACAGCACGGCCCGGGACCTGACTTGTTCCTCTTGTAACGTATCGTTTGCTACATCTTCTTGTGTTTAATTTGTTTTTGATATATGCATAATTGTCACCTTTTGCCTCATGTAATGTAACGTTTGCTTTTCTAACATGCCCACTTG
Source organism: Lissotriton helveticus (assembly GCF_964261635.1). Classification (NCBI taxonomy): domain Eukaryota; kingdom Metazoa; phylum Chordata; class Amphibia; order Caudata; family Salamandridae; genus Lissotriton; species Lissotriton helveticus. The sequence goes on along the minus strand of NC_136063.1, from coordinate 479,858,803 downwards.
TAATGTTCTCCTCATGTAAAACTTTTGTGAAGCGCTCTGACACCTTCGGGTAAAGATCACGCTATATAAAAACGCATAAAATAAATAAATAAAACCACGCATACCCCTTTTGCAGACAGTTAGTTTACGAACTAATGACGTACACGCTGCACGTGTACGCTCTGACTCCGTTCTCATTAAGAAATCCGAAAAGTCAACAAACGTCCGCGTGCGCCTCAACTTCGCCCAGCCAATAGATTGCGTCGTTACTGAGAGGTCACTGTCCAATTGGATTTGTCGTATTGGTGAGTACAGAGGGGCGCAGCGGGTCTGAGAAAGAGAGAACAGTGACAGGTAAGCATGAAAGAGTTGTGGCAGCGTACGGGGCACCAGAAATGCTAACAGAGAGAGCGCGGGCACGGAGAGGAGCTCGCTAAGAATTCAAGGGAAATGGTACAAGCCTACGCCGCCTAGGTCCTTGCAGAGTAGGTGGTGTGTTCCTCTCCCCATAGTGTCTAGCCATGCACAGATACGAGCTGCCGTGGTACTTACCATTTGTCATTTGGATACTGACAGTCCCTTCACGACTGACCTCCGTCCCCAAGTTTGGTGGCATTCTTTGGCATTAAATAACAACGGACGTTGCCGCTTTTGCAGGATCTTCTCGCAGACACCCTTGTCCTTCACGGGCGTTATTAAGCGAGCTTGAAGTGTGGATCCCGATTCCAAGTGTATCTGTAGTCTGATAAAAATGCGAGCTTAGTCTCTGGTTTATCTTGAATTAACAACTGAGTTTTTCTGACACAACGCGATAGCAGATGCAGCTTGACGATGTTTAGTCCTGAAACTTCATTTATAACAAACGCATTTGGAGCAGTGCCACAACACAAACACGAAACTTTTGTTTGCAAATTCAGAGCAGCCGTATTTGCAGCACATCCCTATCGCAGCTATAAAAGAAATGGTGTATTGTTTATTCTGAAAAAAGACAACTTGCATATGGGAAAATACTATTATAACTCTTTCCGCATTATAATTTTACCCCAATTTTATTTCATCATAAAAGAGGAAAATACAACAATCCTTACCGAAATCTGAACCACACTGACACCATGATGGTATGATAGGCTAAAACCAATTCCATTCCGTCACAAACCTACATGCCTCACTCCACAACTCAGTTTCTCTAGTATGCTCTTTACTAGAGCATACTAGCCATTCAGACGAAAGAACGCATTAACTGTCAAACATGACAGTTGATCAGCCATGGGAAACAAAAAGTTTTATGCGACCTAGTGACGTGTTCGTTCATACGTTCGTGTCTCGTTCTTGATTTTGTATCCTATTCCTGCTACGTGGTTAAAGGAATATTAATTCTTAATAAGTGTTCCTCCTTAGCTCACACTGCAATTTACATCACCTATTTGTACTTTTTTAATACAATGGCAGAGCCAAGGCACACGGACACTAAGTAATATTTACCAGGGTCTCAGGGTGCTTTAGTGTAAGAGCGTTATTGTAAACACATTGCCTGTCGCTGAGTCAATGACTTAACTATAATATCTCTCTTGTACGGTTTTATACACTTTGCATTCCACCACCGAATGTAGTGATGTCAATAAAATGTTGATGGCTGTTGTGATCTTAATAAACGGCACCTTCTCATATTCAAAATGTGTTGGCTTATTTTGTCCTGTGACACCTTATTTCACTGTCCACAAGCGATAAATGGTAAAAAAAATAAATCAACATCGAGTGTTCCCGGAGGAAAAGAGAGCACATTCCATTTACTGAACACAAATTACAAAGAATTCACTTGTAAGAAGACGTTTTAATATGTACAAGACATTTACAGGTGTCAAAGTGTTGCATCTACCCTTCTCTGCTGAAAACTGTAGTAAAAAAATAACAATGATACTTATTAAAACCATAATTCTGGTCCTGTCATTTTAGATAAACAAACTCCCTTCTAGGCAGCACTGAAAATACGCAGTGTTCAATCAATGGCTTGCCACCGAGTAGTGTGCTACCCCTCAGCAAATGCGCTTTGGTGCCACATTAGGAGTACGTCAACTACTATAAATACAGCTACAAAAAATGCAGCATACTCAGACTTCAGGACTGTGAGGCCATAATAATGGCGATACAGTTCTAGGCAAATCTCTTTTAACAAAACGTAGCCCTGCATTCATATTTCAAACAGGAGAGTGGGATATAGGTATGTGTGTTTGTGTGGGGCAGGAAGAGTGATGGGATTCATCTGTACTGTCTGTTGTCCTTCAGTCACCAGCTTCGTCTTTGCTCCTGCATTATGATAACATAGATGGTAGCTACATAGATAATGCATAGAAATTGATGATGCACTAGACCCGCCTATGATCTGTCAAATGCAATGCCTATATAACCTTGTGAACCATGCTTAGGGGATGAACATTTAGAACATGGTCAGTCAGCAGGTTTGCTATTGGGGATAAACCCATAGCTTCCTCCACTCAGAGACGACAATCTACCCTAAAGATCTCCATTACTGTGCTGAAAGGGTAGTCACCCAAGTGGTGCCCACTTGATAGCAATCAGACTTGCTGAGCAGGTTCAATGTTTTAAAGCACCCACTCATCAACATTCTTTGCATTGGAAAAAAGAAACTCTCAAAGCATTAGTTTGTTTTCTTAATACAAAACACAGGTTCCTGCACATTGAGTGATTCTACATTTTCCCTGCCTGCATCCACCATGCCTTTGGAAGGAAAAATAGTGATAGTAGCTCGTCCTTAAAAGAATAGGTCAGCCATCATTGTGACTTTGTAGCTCCTTGGCTGATAGGCAGCCAGGTCGGACGTTTTCACCAGTAGAGCCAGTGGAGGCTCCACTGGTATAAACAATGCCAATCTTCCAACACCAAATAAAGCGTAGGAACGGCAAGATTAGCAGGCAGAAGTACTGCACATCTGCGGAGGTGCTCCAGCAACACATAAATACAAATTTTGTCATTTACAATGCCAATAGCTCTAACTTCTCCAAAGGCGAAACCGTTGCATTGTAAATGCTTGTTAAACTTCTTCTCAAGTCCAAGCATCAATTTTCTCATCAGTTGAGTGTTTGAAGTGAAATGTTGGTTTAATAGGCAAAGAATCTTTACTTTCAATTTTGTGTTGCTGAGGAGCTGTACTGCAGTTAACGTATAACCTCTTCTTCATTTGTGTCATGGGGAAAGGATGGCTGTATATCTATGGATTTACTCTTCTTCTATGTACCTTGTGTGTCCTTTGCAGGGGCGTGATGATGAACATTATACATTTAAAATTTTTTAACTATGAATGTCATTAGCAGTTTTATTAACTCAAAATGCAAACAGAATGAGAAGATATGAGACATTAACAGGATTTTTAACAAATCAACATTGTACGACATATGATATTAATTTTTTTTATAAATTAAGTGCTTTTGGAGTTCACTGACACAGTCAAATCATATATTCTGACTTTTAGAAGTATGAACAAGGTTACAACACTAAAAAACCTGAATTGGGGTGTTAAACTGCTTTGATCAGTTGTTTGATCAATGTCCACGTGAGGGGCAAGTACTCCACAATATCCGTCATGCGCCAGCTCATTTACTTGTTGTCTCAGGCTCTTAGGTATAACAATTCCCGATCCTTATAATATAATGCCTTCTGGAGTAACTGAAAGTTCTTCCTGCACAATTTTTTAATTTTTCGATAAAGTTAACACAAGCATGAGTCGTTTTAGAAGGGGGGCCATGACATTAAGTGGTGTAAGTGGGAAGTAGTCAACAGATTTTTATCTTTTCCTGGATGATCCACAATCATATGATCATACTCCTGCAGTCACAATCTCCACCTCTCAATATAGAAGGCATCTTGGTTTTAGGATTGCTGAAAATGGTGAGTAATGCTTGGTGGTCGGTGACAAAGATAAACATAAGTGTTTTCACAAGCCTACACCACAGTAAGGCTTCCCTTTTCAAGTTCTAAGTTAGCACATTCCATCAGTGACAACCTCTTGCTAGCAGAACCCACAATGTGCCTTGGAGCTTTAGGATGTCCAATGTGTGCGGAAATTATGGCACCTATCCACACTGGGCTGGCATCAACAACAATCTCCGTAGTTTTGGATCAAAGTACACCATTTCAGTGTAATTCTCAATCGCATGTTTGATTTTCTTGAAGCTTTGTTCACATTCATGTGACAATTGAAGTGGAACATTTCATTTTGTTAAGTCTCTCAATGAGACACTGACAGTGGCAAAACAGAAACAAGAATCCCTGCCGATTTGATAAAACAAGGTCCCACTACAGGATCCTATTAATTTACTGTAAGCAACATCAGGTATACTCAGAGTCACACCACAAATTTATCTTCTGACTACATCAGTATTTAGCATTTTAATCATTTTTATTTTCATAGTTATTTTTCACAAGTTCTGATAAAAAAGGTTTAATACATATTATATTCCACATAAGAATTCATAGCATGTGGAGCTCAAAACGAAACAAACAGGTCCCATACATCCTGACATTCAAAAAACATTCATGGCCACAATCATATCCCAAACAGCTGTGATTATCTGAAACATTCATTCACGCATTCAAACCACAATATACGCATTGCATTATGACAAAAAAATCATCAAGTCACAATATTCAGCCAATTATTGACAAGGGTGAGAAAGGGCACAAAAGATGGTATATGGATCATAGGTGGTATAGCTGATCCGGCCCGGTGGGAAAATAGCGTCAACGCGCGTTTCGGTGTTCCGGCCTACTTAGGCCCCACCTTCATCAGGGCGATGAGTGACCAACCAGTATGGGACAAAATCAGCCAACATATATAGGATAAGATGCTTTCTCCTGATAGATCCCTGGACCTTGCGCTCAAACCGTGGGGGAGTTCAAGGTTTTGTTATGGGCCCCACTGTCACCTTATACGAGAGTTATTAAGTCTTAAGCCTTTATCCAAAGAGGTAAAGCATGACTACAGGGTCAATTCCTGGGGTGTTTCCGAGGGTGACCGCATTTCCGCCAAAATCCGGGGAGTCCGTGGTCACGTATTTCCACGTAGTTTGTGTGTATATAGGCGAGTTCACAACACCGGTGTTACAATCTGTACTGTTTCTTTAACTGCATGTGCTATATAGATCCTTTCTAGCATTCTGTGTTCCTGACAGAGTTTTGTTAATGTAGCATTCTACCATATTATGTCAGTTGCTGCTTGAACATTGATGTGCCTGTAGCTGATGCTGTGCTGTTAATAAACTACTTATTTCTACAAGTTCCTGCTCTAATTCCTACAAATTTGGCGACAAGGATAAAGCCACTCCAGCCATCTACAGCACAGGAGTGGAGTTTTGGACATTCTGATGGATATCTCGGCAATTTTTGGATTTTAACTACCACTGGATCGTTAATTTTTTCTCCTGACCTATACTGTGGTCAGCTTCATTGACACTTTGATTCCGCTGAACGCCCGACTTTCAGAGCGTTTAAGGCACATTTTAGAAGTTTTATACATTGTGGAAATTTTCAAGTTGGGCTCGAGCGACTTAAGGCTGTCAATAACGTCATTTTGCCTCACCGGAATTCCAGCTGTTGATGCGCCTCGTGGAATCCTCTTGCATCACATTCATCCTGCCTCCCGAACGTTGCTACTAGCGTGTCATCTGGATCCTGCGCATTTCCTCATCCAAACGATCCACAGCGTCAACACGTATAAAGCGCACTTACGTCATCGCGTTTGACGCTAACGTGGCGTACCACCATTTTGTTGCAACGTATCCTAGCAACTTGTACACGGCTAGACGCTCTTTCGCAACGGAGGTATTTTCTTCAACTGAGGCATTTGTTTAATTCTGACGGCAGCCATAAAGAAGCGGTAACATTGGGAAACGAAATTAATGTTTATAACTGCAATCGTTTTCAAGACACGCTATATATTTTGTTTTGGCCTGCCATTTCATCGCGTCGGACAGCTGCATTCCTGCTTCCACGCTTGGAATTACAAGTACATTTTACAGCGACCCTAAGACTTCACAGCTATTATCAATTTTCACTCTCTTCATTTACTTATCCAAAGGGTGCTGTTAATTATTGCTAATCACAGTTTTTACTGTATTTAAAGTGAAGAAATTTTCTGGTATTGTTGCATTATCATTATATGTATTCCAAGTTTACTTTACAAATAATTTTAAACTCAGTGTTATTTATTTTGTGATATTTACACAGTAACCAACACATTACTGCTTTGACATGCAGTTTGATCCACCAGCCAAGTTTTTACAGGTTAAGGCTGACCCTCCTATGCCTTGGTCTAGATGGAAGGAGGAGTTCTTTAACTATATGAGAGCTATTGATGGGGAACGGATGGGTTCCGAAAGGAAAAAAAGTATTTTATTACATTGCCTTGGCTCAGAAGGCCAAGAAGTTTTTAGAACTTTACCACAAATTACAGTTACCTCAGGGAGTGGTGATTCCTTAAATGTATATACAGAGGCTCTCAGTAGGTTAGAAAAAAGATTTAAGCCTACAGCCAATATAGCATTAAATCGTTTTAAGTTCTATACCAGGGCACAAAAACAAGAAGAATCTTTTGACGATTTTCTCACAGCTTTAAGATCTCTAACATTGCATTGTAATTTCGGTGCAATGGCCGATGAAATGATCCGCGATCAGATTATTGTGCATGTTAGAAACAAAAAGATTCAAGATAAGTTATGGTGTATTGGTGATCCCAATTTAGAGGAAACTATTGCCATTGCCAAGTCAACTGAATTATCTGAAAAGTGGATGGATATTGTGGATAAACAAAGTTCCAATCCCAGTAAAACCATTTCTGAAGAGGAAGTATGTGCTGTTAGAGCTAAATGGAATGAGAGAAATACTATATCCAATCAATCAAAAAGTAAAAATTCAGTAAACACTAGCAATAGGAGACCAGAGATTGTAAATAATACATGGTCATGTTTTAGATGCGGTAGCAGGTCTCATATTGCATCATTTCAAGGTTGCCCGGCCATAAACAAAACTTGTAATGTCTGCGGTAGAGTGGGACATTATGGTAGTGTCTGTAGGGAAAGACGTTACAATACACAATGGCGTGGTAATCCATCATCACGTCCGCCCTCCAGCAGCATAACACCGTCGAAAATTTCCTCTCTAAATGAGGTGGAGGAGGAAAAACAAGTTCTTGAGAAGGGTTATGTTGTATCCATTGTTCAAAGTAGTAGTACTCTAATAACAAGAAGGAAATCCCCTAAGTGCATTTTTCATGTTTTCTCAATTGCCATTGAGCTTATGGTAGATTCTGGTTCTCCCTGGACCATCATTACTAAAGACTACTTTAATGAGAAGTTAAGCAATGTTTGTAATATGATTAATTTGCAAAAATCAGACATTTTAGCAGAAGGTTTCAGTGGATACATGATTGATATAGAAGGGTTCTTTAATGTTCAGTTAACATTCAGAGGCAGAGTGGCTCAAATCAAATTATACATAGCTGTAAAAGGTATAAATGTATTAGGTTGGCAAGATCAATGGGAACTTGGTATTAAACTAAATCCACGAGCAAAAGATCCCATTTCGATGTGTACCGATCAGGAAATGATTGGTTCTATTTATCCTTGTGCGGGGGAGTGCAGTAACATTTCGTTTTGGAGCAAAAAATTTGATAAGGTATTCAGTGATCAGTTGGGTAAGTTAAAAAATTTCGAGCATCAGATTAAATTGAAGGAAGGTGCTGTTCCAGTTAAACAAAAACTTAGAGGAGTTCCATTAAATGTTAGAGATGAGCTTAAGAAAATGTTGGATGATTTACTTAAAGGTAATATAATTGAGCCTATCGAATCTGCAGAATGGGTTTCGCCTATTGTTTTAGTGCGGAAAACTGATCAATCTTTGAGAATCTGTGTGGATTTAAGGGCGCTCAATTCTAATATTATTGTGGATTGCCACCCTTTGCCAAATATTAATGAGCTTGTTTCGTTGTTTGATGGTGCGCAAATCTTTTCAACTTTTGATCTTAGGTCTGCGTACCATCAAATTGAGTTAACTGAGGATTCTAGGAAATACACAGCTTTTATCACCCCTATGGGTTTATTTCAATACAGAAGGATGCCGTTCGGATTAGCATCCGCAGCCTCAGTTTTCCAACGTGTAATGTTTAATATTTTTAAAGACTGTGATGTATTTGTTAAATGTTTCCAAGATGACATTTTGGTGTTTTCTAAAGATGAAATTGAGCATGTTTCACATTTGGAAATAGTATGCAGTAGACTGGAGGATTTTGGTCTCACTCTTAAAGCACACAAGTGCAATGTATTCAAAAAATCAATTGAATATCTGGGACACACATTGTCAGGGGAGGGGCTGGTTCCCAAAAGATCCAATGTGGAAGCTATCCTCAATGCTCCCTCTCCAGCTAACAAAGAACAGCTACTGTCCTTTTCTGGCATGTGTGAATACTATAGTAAGTTCGTGGTAAATTTTGCCACAAAGATGGAGCCGTTAAGAAAATTACTAAGGCGAAATAGTGATTTTCTTTGGGGTTCTGAACAAGAAAAAGCTTTTGTGAGCATCAAAAATGAAATTGTTAACTCACCCACTCTAAAACCATTTAGGATGGGTAAGGAATGTATTATCACAACAGATGCGAGCTTGTATGGCTTAGGTTGTGTATTATCCCAGTCTGATGGGGTGCTTGAATGGAATGTCGCATTTTCCTCAAGGACTTTGAGTGAAACGGAACGAAGGTATGCAGTTATAGAGCGGGAGTTGTTGTCTTGTGTTTGGGCAATAGAACACTTCAGAATCTATATTTGGGGAAGCAAATTTGTTCTCAGAACAGATCATAAGCCTCTTGTAAATATTTTATCAGTTGGGGGTGGTTGGAATGCGACAGCCAGGATTGCACGGTTAACTTCCAGGTTGCAAGAGTATAATTTTACAGTTGAGTATATTCCTGGAAAAAAAAATGTCACGGCTGACTGTCTGTCACGTCTTCCGTTTGACAATAAAGAGAATAAAGTCAATGTTTTGAAGGACTTAGATTTTGTACTAAGTTTATCTGATGTTGTATCTTCTCAATATCAGGATATTTCTGAACAGTTTTGGTTGGAATGTCAAGATAAGGATGAGAAGTTTGTCTTACTTGAAAAATTTATGTTGGAAGGTTGGCCTAACAAAACCAAGGTCAGGGATGATTTGCTCACATTTTTCAATGTTGCTGACGAGTTGCATTTTCAAGGGAAGTTTGTGTTTAAATCTGACAAGTGTATTCCACCTTCTGGTGTTCAGGAACTTATTTTAAAAGTGGCACACGAAGCGCATCCTGGTATCTCTAGCATGAAGCGTTTGATTAGACTGAATTTTTGGTGGCCAGGAATGGACCGTTTCATTGACCGAACTGTTAGGGATTGTCCTGATTGTTGTGCCAAAGACAAAATGTTAAAGCTGCATGTGCCTCCTCTTAAATCTGTTGAATGGCCTGTGATGCCATGGAGCAAAATAGCTTTTGATATCTCGGGTCCCTTCCACATTCTTCCTGAGACCTCACGTTTTGCATTAGTAATGATAGATTATCATTCTAAATGGCCAGAGGTAAGATTTGTTGCTAAGGTTACGTCTGAGGTGGTTATTTCATTTTTCCAAGAGATCTTTGCAAGGGAAGGTAGTCCTGCCGTTCTAGTATCAGATAATGGGGTACAGCTAGTTTCATCCGAGATGCAGTCCTTCTTGCGTTCCTGTAATATCAAACATATTCGCACTTCCTTGTACGAGCCACATGAGAATGGACAGGTTGAACGTTTTAATAGAGTTTTAAAAGGTTTTGTGGTTGATGCTGTTAAGGAGAAAGGTAATTGGTTGAATGTGTTAAGAGAAAAGTTGTGGATGTATCGCATCACCCCTCATACCACCACAGAAGTAAGTCCTTTTAGGTTGCTCAAAGGCAGGGATCCTGCGTCATCTGTTTGTCCTTGGTGGCTTAAGGAGAAGTGCAAAAGTGTGTGTGAAAATGCAGTTGATATTCAGGAGGTTGCTAATAAAGTAATTGACAAACAAGCCAAATCTGCTATATGGTACAACCGTAGATGGAGGACCAGAGAGCATGATCTATGCGTGGGAGATTGGGTCAGAGTTCAGAAACCTTTCTTTGTCAGCAAAGGTTTGAGTAAGTTTGGCAGACCCATCCAAATCAAAAGAATTTATAGTAACTCAGTCATCACCCAAGATGGTAAAGTTTGGAATATTAGGAAGGTTGCCAAATGTCCTTTGCAAAATGATCAAGGCGATGATTCCAATGTTGATTCCTGTTTTACTCCTGTTCCTGAATCTGTGGCGTCCAGGGTCAAAGATAATTCGCGTATCAGTAAAAGACCTAATTCTTTCCAGGATTTTGTGTAATACAATTCCCTCATTGTTTTGTTGTAAAGAAGGGGGATATGTTACAATCTGTACTGTTTCTTTAACTGCATGTGCTATATAGATCCTTTCTAGCATTCTGTGTTCCTGACAGAGTTTTGTTAATGTAGCATTCTACCATATTATGTCAGTTGCTGCTTGAACATTGATGTGCCTGTAGCTGATGCTGTGCTGTTAATAAACTACTTATTTCTACAAGTTCCTGCTCTAATTCCTACAACCGGGCTTCGGGAAGAAAGCCGAGCACACAGGAAAGCCAGGAGGACCGCGGGACTGGACACCTTCGGGGACAGGGTCTCGTCAGCAACAGTGGCAAGGTCATGTATGCACTTTGACAGTAACTATGCACACCAAGGAAGGATCACTGCATAGTTACATCTTGCAGGGAAGAAGTGGATGACAAAATCTATACTTTATTTGGAACTGGAGTCAATCGCCCATCAGAAAAGATATGACCAAAGAACTTGAGCTTTGTTTTATGAAACTCACACTTTGCTGCAATTAAAGTGAGACCTGCATTTGCAGGTATACAACACACTTGTGTCAGGGCTTTATTATGTTCCTTTCGTGTGGCCCAAAAAACACCAATATGTCTTTAATGTAATTGGAAGCATTTGAGACTGGATGTAATATGTGACAAATAGCATGCTGAAGGAGTTCTGCAGCTGGTGACACTCTGAAATGTAGTTTTTATTACCTAAATAAACTAACACGAGTTGAAAAGGTAGTAATATACCTGCTTTTGTTTTCCAGTTTGGTTTGGTGATTCCTTTAGTTCAAATCAAGCTGGGAAAGGCTTTTGCTCCATTGAGCTGCGTAACCATGTCAGCAATATGGCGAACAAGATGTTATTCTCCTTCAATTGACTTGTTAGCTTTGTGCATATCACCGTACAAGCAAACAGACCCTACACTATCTTTCTTAGGCATTACCACTATGAGTCACACCTATGGCATGGGACCAGTGGATCACTCAATGGTGTCATGCTTTAATAGCGTCTCAAGTTCTTTCTCAACAGCCACTTGTCAATTAAATTCAATGTGAGGATGCCATTGAGCAACAGGACTGATGCCCTCATTTATGTGAAGTAATACTTTCATTGTCTTAAGTCTTTCTAATACATGAAACAAGGATGGAAACTGCCTCATGAGAGACATAGATGTGGTAGTTTGATGAAAACTGCCCCATGTCAGCAGCAGTACTGAAACTGAGTAGACAAATGCAAATAGAACAATTGATGGATGGAACGCTGAACAATTTCAAACATTCACCCCAGTACAGTGATATGGGCCTAAATCTATCATTGTTTTGCTCCCCATGCCATTCCAGTTTAGACACGGCCATATACAACCATTCCTGACCCTGCTCCCCATGTTCAGCATGAAGCGCCAGTCCAAGTCCTACCTGGACCAGAAGCAAGCATCCAGGTACTGTTATCGAGGTAGCACCCCTCATCAGCCAGGCTAGGTTGACTCCAGGGGCATAAAGAGCAGGGGTTCCACGTGGGGTGACAAGTGCAAAAAGAACAATTAATGGAAGGAACACTGAACAATGTAAAAAATTCACCCCTACTACAGATATCTGGTGCTTAATCCATTTTTTTGTTCACTGTACCATTCAAGTTTAGACCCAGCCATATGCCAATCAGCCTTGACCCTGCTCCCCTTGGGGTTTGACAGTCACTTCATCACGGTGTGGTATTTTCTTTATCAATTCTTTTACTCCCTTAACTATCAAATTCTTTACATATTTAATGATCTTTTTGTCAGTCCATTTGTCTCCAATATTCTGACTTTTGACAGCATCAAAAGAAGGAGGTGGTTTTAGGAATGTGACAGCATTGGAACTTATGGACCATCTGCTGCCCACTTGGACTGGCACCTTTGTTAAGCACTAGCCGTGTGCTGACATTTGGGTCATTGTGCCCACTCTCTGGTTGTGAGGTTCTGTCTTCTTCTTTAGTGGTAAGTAGCAGCTTTGTTTCTTGCATGGGATCTTTCCCACTCTCCTCTTTGCATTGTACCTGGTTTCTACTGCCTTCGGGGTTTGTTTGCTTCAGAACTGTTTCGATTTTAACGCTTCCTTGCACTAGGCTATCACTGCCTTTAGTGCTTCTCTGTACCAGGATGTCACTGCTTTTGGCCTTTCCGTACTGTATGAATGACTGCTCTGTGTTAGGCTGTGGTGCAGTATCTCTTGTCTCGACTTAGCAAGTAAATTTTTAGCCGATGACAATCACACGTTCTGCAAGGCCTTCACTTTATTCACAGGCCTTGCATTGGCTGGAATGGTGCTTTGACGATACGTATGCCAACCATTACTTTTCACTTCTACTGATGCACATGTGGCAAACACAAGCAGTTTGCTGTGCCAAGGCAAACTCTCTGGGACAGCACTCTCAGTTCTTCAGGCTACGGGGTTAACATAATCGCATCCCCATCCCATCATTGTGTAAGGACATGGCACAGAAGTTAAGGTACAATGACAGAAATTATACATGCACTTTGACCAGGTGAAGAAGAGAAAACAGAATGCAAGGCAAAATTCAAAGTGACCATGGAAATTGTACTTAACATGTAAAATCCACATACTTACCAAATTCCCCCAGCAGCAGGAAACATTAGAAAGGCTGTCCACACACAGTACTGTAGAGTTGTGTGAGTTTGTAATGGTGGAACCCTTGTGGCTCCTGATGCACTCCGTAGAAATCTGACATAAGCATTAGAGCATAGTGAAATGAATGCAGGTTTGGAATGTTGAGTTTGCAGTTACACACTGAAGAATAAAGACGTATTATACTAAGCTCCGTGTATGGAGTAGTCATTGTGAGTACCTGGGCTGGGGAGGAAGCAGCAACTGGTGACATGGTGATAGGGGATAAGTAGTAAGAATATAGGCAGTGCTCTTCCAGAGAGTTTGCTGTAGTCCAGCAAACTGCTTGTGCATGCTACGTGTGCCTCAGTCGAAGTGCGTAATAAACCCCTGGCTATGTGGAGTCACTGTACATCCCCAGTTTCCATGTAAATCATTTGAAGATAATGAAAGCTTCACTAAGACGTTTACACATCATTGGCCGAAAAGATGCTTGGAAGTACGCAAAGAGAGGTACCGTGCTACTATGCAACTCGAAGCCGTACGTCAGATGCAGTGATAATGCTATAGGCGGATGCAACTAGCTTTTGAAAGAGCTGCAAATTGCAAGATAACACTGTGAACAGAAGTGCTGTGAGACAGAGATCAACCATGTGTCAGAAAGCACAAAAAGACACCTGTAGGAAAAGTGGTACAAGAAACGATCATCAACATACCAGTTCTGATTAAAAAGAGTCATCATGCCACAGCGCTGGAGGGTGTGATCCCAGAGGAGGCAACAGGAGTTGCGCTTACGGATTTGTCCATTCCTAAAGTTGTGTACCAACAAAGCTGCTGGGTGGATGTTTAGAACAACTTCAAAGGTCTCCTGAAAGCAGAGGACTCCCATGGAGACCAAAAGGGAGGTCAAGATTCCACAGACTGTCCAGGATGACACAGAGACCACCACAGTATCTGGCCTTAGGGATGGTATGGAGGAAGCAGGCCCTAGAGGACAGCAGATATTGTCAGAGAGAACTCCACTCTCAGTGTCAATCAACCTTATAAATGGTTACAATGCAGCCGTCTTCTTGAAACCACCACTGCCATTTGATATGGCTAAAAAGCTGAATATTGGTGATCGATGTACTGCATGGATAAAAACATTTGTTGATTTCATTGATGCGATATAAGAAAAAGACAACAAGAAGATTATGAAGTACCTTAAGAATCTTGCTGGTGATGGTGTAAAAGTGATGGTGTAACAGAAGTCATAAAGAAAATGCTGCAAGCTGACAAAATACAAACAGTCAAATCAAAGCAGCCTTGAGTCTCAAGTTCAATCTAGTGCTGAATGTAGATTACAAAAGGCACTTATTCAGTCAGAAATTATAGCAAGATAGCGAGACCATCACCAAATATGTTGAGAAACTGGATGCCCTCATCAAACACCGTAAATTCAATTAATTTAATGATAAGTAAGCTATACGTCTCAGAGTGATTTAGAGATGATTGTCAGACTTGTTCAGACGATGAAGGTTAAGAGAAACTGTTAGTCTGTAGTGAGTTCTCATTGGTGCCACATTTTAAGAGAGTTCTAATTGGGAAACTGCTGACATGGGGACCGTAAAGGCCCAGAGTGAGTCAGTAATGAATGTAAAAAGTAAGCCAAAGCACAACGCAGAGAAGCACAGAGTGATGTTTCCAAAGATAATAAAGTTGTGCTTCAGGTGTGAATTTTTTGTTTCCACACGTAGGTAAATGTCCCTCCTTTCAGAAAATTTGCAAAGGATGTGGAAAAGAGAACCATTTTCTAACAGTTTGAAAGGTCAATAAAAGAGTAATTGCGTCATGGTGCAAAGACAAAATGGCTGCCCGAACATTCCAGAAGTGACGTTCGATGCACGCCCATAAGTCCAAGCAACCACATCAGCAGAAGCAAATTGAAACCAAACAAAGTCGATCGACACCTTAATCTATGTCAAACATTTCTTCAGTCTCAGTGTCAGGTGAAAATTAAGAATATGGTTGTGCCATGTCAATGTTTACCTCAGAGAAACATGCAATAAATCAGGGGTTTGTATAGTGCGACTAGTCACCTGTGAGGGTCTCATGGTACTGGTGGGATGGATGGGGTGCTGCTGATCCATCTGGGCACTGGGGATCAGTCGATGAGTCAAATCTTAAGATCCTCCTTGAGTTGGGTAAGAGACAGGGATTGGCTGAAGTGGATAGGCAGGGTATTCCAGGTCTGGGTAGCGAGGTAGTAGAAGGATCTTCCTCCGGTTCTAGTCTTGTGGATCTGTGGGACTGTAGCCAGGGCCAGTTGGGCTTAGTGCAGGTGTCTGATGAGTACTTGGAATTAAAGGCTGTGGTTCACATATGCTGGTCCTGCGCCATGGAGGGCTGTGTAGGCGTGTGTGAGAAACTTGAAAGTGATTCTTTTTTTGACTGGGAGAAAGTGGAGTTCTCAAAGTTGTTCGGTGATGGCTGCGGTGGGGGATGTTGAGGACCAGTCTGGCTGCAGCATTTTAAATATTTTATAGTTTCCTGAGCAGTTTCTGGGTGATGCCTGCGAAGAGTTCATTGCCATAATCAAGTCTGCTGAAGATGGGTGCGTGGGTGATTGTCTTTCTGGATTTGGTGCGGATCAATCCAAGTGCCCTTTGAAGTAGGCGAAGCGTATGGAAGCATGATGAGAATACGGCGTTGATCTGGTGGTTCATTTTGACGCGCATGCTGGACTAGCCGCTTGTAACTAAATATACAGGTCCAAAAAAAGATGACCAAGAAAAGCACCAATGTATTTCAAACATTGTCCAAAAATCACACTAAAGGTCAACAGGTGTTCCATATGATTTAATATTGGTAGTGGTGAATCAAACCATGGTGTCAACTAATGTAATAACATGTAAATTCCTAAGTTGGAATGTGGTAGGTATTAGACATAAGAGAAGTGATGACATCTGGTTGGACTTTATAAAACAATACCACATCATTGCCCTCCAGGAAACGTGGACTACATCTGAGTGTTTTAGCTTGGATGGTTTTATAAGTTTCGTTGTCCCAGCAATTCTGGGGCAAGGGGGCAGATCAAGGGTGGTTTAGTCCTCCTCATCTCATTAAAACTAGGGGGAGGAGAGGGTCCCCACTTTTAAAGGTAAAGATCTTGGAACTGTCATTGATTATATTTTTTTATCCTCTGGGGTGATAGCTAGGGTCTCATCCTACAAAGTAGTGCCCTCTGTATTCAGTGACCATAACCCGGTTATTCTGGAGTTGGACATGAGTGATGCCATTGATTCAAGGGTTAGGGAGTGTGCAGAAATTAGCAATTTAACCACAAAGGATCAGGGTAGAAGGCTTAAATGGGACAGGGTGGTCCCTGAAGCCTTCCGTGAGGATCTTTTCACTAAGGCTGATGCAAACCTTGCCACATGTTTAGATATCACTGCTTCTAGAGGAGAAAAATTGACGCTTATGTCTCCATATGTGGCCAGATCGCAAATGACTTAAAGGATAAACGCAAAGTAAGGCCTTATCGGTTACAAAGATGGTTTGATACTAGTTGTACCAAAGCCCATGGCGCTCTTCTTCTAGCTTTGAAGAAGAGACCTAGAGATAGGGACTCTGTCTCCAGCCTGAGGAAAATATACAAAATGGCTATTGCCAACCGTAAGCAAGAAATCGAAGCTGAGGCGTGGAACAATCTTTTATCAACGGATGTTCTACGGGACAGTAGTACGTTTTGGGCAACTATCAACCATCCTTTTTTTTCAGGGCTATAGAACTCAATCTTGGATTGTGTCATCCCAGATGAACAATGGCTCTCACTTTTTAGTGAGATTCATGGTAGAGGTACAAAGAGCAATACAAGAAATGTCCAAAAATAAAGCACCAGGCCTGGACGGTGTCCCTGCGGAACTATATAGTACCTTCCCTAATTTATGGGCAAAGATTCTTATTAATGTTTACAATGCCTCTAGTAAAAATGTGTTCCCTGCATCCTGGGCCACCTCAATTAGAATCCCGGTTTTTAAAAAGGGGCAGAGAGGGGACCCCTCTTGCTATAGACCAATCTCTTTGATAGACTCTGCTGTAAAAATCTTGGGCAGAGTCATCTTATATAAACTGGGAGCTAGGCTAGACGATAGAGGGGTCCTCTCGAATCTTCAATATGGCTTCAGGGAGAAGAGAAGCACATTGTATCAATGTCTGAACCTACATCTCCTGATAAATAAATATATATTGGCCAAAGAGGGGTCCCTTTACATGGGTTTTATGGACCTCTCTTCGGCCTTTGATCTTGTTAACCGGGAAAAACTCTGGACAATTTTGTTGAATATAGGCATTGACCCACCCTTGGTTAATTTTTTAGCTGTCCTACATCAGGGTCTTTTAGCGTCAGTCAGGGTTACACAGGATGGTAGACGCACCAGTCACTTTAGCTCAAGGCGAGGAGTTAGGCAGGGTTGTATCCTGGTCCCCCTCCTTTTTACCTTATATATTAATGCACTGGAGAGATTTGTAGAGGGGGCCTCTCTGGACGTACCTCTTGTAGGGGATCCGGTAATCCCGGTTCTCCTATACGCGGATGATGCCGTTCTATTGTCCCGTACTGGCCTCGGTCTCCAGAGGTTGCTGGGTTCCTTCCGGGATTTTATGGAATCTTTGGATCTGAAGGTCAACAGTAAAAAGTCACATGTTATGGTGGCTGCTAATAGTTCCTGGAGTTTAAAGCTACGTTCTTTTTTTTCAATGGTGCTGAGGTAACCAAGGTGCCTGTCTTTACTTATCTTGGGGTCCTCTTCGATGAAAAAGGTACTTGGGGACCTCAACAGAATATAAAAAGTAATGCTGTAGCTAGGTCTACCGCAGCACTCATGGGCTTCGCGAAGCGGTTGAGGGCAAGACCGATGGAGGCACTCTTGAATGTTTACAAAGCTAAATGCTTGGCCATAGCCACGTATGGCGCATCGTTATGGGGGTATACATCCCACGAGAAGATCCAGGTGGCGGAAAACAAATTCCTAAGATCCCTTTTGGCAGTACCCCAATCTACCCCTACATTTTCATTGCACACGGAATTAGGACTGGGCTATGTTACAGATCAGTTGAAAGTTGCCCCACTGACCTGTTGGATAAAGGCTTGGTTGAATCAAGAAATTACATTGAACCATCAGATCATAGGTGATTGTCTTTCCTTGGATGGGGCTAGCAGGGTGCCCTGGTTAGTGTACATCAAAGGAATGTTCACAAAACTAGGGCGTCCTGAGATTTATACTTCACCGGCCTCTATCACAAAGGAGGACATAAGCCTTCACTTGAGCCATACTTAAAAATTGTTACTAGATCTTTTCATCGCCAGCTTTTAACTAGATTCCGTTTCAACCTAATTCATTTGTCCCTTGGCGTTTTCCCCATTTGGTGTAAACCTGAAAACAGCAATCCTTGTAGTTGTGACAATTTCTCCATACAAGACACAATGCATTTTGTCATGTTTTTTGACTATTATGTGGAGATTCGGAAACAATTTTTATTGCCAATCCTTAGAGAGGCGGGTTTCTCACAAGTTAGGCCCGCTCTTACCTATCTCCAGATGCTAAGCAGTACTCAAGTCATTTTTTCTGTTGCCAGCTTTCTGGTGGCTGCTGTATGGAATAACACCAAAAGATCAATTGTAGAGTATACCCTGACTGACTTTTATCTGTTTTTAAATGGTTTTTGTATAATGATTGTAATTATTGATTGATGGTATATATTGACATGGAATGTTTTTATATTGTCTTTTATGATTTTAATTAATCGAATAAAGTGCTTTGACTGACTGACTGACTGATAGTGGTGAATCAAAAAATATTATGCCTGAGGAGAAATATAATGAACTGCCTCCAGTGCACCAACTTATGCCATTAAAAATTAAAGGGCATACGTGATCTGTATTGATGCTACTTAAAAGTCAAGCCTCGTTTGCAGTAACAATGAAACACACCTAAAACAAAAGTACAAGCACCCATTCATGTACTTCAAGGTACAGCGTCACGTGCTTGTTTACTCAGCTTTAGCATAGCTGCTGAAATGGGACCGATATCTGTGAACTATAACTTGAATGCTCATCTCAAAATAGAAAGCCATTCCCCTTGTTGTTTCATGGGTTGGGAAAACTCAGGACTATGAAAGTCCAATGACACATTACTGAGGACGTCTGTCCTGTTGCTCAAAGACACAGACTAATTACTTTTCACTTTCAGGAAGCAGTTGAAAAAGAACTTGAATCCTTGCTAGAACATGATTTCATTAAGTGTTCCACTGGCCCAACTCCCTAGGTTTGTCCCACAGTGATAGTGTGTAAAAGGGACAGTGAAGGAGTTGTATGCATCAGTGTTGATATGTGTCGAGCGACCAAGGCCATTGAAAGAGAACGACATCCAGATCTGCCCATTGCCGACATAATAACAAAATTGAATGGTGCGAAAGTAGTTTTTCACCTTGGTCTAAATAATGACATCATCAGTTGAAACTCAAGGAGAATTACAGGTACATCACAACCTTCTCTACACGTTAGTCTGCTCCATTTCAAAGGACTACGTTTTGGTCTGTGTTCAGCAGGAGAGCTATTTCAAGATGTCATTCGACATATCATACATCCTTTCAAGAATTATTTCAATTACAGCTATGACATATTAGTTTTCGGAGCTACCCAGAAAGAGCACAACAAAGCTCTCATGCAAGAGTGTCATTTGCTCGCTGATACTGGTTTTACTCTTAACTGCGAGGAAATCGAGTTCCATTAGACAAAGATAAAATTCTTTAGTCATAACTTTTCTGATTTGGGCATAAAACCTGAACCAGCTAAAATGCAAGTGCTACCACCTGCTAGTCCCCCACAAGATGTTTCCATGTTATGTTCATTCCTTGGCATGGCCAGCTATTGCTCTAGATACATACAAGACTTTTCCTCTCAGTGCGAAATTAAGAGACCTTACAAAAAATAATGTTTCTTTTCTTTGGTCACATGAATGTGAGAAAAACGTCCAGAAAATAAAACAAGCTATTGAGAACGCTACTGAAATGGCATACTTTGATCCCGAGCTTCATACTGAGATTGTTGTTGATACTAACTCTGTCGGGTTAGGCACCAGACTTGCACAGCAGAAACTCAAATGCTCAAAGACGTATAGTGACATGTGCAAGTCGATGTTTGCCCCAAACTGAATGTGCTGATTCACAACCTGAGGAATAAAGCTTAGCAGTGGTGTAGGCTGATGAACATTTCCATGTATTCTTGTATGGGATGCCCTTCATGCTTGTGACATATAATCAAGCATTGTTAACTATCATGGGTAATCCAAAGGCAAAAATGCCTCCACACATTGGGGTCTGCGATTGCAAGAATATGACTACACCATTGTGCATCGTCCAGGAAATGATCAGAACCCTGCTGACTACTTCTCAGGAGTGCCACTACAGGGCCTTGAAACCCATTCTGAAATGGCTGAAGCCTCGATAAATTTCATAGTGAAATTAATCACTCGCGCAGCAATTTCGTTGAAACAAATTGTCACTGCCACAAGTCAAGATAGTGACGTACTAAAACTGAAAGCCAATATTACACATCAGGCTTGGTACCAGCACCGTTGACCAATTACCAGTGACAGTGAATACCAAAAGCTTATAAATGTCAAAGATGAAATGTCCATTACTTAGGAAGGTATTATTTTAAGAGGTTTGAGAATTGTCATACCGGAGAGTCTGCGACAACAGATAATTGATGTGGCTCATGAAGAACTTCATGGAATTGTTTCCACTAAATGAGCTTTCCGAAATCGAGTTGTGTTTCCAAATATTGATGAGAGAGTTGAAAGCGAATTGAAGGCCTGTCATCTATGCAATTGCCTGTCATTGAAAACCACAAAACACAATTTAAATATGTCAGAGTTGCCAACGCATGCATGAGAAAATATTGCTGCTGATTTCTTTGGTCCACTTGACAACGAACATCACCTCTTGGTGATCGCTGTTGAATACTCCCATATCTCTTGATAGAAACATTTTCATCCATCATTCAAGAAAGAGTCATCAAGGGATTAGACAGCATCTTTGTGGTATGGGGTGTTCCTGCAATCTTAAAATCGGACAACAGCCCACCTATCAGCAGTCGAGAGTTCAGAGACTTGCTAAGTCATCCTAACGTGAAGCATCAGAAGAGCACGCCTGTTTGGCCACAGACTAATGGCCTTGTTGAACACTTCATGAGCATTCTTAAGAAAGCTGCCCAGTGTGCTATATTAGAAAAGCTCAACCTTAAAACTGTCTTAAATTTGAATCTTCGAGCTTACTGTTCAACCTCTCACTTGACCACAGGTGAAAGCCCAGCACACTTGATGTTCAAGAGAGCCATGGAAACCAAGTTACCTCAGTGGGCCAACAGAAGATCAAGTACTGAGGAAGAAACCAGCATGAAAGACTTGAATTTTATGGCATGACACGGAGGCCAATATTATGCAATCTCCGTTTATTGCCAGCTCACACAGCAGCAACAATTAGTAAGAATTTAGAACTTTCTAAACATTCTGAACATCAATATAGTCTAGCAACAGCTAGCCATCTTCCTTTTTTTATTGCTGCTGCTCACCAGATAACTACTCCTTATTTCCTCTCCCCTAATTCATTGTTGGTAATGCTTACTGAGATTTATTACATGTATTTTACATGTCTTATCCACTTGCGCTATTTCCCCCTTATCTCTTGCTCTCTATACTTGTGAGATGCTGATTTCGTTTTTTTTTTAACCTCTGCACGTTAGTTCCATCCTTTTCACCCTCAAATCTTGATTTACCACACTATTTATGCTTAGGTACCCACTTTTTCCTTCCCCACCTCACCCGAAGAGACCAACTTAAATTATAAATGACTTGATTTACCACCGGAGGCTTACTCTACCTCCAGTATTTGAATAATGCAACCATGAAAGACGCGCCGGGGCCTCGACCTTCCTCTCGCTGCCCCACGCGCGCACTCTACACACTTTATTCTGTACACACTGGAGGTTTACTCTACCTCCAGTATTTAAAAAATGCACACTTGAAAGACGTGCCGGGGCCTCAAGCTTCCTCTCGCAGCCCCGCATGCACTCTACACACTTTATTGCGTTTCACGCGACCGGCACTGCTGCCGGCGTGTACGCGAATAAAAATAAACAACCCCCTCCACTTTCTAACGGGAAGACTAAACCCCCCTTACCTTCTCCCCCTGGGGCTGGATATCCATTCTAAACCCGGTGCTCCCACTATCTCCAACGCGACCGCACCGGGAGCCTTCTTTTTTCTCAACAATAAATAGTCAAGTCTCGTTTTGGTCTTTTAGAGGAAAGACCCTTATGAATACTTAGACACAGCTTCAAAGCCTTTATTCAACCACAAACAACATTTGCTTGGATGAAGACAAGATCTCTTGCACTAACTGCCATCTGCTGTCCAGTACTTTAACAAATTTACATTAAATAGGAGTTTTAACCACTTATTCTCCCAATATTTATTATTTTATAGCTAAATTCTATATAGCTAGCCTGATTCCCTTATAATTTACCTGTACATTCAAATTATATTTAATATAACTATTTAAAAAAATAAAAAGGGGGGAAAATGTCTGAACAAGAAATAGATTCTTTAATTGAAAGTACATTTGAAGTAAATAGGGCTTTAGGTAAAATGATGGGATCGCTGGATGACACCATCAATAAAAAAAATAGAAAGCCTCTTTAATCAACCTATTAATGAACCTGGTTGCTCTACTTGGAAAGATAACTCTCAGGAAAAAAAGACCATCTGATGACCACCCTCATAAAAAATCTTAAAAAATCTAAAAGGATCATTGAAAGTGTACCTGATGACGCCGGTGATAGACTAAGTGTGTCCGACACTGTGGATGGGCATGACGGCCTGGTTGTCCCTATAGACAGTGAATCTGATGAGGATCAGTCTTATCAACCAGAAATTGGTCTATCTTGCTCCTCTGAGTTCAAGTCTGACTATGAGGATACACCCACTGAGAAAAAAGGGACATCTGATGAGGCATCTTCGGCCTCTGGGTCTAAGATCCCTGACCCATTTGGAGATAACATTTTCGACCCCCTGATGATAAAACATCTCCTCCCACCCGAATGCACCCCCTCGCAACATGTTGCCAAATACATTACGTTTTGACTGAGAGGAGAGATACCGAAAGAGGTTAGATCTCGCCTATGCTCCGAATGCCCTCGCCCATCTCTCCCAGATATGATTACCAAGACCCCCGTACTAGACCCAAAGATGGTGCCTTTTATTAATAAGGGTGGAAAAAACCATAGAAGGGGCCTAGACAGAGGCCTAAAGTACTGCCAGGACAGGCTCCTTAATATTATTGGGCCACTTACAATTTGTTTTGAGATGGCTGAGCCAGCCTACCTAAACTATGGCAAAGTTGACCCCAAAGAACTGAGAGTATGGACACAGAGAGCTGTTTGCCTTCTTGGAAATGCAAACACGGCCCTGTCAAATGAGAGAAGGAAAAGCATCCTTTTAAAACTGGACCCCAAGCACATAGAACTTGCAAATAAAGAAGGGGGAGCTTTTTCCCAAGGCCAACTTTTTGGAGATAACTTCATTAAGGAAATGGCTAAGTATGTTGGAATTTTCAGTTCCATACAAAATCACAAAAAGAAATCAGAAAATTTTTCAACAATTGAGTTTTTGGAAGGGCCGGACGAACAAGAGGTCGGTTCCCAGCCGCGGCATACCTTCATCCAGGTCCTACACCGCAAGAGGGAATAAGTCATTTCATTCCTATGGCTATTCCAACTTCTATCCTCAAAGACAAAGAGGAGGCCGTTTCCGAAATAACCGAGGTGATAGAAGACAGAAGGGATTCTCATCAGGTAGGTCATTTCAAGGACCCTTTACCTTTCCCTATAAGGGTGGGCGGCAGATTGGCCCAGTTCACTGGAAACTGGAACCTAGTGACACAAGATCCTTGGGTTCAACAAACGGTCAAGGGACACCGAATAGAGTTCACAGACATTCCCTTTCAGAACAAAATACCAAGGGAAATCCTCTTCTCTCAAGAGCATTCTAAGCTGGTAACAAAAGAGGTAGAAGACGTACTGGCCAAAGGTGCCATCAGGGAGGCAACTCATCCCAGGGTTGGCTTTGTCAGCAACATATTTCTGGTGGAGAAAAAGAACAATGAGATGAGGCCTGTTGCAAACCTAAAAGATTTGAACGAATGGGTGGTTTACCGCCACTTCAAAATGGAGGGCATATATCTCTTAAGAGACATCCTAAGGAAAGGGGATTGGTTAACAAGACTAGACCTCGAAGACGCCTATCTTACTATCCTCATTTGGCCTCCTCACCAAACATACCTCCGTTTTACATAGCAAAATAAGATGTGGGAATTCTCCAGTCTCACCTTCGGTCTATCTTCGGCAAACTGGTGCTTCACAAAAGTATTCAGACCGGTAGCAACATGGCTAAGGGCAAAAGGGGTAAGATTAATTATTTACCTAGACGACATCCTAATCGGTCAATCAAAAGAATTTGTATCTCTACATACTAAATGGGCGATAGAGATATTAGAAAAGTTAAGATTTGTGATAAACATAAACAAATTGTGCCTGATTCCAGCACAAGACACTCAATACTTGATATTCATTGTAGATACACTCCACACGGAACTTCGCCTACCCACAGACAAGTTAAAAAATATATGAAAGGAAATAGAGAAAGTCTTATTAGCAAAGACTATTTCACTAAAAGACTTAGTTAAAATCCTGGGTCTCCTATCCTCTACCATCCAGGCCATATTCCCCGGCCCACTCTACTATCGAGCCCCACAAAGACTAAAGAGGAGATACCTTCACACAAATCAATCCTACTCCCAAATCTTGTCCTTAGATCAGGACTCGAGGGAGGAATTGGAATGGTGGCTCAAGAACGCACAAGCTTGAAACGGGAGAGCAATCTTCGGGGAGGAACCCGAATTGGTGATAGATTCAGATGCAAGCCTAGAGGGTTGGGGAGTGAGATGCGGAGACAGGAGGACGTTGGTCAGACCAAGAGAGGAACATGCACATCAACTGCTTGGAACTCCTAGCGGGCTCCTTCGCAGTCCGGAGTTTCACTCAAGAGAAGATGAAATGTTGAGTAATGCTTCGCATGGACAATATGTCAGCAGTCCAATATGTGAGCAAGATGGGAGGTCCACACTCCAAAGATTTAGCGGAACTAGCTAAGGACTTTTGTGATTACTGTTTAAGCAAAGGAATTTCAGTTGTAGCACAACACATTCCTGGTCTGAGCAACAGAGTAGCTGACTGGTTCTCCAGAAATTTCAAAGACTCCAGCAATTGGAGATTGAACAGGGAGATATTCCTACACATCCATCACATATGGGGCCCTTTCAACATGGATCTCTTTGCAGACAGGGTGAATACTCAACTGACTCAGTTCTTCAGCTGGAAACCAGACCCTCAAACAGCTGGAGTGGACGCTTGCCTACAGAATTGGAGAGGACTAAGGCCATATGCCTTGCCGCCATTTGTCATGGTACCCAGGTTCCTCTGACATACACGCAGATTCAGGGAAACAGTGGTAACTCCTCTTTGGAGATCTCAGGCATGGATCCCTGTAATTCTAGAAATGTCAATAGACTTCCCTCTACTGATTCCCCAATTCCAGACCTTAGTTCTGGGCCTTAGAGGAGAAATACATCCTCTGATAGAAGACGACTCCCTCACACTGATGGCATGGAAGATTTTTGGAGACAGTGGGAAATATCTGGGCTTTCGCCTGATGCTTTCAGACTCATATCTGAGTTATGGGCTTCGAGCACAAGAAAAGCATATAGACTGGCATGGAATACATGGATTTGCTGGTGTATTCATCGGGATATCAATCCCATTTCAACTGATGTAGTCTACGTAATAAATTACCTAACAGAATTATTCGAATCTGGTTTATCCTATAGGACAGTAAACATCTATAGATCAGCTATTCCTGCTGGCCATTCCTTGATTAGGGTCCTTAAACCCCCTATTCCTAAGTACATCTCGCTTTGGGATGTTAAATTGATCCTTCAGGTTTTTGACAACTGGGGTGATAATCACTTTTTTTATCACTGAAAAAACTCTCTTATAAATTCACGACACTCCTTTGTCTTGTTTCATATACACGTACTTCTGATGTTAGAGCTTTAGATGTCAACAGTAGAGCCTACCAACCTGAGGGAGTTTGCTTCTGTATTAAAAGAATGACTAAGACCCTTTCTTCGACCATTTTCTATCCTTACTTCTCTGCAAACCCTAATCTATGTGTGGTGCAATGTTTGAAAGAATATGAAAGGAGAACCCTTAATTTGAGGAATGACGTCAATCAACTTCTTATATCTCATAAAATACCTCACAAAGCTGTTTCTCCCCCTACCTTGGCTAGATGGGTGAAAGATGTCATGATTGAAAGCGGTGTAGACACCTCTGTTTTTGGAGCTCATTTACTTAGATGTGCATCAGCTTCCAAAGTTTCACCTTGGGAGGGAGTTTAAAGGACATTTTAAGAGCAGCCAACTGGTCTAACGAAAGCATGTTTAAAAGCTACTATTTTAAACCAATGTCTAATGTTATTGATAATGTATTGAATGCACTTTGAACTTGCATAATATTGGCCTCCATGTCATGCCATGAAATGTAGATTTTGCACAGCCTACTGAAAAGAAAATCGGGATTTTATTAAGGACACGGAGGCTAAGATTATCCCACCACTAATACTCGCCCGGGTAGACTAACGTATTATTTATTTTCTTTCAGAGTAACAATTTTGGTCACGGAACCTTTCCTCTCCTGGATTTATTCATCATGATTTTGTTTGGAGTAAAGTTTATACCGTTCGCAGCGCAGAATAAAAGAAGGAAGATTGCTGCTTGTTGCTAGACTATATTGATGTTCAGAATGTTTAGAAAGTTCTAAATTCTTACTAATTGTTGCTGCTGTGTGAGCTGGCAATAAAAGGAGATTGCATAATCTTAGCTTCCGTGTCCATAATAAAATCCAGATTTTCTTTTCAGTAGGCTGTGGAAAATGTACATTGTCAAGAGGAAAATGAAAGCCTATGCAGACAAACATCAACATGCAAAAGTTGTTACATTCACTAGAGGAGATCGAGTGATTGTTCGTCAGCACAAAAAACCAAAGTTTGATACTCCATTCAATGCTGAACCATATCATCTTGTGAACAGCGTAGGACACATGGTGACTGCCCAATGTTTAAGGAAGTCCATTTTGTGATATTTCTTACATTTCTAACATGTGGCTCATCGCTCTGCGGGCACTGATGTCACTGTAGAGACTGGATCTCAAATCACATGTGAAGAACCTCTAACTGCTCCTGCTTCTACATCACCAAAGCCTGTCATGGACACTTCTCATGCCAGTCCCCAGTTTCTGAAGACACAGTCTGGATGTGTAACCAAAACACCACAAAGATTAATTGAAGAGCTATGATTATGTATATATTTATAAAATGTTTTAATTTAACATGGGGTGAGATGTAATGTTGTGTGAGTTTGTAATTACAGAACCCTTGTGGCTCCTGATGGACTTGATAGAACTGTTATATAAGCGTTAGAGCATAGTGAAATGAATGCAGGTTTAAAATGTTGAGTTTGCAGTTACACACTGAAGAATAAAGACGTATTATAAGCAGAAGAATAGACATGCTATATACACTAAGTTCTGTGTATGGAGTAGTCATTGGTGAGTACCTGGTCTGGGGAGGAAGCTGCAACTGGTGACAAGATAGGAGATCAGTAACCCAAAGATCAACAGTGCTCTCCCAGAGTACCCGGGCTGGGGAAGAAGCTACAAGTCCCACTGAAAGACTTCGTAACAGCAGTTTTAAGAATGGGGTGGAAAATAAATCACCACCTAAGTAGGCATGTTAAGCGAATTAGAAGCAGCCAAAAAATGGACTGCAGGGAGTGCATGGCCTAAATTGGCTCGGCGGTTGAGTGTCCACTACAGGGGTTAGTGTGCAGGTCACTGAATTGCAATCCATCAGAACCAATAGCTTCTCGCGTCATTCTCTTGTTGATAACAGGTACAAAACTGGCAAGGTAAGCGTGGTGTGATAAAGTATTAAAAGGTGACTGCAATAACATGACAACACTCAATGATGAACCTATTTTAATTTAGATGATTTTTATAATAAAAAACCTTTAGCTGAAGCGGGCATTTTAGCTAGTTTACAGAAGCATCATTTTCACGCAATACGCTTTTCGTTTGCATACACAGAAATAAATATTCGAAAGAGCTGAGTCCCATAAACATTTTGAAGTGCACAACAACTGTTATTGAATTTGCAATACATTTCTAAGATAATAGGAAATTATGAAAGAATGTACTTCTGAGCACGTATAAAAAATGTAATGAAAAGCGAAAAACTAAATTGATATATAATCTTATTCTTAATAATATGTAACCTGAGAGCTAGTATATGAATCCCAAGATATAATTAATTTTACAATTTATAACCATGTCTTTCAATATGCTTAAGCCTCGAACATCCCATAGGGCGACTTGACGAGAACGTGAAAGCGTTGAATCCTTCCTTATTTACAAGTCCTCCAATGCAGATTTTAACAGTCGCACGATGTACTGTTGAATTGGAGGACATTTGGAAGTCTGAACAGTAACGGAACAAATTAGGTTGTATAATTCGCAGATGAGCTTTTCAGAATTCGGCATTACATTTAGAGGGAAATAAATCTCAGGGAAATGTAAATTCATTTAATTTATGTTTTTCTAACATGCTTACAAGAAGAAGATAGTGCAGGAGGGAATGTAGAGCATATTTACCGTATGTTGACAAAGTATTTCTCATTGTACTTTACCCTTTAAAGAACAATATTCGAGAGTTGTGTTCGTGTATTTGCTGTTTTGGCAGAGAACGAGCCAATGCTCTAGATTAGTGAAGAACTCAACACCCTGCGGCAGCATTCGTTTTCCTTTCTTCACTGTTGTCAATATGTCACTTTCCTTACGACAACAAGCTTATATAACTGCTTTGAGGGGCTACAAGAGTTTAAGTGCGCAAATGAAAAATAATTAACACGCAATGGCAAAAATAATTGGTCTCGCTTTTCTTCGGTCTTGCTAGGCAGCTTTAGCTGTCTGTAAACACCTCATGTCAGACCATAACACATATGACACATACAAGACACACAGAAAATACACATAAATACAGAAAAGTGCTTGAGCAGCCCTCCTCAGCCATTGACTTGTACTTAAGCCAGCCACCTTCATTGGCTTTGGCGTTTTGAGACTAGCCCATACCATTTTCCAGACAAGTAGATTTTGTTTGCAGCTATTGTTTGAATTTGCGACATGTAAAAGACAAAAGTGCGTCCACTTGGTACACTACTGATCAATCTTGAGCCTATCTGAAGGCTTTGAATCAAGACACAAGGTGAGACTAAGATGAAAAGGAGAAAACAAGAGGGGCACCGTTTCAGAGCCCCAGGAACAGGCTGCCGCCATGGATAGCAATCGACTTGCCATGGACAGATGAGATACTGGTGCACTCATTTAACTGGATCTATCAGCTGCCTCCAACACCGTCTTCCACCCCATCTTCATTTAACACCTACACAAAGCTGGAATCCAAGGACCTGCTCACAAATGGATCTGCTACTTCCTTCCAGGTCTGCCTCAGTTACTGAGCCTGACTATTTTCACCTGGTTGAACCTAATCTGTGGAGTATTCCTTACTCGGTCAAATGCTCCTCAACGTCCACATGACCACACTGACCAGCATCACAATGCCCCTGTAGTCAAAGTCAAATACTATGAACGTCACACCCATTTCACCCTCTCCCTCTTCATCAATACACCGAACTCCTGAACCAACTTCTCCATCCGCATTTCTGAAGTTGCCAGGTTGATGAAAAACAACTGCATCAGGATCAACACAAAAAACACAGAAGCAGTCATTTTCAGTAAAGACACCTAACTATGGGACTCCACATTTCGGCAGACCAACGCTAACCAGGCCAACCATACAAAGATCCTTGGCATAGTAGCCAACAGAGCTACCAAGCTATGGCCACCCAAGTAAACCCAGTCTCCACCTCCCTCCTGTTTCCACACACTCAAGATACCCAAGAATATTTTCAAGTGGCTTACCATCATCTGTTGCAGAACTGTCACCCAGACTCTCATCACCAGCAAGCTGGACCATAGGAACACAATCTATGTTGGAATGAATGCACAACTGACCAGAAGACTGCAGCCCAAATATATCTCAGCAGCCAGACTCACACTCAGATTACTCCCCTCACCCACATCACCCCACAAGTACTGGCTCCCAGTCCACAAACATGCACTCAAGCAAACATAGAAAGCCTTGCACAACATATGCCCGCCAACCTCAACAATCGCATCAATTTCCCCAAACCTACCAGACATCTTCATTCAGGTGTACTCCTATTCGCACACATCCTCCACAAACCCAGAGCCAGATCCGGTGGTCATATATATTCCTTTGTTGTCACCACAGCCTGGAGAGACCTGCCCCCACGAACAAAAGCCCGATTCTCATTTCTGGAATTTCCCAAGAAACTGAAGACATGGCTCTTCACCTAGGTCACTGCCCTGGTTTGGCCTACTCAACTCCTGCTTTCAGTGCCAGAATACCCTCCTGGGTGAGTTGTGCACTCTACAAATAAACATAACATAACTTGACATAACATAACACAACTTAGCTTAACATAACATGGTATAGCATAACATAACATCACAATAGGGAAAAGATGGGACATCTCTGGACTCAGAGGGCAGGATGGAACAAGAAGCAGGCCCCTGATGCAGTGATGATTTTCACAGTGAATCCATGCACAAAGGCATGTTATTTTCTTATTTGAACGACGAAGGTGTGGGCTGGCCAATAAAGCACATTTTCATCCAATGCTGTATATTGCTATACATCCAGACATGTGTACTGTTGTGGGTCCTCATGGAGAAATCAGCCTTGAAGCAAGTTGGATTAAAGGAAGTTTAATCGCAATGCACAACCTGGCATCTGACCACCTCGACAGCCCAGTACAACTGCCAACTGTCGAGTGCCGTCAGCCCAACATTCGGAAGATACAGAACATGGAATGCAATAAGAATGCAAGGAATGTAATCCTCCTGAGACAGGTAAGAACATATCATAACACATCCTCCTCCTTAGTGAACTAAAGAAACAAAAAAAAAATGAAAATAGTTAAAAAGTAACATCATCCTTAAGATATATGGGCGGTCTGCAAACTCTATGCTCCACACTAACATTGCTATCTCATCCAGTCCTAATATCCCCATCTTGCAAAGTATGAGAAGAAACTTCAGTGGACTGTTGGGAACAATCGTCTTTATAACACGAATCAGGCATAAACATGGCACCAGAACATTCATCATCCTCAGAAGCTTGTCTGAGAAAAGATCCTCCTTTCTGATACAAAGCTACATTTCTTAGGTTCCACCTCTCACCTCCTTCAATAAAAACAAAAAACTTGCTCACACTGACAACATGAATAGGCCCCTTGAATTTATTCAAACCGGCTTTGGTTTCGCCAGACTTCAATTTAACCCAATCACCGACCGCAATCTTACCAGAGACCACTTCCGGAACACTTTCACCACCAGAGTGTACCCAATCCTTTAACCAGGCCGGAATGAGTCTTGAACCTGGAGAACGTCCACGCATTATTTGGAGAGGAGACCTTTGTGTGACACTGTGAATAGTAGTGCGATAAGACCACATCATTTCCTCAACAAGACGTCTTCGGGACAAATTGTTAGCTAATGCCAGTTGAATGGTACCTTTAATAAGTCTATTGGACCGTTGCCCATGGAATTATAGAGAGAAGTGCAAGAATGTTTAACTCCACCCTTTTCAAAAAAACATCTTAATTGAGTGCCATTATCAGTCAAATTCATATGAGGAATACCTTCCTGCAAAAAGAGATTCTCTAATACTTCTATAGTAGACTTAGTTGTGATATCTTTCCTGAATTCAACACAACACCATCTTGAGTGAACATCAATGACAATAGCAGCAAAATGCATGTCCATAGGTAACTCAGAGAGAGGACCTATAAAATCTAAACAAATGTTGAATCAAGGTTTCCCTGGGTCAGTGATGTGACCCATACTGCTCTGAAGACCAATTTTCAATCTTTTCTCACTCTCCTTGCAATAATTGCAAGCTTCCACCCACCTTTTAATTTGATCATCCATCCATGGCCACCAAAACTCTTCTTTGATCGTTCTAATGGTCATCCCTTGGCCTAGATGACCTTCATGTGCTAATTTGAAAATATGTTATCTCAAACTAACAGGCGGTACAAAACGACCCCCTCTCATAACAACACCAATACCAGAAACCGACAATTCATCTAAAAGTTTCCAAAATGGTCTGATGGGAATAGACACCATACTCTCCCAAGAAGCACCATTATTTTTCAACAATATGACCTCTTTCAAAGTGGAGTCCATTTCTATTTCATTGATCCACTGAGCTTTAGAAAAGGCTCAAAGTGAGCATTCACAAACATCATTCACTGAAGCTACAGCTTCTTCAGTGTTCAAATTTTCCACAAGATTTCCATCAACACTCTCCCAATCTATTGACATCCGAGATAAACAATCGGCCTGCACATTTTTCCACCCCTGAATAAATACGACATCATAAAGATTTTCTTGCAATCTAGCTACAAATCTTGCAAGTCTAGCAGAACCTTTCCCTGCCCCGCCAGCCGACAAAATCTTCAACAACGGTTTGTGATCTGTTCTCAACACGAATTTTACACCCCACAAATACACTCTAAAATGCTCAACATTCCAGGCCGCAGCAAGTGCTTCGCGTTCTATGACCGAATAATTTCTTTCAGCCTGAGTAAGAGTCCTAGAAGCAAAAGCAATGGTCTTCTCAATACCACGCTGCACCTGTGAGAAAACAACTCCAATTCCTGTAAGACTAGCATCCACAGTCAAATAAGATTTGCACGCAGGATCAAAAGAAGCCAAAATCCCAGCATTACAGATATCAATTTTAATTAGCTGGAAAGACTCTTCTTGCAAATGTTCCCACACAAACGTATTCCCTTTCTGTAATAAAACTCTTAAAGGTTCAGACAAATCCGCAAATCCCTTAACAAATTTCGAATAATATTCAACCAGGCCCAAAAAGGACCGGAGTTGATCCTTGTCTTTAGGTGCAGGGGCCTTTCTGATGGCATCTAATAAATTCCTCTTGGGAGAGATACCACCACTAGAGATGGTGTGCCTAGATATTCTGTTCCGTAAAAAAAAAACACTTATCCTTATTGACTGTTAAACCAGTATTCTCCGATTTCAATAATACTTGACTTAAGATAGCATTGTGTTCATTGACAGTTTTCCCTGAAACAAGAATGTCGTCTTGGAAATCGACAACTCCTGATAACCCCTCAAACATATTAGATATCATACGTTGGAAAACATTTGCAGCCGAGGCTAGGCCAAACGGCATACAAGTGAATTAAATGTTCCCTCTGTCGTGATAAATGCGGTAAGTTGTTTTGACTCAGAGTTCAATCTGATTTGATGGTAAGCACTTCTTAGGTCTATTTTCGAAAGGTACTTCCCACCACCTACAGATTGCAACAGTTCATTAATGTTGGGAAGAGGAAAGGTATCTGTAATTATTTCCCGGTTAAGCGATCTGAGGTCAATGCAAAATCTTAGATGACCATCAGACTTCAGTGTCAAAACGACTGGAGAAATCCATTGGGATGCTTCAACTGGCTCAATGACTTTTGATTTCAATAAATCTTGTAACAAAACCTTAAGACCTTGTCTCACCGACAAAGGTACCTTCCTAAGTTTGTGTTGAACAGTAGTGGCATTGGGTTTTAAAATATTTTTATGAAAATAATTTTTAACAACCCAATTTATCTTCAAAAACTTTATGTGAAGCATTCAAAATATCACCAATTTGAACATCATCCTCGACCACCATGATGAGGTTGGGTGACCTGGGACTAATGATAATATTTAAATCAAACTGGTGCATCCAACCCAAAATTGGTGGTCCATCTTTAGCAATGTAAATTTTACCTTCAACACTCTTAGTTCCAAAGGTAATAGTACCAGACATATAACCTAAAACATCAATAGGCTGGCCTTGATAGCCTACAGGATTGATATCTTTTTTGGATAGGGTAACACCCGCCCACAATGAAATGAAAATAGATTCAGGAATAATCGTGAACAAGAATACTGAATAAACCATGAGAGAAACATTCTGTCCACAAACCATGAATTCTGCAGAAGGTCTTATTAACCTACGAGTATCAATATTGATCACCCCCACAATACTATCAGAGTCTCCTTGTAAAATCAACACTCTGTTAATTTTCTGAGTGAAATCCGATGATGATTGAATGACATTAACCTTAGACTTAAACTTATCTGAATTCTCAGTGTACTTACATTTGTCAATACACTCGCCTTGTTTGCACATCCTAGAATTGTGACCCTTACGTCAACATTTCCTACAAATTTGATCTAAGGCATAACATTTCTTGAAGTCACCAAGATGAAACTGACTACCACAACGCCAACACTCCTTCCCTTTAATCCTAGGGGAAAAATTTGAGGCAGTATTAGGTTTGTTAAATCGTTTCGAGACAGCATTAACGTCAAACCCATCTTCTTTGGGCTCAAGCTCAACATTGCCAATCTGGGATGAATTTTTATCTCTGCGTTCTAACTCTTTTATACATTTTTGTGATTTCTCTATTACTTTAGCCATATCTATGGCATCCTTTAAAGAAGGATATTTCTCTGCCCAAAGTCTTTCTTGAATTTTCCTGTGACGACCTTGTACAATAGGCTGGTCATGAATTAATTAATCAGTCATGTTTCCAAACTGACACTTTATGGAAAGTTCACGTATTCTAGAAACAAAGTCATCTATACTCTCATTCTCTGCTTGAGGTTGAGTACAAGATCTATACCTGGCCATGACTAAGTTAACTTCTTTGGCAAACCTCGTTTCCAGTCTCTTGAGAGCCTCTTTATAAACATCGTCCATGGGTTGGCCATTAGGACCCATTGCTATAGGTAGGTATTTAAAAATCCTCTGACCTTCACTACCAAGAGTGCTGAGTAAAAGTGCTTTTTTCCTTTCAGGACGAAAATGTTTACCACCCAGAGCCACAATGTAGTTAGCTAACATTTCCACCCAGTCTTCCCAATCTATTACCGGAGTGCCAGGAAGGGGAAGAAACATAGGAGGAGGAACTACATTTGAATTCATACTGGAAGTTCAAACGTGCTGTGAGAATAAAGATCAGAATTATTAAACAAATGCCAATGCTATAATGGTTAACATGAGGCACAATCTAAAAAAACATATAAGCAAGAAATATGCATAAAGATTATTAAATATGCTGGTAAATAATATCAAAGATGTATACACAGGTGTGCAAATCACAGTGAAGCAACTTGCACCAAGGTAGGGTAAAAATTAACGTGAATGAACAAGATGTCCCAAGGTGTGCATATCACCGTGAAGAAATATTCACAAATGTAGATAATCACTTATACTGAAGAGACAACTGAAAAAGAAGGTGTGCAAATCACCGTAAATAGATTTGCAGGAACGTTGATGAAGTGAAACGAAATCATAAATGAATCATCCGGAAAATGCCGAAGAACCAGCTGTGAGGAGACTCTGTTCACAAGGAAATCCAAGATGGCGGCACACTGTATGCTACACGTCAATGACGAGGTGTGCTGCGAACGTATGAAGGAACGTGCAGTATGCCCTCCACTGACGTGCTGTGCATTCGTGACGAGCGCTTCGGCTCAACTGTCTGGCGGCTAGAGGAAGAGCTTGCGACCCGACACTGGCGCACAAGGGCAAAGTCTACCAGGGAATCACAAAAAACAGTACCTCATTATGGAAACACTCTGCAGCCAAACGAAGAACGCCAGGAAGTCAATACAAACGTCCAGGAAACGACTGGGATGAACGCAACAAAGTCAGAGGCAAACGCCAACCACCAGGTTGTGGTGACAAAACGAGGAAAGACACAGAACGGCCAAGGATCGTCGCCAAAATTGTTGTGGGTCCTCGTGGAGAAATCAGCCTTGAAGCAAGTTGAATTAAAGTAAGTTTAATCGCAATGCACAACCTGGCATCCGAACACCTCGAGAGCCCAGTACAACTGTCAAATGTCGAGTGCCGTCAGCCCAACATTCGGAAGATACAGAACATGGAATGCAATAAGAATGCAAGCAATGCAATCCTCACGAGACAGGTAAGAACACATCATAACAAGGGTGGGCATCAAATTTCGTTCCGCTCGCGGAAATTGCGATAATTTGACATTTTCGCGTTCCACAGAAAGCGCGAAAATGTAAAAATTTCCGCAATCCGCATCTTACCGGAAATGTTTGTCTTGCTCGCGCTGTAAAAAAATACATTCTCGCACGAGCACGATCGCCTTACCTGAATCCCCGTGTTCGCCGACAAGTTTTCCCGATCCGGTCGCGTTCTCCACGAGATGTTGGATTGTGGCAGCCATTTGCGGTATCTCGCGAGAGTTCGCGCTCGCATTAACGCCATTTGTCGCGCGATCAC
Source organism: Lissotriton helveticus (assembly GCF_964261635.1). NCBI lineage: Eukaryota > Metazoa > Chordata > Amphibia > Caudata > Salamandridae > Lissotriton > Lissotriton helveticus. The sequence continues at coordinate 479,822,123 of NC_136063.1, read as the reverse complement.
ATCATTCATCGTGCGATCACGTCTTTCTTCTCGCGATCATGCACCACGAGACTATGAGATGATTGATTTCTCGAACACGTCATTCTCCACCACGAGCGAAAGCGTCATATCGAATGCGACAAGGAGCGAGAGAACCTGAACTCGTCCTATCCAATGCGACAGGGAGCGAGAGAACGCGATCACGTCATTTTGGACGCGCTGGCGGATGTAATGTGATGCTCGAGAACTCAAACATGTTAAATTTTCAATTTGGAGAAAAATATCCGCTCTAGCAGCAGGAAATCTTCTGTAAATGATGATTTGGATGAAAAAAACTCCTCCAACTTCCTGTTTCTGTCCAGCAGGCTCATCGCAGTACTTTGTCCATCTCCTGGCCATTCTGCCTTTGGATTTTGAGCTGGAATGATCACTCTTTTGTCTGCTGCATCATTGCAATTGGATTTGAGGATTTTTGAATTGGATATTTTACAAGTAAGTGGTTGTTGTGTCTGTTTGATTGGGGGCATTGCAGTTGTTGCAACTACAATATAATTTTGCTAACTATCATTCCTTTTTTTTTTAAATGTTGTGGGTAGTAGTAGTCAGTAGTAGGCCCGAGCTACTCATGGCCTCATGGGTGTGTGCATAATGAAGCAACTGTTCCTTTGGTGTTTTTTTATTGTATTTCATTTTCAAGCTTCATTTAGGGCCTGGATGGCATTGGATTGAGTTAGGGAATGTGTTTTTTGGGGTGGGCTTTCTGTTGTTGGGCCTGGCCTTGTGGCTGGTGGCCATTTAGAAGCCGAGGCCTGCAAGCTTGTATGGCCTTGACTGCAAACAGCCCTGCTTTCATCCAGTAGTCTCAGAGCAGGTAGCCACAGCTTTATTAATCAAGTGTTTCTGTGTGGTCTGTTGAATTTAGACATCATTTAGGGCATGGATGGCATTGGATTGAGTTGGGAAGTGTGTTTTGTGGTGGTGGGCTTTCTGATGTTGTTGGGCCTGGCCATGTGGCTGGTGGCCATTTTGAAGCCTAGGCCTGCAAGCTTGTCTGGCCTTTTCTCTGCCAACAGGCCTGCTTTTGTCATCCAGTAGGCTCAGAACAGGTAGCCACAGCTTTATTAATCAAGCGTTTCTGTGTGGTATGTTGAATTTAGACATCATGTAGGGCATGGATGGCATTGGATTGAGTTGGGAAGTGTGTTTTTTGGTGGTGGGCTTTCTGATGTTGTTGGGCCTGGCCATGTGGCTGGTGGCCATTTTGAAGCCTAGGCCTGCAAGCTTGTCTGGCCTTGTCTCTGCCAACAGGCCTGCTTTTTTCATCCAGTAGGCTCAGAGCAGGTAGCCACAGCTTTATTAATCAAGTGTTTCCTTGTGGTCTGTTGGATTTTAGACATCATTTAGGGCATGGATGGCATTGGATTGAGTTGGGAAGTGTGGTTTTGGTGGTTGGCTTTCTGATGTTGTTGGGCCTGGCCATGTGGCTGGTGTCCATTTTGAAGCCTACGCCTGCAAGCCTGTCTGGCCTTGTCTCTTCCAACAGGCCTGCTTTCATCCAGTAGGCACAGAGCAGGTAGCCACAGCTTTATTAATCAAGCGTTTCTGTGTGGTATGTTGAATTTAGACATCATGTAGGGCATGGATGGCATTGGATTGAGTTGGGAAGTGTGTTTTTTGGTGGTCGGCTTTCTGATGTTGTTGGGCCTGGCCATGTGGCTGGTGTCCATTTTGAAGCCTACGCCTGCAAGCCTGTCTGGCCTTGTCTCTTCCAACAGGCCTGCTTTCATCCAGTAGGCACAGAGCAGGTAGCCACAGCTTTATTAATCAAGCGTTTCTGTGTGGTATGTTGAATTTAGACATCATGTAGGGCATGGATGGCATTGGATTGAGTTGGGAAGTGTGTTTTTTGGTGGTGGGCTTTCTGATGTTGTTGGGCCTGGCCATGTGGCTGGTGTCCATTTTGAAGCCTACGCCTGCAAGCCTGTCTGGCCTTGTCTCTTCCAACAGGCCTGCTTTCATCCAGTAGGCACAGAGCAGGTAGCCACAGCTTTATTAATCAAGCGTTTCTGTGTGGTATGTTGAATTTAGACATCATGTAGGGCATGGATGGCATTGGATTGAGTTGAGAAGTGTGTTTTTTGGTGGTCGGCTTTCTAATGTTGTTGGGCCTGGCCATGTGGCTGGTGTCCATTTTGAAGCCTACGCCTGCAAGCCTGTCTGGCCTTGTCTCTTCCAACAGGCCTGCTTTCATCCAGTAGGCACAGAGCAGGTAGCCACAGCTTTATTAATCAAGCGTTTCTGTGTGGTATGTTGAATTTAGACATCATGTAAGGCATGGATGGCATTGTATTGAGTTGGGAAGTGTTTTTTTTGGTGGTGGGCTTTCTGATGTTGTTGGGCCTGGCCATGTGGCTGGAGGCCATTTTGAAGCCTAGGCCTGCAAGCTTGTCTGGCCTTGTCTCTGCCAAAAGGCCTGCTTTTTTCATCCAGTAGGCTCAGAGCAGGTAGCCACAGCTTTATTAATCAAGTGTTTCTGTGTGGTCTGTTGATTTTAGACATCATTTAGGGCATGGATGGCATTGGATTGATTTGGGAAGTGTGGTTTTGGTGGTTGGCTTTCTGATGTTGTTGGGCCTGGTGTTGTGGCTGGTGGCCATTTTGAAACCTAGGCCTGCAAGATTGTCTGACCTTTTCTCTGCCAACAGGCCTGCTTTGTCATCCAGTAGGCTCACCACAGCAGGTATCCACAGCTTTATTAATCATGTGTTTCTGTGTGGTCTGTGGAATTTAGACATCATTTAGGGCATGGATGGCCTGGATTGAGTTGGGAAGTGTGTTTTTTGGTGGTCGGCTTTCTGATGTTGTGGGGCCTGGCCATGCAGCTGGTGGCCATTTTGTAGCCTAGGCCTGCAAGCTTGTCTGGCCTTGTCTCTGCCAACAGGCCTGCTTTCATCCAGTAGACTCAGAGCAGGTAGCCACAGCTTTATTAATCAAGTGTTTCTGTGTGGTTTGTTGAATTTAGACATTATTTAGGGCTTGGATGGCATTGGATTGAGTTGGGAAGTATGTTTTTTGGTGGTCGGCTTTCTGATGTTGTTGGGCCTGGCCATGTGGTTGGTGGCCATTTTGAAGCCTAGGCCTGAAAGCTTGCCTGGACTTGTCTCTGCCAACAGGCCTGCTTTTTTCATCCAGTAGGCTCGGAGCAGGTAGCCACAGCTTTATTAATCAAGTGTTTCTGTGTGGTCTGTTGAATTTAGACATCATTTAGGGCATGGATGGCATTGGATTGAGTTGGGAAGTGTGTTTTTTGGTGGTGGGCTTTCTGATGTTGTTGGGCCTGGCCATGTGGCTGGTGGCCATTTTGTAGCCTAGGCATGCATGCTTGTCTGGCCTTGTCTCTGCCAACAGGCCTGCTTTCAACCAGTAGGCTCAGAGCAGGTAGCCACAGCTTTATTAATCAAGTGTTTCTGTGCGGTCTGTTGAATTTAGACATCATTTAGGGCATGGATGGCATTGGATTGAGTTGAGAAGTGTGTTTTTTGGTGGTCAGCTTTCTGATATTGTTGGGCCTGGCCATGTGGCTGGTGTCCATTTTGAAGCCTACGCCTGCAAGCTTGTCTGGCCTTGTCTCTTCCAACAGGCCTGCTTTCATCCAGTAGGCACAGAGCAGGTAGCCACAGCTTTATTAATCAAGCGTTTCTGTGTGGTATGTTGAATTTAGACATCATGTAGGGCATGGATGGCATTGGATTGAGTTGAGAAGTGTGTTTTTTGGTGGTCGGCTTTCTGATGTTGTTGGGCCTGGCCATGTGGCTGTTGTCCATTTTGAAGCCTACGCCTGCAAGCCTGTCTGGCCTTGTCTCTTCCAACAGGCCTGCTTTTTTCATCCAGAAGGCTCAGAGCAGGTAGCCACAGCTTTATTAATCAAGTGTTTCTGTGTGATCTGTTGATTTTAGACATCATTTAGGGCATGGATGGCATTGGATTGAGTTGGGAAGTGTGGTTTTGGTGGTTGGCTTTCTGATGTTGTTGGGCCTGGTGTTGTAGCTGGTGGCCATTTTGAAGCCTAGGCCTGCAAGCTTGTCTGACCTTTTCTCTGCCAACAGGCCTTCTTTGTCATCCAGTAGGCTCATAGCAGGTATCCACAGCTTTATTAATCATGTGTTTCTGTGTGGTCTGTGGAATTTAGACATCATTTAGGGCATGGATGGCATTGGATTGAGTTGGGAAGTGTGTTTTTTGGTGGTCGGCTTTCTGATGTTGTGGGGCCTGGCCATGCAGCTGGTGGCCATTTTGTAGCCTAGGCCTGCAAGCTTGTCTGGCCTTGTCTCTGCCAACAGGCCTGCTTTCATCCAGTAGACTCAGAGCAGGTAGCCACAGCTTTATTATTCAAGTGTTTCTGTGTGGTTTGTTGAATTTAGACATTATTTAGGGCTTGGATGGCATTGGATTGAGTTGGGAAGTGTGTTTTTTGGTGGTCGGCTTTCTGATGTTGTTAGGCCTGGCCATGTGGCTGGTGTCCATTTTGAAGCCTAGGCCTGCAAGTGTGTCTGGCCTTGTCTCTGCCAACAGGCCTGCTTTCATCCATTAGGCTCAGAGCAGGTATCCACAGCTTTATTAATCAAGTGTTTCTATGTGGTATGTTGAATTTAGACATCATTTAGGGCATGGATGGCATTGGATTGAGTCGGGAAGTGTGTTTTTTGGTGGCGGGCTTTCCGATGTTGTTGGGCCTGGCCATGTGGCTCGTGGCCATTTTGAAGCCTAGGCCTGCAAGCTTGACTGGCCTTGTCTCTGCCAACAGGCCCGCTTTTTTTCATCCAGTAGGCTCAGAGCAGGTAGCCACAGCTTTATTAATCAAGTGTTTCTTCGTGGTATGTTGAATTTAGACATCATTTAGGGCATGGATGGCATTGGATTGAGTCGGGAAGTGTGTTTTTTGGTGGCGGGCTTTCCGATGTTGTTGGGCCTGGCCATGTGGCTTGTGGCCATTTTGAAGCCTAGGCCTGCAAGCTTGACTGGCCTTGTCTCTGCCAACAGGCCCGCTTTTTTTCATCCAGTAGGCTCAGAGCAGGTAGCCACAGCTTTATTAATCAAGTGTTTCTTCGTGGTATGTTGAATTTAGACATCATTTAGGGCACGGATGGCATTGGATTGAGTCGGGAAGTGTGTTTTTTGGTGGCGGGCTTTCCGATGTTGTTGGGCCTGGCCATGTGGCTGGTGCCCATTTTGAAGCCTAGGCCTGCAAGCTTGTCTGACCTTTTCTCTGCCAACAGGCCTGCTTTCATCCTGTAAGCTCAGAGCAGGTAGCCACAGCTTTATTAATCAAGTGTTTCTGTGTGGTCTGTTGAATTTAGACATCATTTAGGGCATGGATGGCATTGGATTGAGTTGGGAAGTGTGTTTTTTGGTGGTGGGCTTTCTGATGTTGGGCGTCTTAAAGACATGCCTTTGTTGTGTGTGTCTGGTGTGTGTTGGTATGCAATGCACCCTCCATACCTTTTTGGGGCCTGTGAATCTTCGTTTTTGCATTTTGCTGCATTAATAAGGCAGAGCAGTGTGCTTTAGCATGCATCCTTTGACTGGCTTTTATAGACCTTTTGTCAGCTCCTGGTGTTTCCCAGGCCCCCTGCTTGTTGCTTGTGTTTTTTTGAGTGCCCATGTGGCTGGTGGCCTTTCTTTGTGTTGGTAGTTATTCGTGTCCTGCTTTTGCCATATAGGCCTGCATGGTTTTCATATTGGCTTACTACTTCCATCCATCCACCCCCTTTGCCAGCAGCAGCTCCATGAATGATGTGATGCTCTAATAATTCAATGGCAAATAGGGTCCACCCCACTTCCATTACATTTTTAATTTGGTAGTCCTTATTCTCTTTCCTAACCTTCCTGAGAGTGTAGTGTGTGTATACACAGTAGTATAACATAGCCCTTGTTGACAAAGTCTCAGAAATGGCTAGTCTATATCTTTTGTACAGTAGTAAGTAACTGAACCACAACAACAAATGCAACATTTCACTGATGTTCGTCTCCTGGATGATTTGCTTTTAGGTGCACAAAAAGCCAGAGGAGGAGGTGTCATCATCATCACCCGTTGTACTGCCAGCCTGACAGAAGTCCTGCTGCGCATCACGTTCACCTGTGAACACAACTTGTTGTGCATCTGCGTCCTGCCTGACATCTGAAGAAGATGGCCCCAAAGAAAGTTACCAGGTCCAGTACGAAGAAAGTTGCTGGTGAGAAGAAGGAACAGAAAAAGGAAGTGCCATTAACCACGACTGGTGTGCCGGCCAATGTTTTTTTGGGAGCAAAAAAGTTACGCCTGCAGCAGCCTTGTCCGGGAACCAAGCTGGGAGCAGGTGCCAAGGAGTCCACACCCACACCTACACATGCCATCCGTGGAGTATCCCATATGGATCGGACGAGGACCGGTGACATAGATTCTGTGAAGGATCTTGAGTTGGACCAGACGGAGGCGGGCCGGAATCGCCACCTCCCTGGGAGAGTAGATCGCAGACTGCCATTCCTCATCATCCAGTTCAATACCATCAGCAATCCAAGCTTCACGAAGGCGATCAAGCAGACTCGATCGGTCATTAATCATTTTCTTATAGAACAATGAGATAGTACTATCTGGCACATAACCGTCTAGTATACGATCTTCGAGTGGAGAGGATTCCGGAATATCACTACCCACTGGCAATACAGATTTCAGAGCATGGCGTACCTGGACATAACAACATTTTTTCCTGTCACTTAGCTTATACTCTACTTGCAGATCCGAGAAGGTCTTCACCTCTCCTTTAACCCAGAGATCACGCACTTTACTAATACCGATCGTGTCCCATTTATCAAATCCCTTCGTTTTCCACAGGCCACCCAACTTCGCAGAGGCACAGAGCGGAGTTGCACCAGTTAGTTTATCACTCCAGCCCATAGCCGCCGTTGCGCTATGCCATACCCGCACGGCTATAGCGGTAGGTCCCGAGAGTTGTGAACGCGAGGGTCCCGAATAAAGCGTCCTGTAGTAATCACCACCCGGGAGCAGCCACTTATCCATTTCAAATGCTGGATTCAACGCCGGGCCATACATCCCGTGGTTGATGGCAGCAAGGTGGGAGGCCCAATAATACCTACGAACATCCGGGAGCGCTATACCGCCATCATACCAAGGAAGTGTCAATTTTGGAAGAGCGATGCGTGAACGTCCGTCCCAAATCAATTGCCTCTGCAACGTTCTACTTCCCGAAAATATTTCGACGGGATGACATCAAAACTATTCAGAAGTGTGTAGAGGAACCGCGGCAAGGACATCACTTTAAAAAGGGCCGCACGCCCTAGGGGAGATAACGGTAATTTACGCCAACGCGCTACATCGGAGCGCAACCTTTGGAGTGGGGGAAGTAAATTGCGTTCATAGCGAACCGCCGGATCCGGAGAGATAAACACACCCAAGTACTTAAAGCCAGACTGCGACAACTGAATGGGACAGCCCCGCGGCAAACGAGGGACATCACCCGCAGGTACATAAATGTAGGATTTCAACCAATTAATGATAAGGCCCGAGTTCTTCCCGAAGGAGTTAAGTACGTCAAACAATTTTTGGGGAGATGTAAGGTACAATAAAATATCATCCGCGTATAAGGAAATGCGATCTTCAAATTCCGGCGGCCAGCGTATACCCTTCAACGAAGGTTCCCACTGTAGCCAAGCGGTGAGTGGCTCCAACGCCAAAGCAAAGAGGAGCGGGGACAACGGACACCCCTGCCGCGTGCCTCTCCCAAGAGTAAACGGCACGGAGGCACGGCCATTAACCACCACCTGTGCCAGTGGCGTTTCATACAGGAGTTTGACCCAACCAATAAAACCAGCGTCGAATCCAAATTTGGCGAGTACCGCCCAGAGATAAGACCATTTGATTGTATCAAAGGCCATCGTGGCGTCCAAGGACGCCAAGATGGCCGGTTCACGCAGCGTCGGGGCCCTCACGAGAATACCATGCAAACGTCGCAAATGTAATGCCGTGTTACGGTGCGGGATAAAACCCGATTGATCCGGATGAATCAGGTCGCTAATAACCGTAATCAGACAATTAGCAAGCAGTTTGGCGAGGATCTTAGGCTCCGAATTTAAGAGCGAAATGGGTCTATAAGACGAGCAGCGATCCCGTGGTTTACCCTACTTGTGGATCGCTACATTGTTAGCAAGACGCTGATCTCTGGGGAGGGAGCCACTGTCTCGCGCAGCCAAAAACATATCACGGAGATAGGGAGCTAGAGTATCAGGGCGTAATTTATACAGTTCAACAGGAAGGCCATTGGGACCCAGAGCCTGGCCGGAACTAATGGAGCGTAGTGCGAGAGCCACCTCAGCCACCGAGGGCGTGGCATCCAAACAATCCCGATCCGATTCCGACAAACATGGAAGTGCTATATCTCAAAGCAACAACTGCGAATCCTCCTCGGGCCTGTCGGACACCGAGGTATAGACATCTCGAAAATAATCAGCAAAGCAGTCAACAATTTCAACAGGGTCCGTCACACGCACACCACCACATGTCTCAATCACCGGAACCACTCGACTCGCTCTCTCCTTTCTGTCCAGCCAGGCAATCAATTTTCCTGCTTTATCACCCACATACCCGGCCCCTGTCCTTACACTTTTAAACGACTCCCTTACTTCGGGCATAGTTCCATCAGCTTTTAAAGAAGCCACGGTTATACCTCTTTTGAAAAAACCTGGGGCTGACCCAGCTTGTAAGGCGAACTACCGGCCCATTTCCTTACTGCCCTACCTGGCAAAAGTCCTGGAGGCACACATGGCTAAATGCCTATCTAATTTTCTGGAGCAATCTGCTTGTTTTGACCCCCACCAGGCTGGATTCCGGCCAGCACACTCAACAGAGGCAGTGGTTACCACAGTTTTGGACACGCTGCGGGACAGTGCCGATAGACGCTCCCCCCAGGCCTTGGTGCTCCTAGACCTGTCGGCCGCGTTTGACACGGTCGACCACAACATCTTGGTCGACCGTGTTGGACAGGCCGGTATACGGGGCATGGCGGCCGGCTGGTTGAGGTCCTTCTTGGAGAACCGCTCTCAAGCGGTTCGCCTGGGAGACCTAGCCGGCATTAAACAGTCCATCACATGTGGAGTGCCACAGGGCTCCTCCCTGTCACCTCACCTCTTCAATATATACATACTCCCTCTTATTCAATCCCTTAGAGACAAACAGGTGAGAGTTTTCAATTATGCTGATGACTTACAGCTCCTCTTTACCATCGATAATTCTGAAAACTCCATCCTTCACTTCCAGTCAACCTTGAGGTTTATTAAAACCTGGATGGACCAAAACCAGTTGAAATTAAATCCAGGAAAAACCGAATTGGTCCTAACCGGGGATAGCGCCAAGTATTGGGGCCCCCATTATTGGCCATCGGATCTGGGTCAAGCCCCGCCACCTTCACCATCGGCCAAAACGCTTGGAGTCATCGTGGATTGCGACCTCTCATTAAAGGCACAAGTGGGCCAGGTGGTCTCCAAATGCTTCTTTCAGCTAAAAAAAATTCGGAAGGTCCGGCGGCTACTAACGTCGGAGGCAACCACCCAGGTTGTGATCGCCACTGTTCTGTCCCTTCTGGACTACGCGAATGCCATTTACCTGGGCCTGCCTAACTATCTACTTAAACGTCTCCAGATGGTCCAGAACTATGCCGCAAGGCTGATTCTGAAGCAACCAAGATGGCATGCAGCTTCTCCCCTACTCAATGAACTGCACTGGCTTCCGGTCACTACGCTGTGCTTTTAAAGCAGGTTGCATGAACTTTAAGTCCCTGTACGGCAAAAGCCCTAAATTCATTAACCAACTAATCACCAGATATGTTCCATCTCGCAACCTCCGCTCTCTCCACCAGGGCCTCCTCCAGACCTTCCCTTTCAAACTCAAACGTGCTGGTGGCCGTAGGTTTGCAACACTTGCCCCCTGCCTGTGGAACACCTTTCCCTTGGAGATCTGGAACTGCCAAGATCTCCTCTCTTTCCGGAAAGCGTTGAAGATCTGGCTATTCAGACAAGCATTTTAATTAACTCTCCACTCCTCACCCAGGTCCATGTTACTGTTGATCTCAGCGCCAAGAAACTAACCAGTGATAGTGCGCTTAATAAATACCTTAATAACATAACATAACATAACATCATATAGCCGTCCCTGCTGTCCCCTACTCATCATCTTTGCCGCATCAGTAACCAAAGTTTTATATTCTAATTGTTTAAGGCGGAGGACATGTAATGCTTCTCGAGACACCTCTTGTTCCAATGCAGTCTCCAGGTCTGTGATTTCAGTCTCGAGCTGAACAATTGCCTCATTCTTACATTTCTTAGCACACCCCACCAAAGACAATACCTGTCCCCTGATCACAGTCTTAAAAGCTTCCCATAACGAAACAGGCAAGGATACAGAACCGGCATTCTCAGTAAAATACAGGTGAAATGATTTAATCAATTCAGTGCGAGTCTTAGGGTTAAGAAGATACCAGGGGTTAATCGGGGCCACCCTCCCTTCGGCGCCGATGCCAAGATTAAAATGAAACCAAATAGGGGAGTGGTCTGATATACCCCGGGCCAAGTGTCTAATCTCTCCAATCGAAGGGGACAGGGCAGCCGGTATCAGAATATAATCCAGTCTAGAAAGACTACCATGAGCTCCCGAATGGAAAGTATACTGTGTTTGCTCTGGATGCATTAGTCTCCAACAATCTACAAGACCCAATGTTTCCAGGAAGTCACCCAACCAGGATTGCGCAGCAGGAAGATCTCGGGGTGGATAGCGGTCTACTCTGCCAGAAATGACGGAGTTAAAATCACCACCCAGTATCAAAACACCCTCCGGGAGACCCAGAACCACACGCCCCAGGTCCGTAAATGTCGTGGATTGTAAGCCCGGAGGGACATACACCGACACCAATGAAATTGGTCTTCCCTCCCACCGCCCAACAAGTGCAACATATCGACCCCTGGCATCAAGGATCACATCGTCAACCTCAAGGGGGAGGGAAACCCTAAGCAAAATACCCACTCCTCTAGAACTAGATGTAAATCCAGAATGGGCAGCAAGACGATAACCCCGTCTGTTAAGAGCGTGACAAGTATTTCCTATCAAGTGTGTTTCTTGTAGCAAAACGACATCAGGCGAAAGGCGCCGCAACAGCTGCATAACCACCCCTCTCTTTATCCGATCACCCAACCCATTCACATTCCAGCATAATACCCTCAACCCTCTACCCTCCATCCAGATCCACAATGAACTCCCAGCGCAAAACGAGCGTCACACCAATGTCAAAGATAATGAAAGTACCTTGCCTTGAAAAAGAAAAAACAAACAACCCCAAACATGGCCCTCCCTCCCCCCAAGGTTCCCAACACAACTCCCCCCCACCCTGCACCCCTGCACCGACTCAAAAGCCACCCCAATTTGCAGTGTGCCTGTCGCCCTAACAATTACAAACAAAAACTAATCTACACAAAGAAAACCCCAGAGGAGGAAAGGGGTCCCGCCATCCCCGCTACCTCCCAAGATACGAATGGAATGATCAAGGAAGTCAGTGAGCCCCAGCTGGACACGTTGAATAGTGTTCCGGACTCAGGCACCATCATCATTCTTGGTCCATCAGTCCCCCCTCAGCACCACCAGCATGTTCCTGACCAGCACGGCGAGCCGACAAAGTGTCCAACCAATCACTCGCTTCCTCAGGCCTGACAAAGAAGAATGTTCGATTGTCATATTCAACGCGCAGTCGGGCCGGGAATAACATGGCGTATTTTAGTTCCTTGTCTCTTAGTCGCCGTTTCACCCCTTGAAATCCCATTCATTGTTTCTGGACCGATTGAGAAAAGTCCAGATAAAAGTTCACAGCAGCGTTCTCGAACTGCGTGGGGCCGCTTGTCCGTGCCGCCTGCAAAATGGTGTCGCGATCTCTGAAGTTGAAGATCCGTGCAATAATCGGACAGGGGGGAAACTGGGCTTCGTCTGTCCCCCTGGCACTCTGTGCGCACGTTCGATGGCAAAGAATTTGCTCAGGCCCTTGGGTGCAAGGTGATTAAGAATGAGGTCCTCCACCCGGAGATCAGTGGCGAGTGAACTAGAATCTTCCGGGATACCAATAATACGCACGTTGTTGCGCCGTGCACGGCCTTCAAAATCTTCCAAGCGACAAGCAAAAAAGTCATTAGCAGACCTAAGGTTGCACACTTCTGTTTGCAAGTCGGACACATCCGTGGTAAGGCTGGATGTCTTTAGGTCCAATGATTCCACCTTCTCGTTCGTTTTGGCCAAATCAGTTCGAATAATGTTGACATCAATAGCCACCGTGTCCAACTTCAGAGCCAGGGCTTCATACTGTTGGCCAATAGAAGACTGAATACCAGAAATGGCGCCTATCACGTTCTGTAGCGTTAATTCCGCTGATACAACAGGATCGTCGTCAGCCTCCTCCCGGGCCTTAGGTGCACCATCAGGGGATCCTTTAGAAAGTGTGTAGCGATCCATGACATTTGTCTGGGTTGAACCTCCACGGACAGTGGTCTTGACTTTCCGTTTTTGACCCTCGGGCTTGCCCGTCATGGCGAGCCGGGTGCCCCGGAGGGAGGCTTGGGATCTGGTCCAAATGGCTCCTTAAAATTCACACGCAAGAATACAGGAGGCGAAGTTGGGCCAATCTGAGTACACAGCCAAACAGTCGCTAGCTCGAAGCTCAATGAGCTGGCATCGGAGCTCGTCCGATCAACAGACACACCGCAGATAGGAGACGGTGCGCTGAAGAAACGAAACCGAAAGTGAAGTGAGGCTGCGGTCTGATCCCCTCAAGCCGTTGTTGTTAAATTACGACCTGGGCACTGCTACAACTCAAGGTCCAGGCTGTTCCATGGAGAAGGCCACAAATTTTAAGACGGAAGAACTCAGGGACCCTGCGTCCGATTCCGACCCAAAAACCTGCTAGTACATCAGCCGGGCTGCGTCTTCAATGACCTTCCATCAAATCAGGATATTGTCCAGGATAAATGCGGGAGGCAGCGAGGGTCCTCGGGAGCCCTGTGCTCACGCGGCCATCTCGGATGCGCGCGTAGCTCCTCCCCCCTTAGTATTGGTTTTGTTGCCACAGACAATGGCAGTAATGCACTTAAGGCCATGGATCTTGGTTCCTATTTCAGGGTTCCGTGTTTGGCGTACTGCATAAACATTATAGTTCAAGACTTTCTGAAATAAAAACCATAGTCAGCAACTTACTGACCATCTGCCCAAGAATATGCACTCGTTTCAGCCATTCTTTTAAAGCTCAAAAGCAGCTGAGGATCATCATCGTGAATATAGGATGCCAGTCAAAGCACTCATCCAGGAGGTGGCAACACGTTGGAACTCGACGTATTACATGCTTGATCGTATGTTTGAGCAGAACAGGCCTCTCAATAAATATGTCATGCAAGGAGGGGATGCCACTGTGAAAGGCATGACCCTTCAGATGGAGCAATGGGGCCTAGTTAAATGCCTGACTGAGATGCTTCGTCGTTTTGAGGTCTTCGTACATGAAGTCAGCAAGGAGGGCTGTACAATGGGCCAAGCTATCCCATTATTGCAAATGCTAGAGCATCAGCTGAAGAAGGTGTCTAAATCATACAAAGGTGTAGCGGACAAAAAGGAAGCCTATGACTTGGTGGAGAGCTTTGCCCGTCGCTTAGCTGAAAATACAAGGATTGAAAATAAAATGTTGTCACAAGAACTTTACATTTCTGCCACAATTTTGGATCCACGGGCACAATTGGGACTGAAGACATTCTTTCCTTTTTCAGAGATTGATGTTGCCCGCTACATTACTTGGATACCTGAGGCAGCATGTAAGTTGGAAAATGAACGGCTGTTAATTATAAGCCCGCAATATCAACCCACACAAAGTACTGCAGAAGGGCATGCAGCATCAAGTGCAACTTCACAGGCTGAGGGCAGTGCGTTTGGATCACAACACTCACCATCACTATCGACAACAGCAACAATAACTGGATCATTAGGCCTAGTAGAATCGTTAGACGATTGGTATTTACAGTCAGGCATTAATAAGCGCAGTGCTGATGCACAGAGAAAAGAGCCCAAAAGGTTAGCAGCAGCACCCCTGAACTTTGAGCAGATGGTCCAGGCCTATCTTGATGACCCAACAGTTGTGTACATTGATCAAAACCCATTGCAGTATTGGTATAGGAAAAGGGCTGAATGGCCACTGCTCAGCAGGCTGGCGATAAGCTATCTGGCTTGCCCTGTCGCAAGTGTCTCTTCCGAACATGTTTTCAGTGCTGCTGGTTCCATTGGTGCCCAGCTTGTAATCGCGCCCCTGAGACAGTGATACATGTACTATTTTTCTGTTCTGGGTATAGATCACTAAGAAAATATTGGCTCGTCCCACTCTGTAAAAATGTCGGGTTTACTCAATGTATTGCTTCCTATCGAATTTTAAGAACTGAAACAAAAACTATTGTTGTATTTGGCGTCTTTCGCTTTCTTCTCTCAATGTGGAAAAGGCGCAAAAAGCTGCTGAAAATTGCAATTGTGCAATTTACTTTTTTATATCTCTTTTTAATGTAATGAGCTGCTGTCCGTCGATGTAACTTGTAAATACCCTTTTTTAAATTTTTATGGAGAACACCTTTTTAATGTATTTTTATCTTTGTGATGTGTTATTTTGTGACTTTTATGGTCTTTTACGGCAGAAATAAAGTTTATAAATGGAAATGGTTTCATTATAACAGTGAGAAGGACCAGTCTCTCGCCCAAAAACGTGGAGAGGTTAACAATGATCAAAATGAATCAGCACTTCATACCATCAAATTACACAATACATGAAGCAAACAAGGAAGATGAGGACAGCGGCTCAGGTGACGGAAGTAGTGTGTCACATCATGATTACCTACTACTGGCTGAACCCCCAGAGTTTGAGGACGAGCTATACTTCCCTGACAATTAGGCTTGCACTTACTGTCTTCCTCCCTTTTTTCCTTTATTTGTGTGTCTGTTGTTCCAGTAAAAAACTTTGAATCACAACAAATCCATAACACCGTCTTCTACTCCTATTTCAATATACATCTTTCAGGTGTCTGCATTTGACAGTACAGTTCTCCGAATCCAGCTCCTCCGCTCAATCATACTGAATCTCCTGCCTAAATCCATTGCCCTCATGATGATTGGATGATGGAAAATAGAAGAAAAAATAAAAACTTTCCTAGTCCAGCCAAAAGAAGTGGAACATAATGACTGCTATAGCTAACTGAAAATGAGATGGAACAGGTAATGATTGATGCCATGCATTGCACGCAGTCGCACACTGAGTGATTTTTTTTTGTTGCATGAAATAATGTCATTATGCACTTATTATCTTTCTACAGTACACACTAAACGTAACTCAAGGTGAATTTTCCCCTTCTTGCAAATAAGAAATTTGTACTTCTACTGCAGCTTGATACATTGCTTTTGATTGAATACAGGAAGGGGACTCAATCTGCGCACTGAGTATTACAACAGCACCATCCATGATGATGATGGCGAAAAAGACGGCCTGTTAACCTAAGATGAGAAGGAACAGGTAATTAAAAAATGAATGGCATGCATTGGACACCTGACTCTGAGCGATTGGTGTTTATGTTTTTGTTGTTTGTTTGTTGTGCACGAAGTGAAGTCAAAGTGTACTAGTGGTTTTACTGTACACACTAAAGAGTGACTCAAGTCAATAATAGTTCTACTCTCGTTGTGTAATACCAAAATGTTACTTCTACTGCAGGCTGACCTTTATAGTCAGTCAGTACAAGTATCGGAGATGATTGATGGAATAATAACAAGCCAGGAGGACCTTTCATGCGTGGCATAAAAGCCTACAGGTAAACATGTCAACAACAACCACAGCAGACCCAAATGTCTGTGTAGAAGTGGAGTCGAGTGTAGCGGTGGGATGACTGCGGTGCTTTTAATTAACTAACTTAAATTGTAAAATGCTATGTTTGTAATGGATATGTGCTTTGCCTTTGTCCAACTCTTTAAAAAAAATATACTCTAAACGGAGGATGTGCTAAGCAACATGCCGTCAGGCCTATCACTGTGGGCCAGCTCTGTCCTGTTGTTGTTGAAGGTCAATGCTGGAAACAGACTAGAGTAGAAATGAAGCATATATGCCGCCTCGGAAAGTGTTCTTGTGTTGCACTACACCATAACTTGTGCATTTGTTTCAACTTTGTTTCTCATTCTCCCCTTTGGTTTTTCCATCTACAATTACAGGCCGGGCCTTGCCCTATACTTGGGAAAACATTACAATGCACACTTACCTTACCAATAAATCTAAAAAAAATTCCAGGCGGTCAGTGGCGAATGGCGACACCCAACATTGATGGACGAGAGGACCAAGAGGAATGCCGAGATGCAAATCCAGTCCACATTTTTGACCAGGATAACACAGTAAAAGTATCAACTTTCACCTTCTTTTAAATAATTTGATTCATTTTTTCGTCTACAATCTTTACAACAGTGTGTTCTTCTTGTTGTTGTTATTATCATTAGGTTTGCTCTCTGTTTATGATTCATCCCTACCAATATTTAAAAATTCTTTTTGCTATCTGTAAAAGTATTAAGCCCAGAACAACAGAACAAGAAGTGTATGTAATCTGGGTCTCCTTATCAATCATCATCAAATTTCCTTTTTCTCCCTTAACATATTGATAAGGATATGGTAGTCTTCAAAGATTGTCGTTTGTTTGTCCATGCGTACTGTTTTTCACTGTCAAACCTTTCCCCAAACCCCCTTCCCATCCATTCAACAAACCCTAACCCTCTTCCCCCGGGCTGTGTGACTTATTGAGGTGTAAATAAATTAAATATACACCAATAATTAATCACATTCTTGCTGGGGCGGATGTGGTGAAAGGAACAGTACATCAATTTCAAGGCAGAGCGATGATCTTTTTCTCCTTGCCCACCCATGAGCAGTATATTTAAAGATGATTTTTATTTAACAAAGCAACATATATCTCAGCATTAATTGTTGGCATTGATTGGATTTGTTGTCATTCCTCATACATAGCACTAACTGTTACGCTGTAGGCCTAGTCAAGTGACTCGACACAACTATAGTTTGTAACTCTGTCTAGTAGGCTATCCCCACCACCATTATGTTTTGTTGTAAAATATTTTAGCATATTATTGTTGCTCGGTAAGTTCTGTACTGTACTTTATTCTACTACTCCTCGAACAGTCTCTCAAAGGTGACTGACTGTCTCATTTTCTTTTTTTGCTAATGCTACTGCCCTGCCAGTGTCTACTAGTACTACTATACTACCACCACCACCCCAATCATGCCATATTAGAAAAAGGAAACCATCTTCACCATGCAGCCATCGCTGTGCCTAAGTTAAACATCAAGCAAAGGTAAGAGAAGTTTGGGGGAGGCATAATTAATAATGGACATGTTTTCAATGAATTCACACACCCCTTTGAGACCAGATAAAGAATGCTTAGACTAGAAGAGAGAAACAAAGTACTGGTAGGACAACTCAATCAGTGAGGGATGTTGCATCGATCTTTTTGTGTCTTTCACAGTCACCCAATTATTTAAATCAAACACTGGCTATGGGCTGACCTGCACCAGCAAGGAAGCAGTGTGATGTAAAACAGTAACCCCACCTACGGGATGGTGGGAGGTTTGCCCCTGCGGGGTCGGCGGTGACTACCGCCGGCCCGGCGGGGGCAATCCATCCGCCATCCTAATGGGGCCCTAAGTCTCAACAGTACAGTATACATACAGTACACCCTTGCAGTGAGTGTAATGTCAACAATAGTTAAGGATTATGAATCCACCGAACGCCACTGGTGCTGGCACTCCCCCTACCGCTCCTTTGGTATTCTTGGCTACTGCCGCATCCTCTCCCTCTGTGTCACCTTGGCTGGCCCCAGCAATGGTGGTCGTGGTCGGTAGTGTGCCTAGAAAACATTACACATTTTTTAGGCGTCATATACACCTCCCTTTATTGGTCAGTAGCAAGATTGAAAAATGAGTTCATAGTATATAACATACATCACTAGCACAAATCAGGTAGTAGTTGAGTAGACACTAGTAGTTATATATGGTCCCTAGGGTCATTCTAGCCTTTGCTTAGTTAGCCCGAGCCATGTAACCATTTTTCCTTTGTGTCTTTTATTTTTGCACATGTGACGTTACCTTGCAGCTTGTTGTATAAGACACCTTTGAGCCCACATGACCTCACACTGCTACTGTCTAAGCGCTGCGTACAAGTGGTCAACCAAAACATTAACAAGCCACTTTTGTATGAAGTTCTGATGTACTGTTAGTCCATATTGCTTATCCATAAATGCTACACCTTTTGGCACGGCTGAGAAATGCTTGCAATATACTAACGCGCACCATTTCATTTTTCGTATTACAGAAGAAAGATTCCCTTCTACGAACCAAAGCTTTATAGAGTTTATGATGATGCAACAACTAGCAGTACTAGGTAATTCTAAGGTGAGGGGTCCCTTCACTCAGAGATCTTCATTTATAAATTTATGTAAACTAAATTTCTACCTAGGGGATGGTGGTGCTTCCACCACTGTTCAGTTATCATGATTTAATTAACAACTGTAAGTAAGTGTAACAATGTTTATTGTTTTAATGTTATTGATTTTCCTGTTGCTACTGCATTATAATAGAACAACGTACAGAGATTTTTAATAAACATTTTCAACTTACATAGACTTGGTGGTATTTGGTGTGGACTTACACGAGTGAGCAAATTAAAGGAAGCATGTGCATTGCTTCAACGACTGAGAGGTTGGGTGTGTTATGTTCTGGGTTGTCTACTTGTTGGGTATTTTGGGGGCAGGGTTCGGAGAGCTAATAGTTATGACAAGACACTACTATAACTAGTCGGGCAGGGGATTGTGGTAGGTTCTGATTCTTAACTTCTGATTAAGGTGTGTGAGGAAGGTCCAACCTACCATCACCAACATCCTATTTTCTTGTGCAAAGGTCTGTATGTGCAAAATCCCTACAACAGTAGTAGTATGTCCTATCATATCAAAATAGTAATAAATCTGCTTGGGCATTTGTTGGTGTGAATTGTCAAGGCCTCAAGTTTAACAAAGACTCAAGGTCAATAAGACTAGAAGTAGTACAAGAGCACGACCCAAAGGACTGGACTCAATGACTTGAGCTACTGGTGAATCTCAGTTCTATTTACAACCTTTTAAATAAAGAGCGGCCAACTGGCAAGCTTAGCTACTACAGTACAGACAGAATAATAGTAGAAGTAGTACAGAGAGTCATCATAGCAGAGGCAGGGATAACAAGATTTTTGAAACACTACAGATCGAAGGAAACTGAAATAATAGTTCGGGAAAAATATGGTACAGTAAAAGTTATGGAATAAGAATTATTATTAAAAACAAGAAGACTTACTAGGGCCAGCAGAGGAGCCCTCGTTGGTGTCCTCCTGGTGTTCTTGTTCTCCCGCCGACTGAGTCCCACTCCCTGTCTGCCTGCCCCTGGGCACTGAACAGGAAAGATATAAGAAAGTGACACACATTGATGGATGGTGTCAAACAAATAAAATATTTTTAAAGAACGGTCAAAAAACACTTATGTAAACAACATAATTGCAATAACTAAATTGATCGATCTCATCTGGTCAACAAGTAGTATCGGGGGATCCGCGGATCAACTACTTCCTATTTATCAACACTAATCCAGTCTTCCATTCTGATTCCAGAATACTAACTAAGCATAAGTACGACGTACCACCCAACCTAGCCCACCTATTCGAGGCGTGCCAATTGTACATTAAGTATGCGTTTCCACTTCTTTTAGTCCTCAACAATGCATATGGTCAAATGGAGGACACATGATGAAATTTTTTGTATACACCAAATTTTGGGTTGATTGATTGATGCTGATGTTCTGCTAGTGCTAAGCCTATTACCACCACTCATTGAACAAACTAGAAAAGGTTCTAATAAAGACTGGGGTACTAGCAGCACATGACGTAACTGAGGGGGCATCACGATTAACACTAAAAAATTACAAACTCATACAAAGTAACTAAACCTAAGTATCAATCCGCCCCTATCTCTTAGTGACAGGACAAAGTAAGGACTAGAGTTACTATAGCATTATGTAACTTTATTAGTCTAAAATAAACTCTTACATAATCACGCTAAGCGAGCGCAAACGCAAAGTTGCAAACAAGTAAGATTAGTAGTAGCTCACAGGAGCACCTGTGTCATAATAATCACAGAAGACTTTTAAACCTAATTAACCTGGAATGTAAGCATCAACATTCTAGCTGGTTGGAAGAAAAACAGATATTCGCAATACGTATCACAGAGCAGAAGAACAGACACAAAGTAGTAATAATTAATAGTCACCAAGACCGCAAGGAAGGCGTCGCGGCACTGGCTGCGGCGAGCCCTACCCTTCGGCATGGTTCTGGGGAGAGGGAGACGGGGTGGGAAAGAAAAGGTAATACAATTTAAAAAGTAAGTAAAGGAAATAGCAGGCAATAGAAAAAGAGTGAAAAAGTAGCTAAACAACACAAAAAAAGTAGAGAAAAAACAAAAATATAGAAGCAGGAAAATAGTTAGAGAGATAATAAACAAAAAAGATTTTTTTTAAAAGTGACTTGAAACAAAGGACTGTAAAGATACAGGGAGGATTGAAAATCAGGGGCCCAGAACCATTCAATAGAGTTAAAAACAAGATGCCCATTGCGACCACTTGCGCAAGTTCGCGCGATATTTTCTCCCCGAGCACGCAAAAAGCGTCGCAAACAAGTAAAAGCGTTCCCGAACAGGAAATCCGCACCGCGAGCGGACGCGAGCACGCATTGCGCGACCCGGAACAGAAAGTAAGCAGTGCGGGCCGGCGGGCCAAGTTAAAACAAGATGGCCACGCCCATGAGCAACCGCATGGGTAAGTTGGCGAGCCACAATCACGCAGAAAATACAGCGAACAGGCAGGAAAAAAACTTCCAAGTCTTAACGATATTTCCACGAGTTTGCGGAGATTTTTAGCATTTTCGTGATAGTTTGCGAAAGTGAATGTCGCAAATTCCACCCACCTCTAATCATAACATGTACATTTTTGGGTCTATTTGTGTAAACTACAAGTACCTTAATGGCACAAGACTTCCTATATTTCCTGACAGTTAAATTGAAGGGAGCATTGGCCAACCTGTATGCAGTACAGTGGCAAAGCTTGTGTGTGTGTGTGTGTGTGTGTGTGTGATGAGTTACACTGATAGAATGGTACTTCTGTGTTTCTCTGTATTGCATTAACAGAAGTATTTCCCAGTAATGTAATACCAAGAGATGCTGCACATTAGGAATGATTGAGGTGAAGGTCATACTTGTGGGACCTACAAATCAAATATTATGTAATGGGGCAGGCTGCATTTAAATGTAAGCATTCCATTACATACATAATAGTATAATCTCCTTAAATAGATCACTTCAAACCATAATGTTACTGTTACACAATTTATCCTATTAAGGCAGTGCTGCAGGCCGGGTATATTTCTCTCAGGAATTCCAGCAAGGACTTGTTCAGGATAGACCAAATATTAGAATATTGGGTAGAGAGCTGGCAATGAACAAGCAAGGAGTCAGAGGAAGAAAGGGATCTGAAGGGAAGCTCTTCACAAGGCAAAACAAGATGGTCAAAGCTCAGAAATGACAGGCACTCAAGAGGTAATTTGGCATTCAGACTAATTAACAGTCAGGACAAATATGCAAGACAAATATATAACAACATTAACAAGAAATGGAGTGTGGGGTAAAGCAGTCGGGAGCTCCACATGGTAAACTGTTGATTAGTAAGTTCTTCACCCACAATTGCTGTTACAGGTACTAACTGCAAATACCCACATATAAGATATACATGCAAAGGCAAACTCTGTGAAGCTCATATCTATGGTGATGTTATAAAAGTAACTCAAAGACAATGCTCACAGTAGTGCAAGAAACACCACTTAGGTTGTCGGATGTACCCATGAATCCTGGTGAACAAACAGGAGCATGCAAGGCAGTAACAGCAAGGGTGGTGACCTAAACACACAGCCACCATAGACAAGGAGCTAGTAAGGAGGAGAGCTTAACAGGAAAGAAGGGAAAACAGAGGGCACACTTGGCAGAAAGCAAGTAACAACCACACAAGCAAACTCGAAGCTAAGGCAGCAGGAATAGGAAGGTAGAAAACTAAAAACTGGAAAAAAGGGAAATGGAAAGAAGACAGACACAGGAAAAAAGGTAAATACACAAGTTGATGGTGGACTAAAATAGGGCTGGTTCAGAATTCAAGGGAGCACTGTAGGCAGTGCAAGTTCAGAGACACTGATTAGCTGCAGCTCAAGACTCAGGAACCAAGGAACAAGGATAGCAAAAACTCAGGAAACAAGTGGTAAGTTTAACAGCAACTCTGCTACAATTACCAAAGCTAGACTAAAGAAAGTAGTGGCTTAAGAGAGCTCAGAATAATCAAATGCACAAGGTGTGAGCAGGCGAGCACCTGCCAGCAACCAGTGTGCTGAATTCTTCCACCCATTCTTTGCATTCAGGAGTGGAGACAGAGATCAGGGAAGCCTAGGTAATTGAGTTTTTAGCATGAGTGAACTGGCTCCCACAAAACCTGCATTGGATCGGAATTGAATGGGAATTTCTGATTAGTATTCAAAAGCCTGGAAATCAGTCCATCATCTTGTTGTGTTTGCCCTAAGTAGCTATGGGTATGCCCAGACATGGGTCCCTTGCTCACTGTCTCATTAGATTCAAGCTAGACTGGCTGATGAGGGGTGATACCCTGAAACCGGTTCCAGGATGTTTGCTTCTGGCCCAATGGGGGACCTGGCCTGGCAGTTAATGCTGGACTGTTCCCATGGGGAGGAGGGTCGAGACTGATTTGCATATGGCTGGTTCCAAACTGGGATGGCACGGTGAGCAAAAGAACAAATCGATTTAACCCAGATCTCTTGACTGAGGGTTTGAAAATTTTCACCGCTCCATCCATCATCTTGTTGTGTGTGCTATGTTCATCCTTAGTGGCCAATGGTATGTCCAGACTTGGGTCCCTTGCTCACTGTGCCACTGGATTCAAGCTAGCCTGCCTGATGAGGGGCGATACCCTGAAACCGGTCCCAGGAATCCTGCTTCTGGTCCAGGGAGGACCTGGCCTAGCAGTTCAGGCTGAATTGTTCCCATGGGGAGCAGAGTCATGACTGATTTGCATATGGCTGGGTCTAAACTGGAATGGCATGGTGAGCAAAAGAACAATGGTTCAGAACCAGATCTCTTGACTGGGGGTGAGTGTTTGAAACATTTCATCACTCCGTCCATCATCTTGTTGTGCTTGCTATGTTTGCCCTAAGTGGCCAGGGGTATGAAAATACGTGAGTCCCTTGCTCGCTGTCCCACTGGATTCAAACTAGCATGGCTGAGGAGGAGAGATACCCTGAAACCAGTCCCGGGATGCTTATTTCTGGTCTAGGGAGGAACTGGCCTGGTTGTTCCCATGGGGAGCAAGGATGCATATGACTGAGTCCGAACTGGGATGGCATGGTGAGCAAAAGAATGATTGAACTAACCCAGATCTCTTGACTGGGGGTGAGTGTTTGAAACATTTCAGCGCTCCATCCATCATCTTGTTTTGTTTGCTATGTTTGACCTAAGTGGCCATCGATATGCCCAGAAGTGGGTCGCATGCTCGCTGTGCCACTGGCAACTGTCAGTCAACGGCAATTGGCTTTAATATAAAATCTGAATCAGGGTAAACCTAGAGTAACTGTCAGACTAGGGGGTGAAGTAAAATATAAGCCTGTAACAAAAAAAAGGTATGATTAACGAGCACATGGTGTAAGAAGCTGGAGTAATTTGATGAACAGGGAAATAAAAAAGTTGAACAAAACGGATTTTGGGGGCCCGGGTAGTCGGTGGGAAGAGCAGGACTGTAGCAACATTGAGTGATGAAGAGGAGATGAAGCATGACATGGAAAACAAAATTGCTAGACATTAACTTTATGCTGTTGATGGAAAGATTCTTGGACTAACAAAAAGGGTGCTTGGTGGCTGAGGCTGTGAATATTTTGCAGTGTGATTCTACTCAGGATTCACATGCTATGCATCGTTCCACCAGCGGTGGGTGGGTGAGGAAAAAGCATGCAAAAAAGTATCATTTTGCATTGGCCATAGGTGCAGTCTGTATATTTAATAAAAAAGGTTTCCCATAAGGCCAGGGTTCCCTACTGAGTGCCCATTAGCTTCAGTTTATATTTCCCACCATACTATTCAGAAGCACTATCCAAATCACGAACAGAAATAATTTTTCACTCAGTCATAGAAAGAGTTTATAGCAACCCTTGAAAGAAAAAAGTGTAGAGGATCTAAAAAAACACTGAAAACTGACATGAAGACAATTTTTTTACAACGTGCTGCGTGAAAACAGGGTTATGTTTAGTATCTGTCTTTTGAGGATGTTTCATTTTCTGTCTGCCTACTGTGTAAATGATGTTACCTAAGTTAGGCTTGCATGATGGCAGCAATCAGTGCCTCCCTCATGATCATGACAATATTATTTGTTACAACTGCATTCTTTTTAAACCAAACTGTAGTGCAGATAGTTCATAGTGGCACAAAATATGAAGACTACTGTAGTGTAGCTCCTATTTTCCCAATAGGCTCTGCGCATTGGAATAGTACCTACAGCAGTAAAGGCCTAGGCCAGACGTTAACTAGGTCTACTACTGTCGATACTAGACTTAATTTTTGGGTTTGCCAGCTAAGCTCAGAGTTTGCTAGAAACTTTCTCGAATGTTCAAGGAAGGAATTAACTCCCCTGATTAGACAAGAAGGGATTTAGTTTCTGACAACCATAGAACATGACAACTTTGCTCTCCCCTAATCAAGAGTCAATCTCGAGAGTCGTGTGAGCACAAGGCAATTATTTTACTCAGTCAGTACGTGCATTCTTAGTCTCATCAGAATGTAGAGAAAAGGAAGAGACGGGCGTGTTCAATAAAAGATGTTATTTATTGATCAGTCTCTTTTCTCATACATGAGAAATGGATCGATATTATTGCAATACTTATAGTTAAGTAAAGTGCATACATTAAAAGCAATAGTATAAAATAATACTGTAAAAACATTGATATGGTTTCTGAGCCATATGATGTTTAAAATGATTAAAATATATTTACATACACATATATATTTGACTAAACGTACTCAACTGGTGTTTCTAAATACGCCTACCCCGTGTACCTGACCTAAGTCTAATGCGTGGGTGGGAATAGAAAGTTACAGTTTAAGTTAAGTTTGTTTTTGCCAAGTGAATAACTAAAGAATTCTCTGTGAGGGGTTATTCAGTTCTGTACCTGGAAGTTAGGATGAATGAGGAATGGTATCTCTTTCTCTGCTCTCGATATTCCAGGCTGCCTGCGAGGGCTGCCCGAAAGCGCCGGTGCTGGGTCTCTCGGCTTGAGATAGCAGCGCGTCTCTCAGCGCGTCAGGAAGGCGGGGCTGCTGCCAGCGGGGTCTGCTTCTGCTCTCGGCTTCGGCAAGTATGGCTGCTCCGTCTTGTCACCACGCGTGTGTTTGCATAGGGCAAGGTCGGCAATATTTATACCTTAAAGGTGCCGAGATTGACGTAAGGATGGACATAGATACGTCAATAAAGATGTCATACGACTTGCTCGTTAGCACATTCTTTACTAAAGTTCTCTGTGAAATCAAAACAATGGCCGCACGGATTTTCCAGGTTGTCATAGGTTTGATTTGTTATGAGAACGTCGTATGCCTTATCAGGGGCTGGAGGAATGTCGCTTGTCTAATTAGATCTCAAGCGTTATGACCTAATCAGATAACACGTTCCTGTGCCGTAGTGTGACTGCGTCAGATAACGGTATCTGCATCATTGGGGTTTTCTTGCCTCATGGGCTGACTGTTAGTTAACTTGATAGTTAGTTTAACCAGAATAGGGTCAGGAATAGGGGGACTGATTCAGAACCTATAGAAATACACAACACTACAGTCCAAAGATTTTGGTTTTCAGTAGTGACAAGAAAGGTTTACACATCAATTGGAGCAAATTAACGCAATGGAACAATTTTCCCATTCTGATGAGAATTAGGAAGAGGAGCCATAGGTTAGTATCTTCTCAAAACACAATTCTGACTTTCTCGAAAAAACTATGAACTGGCAATGTCAAAAACAGAAAAAACGTGGGAGTCAAAATCGTCTGGACCAATACTGCTTCTGTTGACACAAGATGACAATAAAACACTGCAAAGATAAAGTGATGAGACACTTTGCAATTCGACTTGGGAAGCAGATGAAACTTAAACCAAGGCCAGATTTCTTTAGATCTTGAACTGAACTTAAGTTGAAAGCAAAACTTTTTGATTAAAGGTTTAATGGGAAAAAACGAGATCCTGTTGGCATTGAATGGACATCATGTTTTTTAATGAACCACATCGTCTTGAAGGCCATTCAGAAATGATATATTTACCACATCATACCCAGGAATCTGAAAACGATGTACCAGACAACACTAAGAAAATCAACAGTATCCTAACGAAAACGAATGGAGATTGAAAGAATAGAGCATTGAATGCCTTTAACTTGTAGTTACTGTGTGGAAAAAGATCAGTCAACTCTGCTTCTAATATAGGTCTACCCCTTGATAGAGAGCAATAAACAAGACGGAGTTGGCAAGGAGATTGAGATGGTCCATTCGAGCAGTGATGCATTTAAAACTCCTGTTACCCAGCTGGTATTGACATCAAAAGTGACAAAATATGAAGGAGATCCTGTAATGTATGCTTAAGTATAAACAACAAGCACTGGCATAGCCAATAGATCTCGCCTACAGCTTTGCCAATTTGTCTTAGCCATGTTGTACAGCAGTGTGGCTGCTATTCAGTATGGCTAAAAATTACTGGTGCAAAGTGGCGTGGAGTGAAGCCTTCTATTGTGGAGTAGAGTGTATTGTTATGGAGTGGCGCTGAGTTGAGTGGTATGGTGTGTTATGAAGTGGTATATAGTGATGTGGAATGTAACTTAGGAAGTATAGTGTCGTCCTAAAAAGTATCCGATGGCCCTGATGCAGACTCTAGCATATAAGGGCTATACTCTATACTACTAAGCAAAATAGGGTTAATAAAAACAAAGTCTCATTATTCTCTTAAAAACGATAGCATTGCCTCAACACAGATTTTATTATGAACAATGCCCGGGCTGTTTGACACTAATGTTCTACCCCACAACCAACCTCCGAAATTAAGACCGGACATTTTGACCTTACTACCAGTGAAACACCTAAATCAACGTTTACACCCTTGTTAGGGTAGGACAGAAACATATCTGAAAACATTCAAATGTGCTCCTAGAACACACAAAAGTTTAAAATTAAAGGCTGCACATTGTCCACAATGTCCACAGAAGTAGCAAATACTCTACCTCTCCTTCCCTCGCTCTCCTTCTCCCTCCCTCTATCTCCTTCCCTTTCCCGCTCTGTCCCTCCCTCTCCCTCCCTCTTCCTCTCCCTGTACCTCCCTCTCCTGCTCTGTCCCTCCACCTACCTCCCTCTCCCTCTACCTTTGTCCCTCCCTCTCCCTCCTCTACCTCCCTCTCCTTCTACCTTCCCCTACCTCTCCCTCTCTGTCCCTCCCTCTAGCTCCCTCTTTCTATAGCCTCCGCTCCCTCTAGCTCCCTCTCCCTCTAGCTCCCTCTCCCTCCACCTCCCTCCCTTCCCCTCCCTCTACCTCCCTCTACCTCGCTGTCCCTCCCTCTCCATCTACCTCTGTCCCTCCCTCTCCCTCTCTGTCCCTCCCTCTCCCTTTCTGTCCCTCCCTCTTCCTCTCTCTCTACCTCCCTCTACCTCGCTGTCCCTCCCTCTCCATCTACCTCTGTCCCTCCCTCTCCCTCTACCTCTACCTCTCTGTCCCTCCCTCTTCCTCTCTGTTCCTCCCTCTCTGTCCCTCTCTCTCCCTCTCTACCTCCCTCTCCCTCTACCTCCCTCTCCATCCCGCTGCCCCTCCCTCTCTCTCTACCTCCCTCTATCTCCCTCTCCATCTACCCCCTCCCCCTCTACCTCCCTCTCTCTCTCTACCTTCCTTACCTCTCTCTCCCAACCTCTACCCCCTTTTCCCTCCCTCCACTTCCCTCCCTCTACCTTCCTCTCTCTCTCTACCTCTCTGTCTCTGTCCCTATCTGTATCTGTCCCTATCTGTCTCTGTCCCTATCTGTCTCTGTCCCTATCTGTCTCTGTCCTTATCTGTCTGTCTCTAGGCACAATTGTCCAAATTCTGAATGTGCTTACATCCAGGCGCGCAACGCCCATTGGGCTCAAAGGACTTAAGCCCCAGCCTCCCCCACTTATCCATTTGTTTGTGGCAGCCCGGGCTGAGACAGCTTCCCTCCCTCTCCCTCTCTGTCCCTCCCTCTCCCTCTCTGTCCCTCCCTCTACCTCCCTCTCCCTTTCCCTCCCTCTACCTCTCTGTCCCTCCCTCTCCCTCTAGCTCCCTCTCCCTCCCTCTCCCTTTCCCTCTCCCTCCCTCTACCTCCCTCTCTGTCTCTACCTACCTCTCCCGCTCTGTCCCTCCCTCTCCCTTTTCCTCCCTCTCCCTCTCTCTCTGTCTCTACCTACCTCTCCCGCTCTGTGCCTCCCTCACCCTCCCTCTACCTCCCTCTACTGCTCTGTCCCTCCCTCTCCCTCTCTGTCCCTCCCTCTACCTCTCTTTCCCTCCCTCTACCTCTCTGTCCCTCACTCTACCTCCCTTTCCCACCCTCTCCCTCCCTCTCCCTCTGTCCCTCCCTCTCCCTTTCCCTCCCTCTCTGTCTCTACCTCCCTTTCCCGCTCTGTCCCTCCCTCCCTCCCTCCCTCCCTCCCTCTACCTCCCTCTCGGTCTCTACCTACCTATCCTGCTCTGTCCCTCCCTCTCCCTCTCTGTCCCTCCCTTTACCTCTACCTCTCTGTCCCTCCCTCTCCCTTTCCCTCCCTCTACCTCTCTGTCCCTCCCTCTCCCTTTACCTCTCTGTTCCTCCCTCTCCCTTTCCCTCCCTCTACCTCTCTGTCCCTCCCTCTCCCCCTTCTCCCTCTCCCTTTACCTCTCTCCCTCCCTCTCCCTTTACCTCCCTCTGCCTGCCTCTACCTCTTTGTCCCTCCCTCTCCCTCCTCTACCTCTCTCCTAATACCTTCCCCTACCTCTCCCTCTCTGTCCCTCCCTCTAGCTCCCTCTCCCTCTAGCTCCCTTTCCCTCTAACTCCCTCTCTCTCTACCTCCCTTTCCCTCCCTCTACCTCGCTGTCCCTCCCTCCTCATCTACCTCTGTCCCTCGCTCTCCCTCTCTGTCCCTCCCTCTCCGTCCCTCCCTCTTCCTCTCTCTCTCCCTCCCTCTACCTCGCTGTCCCTCCCTCTCCATCTACCTCTTTCCCTCCCTCTCCCTCTCTGTCCCTCCCTCTTCCTCTCTGTCCCTCCCTCTCCGCCCCTCTGTCCCTCCCTCTCCCTCTCTACCTCCCTCTACCTCTACCTCCCTCTCCCTCCCTCTGCTCCTCTTTCTCTCTCTACCTCCCTCTATCTCCCTCTCCATCTACCCCCTCTCCCTCTACCTCCCTCTCTCTCTACCTCCCTTACCTCTCTCTCCCACCATCTACCCCCTTTTCCCTCCCTCCACTTCCCTCCCTCTACCTTCCTCTCTCTCTCTACCTCTCCGTCTCTGTCCCTATCTGTCTCTGTCCCCATCTGTCTCTTTCCCTATCTGTCTGTAGCTGTCCCTATCTGTCTATGTCTCTA
This sequence comes from Lissotriton helveticus, assembly GCF_964261635.1. Classification (NCBI taxonomy): domain Eukaryota; kingdom Metazoa; phylum Chordata; class Amphibia; order Caudata; family Salamandridae; genus Lissotriton; species Lissotriton helveticus. Next base: position 479,792,296 of record NC_136063.1, on the reverse strand, counting down.
TGTGCAATTGTCCAAATTCTGAATGTGCTTACATCCAAGAGTGCAACGCCCATTAGGCTCAAAGGGCCTAAGCCCCAGCCTCCCCCCCACTTACCCATTCGTTTGTGGCAGCCCGGGCTGAGACAGCTTCCTCGGCGCGCACACAGCCGCACCCGAGTACTTCACAGGTATTCCATTTACTTGTTAACGAGGCTTGTTGTTTTTTTCACTCCTTCTTACAGCACATGCATCTCCACTTTGCCTAGAAACGACAAGGCAAGGTCCGTGCGCCGCCAATGAAGGCCTGCCGGTCCGCTGGCGGCCCCCGGGCCGTACTATGTGTACCACCGATGTAATTAGTTTACACAACTTTATAATACTTTTTAAGTGCTTTGAACTTGTATTTGCTCTACAAATTACGGCAAACCTAACCACACAACATAGTATAGTTTAACGTGGCACTGTATGTGTGGAAATGCACCATCTGTTCAGATTTTTAATAAAAAGTTTGGAGGGATATTTGGCACTGCACACGCACGGTCTAGTTCCTGGCGCACATAGCCATGGATGCAGCGCACAGAGACCCTACACTGCCGCACACAGAGGAAAAAAATTAGAGGGAACATTGGTGATAACCCCAAATTGGTAACAGGATGCTTGTGTCTGGTCCAGGGAGGACCTGGCCTGGTAGTTCGGGCTGGACTTTTCCCATAGGGAGCAGGGTCGAGACTGATATACATATGGCAGGGTCCGAACTAGGAAGGCATGGTGAGCAAAAGAACAATGAATTTAACCCAAACCTCCTGACTGGGGGTGAGTGTTTGAAAGGTTTCAGCAGTCTGTCTATTGTGTTTTTGTGTTTGCTATGTTCGCCCTAAGAGGCAAAAAGGTATGCCCAGAAATGGGTCCCTTGACTGGGGGTGAGTGGTTGAAAAGTTTCAGCACTCCATACATCACCTTTTTGTGTTTGTTATGCTAACCCTAAGTGGCCAAAGGTATGCCCAGACGTGGGTCCCTTGCTCCCTTTGCCACTGGATTCAAGCTAGCCTAGCTGATGAAGGGTTATACCCAGAAACTGGCCCAGTCTGCTTGTTTCAATTCTAAGCACAACCTGACTACCCTTACAGGCTGGACCGTACCCATGGGGAGCAAAGTTGAGACTGATTTGCATTCAAATACTCACTGGGAGTGAGTATTTGAAATGTTACAGCACTCTGTACTTCATCTTGTTATGTTTGCTTAATCAGTACATGCATACAGTAGAAGGTCTGAAAGCTCATTAGATTACCAGAGAGTCCCACATGCAGGTATACTGTGAGAGGCCCAAAGTCATTCAGCTGTTTCAATAGATTCCCTTCAGAATAACTAGTGGAACCTATGGCTTTTAGCTCTTGAAATGTGTCTTTCTCCCAATTTGAAAAAAAACATTCTCAGAAGAGCTAAAGTATCGACTGCTCACAAGCAAGGATTTTCATTTCAATTAGTGTATATAACTATCTATATAGATTTGTGCAGATTCGACAACAAACCAAGGTCAATGTACAATCATAGAATCAAAACATTTTTTAAGGTATTTCCATTAATTATCCTTCCCTCAATATCTCCAATATTTTCCACAAAAACACATAAATGCAGAACAATATTTTTACAGGAATGTATGAGCCACACACAGATCTTCAATCCTCTCAATCTTAGAGTAAATGACATTTCTCAGTGATGTTCAGTCAAAGATTTTGTATTGTTATTTCCTGTGGGTTTAAAAACAACATCATCAACATGACCACAGCCCTAAAATACAGTCAAAGCCGATACGTGTTTCGCTAATGAAAGACATATATATATCACAATATACTAGCAACATAGCATCATTTCTCATCTAACAAAGATTTAAAGGTATATTTTGAAAAACAATTTAATATTTCATAATACAACTTACACATGTATAAACATTAAATCTAAGACACACACTTTTTATTGTTGAATCAATAGGCGAAAAGTATAATCACATCTATACTTCTTACATATTGTTTAGTGCAGATCGTAGGTTTATTAACTTGGGAAGGAGTTTCCACAGACTTTTATTAAAAGTGTGTACTAACTGCTTCCCAACCATATCTGTAATTTTAATGCAGTAATTAAAGTGGCCTCCAACAGGTGTAGGCACTTATAAGGACAAATTGCTTTTGTATATTGTACTTTAAAAAAGCCTCTTTCTTTCAATTAAGTATTTGTCACGTAATTACCTGTCAGGTTGGAAAGTGAAGCATTAAATAACTTGAAGAATGATTTGTCTATTATCATACATCAGGTAGCCATAGGGGGAATGTTGTTTTAAATATTGATGTCTACGAATCAGAAGTTATGAGACAACTGTCAGCGGAAACTGCCATTGAAAGGTGCATAGGTCTGAAATATAAAAAAAATTCCAAATGCCAAATGTTTAAGAAATGGTAAGATGATGGTATGCTAGACAAGAAATAATACTCAAGGGATGAAAGAAACCCAGTGTAGAAATATTATATTCAGGATTATATCTAGTACTGAGAGGATAAATAAATATTTAGACACCAATTCTTCTGAAACGTGAATTTTTTATTAGAGAACCTAAAGATCTGTTGAGGAACCTGAAGTGCATTCCTTGGGATGACAAGTTCTGGCTGATAACCACAAATGTTATAGTTTGTAGACTGGTAGCACTTATAATAATAGATTGAAATACTTATAAAATGTCCTTGCAACTAAATCGGTCAGTTTTTATGAACATGCCAAAATGCTTAAGAAGTATGAGGACTTTGTCCTGCATAGCAACTAGTTTTTGTAGCAAGGTCAAATGTTCCATCAGATTCATGGTACTGCCATGGGAGCCAAGTTTGCTCCCTTGTATGCTAACCTATTCATGGGATATAAATATATTGCTAACAAAAACAAGCTTTCTACAACAAAGAAAACAGCAAAGTGATCACTCATCCACTAAAAGGCACCAACATCAGGCTTACGACTACAACTACCTGTGATTTTCAAAACTTAGTGCATATGCTTACATGCCCATGTGGCATGGGAAATGTTGGGAAAATGGAACATAAAATTAAACTTGATTGACTGAACACAAGAGTGCCATTCGTACCAAATCTGACAAATCACTGGTTTCGACTTACTTCAGTGATGCAGACATAACATAAACCGATTGTGATTTTTGGCCCAGGAAATTGTGGGATGCAGAGAAGGAAAGTTCTCTTAATGAAAGAGCTTTTATGGATAAAAGAACTTGATTCACTCCCACCAGAAGGCCTTAACGACCAGTTGGAATTTGCTTGCTCTTAATGAACAGCTGTAACCCACACTTTATTGTTCTCTTTTGAAATATATTATCATTGGTTTAGGTTCCTATATATTTGTATCACTAGATCTTAGGATGGGTATTCTTCTTCCAAGATGGTAACCCTTTATTAGGTATAATCATTAAAGTGACCGCACATTACCTCCCCAATATAGTGTTTATATGCCTTGCCGTAATACTTATCTTCAAACATGAGTACGTATGATTTCACTTTTTTGTATTATAAACATTTTATTTATGTATAGACAGTGAGCGTCAGCCTTTACACTCTTCTAAGATTACATTTCAGTTTCACATGAGTGTACGGGTCTGTCTTCTCACTATCTATGGTCTAATTCTCAAGTTTAGGATTGTTTAACTCTTAAAATATATGACTGAATGCTGCTCTGATTCACATTCATGGACATCAAGGGGACTCACACAAGTTATTTCCCATTGCACCAATGGGTAAGATGGAGGACAATAACATTGAGGGAATCGTGCATGTAGCGTTTTAATTGTATAGAGCTATGTTTGCATTCACCTTTAATGACTACATGAGTTCATTTACACCTGCAACTTTTGCCTGGAAGGTAGTTGAAGTTATAAATGTTAACCGTATGAGTTTTGATCTCTCTTTTACTGTCTCACTATTGCTAAGAATAAAGGCTTGATTCACAAAAAGTAAACTCAAACGGAAGTCTAACTTTATGCTTTTGGTATTCACAAAGGGCATTTATGAGTAGTAAATGCCCTTTGTGAATACCAAAAGTTTTAAAGTTAGACTTTTGTCTCATTTTACCTTCGTGAGTCGGACCCTACAAGTTTCTCACAAATATTGTAGCATGGAATTTATACAGCTACAGAATTATTATAATCACAGAGACACATGTTTAACTAATTGTTGCTATTCTTGTGTTTGTTTTAGAATTTGTAACTCTCTCTGTTTTATTTTTGGCAACAATTAGAGTTTCTTTCTACAGTAGGAGCTCGGGATTCATATGGGGATGGGATTTTATTAATGTTCTCAAGGTCCAGATGTATCTATTCACCAGTCCACATATACAATTCTAGAATGATGTTGATTGATATACAACAGATGTATTTCAATGGTTTGCTTTTCTTCCCTTTCACAGGGGATACCCCCTTGACGAAGTGCAGTGCTGGACTAAAATACATAAGCAGGAAATAAAATGACGTTCATCATGGACTTGGATTTATGTATAATCACCCATTCCTATGAATAAAATGTAACAACATAAAATATGATGAAGCAGTTGATTTATTCTGTGACATTATCGTGCTCATATATATGATCATTCAATCACAATGTAGAGCCTATCGTACTTGAATAGCAGTGCTTTAGGAAGGGGCACAATCCCAGAGTGGGAACATGCTTTCCCACATTTTTGATTGATATCTAGGATTAGGGGAGTATACCTTCACAGCAGGCTGAAACTGAATAAACGTGTGAATATTGGAGCACATATGAATACATAATTGTGCTGGAAATCCTATGTTATATTTTTGTGATATAAGAGGGTGTATGCCTGGAATGAAACCTTACATGATTGCTCCTGACATGTGGAATTATGGGTGCACTATATTGATGATATGAGAAAAAGAATTTAAGGACTATCATGGATTATTGAACAGGAATGAGATCAACTAACAATTAACCTTGGAATATCACCAGACATCTTTGATTTCTTTGGATTTGGAACTTTTAGTGCATGATAATAAATTAATCACTAGAATATATAGAAAGTTTTCTGTGAGTAATAGTATTCTTTACTGTGGTTTGGGCCATCCCCAAAAATAAAAGAAAACTATCCCGTATGGGGAACTAATCACAGAGACACAAGAGGAATTGCAGTGAAGAAGATGATTACATCAAGGTAGAATCAGAGACCATAAATAGATTCAATGACAGGGGCTATCCTAAGAAAGTTCTTGTCAACTCAGTGTAAAGAATAAGAAATGTTAAGAGAGAAACATTGTCGATGTAAAAAGGAAGAAGATTGCCAACAGAAATATTCAAAAATTTGAATTATATTACCAAATCTTGTGCAGAGAATAGTAAAATTCAGACCATTTTGAAAAACACAATTGAACATCCTCAAGGTTGGTAAGGATCTATGTAGTATACTTCCAGATAACCCTTAGGTCGCATATAGAAAGGCAAATACTTTCAAGAATATACTGAGTCCTAGTGATCCTATTGAGTATGCTGAAACCAGCCCATTTGGGTGGTTGTCTGAAAAACCTTTTTGGACTTTACGCTTCAGTTTTTTTGGATTGTTGGTATCACCATAGTTAAGGAATGTTAGTGAAGAGCAGTACAATGTGGTGGAACAGTTGAAAGAGGAGCGTTGGAAGCAGAGGTTGTTTTTATATATTGTTCTGCTGTACATGCTATCTTAAATAAACAACCAGCAACCAGTGTGGTCTACCTCTGGTGTTGTTTTTAATTTCAGTGACATTCTGTGAGTCAGTTTTCTTCAACTTCTCTGTGGGACCACCAAGGTCAAGGGTGCCTTAAGGGAGAACTGGAAGCTTTCCTGTGAGATCATCCCCAATTTCAGTGAGCGGGTCACTATTTGTTTGAAGGGGAGAGTGTGTGGAACTGTATGTGGGCTGCCAGTGGGAGTGTGATGGAGGAACGCCCGGCAACATTCCCATTGCTACATCATTGCCGGTGCTCAATAAAGGGAGGTGAAAGCATGTCACTACTTCATGGCACCCTGCGTAGCCGCTATTTTGTATTGAGGAGTGAACACACACTACATTGCTCAGTGCTCACCAAAGGGAGGTGAAAGCGCATCCCACATTGCATTCTGCATGCAGTTTTAGCCTTCATGGTGATAGGCAAGCCTGACGATGCACATATTCAACCCTGTATATATGGTGACAGGCACACCAGCATTTATTGGCCATTTCCACGCATTGCTAGCCTCGCAATCAGTGATAGGCTCACCAATATTGCAGAACATCGATGAGAAGAAAGTCTGTACAAGCAGTGACAGGAACACCAAAGATTGCCCTGTACGCATTGTGACTGACACACCTGGTTTTCATTATACTGAATTATCATTACATTATAAGAGGCAATTAATATATATTTGTAGGCAACAGTTTGGTAGTAGAATCTGTGCCCTTTTTCCTTTAGCATATTTTCCAGAGTATTCAGTGTAATATTTGTACAGATAAAATGCAGTATTCACTAGTACCACCCACAGTTTTTTTACCGAATCAAAGAGCTCCTGAGTCAGATTGAGAACAATGGAAAGAAGCCTTTGAAGCATATCTTGACACTTTAGAAGGAGAGTCCTACACCCACCAAAAAAAAATTGGCGTTCTTCATTATTGTTTGGGTTCTGAAACTCGGAAAATATTGAAACATATTCCCAAGGAAGTAGTCATGATCACTGATGTTGAGAGCAAAGGTGATGGTGGCATCGATGAATATGCAAGTCTCTTGATCTAAGATTTAAGGTAAAGAGTCATACGTTTTACAGAAGGGTCCAAATTGTTGGCAACACATAATCTAACAGTAGAAAAAACAGTAGAAATATCAATTAGGATTGAAAGTACAATTTCGTATATGGAAAAAAATGACTGTACGGGATTCCAAGTCTCAGCCTCAGAGTGAGTTAACTATGAAGAGTAAATACAAGATGGCACAATTTGATTATGCCTCTCGTAAATCAATAGACATATGGACATTCTGCTAGAGATTTATGTTGAATAGCTAGAATATGGTTTTATGCTATTGGTCAAATGCAATACGTTTTTAGGACAGGCTGGACTGTGAGAGTTCAGGCTCAAGGCAGTAGGTTTTAAGTACAACATAATCCTATCTGTACAGCACTGGTACTCGCGTTCTTAAAGTACTCTTTGTATTAATTTATTTTGGAATGTTAGACCATGTTTTTTGTGCCACTGTAAGTTATGGAGGAAAGCCGATAGTTGTAGTGGGAAAATTTGAAGCAGAATTCAGTTTTCAAAACAGTGTCATGAGAGGTGTGTTGTACGTTTGACAAATAAAGTGGGCAAGGGGTCGTAGAACCCATTGAATGTTCTGACTGGATTGCTTAAATTGTTTTAGTTTGCAAAGCTAATGGATCTATTCATATGTGTGTGGATCCGCTTAACCTTTATTGTCACCCACTCCCCAACATCATAGAGATTTTGTCCGCCTTAAAGGGGGGCAATATTTTCATTTGCTTGATATGGCCTCAGCATATCTTCAAATCAAACTGCATCCAGTTTACAGGCATTTAACACCATTTATATCTCCAGAAGGTCTGTTTTAACTTATGCACATGCCATACAGGTTGGCATTGGCTTCTGCCATGTTTCAAAGAGATGCAGAATGGTTGTTAAAATGTTTGGAAGGTATGGCTACATTGCAGGATGTTGGTCAAGTGTTTAAAAAAGATCAAGAGCAGCATGACAGGAGACTATATCATGTTATATCCATTATGAAAGGAAGAGGGTTCACCCACAGTGTGGAAAAATGCAAATTTAACACTCACAGTATTAATAATATTGGTTAAAATTTTCTGCCAATGGTGCCAAACTTAAGTCAAGTTTAATTAAGGCAATTGATGATTTTCAACATTCGGAACATATGGATCTATTACTTTCTTTCATGGGACCAATTGAATTTTACACTAGAATCATTCCAAGTGCATGGAAAAGACTTACAACATGTGGAAACTTCTAAAAAAGGTGAGATTTGTGTGGAGTGTGAATTGTGATAAAGAGTTTGAGTTGAATAAAAAAGATGTGATGCATGTCATTCCTTTGAAATCATTTAACACTCGAGATGAATTTTTTCCCTAGAAAAGCTGCTATCTACTTGAGTGTTCCAACTCATAATTTCTGTTTTTGCTATATTTAGTTGGTAACCTGATATCTTCCCAAACTCTTTTAAAGATGACTCGATTGCGTTGTAAGAGCCTGCATAATTGCTAGTAAATATCATCAGATCATCCGCGTACAATGCTATTTTTTTTTCCCATGCATGGTATATAAACGGGGTTATTTCTTTATGAGCTCTGAGTTTGGTTGCCAGGGGCTCAATGTATAGATTAAATAGAATTGGCGATAAGGGACACCCCTGTCTGGTCCCTCTATTTATTAAGATATTCTCTGTTAGATTACCGTTGATTAAAACCTTAGCTTTTGGGGCCCGATATAACTCTTTAACTGCACTCTGAAAGTTTTTTCCTAGATTGTATTTCTCTAAGGTTGCGTTCAGAAATGTCCAATTCACTCTATCGAACGCCTTAGCTGCGTCTACAGTCATTATAGTTAATGGGATATTTTCACTTGTGGCAATATCTATGGACATAATGAGTTCTTGTGTTAAATCTTGCAGGTGCCTGCCTCTTACGAACCCTTTCTGATCTTTATTTATCAGGTTACCCGCAATTTTCCCTAGCCTTTTCGCTAAAATACTAGTGAAGATCTTATAATCACAATTCAGTAGGCTTATTGGTCGATAGGATTCACATTTTACTGGGTCCTTACCTGGTTTTAACAGGATGCTTATTGTCGCATCGTTCCAGGATTCAGGAAGTTTCCCCCCCTCTATATAGATTTCATTTAGTAAATTCGTGAGAGGGGGGGCCAGATCCTCCCATAATTTGATGTAAAACTCATTAGGGAGCGCGTCTGGTCCAGCTGCTTTCCCTCTCTTTAAATCTTTCAGTATTTCAACTACCTCCTCACTGGTAATCGGGGCATTCAACCTCTCTTTTTCTATATTTGTTATCTCAGGGAGTTCTAAATTATCTAAGTACCCGTTTAGATCATCACTTGATGGAAATATCTCTTCCGTGTATAATGAAGAAAAAAATTCAGTAAACTCTTTCTTAATTACCGATTCCTCCGAGCTTAAGTCGGATCCGTCTTGGGGGAGGATGTTTAATATCTTGTTCTTGTTGTCTTCTGTCTTAGTTTTCCACGCTAGGAGTCTGCCACATCCCTCACCATATTCATAGTTAGCTAATTTGCTTGCTTCCCATTTCTCTCTTAATTTGTTTTCTAATACCCCTGTTAGCCTTTCCCCTTGAATTTCCTTATCCGCCACCAGTTCTTGTTTTATTTCTGGGTCAAGTTCCATTTCTATTAAATGCTCTAGGTTTTGGATCTTGGTTTCCAGCGTTTCGATTTCTTGTTTTGATTTCTTTGATTTATGTGCCGATAAGCTGAGTATTTTCCCCCTTATGACAGCTTTGTAAGCATCCCATCTAACCTGCGGTGATGTTTCCTCCCTATTTCTCTCAAAATACTCAACTGTATCTATTTTAAGTGTTTCTAGGATTTGTGGGTCATTAAGAGTACAACGGTCCACAGTCCATCTCCCTGCCTCATGTCCCCCGCCCAGGTGAATTTTTAGTAGAACGGCTGAATGGTCTGAGAGTAATGCTGGCAAATGTTTAATTATATTTGTTTTATCAGTTAGTATTTTATCCATCAGGAAGTAATCGATTCTAGATTGTATATTTAACCTTTTATTTTTGAATGTGTAAGGACATCTTTTATCCCCTTTCTTCTTCCATGCATCCACCAACCCCAAAATATAGAAAAGGTACCCTGTATAAATTTGGTTAAAACAATGGGAGAGGTAAGAAGAATGTTAAAAACGTGGGGAGGTCTTCCCCTAACTTTCCTGGGTAGATCTAATCTAATTAAAATGTCGATCTTACCAAAATTCACATTTCTGTTTAGTGCAATACCCTTAGAATTTAAGAGGGAAACTTTGAAAAAAATACAAGGGGAGTTAGCGAGTTTTATCTGGGCGGCCAAAAGCACAAGAATAGCCTGGAACAAATTACGAAGATGTAAGGCAGAAGGAGGAATTGCTAGTCCTGACCTTTTTGAATACTATAGGGCCTTTCAATTCAAGCATACAAGGATCCTATTAAGCAACTCTGATATATATCCAGAACATCTCAAAGCAATGACGGAAAACATGGGGCATTACTTATTTAAATTCGGGCATCCAAAGTACTTTAAAAAAATCAAACTGAAGACGCTAAGATCGGCGGCAAAACTTTGGTATCAGATAAGGAGCACTTTGAACATACAATATTACAGTGAGTTCGCTCCAATTTGGGACTCTCCGGGAACCCCAGATTGCCTAAAGGATAATTTGGCTAAACCCTTGAAAACAGCAGGCATCCAAGTTTGGGGCCAACTTATGGTGGATAACAAGATAATTGACTGGGAAACCTTATCAAAGAAAACAAATGCATCTCTTTCAAAATTTAAGTTTTACCAACTTACCAGCTGGGCAAAAACAATCAAAGAGAAAAACACAGGAAACAAGACAATTGAAACAGAGATGATAAAGAATTCCCAAAAGAAAAAAGAAATAGCATCATGGTACTGGGCCCTTATTACAGCAGGGGAGGAGAACTTCCTAATTCCAGAGGCGACCTGGGGGAAAGAACTGCCGTCGCTGGATCTTCAAAACATGTGGCAAGTATCTATGGGTAAATGCTGGGCAATTGTGAAATCTGCTGCTCTAAGGAGAAATCACATCTTTACTATTCACAGAGCCTATTGGACACCAAAGAGGTTATCCAAATTCAGTGGTCCAAATATGAAAGCATGTCCCAAATGTGGACTAATAGGTGCGGATGATGTACACATGTTCTGGCGGTGCCCCCAGATCGATGACTTCTGGCAGGAAGTGAGTAAAATCATAGAAACCGTATTGAAGAAGCCAATATCTGTAAGTATGGATCTTGTTATTTTTGGGATTAAAAGTCAAGACGGGGCGAATATTTTAACACTTAAGGAACAGAATCTTTTGTTTATATTGATATTATTAGCTCGCAGGGAAATATGCATTAAATGGATAAAACCGGTTGCTCCAACACATTTGGAATGTGTGGCCTCTATAAACAAGATAAATAAATGGGATAGAAAAGGCAGACCTAGTAGGAAATACAGTTTTTGGGAGCTCTGGGAAGGTTCACAATATATAAATTAATAGGTCACGTGGAACATTATATGTCAAGCTTACACATTTCCAATGATTATGCAATGGAAAAACAAGATACACAAACATCATGCTTGTGTGAGTGGCCAGGGTGGTCAGCTCCCCCAGTTCGATCTTGAAAGTGTTAAGGAGAGAAGGGGACTCCACTCTGAAAACCGCGAAGCCAAGTCATATTACCTAAGGGTCGTATAGGAACAGAAATCAGAGAAATGGGACCCTGATAACTCCAGTAACACGTTATTGCAGAATGAGGATTTAAAAAAAAAAAAAAAAAAAACACTCGAGATGAAAGCATAATCATGATAAATGCTAACCAGGTGGGAGTAGGTGCTGTCTTCTTGCAACAGAGGGAAGGTGGAGGTAAAGTCGTTGTGTTTGCTTCAAGAAGCTTGGGAGGTGAGGAATCATCATATTCCATAATAGAGAGAGTACCTCTAGTGTGGTGGTGGGGTATTGTTCGTTTCAAAATGTATTTATGAGGCACACATTTCACTCTACCAGTTGATCATATGCCTCTGGTACAGCTGTTTACCACAAGTCGGGGAACGTGTGACTCCTAGAATTGCCAAGTTGTAGTATATGCTTGAGGAGTATGATTAATGTGTAGAATATGTACCTGGTGCCAAAAATGTCTCTGCTGATTCATCTTCCAGCTTGCAATCTAGATATAGAAAGAAAAGAACTGGGCAAAGATGAGGTGAAGGCAGATTTGGTGCACACTGTTGAATGTCATTCTGAGGGTGCTATTTCAGAGAGAGAATGTATCACTGCAATAAATGTGTTTGAGCAAATGAAAGAAGCATAGGATGGCATCCTTCAAGTGTTGTCACAATGAAATTCAAAATGAAAGCCAGGTGAGGAATACAAGCACATTTTTGAGGAAATGTCCATAGTTATTGGTCTTTTGTTTCATTGAAATGTTCTAGTTGTGCCTGAAGCAATGAGGAACAAGATTATGGTTTGAGCTCATGAGGGACACATAGTTATGCATGCTATGAAGAAAAGTAGTGGCAAAAATTGTTGGTGCCCAGGATTGGACAGGATTGTTGAACATCACGTCAGGGATTGTATGAAATGTGCTATTAGTAACAAGTTGCAGGTCACTGCTCCAAGTCCTGTGGAAGTAATAAATGTGCCCAATAAAGCTTGATCCTTTGGTTCTTTCTGGGGACACGTTGGAGTATAGGATAGTCATTGTGAACGTCTACAGCCGTTGGCCAGAAGTAACATTTATGAAATTTCCCAATAGTTTAAATGTCATTGAGAGATCCAATAGGGTTATGAAAGATAATGTACAGTTGGATAGAGACAATGGATTGAACTGTAAGTTGTAGTTGAGAAATTTACAGTGAGCTGTATGCACCACACCCAATGTGGACAGAGGTGTGTCCCCCTTTTGTATTATTGAGAGGGAGGGTTCTTGCATCCAAAATGACAGGACAGAGGATGAGGGAATTGTGTATTTCCAAGGACAAGATGGATAATGTGGATAGAAAACGATTGGAAGTTCAGGACAAATATGTGGGCAAGCAGGGAAGGGTGGCAAGGGCATCAATAGGAGATTATGTGAGAATCAACATTTTTAAGAATTTCGCCCAAGTGGGAGTCCAAGTTCTCAGTGCCTAAGAAGGTGTTGGAGGTGGGAAAGAGTGTAATAAAACTAGAAGTTGGCAGGAGGTGGAACAATGACAAAGTTTCCATAGCTCATGATATGAGTGTGGAAGATTTGGTTAATGGAAGCCAGGGAGGTGTGGAGAGTGAAAAGGCAAAGGAAGAATATAGGGAATGCAGAGTGTCTAAAAGGAAAAGAAAACTGCCAAACAAATTGCAATAGTTTATTCTTATTTAAGATCTTCTGTCTTAGATTGTTTATTTATTCTGTTTAATTGCACCAGGATTTTACTTTTTGATGCAAAATGAATTTGCATTATGTTCATTATTTTGTATGTTAAAGAAAGTTTAATTTTTAATATTTTAAGGGGAGGGTGTGTTGGGTCTTTGTGTAGATTATCTTTAATTTCAAGATATAAGGGTACGAATGTGCTGGGTTTTCACATGTCAGTGTTTATGGAGAGTTGGTGTCACCATCGTTAAAGATTGTTGGCAGTAGGATGAGGTGGGACAGTTGAAAGAGGAGCATTGTAGGGGAAGGTTGTTTCTTTATGTTGCCCTGCATTACATGTTATCTTAAACTGTGACACAAGCCCTCATCACCTACTGATTCAACTACGGCAACGCACTATGTACTGGTACAACCTCTGAACTCATGCAAAGACTCCAGACTATCCAAAACACAGCAATCAGATCCATCCTCAACCTCCCTAAGAGGACACACATCTTCCAACACCTGAAAGAACTCCACTGGCTCCCCGTCCAGAAGAGATGCCATTTTAAGCCCTGAAACCATGCCTACAAAACCCTCTACAACATAGGACTACACTACATGAACCATTTATTGACCTTCCACCAACCAACCAGAAACCTTCGCTCCACCCACCATGCCCTCGCACAGACTCCATGCATCTGCCGTAGCCAGACAGGAGGATGATCCTTCTCTAACCTCACCGCCAAAGCCTGGACACCCTTCCCCTCTACCTCCACACTGCACCCTCGCTAAACCACTTCAGAAAGGAACTAAAGACCTGGCTCTTCAAATGAAACCTGTAGCACAGTGCCTGGAGAGCCGCCTGGGTAACAAGGCGTGCTCTACAAATACCTTTTGAGTGATAGATTGAAATAAACAGTAATCTGAAGAAACAAGGATCTTTGTAAAAACCTAGGAATTAAACTTTGACAATTGCAACCCTGAGGAGCAAGGAAAATGGATCAAATCTTGAAAGTTTCATCTCATACTATAATGTTTGGAATTTCTGGCATTAGTGAGTTAAAATATATACGACAGGGTACAATCTCAGTGGCACTTGTCAGATGTCCAGGTCAAGTTGATACAAGTTGTTGTGAAATAGCAGGAGCTTGAGCCTGAGCAGGTTCACATTTTAATTAGGAATGACTAGTAAGTATTGTTTGGAGGTTGGGATAAGCTGCGCAATTGGTATCATTTGTTTTCCATGTTTTCCTTTGGAAACAATACTTAGGGGCTGCCCACTATTTGATGTAGATTGGTGGACTTTGGTGTGTGAAATGTCAATGTCAATGTTATTGGTTAGTTAATATGAACCATGACAATTTGTATCCAGACAATATTAAAATATCCATCCAAATACTAGAAATGCATAGGTTAAGAACCCTTTAACTGTCCCATTAACATTGCTTCAAGGAGCGCAAGCTCCTCAGTAAAGAAAAAAGTTGTTTGACTGTTGAATGTATCAGTTGGCTATATGAGTATATTTTGACTTTAACATTCACCTTAGCATGTAGCTAAGACCAGAAATGAGGTAAGACTCCAAGCTATAGAGCCATTATGTAAAAGGGAGCTTGGTATGTAGAGATAATGTTTGTCAGAATGGTGATGCTATCCAGGTTGCTGCTTTGTGTGTACATGATCATCTGTACTTGTGGGGAACAATATGAGGCCTCTAGCATTTGTCTCCTGAAGGAATGACTAAAAGAACATATCAGTGCCATTAGGAACAAGAATAAAATATCTAATCTTAGCCAACATTTCCATGATAATCATGATCATGGTGGTTTACCTAAAATTCAGACTATGGAAATTGACCTCATACAGGTATATTACAGAGGAGGTGAAAGTACTCGCATGCTATGAATGAAGGAAACTTGGAGGCTTTCAGACCATTTGGAATGAATAATGATAAAGAGTTTCATACCATGTTGTAATGTATGAGATTTCTGGAATTAGAGATTTCAATTATTTATTTGGCATAGACATGACAATACGGGAACCCAGTGGTACTTCTTAGATATCCAGGGTGAGTTGATACATGTTGTTGTGAAATAGCAGGAAGTTGAATCTGAGCAGGTTCACATTTTACTTCGGAATGACTAGTGAGTACACTTTGCAGGTTGGGATAGGCTGTATAATTGGTATCATTTGGTTTACAGGTTGTATTATGGAAACATTAGGGGCTGTCCACTATTTGATGTACGTTGGTGGTGGGTAGTGTATCAAGCATTGAAGTTCTATCTTAATGGTTAAGCCTCTGACTATTGAATGAATCATTTGGATATATCAGTAGTTGGGAATTTTCATTGGATTACATATGAGAATAATTTCGAATTAAGAGGATCTGATCATCAGTTCTATCCAGGCCACTTTTCTTTCTTTCTGGGAAGGTGTCACACTTTACTGGGTAATGAGTAAGGATATATCGCTATGGAAACAAATAGCGCATTGTGAAGGTGGTGAATGGTTGAATGATTGTGCTAAAGACAGTGTGAGTTTGCGTCTACTGAGGACAGTAGTCACGGCTTGGGAGAACAGGCGTCAACAGGAAAAACAAAGTTTATGAACAGAAGTCTATGTTTGAAAGTCTTTATATATTAGGACTACCCAGGACCTTTTCTCATTGACAAAGAGTCATGTGAACCATAGCACCTAAGAGTCATGAATGACAGGTAAGGTAAACTATAGCACAATGTGATAGCATGGAATGGCTGGATA
The DNA here is from genome assembly GCF_964261635.1 of Lissotriton helveticus. Taxonomy (NCBI): domain Eukaryota; kingdom Metazoa; phylum Chordata; class Amphibia; order Caudata; family Salamandridae; genus Lissotriton; species Lissotriton helveticus. The sequence continues at coordinate 479,776,399 of NC_136063.1, read as the reverse complement.
AACATACATATACACATCAAATAAACATTACAAATATATTCCTAATAAAAAAGTAACTGCTAAAAAATTCAAATAACGTATCTCAACCAATCAATTTAAACAAAAACACACAAACCAATAAAAAACGTTAACTAATTAACTGAACACTATAAAAACAAACAATTAATTAACACATTTTTACCGTTTATCGGCCAAACATGGATGGAGAGCATACTTTGCAAAAGAGAGACCAGAAAATAAATAAATCTACACAAACTACTATATCACATTATACTGCAAAACAGGTAAAAACAAAACTTTTTTCTAAATATAAATGCCTCAACATCCTTACATTAAATAACTAAAATAATGAAATGTTACCCATTTTTTTAAGTACAAATAAAAGTGCAATATATCAAACCGATAAAAAAGAACACAAATATATTATTAGGTACCTTATTCAACTCAATTTCAATTTCAAAATACTTTATTCGGTTTTAGAATAAAACCTTAAAAGTTGCAGAACTCCATGTAAAAATTTTAAAACATACATTTCATGGCAATAAAAGAGTAATAGTTAATCCAATAGAAACAGAGAAATATATATACATCAAGATCAATGATAAAAAAGACAGGGAAAAGACAGGCAACCATTAACTGGAAATTCAACTTCATAGATGGTAATTCTCCATACAGATTCTAGATCTCAATGAGGATTTCAGAAAACCTACTACAAATGGGATAAATTCTGGGTTCAACAATTGTAGATAAAAAAAAGCTGGGCGGACCTGGGTAAAATTCAGCTTTTTTAAAAGGGGTGTTAAAAAAAAATCTGTGTTCACCCTTATAACCTCCCTCTTTTTTCTCTGAATAAGGGCCCCCGGTTCAAATGGTTATCTAATAAAACACCCAGGTATAAGAATGTCGAGGTCAAAGGCACTTTCTCATCACCCACTTTAAAGGGGAACTGCTTCTTTGGACGTATTCCGACCTGCATAATATAAGATTTAGAGTTATTGATAGCTAGGTCACTATTGACCATGAAGCTCCAAAAGGTGTCAAGCAGGGTCTGGAGGCCCCTTGCCGTCTTGGCAATGAGGACCACGTTGTCCGCATGTAGCAGGACAGGCAATCCTCGTCGCCCCACATACGGGAAATCGGACCCTGTTTTTTCCAAGGTCTTATCCAGGTAGTTGATGTATAAGTTAAATAGAAATGGGGCCAGAAGACATCCCTGCCATACTCCCCTTTCAATTTTAAAATCCCTAGAAACCCAAATATCCTGTGCAAATCTGATGTTAGCCTTAGTGTCCCTATGCAGATCCTTCAGGAAGTCAACCAAGCCGTCCTCCACCCCCATAGCCCTCATGGATTGCCACAGTTTCCCCCGGTTGACGCAGTCAAAAGCGGAGGAAAGATCCATGAAGGCAATGTAGATCGTACCTTGGTGGGCAACTGTGTACTTCCCCAGGATCATATATAAGTTAAGGCATTGTGCTAAAGTAGAATGCCCTGGGCAAAACCCATATTGTATTTCAGAGACAATCTTATTCTCTTCTGCCCAGGAGGCTAATCTTTTCAATAATACCCCACCCATAACCTTGACCACAGAATCAAGAAGGGAGATCGGTCTATAACACAAAGTGCTATTATGATTGCCCTTCTTGAAAACTGGTACAATCATTGAGGTGCCCCAGGACTCCGGGCATCCGACCCTGGCTGCCACGTTAAGCACGGCCACCAGAACCGGAGCCCAAAAAAGTGGGTTTCATTAAAAAAGATCTGGAGGGATGCCATCCGGGCCTGGAGCCTTATTACACGACAGCCCTGAGAGGCCTTTCTCCACCTCTTTCTGCTCAAACGTTACTGGGACATTAGTATAAACTGAGACTTGTTGTTGATCTGTAGCGCTTTTAAAAATGGATTTAAAATGAGATACCCATTCATCCTCTGTTATATTAGTGCCTACTTCTCCGACCCCGGCCATTTCGAATAAGGGTCGATTAATAATACCCCAGAACCTAGAGCTACTCCCTAAGGTACTTGGCTCCAGTAATTCTCTCCACGTTGCTTCCTTTAGTTCACCCTTGCGAGTGGCCAATGCCCATTTATACTTGGAACGATGGGCAGCTTTGGAACATGAAGGGTCAAACTATCTGGGGTCACCAAGCACCGTCCTTTGAGAGGGGGCATTTAACAATGCCCTTATCTTACAGATAATACCATCGAAGGCCTTGAGGACACCCCCAGGGTGGGAGCCAGGACACACACAGGATGCTATTTCAGATGCACATGACACTTGTACCTCGCCATGAATTAAGTCCGGAGACACCTGAGACCATTTTAGGCGGCGCCTTCCATCCAAAGGTCTCAACGTACCTGGCACTATAACCCTGGCATGACTTGTCAACAAACCACCTCCCAGGTACACACAAATGGGGATGCGATCGCTGAATACGCTGTCCATGATTGTAAACCCCCGAAGGTTGGACTGAAGACCAGCTGAGATCAAAATATGATCTTTAAAAGAACCGTCACTTCGTCCTTAAAAGTCGGGACGGACTGTTTGCTAAGGGGGGCAGAAAAAGACATTGTTGGTAACAAAAATCTAATTCATTGAGCATATTATTAAGTGCATCCTCCTGAACAGAGTGCTCAAAGCGAAAACCCTGCATCCTGGCACATCCCAGCTCTCTCATACAAGTGGTTTTGGGATCACCACAAGGGTAAACATTAAAGTCCCCCGCCACCCTAGGTCTAAGTGCAATGGGGCCGCAGGACTGCCTAATATGGCAGCTCAACTGAGCAATCTTACACCCCCCTTCTGCGCCTATTGCATTGTAAAAGTTAATGATCCCCATGCTATCATTTCCTCTCCTTAGGACTATAGCTTGAAGGTCTTTATTAGCAATGGGGAGTTGCTGGATCCTAAAAGTCACGGCCAACGCTATGAATATAACAAAACCGAGAAAAAGCAAAGGTGGTGATGGATGGAGCGTTGACAATACAAACCCTCACCCCCAGTCAACTGATCTGGGTTTAATCCATCACCGTTCTTTAGCTCACTCCGCCACCCCAGTTCAGACATGGCCATATGCAAATCAGTCTGACCCTGTGCCTCATGGGAACAGTCCAGCCCGAACTGCCAAGCCATGTCTTCCCTGGACCGGAATCAAGCTTCCCAGGACCGGTTTCTGGCATTACAGCCGTCTTCAGCCGGGCTTGCTTGACTCCAGTGGCAAAGTGAGCAAGGGACTCACGTCTGAGCATACCCTGCCAACTTAGGGCGAACAAAGAAAAACCAAAGGCGGTGATGGATGGAGCGTTGACAATACAAACACTCACCCCCAGTCAACTGATCTGGGTTTAATTCATCACCGTTCTTTAGCTCACTCCGCCACCCCAGTTCAGACATGGCCATATGCAAATCAGTCTGACCCTGTGCCTCATGGGAACAGTCCAGCCCGAACTGCCAAGCCATGTCTTCCCTGGACCGGAATCAAGCTTCCCAGGACCGGTTTCTTGCATGACAGCTGTCTTAAGCCGGGCTTGCGTGACTCCAGTGGCAAAGTGAGCAAGGGTCTCACGTCTGAGCATACCCTGCCAACTTAGGGTGAACAAAGAAAAACCAAAGGTGGTGATGGATGGAGCGTTGACAATACAAACACTCACCCCCAGTCAACTGATCTGGGTTTAATCCATCACCGGATTGGGGTGGAAGATTGACGACCGCTAAATTCTGAAGGGCATTGGTTGAATATCCCTGTGACTCTTCCGATATTGTTCCTGATCTATGAGTAGCCTGGCCCTGGTGATTTGTAGATAAAACCCCATTAGATACCTGCCTGTCACTTGTACCATCAGCCAACCCCCCTAAATCTTTGGAAGCCATATTTTCGCCGCAAGACTAGACTCCGCTAGAAGGCCGGGAATCTGCGGCTACCCCAGGCAAAAGTGAAGTGCCTGGCACTGTATTAACCTTGGTCGAGCCCAAAATCACAGGTTGGAAAGAATAAGTGGATTCTGAAGACCTATGTTGTTAGTATTTGCTCTATAGGGTTTAACTTAGCCATAATGGGGCTCAGCTTATCATCCAGCGTGCAGCTCATAGTTGATTTAAAGGCTTCCAACATGGCCAAATTGACTATATTTGATGCTGGCGACACGGGTACCTTGATTTTAGGGGCAGGCTTGGGGGGTATGTTAGATTTAGTTTTTTTGGCTTGACTCCCTATTGGCTTACATTTTCTTTTCAAACTACCACTGAACCTGTGAGCCACCCTTAGATGCTGCAAGGGGTCAGCATCGCTGGGAGCTTCTGGGGATATATGATTAATAATACCACCCGTCCCACCATTCCTTAGCATAAGGGAAGAGGCACCACCCCTCCTGTTCCCAATAAACACAATGGGAGACAGTGTCCTAGGAGGCACCTCCCAGGGGCTTTCTTGTGGAGGAGATAGGGCTTCATTGACCTGTGATTCACTACCCAACCCAGGGGATGAAAGTATACTAAGTGCTTTACTGACAGTTTCCCTTGGTGGGTTATTTGGCCCAACTAGGAGAGAGAATAGGCCATTAGAGGGAGATCTAGAAAGACGCCTGTTCACTAGTTTAATCTCCTTATCAAAAACTGAGGCAGCTCTTAATAAGAAGGCATCCATAGTTGTAACAATAGCCCTAGTTGAATCTTTTGTCCCTTCTTGGCTCACTTGAGTCTTCCACCTCCCCATGGCACCGAACCAAAGTGAACCCACAAAGCCTGCGATAAATTGACAGCACAACAACTAGTGCCCTCGAACGAATGGACCACAACGGAATGTAAAGAGAGTCAGTAGAATCCCGTGGGAGTGCTACTTCTCCCACACTTCTAATAACACACCAGCTAGATAAAAACAAAATCACTGACCAAAGTGCAAATTTTGCTCCACAGCTATAAAATTAAAACCATGAGGGAGGGCCCAGCCCAATCTATTCCAGCCCCTGACGGGGACAGATGAGCCCGCCCTTGGTCTGGGCTTCATCCGTGCCGCGGGTAGAGAGGCAGCTCTTTAAGTGCGATGGCCACGCCTACCCCTCACTCGCGGCAGCTGGGAGTTGCCTGGTGCAGCCTGGGGGCAGAAGTCCTCACCCCGGGTGATGCGATGACCAGTGGTGGTATGACAGCAGGATGTCCAGGTAGGGCAGCGGGGCATCGCAGCATCCTTGTGGAACCCCCAACCGTGTTCTGAATTCTGGCCGCAAAAAAACGACAGAGAAGATCTCCCACGCCGCGCGGGGAGAGGCAGCGCTTTAAGCGAGATGGCCACACCTCCCCCTCACTCGCTGCAGCTGGGAGTTGCCTGGTGCACCCTGGGGGCTGAAGTCCTCACCCCAGGTAATGCGGTGGTGGTATGATGGCAGGATGTCCAGGTAGGGCAGCGCAGCTTCCTTGTGGAACCCCCAACCTTGTTCCGATTTAGAGCACTGTGTTCTTCGTTCCTCAGAGGGTGGGAACCGCAACGCCTGCTCCACCTGTGAAGGCCTGGAAAAGACAGGGGTCAACAAAGAGTCTGTCCTCTTGAAGTTCCCTATGCCCTCTTGGCCAAACTTCAGAGTAACAACACTGGATGTTCCTCTGCCTCTTGCGTGCGCGGCTACATCCGGATGTGTCACTGGCACCTGCTGCCTGGCTCACCTGTCGCTGGATAGTTAGGTAGCATCATCGAGGGCGTTGCATGGGGTGGGGAGTTGAGACTGACAGCAGTCGGTTGTATTAGGAAGGATTCAACTCAACATAATAAATAGAACAAATAATACATGTAAAACTTATCCTATAAAGAATGTAAATTACTGTGATTTTTCACACATATCAATAATACAAGACAAAACTAAAAAATGCATTTATTTTTCTTCACAGCTTTTACAAACTGCGCCTACAAAAACAGCCACAAGACCAAAATCGTTAAATACAAGAAGTAAGTATTATTTGTTTCACTGCTAAATAAAAAACAATTCAAATAAATTAAAAACATATCTCACATGTAATTAACATAAACATTTTTCTTTCTCACCAACACAAAATATAACAGTGGAAAAACAACAAGCAGCAAATAATACCATCAACAAAAGTCACTAATGTAAGTATTTTGTATATATTTTTAAAAATACTAGCACTATTATGATTCAAACTAGAATATTAGCTAAACACATATTTATATATCTTCACAGATATACCCCAATAATGGCAGAAGGTGCAAAGTTTATCACACCTTAAAAGGGGAAACTAATGCTTTGCTACATGCGTTACACTTACACCCAAGAAAAAGTTATAGAAAATAAAACTCATTGGACGTAGCAAATATTATGCCAATGCCTATTATGGAAGAGCTACTACACTAGATTTAAATGTTGTGAATGCTAGAGAGCACAGCCATCCCCCCAATGTGACTGAAGTAGAAGTAAGAGATGCCCTAGAGACAATAAGGGAAGTAAGCAAAAGCTCCCAGCAGGCAAGTACTCAAATTCTAAAAAATGTTTTAACCACAGTACAAGAACATGTCACAGGATAACTTTCTTCCATACCCAACTTGAAAAGATTAATAGCAAAAACTAAGAGAACTTTAGATCCAATTCACCCACCCCTCAAACATTTGGAGAAATCCAAAAAACTCCCAGAATACACCATCAGCCACGAAGAAGAACAATTCTTACTCTATGACAATAAAAGTTACGAAAAAATAATTATTATCTTTGGAACTAACACTAATTTGCATAAATTTAAAAACTGCGAAACGTGGATGATGGACGGAACCTTTAAAGTTTGTCCTAAAACATTTTATCAACTGTATACAATTTATGGTGAATTTCAAGAGACAAATATCCCATTCATTTACGCATTGCTCCCGGATAAAAATAACACCACCTATATAGAAATAATAACTACAATAAAACAATTCTCAGAAAATTACTATCCCCAAAGAATAATAATAGATTTTGAACTGACAATGATTCAGGCAATACTCAAACTTTACCCACACACTGCAACCCAAGGGTGTTTCTACCATTTTAACCAAAGCATATGGAGGCACCTTCAAAGATCTACTTTAAGCACAGAATATTCAACTAACTGCAACTTTGCCTACCAAATTAACAAATGTATCGCCCTGGCCTACATACCTACTACTGAAGTAGCCAGTCACTACAACTTACGAATAGAAAGTCCTTTGTATAAAAACAAAGAATTAAAATTAAGTCCACTGCTCGACTGCTTCAAAGACACCTTGGTGGAAAGAATACATAGACCAGGGCATCGTAGACAACCTACATTTCAAATACCATGGTGGAATGTGTATGCCAGTACGTTGGCTCAAAAAGCCAAAACAAATAACGCAGTGTAAGGCTGGCATAATGCCTTCCTAGTCACAATTGGTAGAGGACAGCCAACATTACATAAACTTATTGAAGCTATTAAAAAGTAACAAAGCTACCAAGAGCTCAGACTAGAGCAATCTCTAAGCAAAATAGGACCTAAACTAAGCAAACAAACCAAAACATTGTATGAAAACCTCCAACATAATACTAGGATGTATCCAAATACCCAAGGTCTAGTATTTCTAGACATTATTGCAAAAACCAAAAGCAAACTTTTGAAACATAGAAAACATAAAAACAAAGATGTTCTCTTTTTTTCAATAAATAAATATGCTTATGTCATAAAATGTAAACTATATCACAAAATTATATGACATAATATAAATATTAAAAAAGAAGAGAAAGAAAAAATAAACATTTCACATCCACAACAATAAAAAAATACTTACAGTTATGCAGCTGTAGAATGTGCTAAAAAATGATAAAAACTACATCAATCCAAGGAAAAATTAATCCATTAAATAAGGAAACCCCAAATAAATGTAAAAATACAGCTGTAGAAAAGGGAAATCCAATGGCGCAATCCTCTGAAAAACGAAACCCTTAAATACCTGAAAACGCTCCAACAACCCGAAAAAAAATGAAATGTATAGTAACTTGTGGTAAAAGAAAACACAACATTTTCCGTTATTTAAAGAACATACAACATGTGAACAACCCCATCCGTGCACCAAACCAAGGACCTGCAAATAAAAAATAAACAAAACCCACCCACAACAAAAATACAAACCCACAACAAAAAATATCAACATAAAATACAGAAAAACACATATAATAAACACATAACTAAAACTGCATATTATTCTAAATATATCTAACACTAAGTCAAACATATACATACTAAACTACCAAAACAACACCTAACTCTCCCGAAAATGATCAAATAACACCCTAACAAATAAATTTAGACTACTACTAACTTACCACTACCTTAAAACTGACTTAAAAATATATAAAACTAAACTTACCCACACGGACAAAAAGCAGCTCCCAACCGCGAGGTTCCGTCTTCCAAAATGAACTTAAAACGAAACAGATACAAAAGTTAGAAAAAGAAAAGAAAATGGCTGCGTACTTAAAATGAAAATAGGACTAACTCCCCACAGACAAAAATGGAAAATATTGAATTAAAAAAAATATATATGTAAAATTTTACATATAACAATATTTTTTCCAAATGTTTAAAATAAACATAGAACATTGTAAAATATACAATAAATATTACATTGTTTAAAATATATGTTTATTCCATACACTGTTAAACTAAACATACTGTACAATATGTGTTAACAAATATATGTACTACTGAAAGAAAATGTGAAAATATTGTAAATGATTTACCATAATAAATATTTTTTTTTAAATAATATTCAATATACTAATAATAAAATATAGTCCCGACCCAACTAAACTCAGGAAAGCGCTGGATAGTTAACCATACTAATTTACTATTCTAACTCCAAATACAACGAAACTCAAGGAAAGCACTGGGTAGTAAACCATAATAAATTACTATTCTAACTCAAACTCCAACTACACTCAGGGAAAGCACTGGATACTAAACCATATTTATTATGGGTGTCATTAGGACCCACCATCCTCCCGTGGAATCGGACCGCGTGCCATTTGTGCGGGGGTCCCGTTGCATAATTAGGATGTGCCCGCCACACTGGCAGGCGCATCCTGCATTCCTGAAATTGCGGCAGGCGGTGCACTCACCACCGCCCACCACAATGCCAGGAAGCCGGGGGGTACCATAGGTAACCCCAATGAGCATCCCCCCACACCATCCGGAGTCCCTGGGAGCCCGAAACGAGCCCCCGCAAGCAGACTCTGAATGCCTTTCTGTGGTGGCAATGCCAAATTAAAAAAACCTCTAAATAAAAATAAAGAATAGCCCTTATTTTTACTTAAAAGTAATAAATAAAATATACATTAATAAATGTAATATTTCTTTCCTAAATTCTATTACATTTTATAAATGTTTCACAAATACTATTACATTATAATTAGTCATCATTCATACAATTTCCCAAAAAGTATTAATAAATTATTAGACAATTGAATATTTTAATACATTTCTTTATTACATTTTAAAAGTAATTAAAAAAATTATTAAAAATTATTATTCTTTTTTTTCAATTAACTAAATTTACAATTATAATTTTATAGAACTTTAAATTTTAATGTGCAATTTTTCAAAAATATTTAAATACATAAAATTACATTTAAAATGTTAATTTTAAACAAACATTCTTCAAGTAAAAAATTACTAAATAACATAACGTTTTTATTTACCTCATCAAAAATGTATTTCGTGTTCCTAAATATAAATCATACCCACAAAATATTTAAATTGCTACCCACCCTCATCCCCTATAAACCCAACAGCCCGCTCCTAAAATCTATACAAATTATTAAAATATTTTAAAATGTAAACATTTTTAAATTACTACCCACCCTTATCCTCTATAAATCCAACATCCTGCTCCTAAAATATATACAAATTATTAAAATATATACATTTTAAAACATTTTTAAGTTACTACCCACCCTTATTCTCTATACACCCAACATCCAGCTCCTAAAAAAAAAATGAAAATGAATCGAAATAAGTTATTTAAACAAAATATTATTATTAAATCATTATAAATTTACAAAAAATTCCATAAAAATAATACACAGTAAAAAAAGTAACATAAGAATAATATCGATTTTAGTATCTTTGATATTTTTTACATCAATATTTTCTACATTGATATTTTAAAAATCAATATAAATAAAAAAAAAATCTCGATATTTTTAACATCGTTATTACTTACCTCGATATTTAATACCAACAATATTCTTACCTAGGTATTCTGGGTTCTCGATATTTGCACGTCAATATTCTGTCCCTGCACCCCCCTGAAAATCTACCATGCACTGGTGTTATCTCTGACTAGTCATAGCCAGTCTGCAACCACCAGCCATGTTTCTGACCTCATGGGGTGAGAGCATACATCCGAAGGGGGCAGAAATAGAGCAGAGGTGCTTCACACTTCCTCCAGGCTGGAATGACCTTTCTGAGCAGGAAGCTTGAAAGGCGTTGCCACCTTTGAAGTTCAGCCCAAGCTTTCCCAGATAGTGGGGATGCCAACCCCCCTGTCCTGCTCCACAGTTGGTAGGAGGACAGGTGGGAACATTAGTTAAGATCAGGAAGAGTGTCCACATTCAGCCAGCACTACCCCTAAGCTGCGGTAGGCAACATTAACCCCTCTCTTGAAATCCCACCATCTTGAGATGATGGAGAAACAACCTATCAGAGCTAGGGTAGTGCCTCTACCCACAGGAAGTGGTCACTTAGAGACACCCTAAAGTTAGGAAGCCCATCAGCTACTACCTGTATCCCCCTGTAATCCCCCTAAAGTTAGTATTTAGGGGGCATCCATATACCTGAATCTAGAATTGATGGACAAGAAGAAGAAAATGATAAAGCAACTCGCCAGAGAACTGAAGCGCTGCTGCAGAACAAATTGGTCACAAACCCTGCCAATCGGAGTATGCCGTGTCATCCTTAACCTGTGAAGACTCCAAGAACCCCGGAGTTCCTTCAGACTTTGAAAATTAACTAAGAACCTTCCTTGGATTGAAGGTATCAGTCCCCTGCACGCTGCAGGCACCAATTCCGTCGATTATGACTTGTCGGCATGGTGCTCCCCAATGACTTCAATGCAGCACCCACCCCAAAAGAGATACAACAGCTCTGAGGTTAGGACTGCCTCCCCACCAAGTTTGGAGACACCAGGACCTACTGGAGCCACACTGTACCAATACCCATGAGTACTGGCCTGCCTACAGTGAACAGCAGGACAAAGAGTTCCTTCAGGACTCCAATGATTCCAGGAGTAAGCACCCATGGAGGGAAATTGAGACCCCTGAGATCCACAACCTGAGTGGTCTAGCTGTCCCAAAATCACCTCTCCAAGTTGGCTGCTCCTGACTGCAATGATTTCTCGATACACAATACCCGGCTGGCATATTTGATCTGCACCAGGCCCCACTGGTCCTGGTAATGACAAACCAGCTGTGCTCCCATTGTCCTACGACCCTTGCAACCTCCTCCCTCCAGTGGGATCCACCAGACCTACCTCTAAGTCCTCCGGAGCAGTGTCTTTCCAGTTGGCCCCCTTTGTTGTAGCGCACCAGCTACCATCACCTTCAGGACCCTGCTACCGGGAGAATCAGGGATGCTCCCCATCTTCTGCTGCTGGAACTTTGGACCTCATCCTGCACTCGACCTAAAAGGAGAAGGTGAACTTCGTGAAAACATTGCCTGATTTTATATGCATTTTCCGCTTTTTTCCATTGACTTTAATAGTGCGTAATTGGGCACAAAAGTGATATATTTTCTGAACTCCTAAAAATCATAACTCCTAAAGTACTCACTGTAGATTAATCAATATCAATTTTATAAATTGGTCTCAGATTTATTCCTGAGTGTGTCTCATTTTTTGCCTCTATGAGTACAACAAATGCTTAGCACTAACCTCAGATAAGAGTAACTGCTTGCCCACACTACTACAAAAAGAGCACTAGTATTATCTACATTACCTCTGTGTACTAGTAAGGATTCCACTGGCCTCTGCACAGTGTATTTTGTTTTAGTTCATATAGGGAGCCAGCTTCCTACAGGAGTTTGGCATGTAGCGGTAATGTTCGTCAGAACGGGCATGTTATCCAGGTTGCAGCATCTACTGGTGAGTTGCTCAGCTATGATATGTTAATCTTTTGAAATTGTGACGGGTTTTAAACTGAGTATGCATTGAATGAGACAAGTTGGATGATGTTGATGAAAAAGATACAAACTGTGTTAGTGACTGTTGTATGAAACACATGTGGAGTGATAGCTCATGCAGATGGAGCAGGTAATCTAAAACAATGTGTATTGGAGATGTGAGGAGCAGAGGGGCGGATAAGAAATGTTAACCTTGTGTCAATGGAGCAAGAAAATAGTATTGTTAAAGACTTAAAAATGATTGGACATTACTTAAACTTTACATACCAACATCAGGGAACTATTAAGTGGAACATAAATGTTATTTTTATGTCTACCTTTAAGCTAGATGCAAGGTGTGACGGTTTTGTTATATAAATTAAAACGTAGTTTGCATAATAGAGGATTGGAGTATCTACTACTTTGGGCTGTTTTGGATATTTGGAAAGAACAAGTAAGATTACACAACCTTTGAAGCCTAGGTAAGCAAACAAGATCTTTTTATCTTATAGATGTATAATAAAAACATACAGGTAGGACAAGGCTGTGGTTATGTCTTGGTTAGGAGGATATGAGTAACTCTAAGAGAAACTGAACCAACAGTGAGATCTTTTGAGTGAACCATATTCAGGTACCATTTTGAAAAATAAATGTACACTACAACAATTTGTGTGCGCACCTACTATTGGGATTCTTTATAAACCTGAAAATCATGAACTCAAATGTGAAAATCTAGTTAAATATGTGGAGTTTTGTTAGGGAATAGGCACATTAGTTAGGAGTATCCTATACTCATTGAAAATATGTATATTGGGGCATTTTTGAGGAGCAAACATTCAGTAATTAGGTGACAAATATTTAAAAGAAGGGGTATTTTACGAGTATAATATGCATGAACAGACTATCCATATAAGTCCATACACTTCTTGGCGGCCACCTTAATTGTGGCATTACAATTACAGGTCTGGTTGGTAAGTAGTTAGTACACACATGTAACAAAAATCTGCTAAAGCTGCTAATCAAGCCAATAAACATGAAATCTGGACTAAACAATGTGTAAGAACTAAATAGATATGATTATGTCTTTCACCTTTTGATTGTAGTATAAATAATATATATTATATTTAATGTTTATTATTTTTTTAATTGTGCTATGAAATATTACATTTGGTATTTAGAATATATATTGGAATGTTTTATTACACGAGTAATGATGATATATGGATAATATATTGTGATATATACCTTTCATTACAGCCTAGAAGAAGCAATTCACCACAGTGAAACACGTGTTGTCTGTGCTGTATTGGTGGGATGTGGTCCTGCTTGTGATGGCGTTTTTAAATGTACAGGAAAGAACAACACAAAATCATTAATTGAACATCACTGAGACATTTTATATATTCATTCAACATTGATCAGACAGATAAGATAGAGGATCTGTGAGTGAATCATACTTTTATGTAAACATTGTTTTGTTTGTATGTGTTTTTGCAGAAAGCATTAGATGTATATTTTTTTATTTTACATTTGTTATTGAGCAGTATACAGCAAGACATAATCTTAAAACAATGCCAATAGCATATTATCATGATTGATTGGATACAAATAACATAAGATAGCAGCAATATCAAGTTAACAGAGATAAATAGCAGCAGATATTTATATAGTAAGGTGCACAAATATGTAATAATAATAGAGGAAAGTGCCTTGTGCAAATCATTACCTTACAAAATCAGCTAAACCAATTCCTAATTCCATAAATATATATATAGCAGCAGATATTTAAAAATGCAGGTGTCTAGAAACAAAAAACAAATCGGAACAATAGAAATCACGTACACCAATTCCTAATTACATATATATAGCAGCAGATATTATGGTGCAAAAGTATGGGATCATAAAAACAAGAAAGTGCATTTGGGCCAATCAATTTCCTGACATGTACACAGAAATAATAAATTAAAATACAGCAAGTATTATTATAAACAACTATAATCATGGGGAGACTGTTATCGATAAAACAAACAAAGCCTTTAAGGCCTAGAAAAGCGATTCCACCCTAAAGTTTTCTTAAGTAGCATAAAAGCATCCCAGGTTGCATTGAATCTTTGTAGGTCCCCCACCTTTTTGGCATAGGCCTCTTCAAAGGATCAAGTCCTAATCGTTGTATTATGCCAAAAGGAATATACTGGGACCAGATCAGTTTTCAAATTTTGGAGGATCAATGAATGAGCCACAGCTATGGCAATCGATGTAAAATATTGATGATGTTTATGCAAATGATAAACCTCATAAGATGATCCAAATAGCACCAACATAGAGGATGGGTAGCACGCAAAGTTTTCATGACTAAGTTCAAGCTGATATGCGTATACGGATAAGATGACTGATTGACTTTTTGCACATGGACGAATGTACTTATCACCATTCACAGAGTGGAATGATTACTTGCAGATAGTTACTTGTTACGGGATTTGTTGAAATAAAGGCAAGGAGTTTGTATATTCGTGCTACAAGACTCATGCTATTGTTTGTTGAAAAACTTGAAGAATAGCTTACTGAGGTTATAAAGAAGAATTGAAAGTTTGAGGGCCCTGAAGAAGTCTGTTTGTCAGAGACTGACAATACGAAACACGTGTTGGCTGTGTTTTGAGAATTACGTTGGATGATGGAATAAAGTAAAGAAAAGAAAAATTTGGAAGAAAACTGACTTTAATACTGTGGACTTCATTTAATAATTTTGAGTGCTTGGTGGATACTTTGGATTTGTCTCAAAGTCACTTGCTGGCTTTATATTAGAGTAGTGGTAACCTACTCTCGTCCACTTAGAGCACCAACTGGACTTTGTTTGAAATACCTACTTACTTATACACGCCCTGCGCTCCTGTGCAACTGTTACCTATTTTGTTATAGAGGATGGGGATACTGTAGTGTGCAAGAACTGACTAATTGCACGAAAACCCCATCCCAAAATTGTTGGAGTATTGAACAATGAAAAAAGGTGTGAACCCACCAGCCCACACCAACTACCTTACATCTAAAACACTGGTCTGGATGGGATGGAATGGGATGGAAGCATTCTATACAACCTGTCGGACATATAATAAACTGTCCAATGGTTAGAAATGCCATTCGCTTAAAGTTTGGTGCTCTAAGCGATCTATGGCCTATCTCAGAAAGGTGCTGCCCCTTTCTTAATGTTACACCTACAATTGGTTACGCGGAAGACTTTTGACAGCAACTCAGATAATACATTCTGACTAGTTTGTTGCAGTAAAATCTGGTACCAGTTTCCCACTCCCAACAATTGGGTTTCACATATATGAAAAACAATTTGACGAATCTCCTCTTTCATCACAACATAATCAGATTTGAAAAAAACGAGTTATCTGAGCAAAACTGAACCAAAGGATCACCTCCTTCCTCGACGGAAGAACACAAAGAGTCCGCCTACCACCGTACAAATCAGAGGCCACCGAAGTCATCTGCGGCGTCCCTCAAGGATCCTCACTGAGCCCCACCCTCTTCAACGTCTACATGAGCCCCCTCGCGGCCATCGCACGCCAACACAACCTCAACATAATCTCCTACGCCGACGACACCCAGCTGATCCTCTCCCTGACCAACGACCCCGCCACCGCCAGAGCCAACCTGCACGAAGGGATGAGAGACGTGGCCGAATGGATGACGACCAGCCGCCTGAAACTGAACTCAGACAAGACGGAGGTCCTCATCCTGGGCTCCACGCCCTCCGCCTGGGACGACTCCTGGTGGCCCCCCGCCCTGGGCACCGCACCCAAACCGACAGACCACGCACGCAACCTGGGCTTCATCCTGGACTCCTCCCTCTCCATGACCAGACAAGTCAACGCCGTCTCCTCGTCATGCTTCAACATCCTGCGCATGCTACGTAAGATCTTCCAGTGGATCCCCACCGAGACGAGGAAGACGGTCACCCAGGCCCTCGTCACCAGCCGTCTGGACTACGGCAACGCCCTCTACGCCGGAACCACTGCAAAACTCCAGAAGAGACTCCAGCGGATCCAGAACGCCTCGGCGAGACTCATCCTCGACATCCCCCGACGCAGCCACATCTCCGGACACCTGAGAGACCTGCACTGGCTCCCGGTCAACAAGAGAATCACCTTCCGACTCCTCACCCACGCACACAAAGCCCTACACGACCAAGGCCCGAGCTACCTCAACAACCGGATCAACTTCTACACTCCCAAGCGCCTCCTCAGATCAACCAACCACGCCCTCGCCGCCGTCCCCCGCATCCGAAGAGCGACAGCAGGAGGAAGATCCTTCTCCCACCTGGCCGCCAAGACCTGGAACTCACTTCCGACCAACCTGCGCCTGACCCAAGACCACCTCTCCTTCAGGAAGAAGCTCAAGACCTGGCTGTTCGAGCAGTAGCGGCACCCCCCCCCCCCCAGCGCCTTGAGACCCTACGGGTGAGTAGTGCGCTCTACAAATGACCTGATTGATTGATTGATTGATTCTGATTGCCAAAGTGTTGAATAAGTGAATCCCATGAGATCAGATTTGAACAATTGTATAAATCCCCCAATTTCTCAAAGCCTAACCCTTGCTGTTAGAAATGCTGGTCTCCAGTTGGCAGTGGCTTGCATCCTGTCCAAGTAGGGATCCTTCCAGGGTAAGGGGATTATACAGCTAGGATAACCCCTGCTAACCCATTGGTAGCTTGGCATGAACTGTAAGGCCCAACTCAGAGGCAATATGTAAAGCATTTGCACATAACACAGTAACAAAGTGAAAACTCTACAAATGGACACCAGTTTAGAAGAACCATACTTTATGTAAACCAAACAACCAAAATCCAACCTATGGACGGAGAAATATGACTTTTTAAAGGTTTAAGCAATTCTGCCATAGACATCTATCTTTGATGTGTCAGAATCTGAGTTGAAAAACAGTCACAGATGGAGAAAGCCTTGGAAAACACAGCGATGTGTTGATTGTCACAGGGGAATGGAGGTGTCAATTCTGCTGCACACAGGAGAAATGTTGCTTCAATTCCTTACTGCAATAAGAAGCGATGTGTCAAAATTTGAAAGCGGTTCCTTTCTGCGGGACGAGGTGCTGGAAATATGGTGTACAGGTACGATGCGTGGAAAATCCAGACGTGGAGGAGTCTGCAGCGGTAGTGAAACAGGCAGTGCGTCGATTCTTCCAGTCCCGGACATGTGATGCGTTGATTCCTTCAATCACACAGCAGTGCCTGCGTCAGGGACAAATTCAATAGATGTATCAATTGGGGTTTACTGGGTCTTTATCTTTTTAAATAAAACTATTAACAACCGATTCTTCAACATTTTTAGGTATTTCAACTCCTTCTTTATGCTATTAAAAAGGAATGGGAGAAGTTCGCCTATAAAAGTCTTATGTACTTTGACTGGAATCCAGTGGCTCCTGGCCGCCTTAGCCATATTTTGCAAAGCTAAGGCCACCTCCCTGGATTCTATTTTACTGCTCAGTGTGCATTTTGAGTATCAGAGAATTGGGGGAGCTCTAATCTATTAAAATACTGATGTAGGTCATGATCCAAAACCCCTTCTGCTTCTTTATAGATGGACCTATAATGATTAAGGAATACCCAGGCTATTTCTACATTTTTGGTCTCCACCATTACTGTAACATGATTCCTGATTTTATTAATAATTTGCCTATTCCTCTTAGTCTTGGCTGTCCATGCCAAAAATGTCCCCACCTGTTTCTTCGTGGAGTTTCTGTTGGTAAGTTCTTCCACCTGCAATTTCTTCTAGCAGAAAAACAATCCCTAGGTTCTTTCTCTGCCCTTGAAAGCTGATCTTGCAAAGGCTGATGTGTTCCCCTAGGGACAGAGCCAGCCAAGGATCCCATGAGATAGCTAAAGGCTTTTCTACCACTATCTGTAGGCCATGAATCCTATCTGCTCGAGCCCTCGTTAATTTGGCTTCATACAAAATCACCTGACCCCTAAAAGCGGCCTTAAAAGCTTCCCAAACGATAAATATAGGGGTGGAATTATTGTTTATCTCAAAGAACTCATGGATAAAATGCTTAGCATCCCTAACCCAGGTTTGATCCATAAGGAGCGCCTTGTCAAATTGCCATCTAGGCTTCTTCCTCGGAGTAATTTCTTGGATTATAACGATAGACACTATTGAGTGAGATGAGAAGGGATTAGCTCTAATCTCAACAGCATCCATTTTTAATGACTGCACCACAAGAAAGAAATCTAGGCAACAGGAAAGCACGGAATCTTAGGTAATAGTAAGTAAATTGAAAGAAATTAGGATAGTTTAATTGCCGAGGATCCACTAAAGCTGGATCATGTTTGATAGTACTAAAACGCTTGGAGTTTCTTGGATTCAACTGCCTCCTGTCTCTATTGGATGTATCTTATTCTAAATCTTGTATGAAATTAAAATCCCCTATTACTAAAAATCCCTCCATCTGTAGTCCCAAACTAAAAATTAGTTACAAAGCATTTGTACCATCTGACAGAGGCATAGTAATTAAAGAAGTTCAACAGCTCATATGCAACACTATCTTTCAGCCAAAGCCATATTCCCTTGCTACCTTTCAAGACTGACTTGACTTGTCAGGCTATAGAGCTAGAAAACAATATGGCCACTATCCGCATTGCCACACCTGTTGAGGCATAAAACAACAGTGGATATTTCCCAGAAGTATGAAATATGGGCATGTTATTTTTTCAATGTGTTTCCTGGAGGAAGATAACCTTTGGATTAAAAGAGGTTAGCCACTTCATCAAGGCCCACTCTTCTGCCTATTCAACAGCCCATCCATAATACAGGCAATCATTTTAATTTGTTGAGCTATTTTTTCTAGCTGTTGCTGGCTTAATCCTTCACAGCATTCTTTTACAACCCGCACTGCTGCACACTTGTTGCAGTAATGCTCTGTAACGGGAGACAGCCATGACAACGCAGGCTTTACACCGCGCTGCCATTACAATGCTGCCATCACAACGCAAGTCGTTACAACGACTTGCGCTGGATGGTAATAGATACTAAGGAATAGTAGATTTACTATTCCAACACCTTCCCTACTGTTGCGTAGGCTGGAGTTGGAATAGTAAATCATACTATTCCAAAATCCAGCACCTACAGCGCAAGTCTTTGTAATGACTTGCGTTGTAATGGATGCGTCGTAATGGCAGCGCGGTGTAAAAGCCCGCGTTGTCATGACGTACATCCCTCTGTAACCCTATGTTCCCTTATGGTTGAAATATCCACAGGGGCTTCAGGAAGAATATGCTTCCTGATAAATTAGTCAATTAGGTGCCACACACTCTAGTCTGAGCCCTGGGACTCAATGCCCTCCGGTTTACCAGTAAACTAATGATTCGAATGCCTCGCAGGATTCTCTATGTCTTTGAGTTTATTTTCAAGCTGACTGACCTTTTATTGCTCAATCAGAGATTCTTTATTAAATGACAGCACTCTGCCTTCTAGGTCAGAAATTCTTTGCTCAGACTTTTGAAGTCTTTGCAGCACCTGTCCAAGCTTTGCTTAATCTTAGTCAGCCTTTGATTTAGCAATTTATTTTTGTGGAACTGTTGCTGCTTCAGTTCCCTTATTTCTATCA
Source organism: Lissotriton helveticus (assembly GCF_964261635.1). Taxonomy (NCBI): domain Eukaryota; kingdom Metazoa; phylum Chordata; class Amphibia; order Caudata; family Salamandridae; genus Lissotriton; species Lissotriton helveticus. Next base: position 479,756,628 of record NC_136063.1, on the reverse strand, counting down.
ATATTGTCTCAAACAATGCTTTTAGCATCTCAGGGTGTCATACTGGGGCCCAATTGCTATTTACGTTACTGCAGTTAGTGAATTTGGAAGACATGGCCACATTCCAAAAGAGAGAGTCTCCATGGCCTTTGATCTCTGCAGGATTTTTCGTACCAAGGCTATTCCTTCGGCCTGGATTGAATCTGCTCTCAAGTGAGCCGAAGTTTGACTGGTTAAGGATCCCACTTGGGAGTTAACGCCCTGCTTGATATTTGCTTTGTTGAGTTGTTCCCCCTGCTTGTGTTGCACATTAGTATTCTTTAACCTTATTTGTTGGATTTGGGCTAATGACTGTGACGGAACCTCGCTCCCCATCTTCACTTGTCTGACCTGATCCTAAAGCCACCTCACTCTGGCTGGAACTCTGATCAATCATGATTGGATTGGGTTGAAATAGGTGGACTTGAAGAGGAATAACTTAATGTTGCATTAGACTCAGACTGATCTGACTGGTCTGGCAGGTCTTGATTAGTCTCAGCATTAGAGAATGAATGCTTTTCTGACATCTTCAGACAGTCTTTCTGGTCTACATTTCTATGAGCCATGGCAGCCAGGCAACATTGTGCTGCCTGTCGCTTTGATTTCTGGGCTGCAGGAGGACTATGAGTCGTAGCCACCAGTTTAGAGTTGAGTTGCCTCATACAAAGCACTGGCACAGACGCCCCTCTTTACCCCCTTAAATAGAGCCCTCTGTCAATGCTTCTCATTGCCAATGATCCCTTACCCATACCTCTGGACAACAAGGGGACCACCCAGCTGTTTACTGCCACTTACTGACATTCACTGCTTCTCCATCCCATTACGAGCCACGGAGGTGCTGGGCTCACCTTGTCCTCTGCATACGTGCTGGTCTCCTGACCGAGATGCTTACCTTTCCCTTCTTGCTCTGCTTATGCTTATGCTCCTTGCTGAGACCAAAGCCATCTCTTAACCTCCAGAGCTCGAAAGAAGCTAACTGCTGCGAGGGCTCAAGGGCTGCACACCACCACCAACAATCAGCGTTTCCAGAAACCAAGACAAGTGTGCGTGAGGGGCAGGGTCACACATGCAATCGACACTAGCAGCAAGCCTTGTTCGCTCTGCCTGCTGTCTTTCCTGGATCCACCAAGTATTTTTGATATTGAAAGAATGATAATTGGCAAAAATATTTACACTTTGTTTTTGATTCTTTGATTGCACATTGAGCTTGATGTGTGTACTGTTCCCCAGAATTGTATATAGACTGTTTCTAATATGTGAGTCAGTTGGGCTACGTACTAACTAGGTCGTAGCCAGCGTAGGGCTTGGTGTATCTACCTGAACCAAACTTAAAGGAGTCATATTTAACTATGTACAGTAAGTAAGTTATAGTAAGTTGCATAGGTTCAAAGGCCCACCAGGAGCTCAATGTTAATGCAGCCCAGCCCTCTCTTAATAAGCTCCAGACCTGACTACTGGGAGAACACCTACACTAGGAACACTCAGAACAATACATTCTGCCTCCAGGCCAGCCACCTCATGCTAGATGCAACCTTAACTCACACAACAAATAGCTCACTCCCAGATACACCAATCACCTCTGTAAACATTCCCAAATCCCAAATAAATGATTGAGCCTGCTGTGCACTTCAAGTGAAACATGAAGTTAATACTTAGGCCCTACCAGTTCCAAACCTCATCAGCCACTAAATAAATTGTATTTGGTTACACTTAAAATGCTCTTTGCTTTAACTTTATGTGTATTATCATTTCACACCTTTACTACTAGTGTATTGCTATTTGTGGGAAATTACCATTTTGGCATGATTTTTCCCCAGCTTGTGCTTCATCTGTTTTGCTAGTGTTAGCACTCTGTGTGCTCATTTATTATTTTTTTGCTTTTATGTTGGGTGGCCTGGTGCCCACCTCCTTATTTTTTGCCATGCTGCCGCCAACTCTTTTTATTTCATGTTGACATATTAAGGAGGGGCCATGTGGATGACCCCAAGCCTATACTGGCCCCAGGGACTGGGCTGAATTAAATATAATGGGCAGTAGGGCATTCAACCTCCCCTGCCAAAGCCTTGACAGGCCCCACATTTCCCATTTCTTGAGGCATATGCATTTTTAAGGCAGGGGGGCGAGCGCCTCCTCTCCCCTAGCCTTTACAAGCCAGAGGGACCCTAACCCTATCCCCCAGAGCTGTATCCATTTCAATGGGGACGGAACATGTAGTCCCCTTTCCCAAGCCTTTACAGGCCTCATCCCCAAAGGGTATTCATTTTTATGGGGCTGGGGCCCCCTTCCCTGAATCTTTACAGGACCATGGGAACCCCATCTCTCAGGGCCTAATGTGGGTGCCCCAGGGCCTACACAGAGCAACCACAATATACAATGTTGTGAGCCAAGAGGGGTGCCCTGTGCCCCCACAGCCTTGCACCCTCCTTTAAATGCACCCTTTGCTTGCACCCATCTAGGGTGCAGCTGGGTGACTTTACTCTTTCCTGGCAAGAGCAGATTTATTCTCTCCTCCAGATGGGTGGGAACAATCTTTCTTCCCTGCCTGCAAGATCACAAGCAGGGGAAAAAATGTGTCCTTCCACCCAATGGCATCATTTTTGTAGCTCCCACCGGACGGAGGCATACATTTGTTTTCCTGCCTACACTCTTGCAGGCAGGGAAGCTGTAAGATGGCAGGGCTCCCTGGGGCCTTACAAGGCACGATAAGGAGAGCTATGTGCCCACTCTACCTCTTTTTAAATATTTCAGCCCTGGGAGATGGGGTCCCCAGGATCTTTGAAGCCTTGGGATAGGGGGATGCATGCCGCTCTCTCCTCCAATTTTAAAATTAATTTAGGTGATGGGATCACCCTGTCCTCTGAGAGGCTTGGGGAGGGGCTACATGCCCCCTCCCCTTTAAATTAATGTTGACCCCGGGGGATGGGTTTCTGGAACATCCGAGAGGCTTAGAAAGGGGGTCCACGGGCCCTCTCTGCTAAATATAAATAAATCCCCCTTCCTAGAGCCACCCTGGGTAGGGGGACTCAACCACAGGTATCTACCTTTATATAAACAATTTTGCCGCAGATTTGTAGATCCTCTGTAAATTTGTAGGAACATTTTAAAAAATGATGATGGTCCTGGGGGTTCCCTCTGGAACTCCCTACCAGGAATGGGGGCAGGCAATTCCTGTGCTCTTATATCTTTTTTTAATGTTTTTCTAGGACTCAGGACTAAGTCCTGAGTCCTAAGATAGCTGCTGTCATATCATTGCTGATGTGGTGGAAGCCAATCAGATCTCATCTTGAGATCTGTTGGCTCTGTGGGGTGATATATTCAAAGTCTTTGACGCCCAATTTCTCTACCACTACAGAAAGTTTTATCAAATTACAAAAGGCATGCTTTCTGTGCCAAGATTTACTTTTCAGCAAAATTTGGAGCAAATCCTTACAGCTGTTTGGGCTGTGGCTGTTTCCGAATTTCCTGTGGGAAAACAAATGGAGAAAATGACTTTGGGACCCCTTCCTTGAAGGACCCCCCAACATCTTTTGAGAATGGACTTTTTTGGGGAAGTTTGGTGAAGATTGGTTAAATGGCACCAAAGTTATAAGCACACCGAAAAATGTATTTTCTATGGAAAAATGGTCCTAACTATACTATGCAGTGACTGGTATATTACACAGTCCTTCCCAGTGTACACTCCCTGGCAGTATGGATATCCAGTGGACTTCTTGCACAACATGTAAAGTTGAAGCTGTACTGAGAATTCGTGCATGGTATATACTGCTGGAAAAGCAGCTAACCTCCGTAAAGAACCAAAGACAAGTTGACTGCCTTATTTATCCCTGGAGTATAAATCACAGGCAGAGAAATATTTTACTGAAGGCACATTTTGAACAATCAATTATGCTGGAGTATTTTCATTGAAAATTGCAGAATCAAAAAACATCTTTGCGCATAATAGATGTGAAACTGGTTATTTTCCAAACCAAAAGGGAAGACTACTTAGTCTTTTGCACAGTAGTCTGATCAACTGTGTAAAGCCCCAACATTTTTTCAACAGTGAAGTGAGAGTCTATACGTTTTGCCTATAATGAGGCACCATAGTGCCTCCATGCCCCCTCTTACACTGTTTGGTACGCAAATATTTTTGCTGCACAGTTTCCTCACAGAACACATCTTCCACACAAGGTGGAAGAAGTCATTGGCCACAGAAATTGCAGTAACGACTTTATGTCCAACATTTCATGAAAAAGGAGAAATCAGAGGCTGGATCTAATATAGGGCTGCCACGTGAGTTTGCAGAATTCTGCAAAACCGCGTTCCACAGAGAACGCAGAGTTACTGTTAAACTCTACACTCCGCAACAGAGTGGAGGTTTTTTGGGTCTGCAAGCTCAAAATTTCACTTTGTGCACACAGGAGTGACTTTACCTTTATTCCAGATGCCATGTGGCCATTTGCCTGGGGCCATTTTGTAGAGTCCATGGACTGTCCCTAGGCCTGCATGTGCCGTTTGTATTACAGGCCTCCTGCCTCTTGTTGTGACATGTGAGCGATCATGTGGTTGGCGGCCATTTTGTGTGGGCAGCGAGTGTGCTTTTGCCATAGGCCTGCATACGTTCTTTGTTCTAGGCCTTCAGCTTCTTGGTGTGACCATGTGGCTAGCGGCCAGTTTGTGTATCCAGCCATTGTGCTTTTGCCATAGGCCTGCATGTCTTCTTTGTTGTAGGCCTTCAGCTTCTTGGTGTGACCATGTGGCTAGCGGCCAGTTTGTGTATCAAGCCAGTGTGCTTTTGCCATAGGCCTGCATGCGTTCTTTGTTCTAGGCTTCCTGCTTCTTGTTGTAACCATGTGGCTGGGAGCTATTTTGTGTGTGGGGATTCTCTGCCTGTCCATCTGTGCTGTGGGCTGCATCCTTCACCTGTGGATTCCTGTTCTCATCGGCAGCTCCTCGCCGGACCCGCTCTGCGGGTCCCGCTTCGCGCTGAGGGGAGAGGCGCACTGTGTCTGGAGGGGCTCTGCTGCTGCACTTCTGCTTGGACAAAGGCAAGTTCAGGGCTGCGAGCGGACCCGCAGGGACTCAAAGTTCCAGGAGTCCCTGCGTGAGGTCAACCCACAACACCTGGGTCGCTCTCCCTGACTGCCCCGCCCCCCGCCCTAGCACTAAAAGCAGCTTTCATTCTCCACGTCGTGGGATTCTCTGCCTGTCCATCTGTGCTGTGGGCTGCATCCTTCACCTGTGGATTCCTGTTCTCATCGGCAGCTCCTCGCCGGACCCGCTCTGCGGGTCCCGCTTCGCGCTGAGGGGAGAGGCGCACTGTGTCTGGAGGGGCTCTGCTGCTGCACTTCTGCTTGGACAAAGGCAAGTTCAGGGCTGCGAGCGGACCCGCAGGGACTCAAAGTTCCAGGAGTCCCTGCGTGAGGTCAACCCACAACACCTGGGTCGCTCTCCCTGACTGCCCCGCCCCCCCGCCCCACCTCCCCCTTTATTATTGTACTGTGACACCGCTGCGCGGGAGCGCGCGGGAGGGCGCCGGGAGAAGCCCGGGACAAGGGCGGGCCGTCTGTGGCCGTCCGGGGCTGAAGGAGGCCGGGCCGGGCCCACACCCTTTCGCCTGTATCCTCCTTACCTTAGCTGGACTGAGCTCAGGACCCGGTCATGTCATCTCCGGCCCTAAGTGAAACTCCTTTAAGGGCTGGTGGTAACAACACTGGGTCGCTAGATAATTATTTCAAATCAGCGAAGGGGGAAGGGGGAAAGGAAAGCTCTCTTGAGAAGCGTAGGGTAGACCGTCGCCGCTCCATCGAAAATATGAAAAACAGACCTTTTGGTGATATAACTCCCTATCCAATCTCCCAAGGAGAAAGCCCCCGTTACGGTAGTCAGGATCTATCTTCCGAAGAGGGTGTCCCCCTATTACTACGGGATACTATCCCTAACCCCGACATACTCCCTCAGCAGACCATGGAGGCCATTCAACCCCTAACTGTTAGTAGCATGACTGTCGATTTGGTCACCCAAACACCCCCGGCAGCTAAAGTTAGGAAAAATAAGCCCAAGCAAACTGTTGTGGTGGAGGTACATGGTCCTCCACTCAATAAGCGCAGAAGGAAGACGAGGGGGGGCCAGGGAAAGACCAAAATTCCCCACTCAGAATTTGGGAAAAATTATAAACCGGCACACACTCTAAACAGGCTTATACAAAAGGCGCCTGTGGTCGTCCCCCCCAAGGGCGCCAACACAACCTCTGCACTTGTAAATAGTGACATAGGGGCCAATTTATCTAATATAGTGCCCCCCACAACATCCCTGGGGAACATTGAATTTCTACTAAAATCACTCTTACTGCCTATTAGTGAGAGTTTAAAAAAAGTAGAGATTAGGCTTACAATTCTAGAAGCCACCCTAACTAGTCTGAGTACCACGGTCAGTAGACAGACAAAAGCTGCAGGGCCCAATCTTTCGGCAGGGACCCCCACCCATCTACAAAAACCTCCACCCAATGCAGGACCCATTCAGGGTGTTCCTGTTGTGGCTTCTTTGCAACCACTTATGTCCATCCAAGTCCCAGTTCCATCGAACACATCGAATACTATGCCCCCCCAGATAGTAGCTCCAGTTTCTCATAGCTCAGTCTTAGGCACAAACCACAGGGCCCTACCAAACCTAAGTACTTCACCCCCTCCGCCGGTAAAGCTTGATTTCAGACCCCGTAGACCGGACTTGCCCCCGGAAGTAAACAATTTTATGGTGGTACTGGCGGGTGCCCCCCCTCTTGAAAGGGGCGAAAATGAAAATTTCCTGTCACTTAACAAAAAAGTCATCAAGTGGCTTAATTGGAACAGACCCTTACCGCCCCAGTTTAATAATGAGATCATCATGGTCAGAAGGGTACCATGGCTGGGGAAGACAAAGAAAACAATTGTAGGGGATTGCATTATGGTGTCCTTCCGAGACCCGGGCACTGTTCTGCATATTTGTTCAGGGTCAAACAGATCGCTGGACTCCACTATACAGTCACTGCCAGTCTCCTTCTTCTTCCCCCCCACCCGTATGCTTTACGAGTCAGCGCAAGGCAATTGGACAAGGGTAGAACGGAGACACAGATACAAGGAACACGTGGCACGTCCAGTTTACCAACCGCCGGACACTCCCTTTTTTCATTATAATCGTTTTAATTGTTTGGGTGGGTTGGACGGGGTTGATTGACTTTCTTCAAACCCAGCCCTTAGCTATGTGTCTCCGGATACTGACCGAGGGGCTGTCATTGAGGTAGTTGGATTTACAGCTGACAACGTCCCCGGTGGAATAACCGCGGGGGTATCTGGGGTCGTCCCCCCGGACACTTTTTCTTCTGCAACCTCTATTAGTGAGCACCTGAGACTTATCTGGTGGAACGTGGCCGGACTTGCCAACAAGTTGTTCACCCCAGACTGGACAGCATACATTGAGACTGGGGATGTTTGTATGTTCCAGGAGACCTGGGCAAGGGAGGAATACACACATCAGGGATATTAGTCATTCTCTATCCCGGCTAGGTGGGAGGGCAAGGGTCGCCCTTCTGGAGGACTAACTACGTGGGTGGCATCCCATTTAGGGTGTGAGGCCCAACGCTTATTGGTGCCATCTGACGATATTCTTGTGGTCTTACTGTCCTGGCCGAATCAAGCAAAACTTGTCCTGATCAACACCTACTCTAGGCCAGTGGGAGTTGCCAGGGAGTCATCCATGATTGATGCACTCTCAGCTTACTTAGCTGAAATATCAGGAGATCTACCCTACATAGTGGGGGGGGACCTAAATTCTCATTTTGAGCCACTGCCAGGCCTCCTATATGGATTCCCGACGGAAGAGGAGACTAGGTGGTTAGTACCCCCCGTAGAAGCCCCTCCCCCAAAGGCATGGACCCCCGTAGCATTGCAGATCACAGCTCTCACCCTAAAATTCGGAATTAGAGCCTGTAATGGGCGTGCCAAGTCAGACGTACCCAGTAGAACCACCTACAGTAGAGTAGGAAGAGAATCCCGACTGGATTACGTTTTTGTACAGATAGCGAATTGGCCCACTATCAAGGATTTTAGGGTGACTGAAAGGTCAGACAGTGATCACAATGCTTTAGAACTTGATCTTATCCACCCTGGCCTTCAAACCCCTGCAACTATGATTGAGGGAAACAAACCTGAACTTCTACTGGCTAATAACAGAAGAAGAATCAGGTGGGAAAACATAGCCTTGAGTCAGGAGAAGCTTCCGAAGCTGTATGCAGGATTAATCCCTAATCTAGAGAGAGTAGGAGACTTAGCCATCGGGGCGGGCGACAAAGATACACTGGGTAAATTACACCAGGCACATGAGGATCTCGTAAAGGGTGCCGCCCCCATTCTATTTAGCAATGTACAAAACTCGAAGAGGGGGCAGGTACATAAATCCTCATGGTACAATAAAGCCTGCAAAAAGGCAAAGGAAGAACTCCTTAGAAATATCAAGGAGGGTCAAGGAGGAGAGAAGGTAAGAGAAAGTAGACGGGTATATAAAAAACTCCTGGCCCATGCTAAAATTGAATGGGAGGAGAATCAATGGGAAGAGATAAATAATTCTCTTGTGAAAGGAGACCACAGGACGTTCAGGAGAGTGGTGAATGGGGGGTCGGGGAATCTCCACTCAGCTATCGAGCCTAACATCGCACCAGGGGTATGGCAGACCCACTTCCAATCCCTTTACAGCTCTGAGTTGGGAGAAACCACGAATGATGCCGGGGGTGGCCAGGCAGTATATGAGGGAGAACCAATAACAGTGGGAGAGGTTAGGGCAGCAATAGCAGGTCTGACATCGGGCAAGGCGCCAGGATTGGACGGCCTACCTGGGGACCTGTTCAATCAGGAACCCGACGTCTGGGCCCCCTACCTTGCTGCTCTGTTTAACGGAGTTTTGAGCGGCATGGAGGTTCCAAGCACTTGGCTGGGGGCAGAGGTGGTTCCTATATATAAGAAGGGCTCGCCCCTGCTTCCAGCCAACTATAGACCAATCAGCCTAATTGATGTTCCACAAAAGTTGCTTGGTAGGGTATTGCTGAATTGACTGCAGGAGTGGGAGGAAGAAACGGGTGCCCTTAGCCCCTATCAGGCAGGATTCAGAAAGGGGGTTTCAACAGTGGACCAGGTTTTTAGATTAAATATGATCTATTGGAGGGCAGCGATATTCGATGGCGGCAGTTTATACACAATATTTGTGGATTTAAGGGTCGCCTTCGACTTGGTGCCCAGAGGTAAACTTTGGAGTGTCCTGTCAGAGATGGGTGTACCTGCGGACATTTTGATAATCTTACAGAGATTACATTACAACAACTATGCCCGAGTGAGGTGTGGGAAGTCTGGGGAACTGACGGACCGATTCCCCGTTGACAGGGGGGTTAGGCAGGGCTGCGTGCTTGCACCGACCCTGTTCTGCCTCTTTGTCAACGGGGTAATCGCCCACTTGAATGGTACTGAAAACACTGATGCCCCAAAGTTGAACGGCAGCAGGGTGCCTGCAATTATGTTTGCAGACGACACCCTGATCCTGTCCAAAACCCCAATGGGGATTCAGCGTATCCTTGACTCTTTTGTGGCTTTTTGTACAGATAGGGGTCTAGAAATCAACGCCACAAAAACTAAATTTATGGTCCTGAATCCTGGTCAGAAATTGCGCCCAAACCCACTATTGGGAGCATCAAGGCTTGAGAGAGTCTCCACCTTTGAATATCTAGGTGTAACCTTGAATGAGACTATGTCATGGGGGCCACATCAGACTAGAGCTAACCTCAAATTAGTGCAGACCACTGGGGGTATTGTGCGGATGATGAAGAGCTCGACATACCGGCCCTTGGGACCGCTCATACAGATTTATAAAACACAGGCTAGGGGCGCCACTATGTATGGGGCGGAATTGTGGGGACACACATCAACTCGTAGTTTGTCGGCAACTGAGAACCATTTCATTAGACAGATAGTTGCACTTCCGGCCAGCACCCCGCTCCTTCCTCTGAGGCTGGATCTGGGACTGAGACCAATAGCTGATGAAATAGGTCTCAGACCCATAGTCTTCTGGCGAAGACTGTGGAGTAGTGAAAAACTATCTGCCTATAGGGCGGAACTGAGTGAACTTCTAACCCATCCCAAAGCTTCACAAATCCCCTGGGTAAAATACATCCAAAAATCATGCACAACATTGGGGTTCTCCGATCTCTGGTCCAACCCTGCAAACGCCTCATTAAGCATCCCACGCAGAACTTTGGTTAAGGTCTTCCACGACCAGAAATTATCATCCGCCATGGACGGCCAGAAGGAGGGATCATTAACATCTGTATTCATGCTGAGCAAGGACTCTTACAGGCTGGAAAGGGTTTTGGACGCTATGTCACCCGTGTTGGCCAGGAAGCTGTTTCTCCAATAGAGATATGGAACATTGCCCTTTAGATCTTTTACCAGCTCCTGGACAACCCCGCCCCTTTCTAAGCAGTGTCCGACATGCTCTTATGCGGAGGAGAGGGATCTACACGTGGCCCTGTTTTGTCCAACCTATATGAAAGCTAGGCAGTACTGGCTTTTACCACTTATAAGGAACTTTGGTTGTAGAGAGTATCTGCCAATGTAAAGAATTTTAAAAACCGATGCTTCGAGTTTAACTGTGTTTGTACTGGCAAAATTCCTCACTAATGTCTGGCATACCCGCACTCGCATTTTTAAATCACAGGCCTCGAGTTAATTCCAAATATATATATATTTTTTTAAATGTAACTCTGGTAGTTTAATATTCAGGAATGATTTTATAGTGTATAGCATGTGCTGCTTTGTTATTGTTGTGGATTTTATCATGATTGTACATGTTTTACTGTTGCTGCATATCTTTTATGGCCATATGGCCGAAATAAAGATTGAATGATGATGGTGTAAACCACCAGTGTGTTTTTTCAATAGGCCTGCATGCGTTCTTTGTTCTAGGCCTCCTGCTTCTTGTTGTGTGACCATGTGGGTGGCAACCATTTTATCTATCCAGCCAGAGTGCTTTCCCTATAGGCCTGCATGTCTTCTCTTTATTCCCAATGAATGCTTTCCTGCTCAGTGTTGTTGTTGATGACAACGTGGCACTGGCTGGCAATCATTTTGTATGTCCAGCCAAATTCGGCCTTTTGCCATCGGTGACATGGATGGTTGAGTAATGAGATAGCAGTTTAATATTAACTTATTGTTATATCTTTGAGGATAACTTCTGTTCACTTATGTTTACATTTTTTAATTTTAATTTTGTATTTTTCTGTATTAATTGGTAAATTATATTTTATAGATTTGTTTGTAACATTTTACCAATTTAATTTTTGATTTTACCATTTTCCACTACATCTGTCCTCAATCAACCCCATGTCTCCTGTAGGTGCACAACAGCATTCATTGTCAACAGTTTCATCTGTATGTTGTTGTTTTCGCTCTCTTATTCTTCTTAAGTGTACAGTCAGTTGCCAAGAAAGTTTAATTAAGGGAGTAACTGTTGTATTCCGCTTTAGGTGTCCGTATATAGGTTTTCCTGATACATGTCCTTATATAGCCACAATTCGCATTGCCCTTATATAGGCATAAGATCCCAGTCCTTATTTAGGCATTAGCCATGCTATCCAAATACAGGCCTGGTCACCTACATCCGTCCACCATTGACTCCCTTCGCGGGTGCTAGAGTTCGAGACCCGGAAAGAGATTCCAACCTCTCTCATTCTTAAGGTATGTAGCTGACTAGAACCTAGAGGGACTCTTGGCATACACACTTAGCATAACTAAACTATAGCATACAGCACCTACTTCTTACCCTGTCCTACACTTAGGTACACTGGGGTAGAACTAGTTAGAGAATGAATCGTATGAGTACTCGCATTGCAATTGATAAAGTGTCACATTTCATGTGCCTGTTTGGTATTATAACAGAACTGTCTAGTTTTGTTCTTACCTAGTGGGCATACATTCATTGCATGTGAAAACCCTCCTTGGTGGTGGGTGCAGTGATAAATTTACTACCCTATGTGTCGCAACATACCTAGGGCAAAATCAACCTTTTGTTCTTTTGCCCTTGTGGAAGCCAAGCTTGGGTTTGTTAGAAATGTCCTCCTTAATCCCAGATATGTCAGAAAGTAGATGCCATTGCCTACATAGGATCTTGCAAATATCATCACTGTGAGTGGTATACTTAGTGATGAAGGCCAGCCAGCGAGTTTCCTCCCAACTTGCTTTGTCTTTTCCCTCAGTGTCCCATCCCTTGTCATATTCTGTATACTATCGTCAGCTATGTGTAAACTCTTTCTTCATAATCCCTGCAGTGGTGCAGTTACTACAATAGAAAAACTAGTGGGCAACCTCTTTTAAGTAATTGTATATAGCCATTAGGAAGATGAGTTAGCCTTCTAAAAACTTTAATTTCCCTATCAGTTTGGATGGCAAAATATATCTGTCTGTTGCAGCTGTGTTTCCACTGCATCAATGCAGTAAGCATGCCCTCAGTGCAATGAAGTTATTGATCATGCAGGAAGTGATGAGGACTGACATGGAAGCGCTACCACACCAGTCCTTGGTGAAGCTCAAGTTGCACTTTGCAGATACTGTATAGTATGGGAACAGCTCGTCTTCAGCACTAATGGGGTTAAAAAACAATTACAGACTAAAAGTAGACATTCCACTAAAAATTTACAACTCAGTGCAGAAGTACCCCCCCCCCATTATTTTCAATAATATCCTAATCCTATTGATTTGCTTCCCTGGATACATTTCTACTCGCCCTCTCAATATAGTATTGAGTTTATAGGAATCATGAAACAGATCTAGATAAGGATAACTTTTTGATGCCAGACTAAATAGTTGCGTACAGTACCTGATTATATTGTACATCAACACATTTGCCAAACCTTTTTGGATTGCTTATCAAAATGTTAATAAGACTTGCTCTAGAACTGCTAGAGAATTAATCATCTAACCATGTTTTATCAGCTGCTTAGGTTTTTATTTATTTCTGATACTGCTCGTTCTTGAAATGTGTTAGCTTTGATCCCCAGTCAGTCCATGAAGTGTATCCATGGATCAAAGACTATTTAATCAATATTTTACTTTAGTATAGTTTTGGGAAAAAATTTCAATTGTTCTATAATCTTGTTTTTTTCTTTACAGACATCCATGGTCCTGGTTGGTCTTTGCAACAATTAGTTCCAATGCTTCTGTAATACATGGAGAACAATATCATCTGAAATATTTTCTCTATACCTAACACATTTGTACTGAGTGAGTATCTTTTATTGCTCAGTGAGTCAATAATTTGTTTCTGGTCCCCCAGCATCCATAGCTACAGGAAGTGACATTCCGGCAGTTGGTAGAATCCATCTCATCTCAGTATTTATTTGTTAAAAAACGTAGTGTCGGGCCTTCGAAAGGAGGACACTAGAGCTTGCACCACCCATTGCCCCTGGCAGCACCAATACACCACTAGTCATCACACTCTTAAAAGTGTGACAATTAATACTATTACAGGCCCGCAATCTATAAGAATAGCTTTAGATGCAAATACTAAAAATTGGGAATGTAACTTGAAATAATAAACAGAAGTTGATGTGCTTGTTCCTAAATTGGAAGACACCACTACTATGTGGCAGACAGTCATAAGCCCCATTGCTGGCAATTAAGTGCAGATGCTGTGCACCGGAAAGCACCAGCACAAATTAAGCACTGTATCATCTAGGTCAGAAAGATGTTATAACTAATCTCAGAATAGTGAGACTCAAATGTGACCCTGATAAAGTCCTTGCCACTTTATCATTTACACTATGTGACAAGCTTTTGTCATTATGAGTGATACTACACAAAATAAAACCTTTTCAAAACAAACAGTGTAAGAGAAGCAATATATGGTGACTTAAGAAATTGTGTTATTGTTGTAGGGATAGATGTCCCACTCAGACAACATCCACGATTACTATCAGTTTGAACCAAAAATGTCGCTAAATTAACCTGTGCTTAACCCTCTGGTAATTTGGCCCAAATGCAGTCTGGCTTAACTTAGAGGTTGAGTGTAAAGTGTTTATGCAGTACTCAAACAGTAATAAAGTATAAACACAACACTAGAAAAATCCCAAATCAATTTAGAAAAAGAGAGTACATTTTAATAAAATAAAATTCCTTTCCCTGTCATGGCTCCAAGAAGTCTGGGGTGACAATTGGCTGGCGTCAGAGTCCTTTGTGTGTGATGGAGGCAGGCCCTTGAAATATAAGTGGGGCAAGGAATACACATACCCAACCAGCAGAGTCCTTCCCGGCCATGTGAATACTGGCATAAGACACAAATGGTTAGGACAGGAAAATTACACCTTTCTAAAAGTGGGACTTTCAGAATGGTGACTTAAAATCTGACATTACCATTAACCGCATGCGTGCTAGCGGTTTTCCCGCTGTGCGCTGGGTTTTTAAAAAAAACGCGGTTCATGACGAGCTCAGCTCGTCATGAGCGTACGAGAGGCGTAACTCGTGACGAGCTGAGCTCGTCATCCGCCTCGAAGGGGTTAAGGAGGTTGCTAAATTGCAATTAATTTGGGTCCAAGCAGCATATCTCTATCTGCACCCAATCTAAGGCTATCACGTATTAAATGTGATAAGTTAACCAAGTGTTAGCCAATGGGCAAGATAGGCCTTACAGTAGTGAAAAATACCTTTAGGGGCTTTTCAATACCAACACATGTAAAGTTAAGCCCAGATTTCATACTTTTTAAATATCATGCAACCTGCCATAGAAGCTTTTAGGGCCGTACCATAGGGGTGACCTATGAGCAATAAAATGGAATGTGTGGGCCTGGCAAAAGATTTATTTGAGCAAGTCGAAAATAAGTTTAAAGCTGCACAATAGGCTGAAATGGCAGGCCTGAAACATGTTTAAAGGGACTACCTCAGTAGGTGGTACAATGTGAGCTGCAGGCCCACTAGTAGCTTTTAATTTAAAGGCCCTTGTCAAATGTGGTACCAGATACTAGGGACTTACACGTCAATTAAATGTGCCTATCCGGTGTAGGCCAATTTTACCAGGTTTTAGGGAGAGAGCATATGCACTGGTTAGATAGCTGTGGTAAAGTGCACGAGTCCTAAAGCCAACAAAGACGAATTCAACAAAACAGGAGGGGTAAAGGCAGAAGGTTTGGGCAATACCACAGCAACGATGTCAGGTCTAACAGTGAGAATAGAACAATATAATTCCTTTATTTACTATACCGTAAAAAAAAAAATGTTTAAAAAAATGACTGCAGCACTTAATGATTCTTACTTTTGGAGACCAAATGTCACCTCATCCACATTGATTCATCCAATCACTTAAAAACATACATAAACAATGGGTATTTTTACCCTCACAATCAACTATGTAAGTTACGTCTTTAAATAAAGAGAATTTGCAACTCATTCAGTGGCGACTTTTCTGGACTTCTCATAAGGAGTTCTTCATCTGGTCCACATTAATTGACATTATATTTATGATGGATGTGCCACTCCAAACAGAATCGTGGGCCTTGTGCGTATTCATGAAATACTGAAATAAAATTCCCTCAAGTCGCTGTTAATTGTTTTTGTTTTGAAGGGGCTATACAATGATTCCTGCTCTCCTGAATGGTTTGCCCCTATCTCACGAAGGACTAACGTACTGGAAATGCAAAGAAATGTACATTGTGCCATGTGGCACAAGTATACAGGAATGCAGCCTGCCATCGCCATTTGACACTTGCAACTACACTGCGATACTGTCAGGATCGCGAGACCCGCCACCGGGACCATGTCGAGTGATATCTTGACATCCTCTGAAAAGAATCAAGTTAAAACCTTGAGCTGTTCAAGCCTATCTTGCCCAATGCATTGATCACATTACAAGTGGTGCATTACTTGTTGGCGTTATCAGTGGAAGACTAAAGCAATTGCATGTCAATAATGTTTTGCTCTAGGAAAAGAACACGAGAACAGTTGAGTCAGTTTCCCTTAAGCAACCATTATTTTGCTGTAACCTGTGGAAATCTTGAATGCACTTATAATGAAGACGAGAGTGCATTAATCTTCCTAACTACATCATTCTGTCTCGAATGACAGTATGCCAGGAATAGACATTCTGACAGGTCTATGGTTTAAAAATATTCCTGTAATTGCGTCTTCACAGCTACAGCACAACAGTGATTTGCAGAAGTGATAATTTATGATTGAGCAATATATGAGGACAATTCTCAGCAGAGGTTTGTATTACGGTACACAGAAGACACGTCCATTAACGTGATTAAAATCATTAGCCAGTCTGCAAACGTGGGCTTTGCAGCATTTAGCTCCCACCATTCTCTTTCTTACATTTAAATGCTGGATGTCATGAGGGGTATCCTGACCCGACTGCAGCAGGGCATTTTGGCTGAACGTGCAATAAATACAAACTGAATGATCTGATAGCTTGGATTTGTTTTATTCTCAAGTGTTCACAAGCCTGCATAGCTTCGTAAAGCAGAGTTTTAGAACGCAGTATGTTATCCGAATTGTTTAGTGGCGCAAAAATAAGAGATTTAAGTGTACTAACTCAATTTTCCTCTCTTTCTTGACAAATGTATGCAGTTTGGGGAGCGTTTAATTTATTTAAGCCTCACACCTACTCTAAACACCTTAGACCCATTTATAAAACAATAATAATAATTATAATAATAAATCTATGCCCATACACCAATGACGATCGCAGTGGACCACAGGCAATAGAACTCTCTGAATTGCTTTCCAATTTAAACTTGGTTCAGCTTCTATCTTCCCCTTATAAAAGGGCACACACTGGACCAAATCTGGTCCCACAACCTCACATTGTCAGCTCCCCTGATATCTCCCTGCATTAGGTTGGACCACCATTTGATTGATTTCACAGTCAGTCTTAATGGCAGGTTGAAGTCCTCTAAGGCGGTGGGAGGGCTAAAAAGAAAGTGGAGAACACTTGACAAACAAGAATTTACTCACACTTTAGCTGGTTCTCTTCCCACCTTTAATCCCAACGTCGATGCCATGGAAACTAACATTGCGGACTGGTTAAGGCCGGCCAGTGACAGACACGCCCCCTTGACTAAATTCTCTCGTACAAGATACCATGATGCTCATAAATGGTTAGCACCGAATTGAAAGTCCAAAAACTCAAGCTTCGACAACTAGAGAGGAAATGGAGGCACTGTTATGACATGGAAGACAGACATCAGTTTCTGCTGGCTCGTACGAAGTATAAAAAGGCTATACTGACTGCTAAAGCTGCTCATTTTTCAGCAAGAATACTCAAGGCTCATAATAAAACCAAGGACATTTTCTAAATTGTCAACGATATTAGCAGTGATGAGAGAATACTACCTAGCCAGGCCCCCACTCAAGAGATGTGTAA
Source organism: Lissotriton helveticus (assembly GCF_964261635.1). NCBI lineage: Eukaryota > Metazoa > Chordata > Amphibia > Caudata > Salamandridae > Lissotriton > Lissotriton helveticus. The sequence goes on along the minus strand of NC_136063.1, from coordinate 479,739,204 downwards.
TTCTCTAAACAACTATTGCCTGAAAAAAATTGCCATTATTAAGTCCAGTATTCCCCTCTCCACTAATATGGAATCCCAGGATGACATTTTCAGAAACTCAGTCACCATGAACCACTTCTCAGTTTTATGCCCTAAAATTCTGTCTGACCTTCTGACCCGCGTTAAGTCGGGCTCCCCTAATGACTGCTGCCCACCCTCCACTTTCAAGGACATATTCTCAGAACTACCACATAGTATCCTCCCCTTCTTGAACGAATCTCTCATCAAGGGGGTGGTACCCAGTGCCTTTAAGGATGCTACGATAGTCCCTCTCTTGAAAAAGCCCAAGGCAGATCCTCTCACCCCCTCTTACTATCGCCCCATATCCCTTCTCCCATGTCTGTACAAGATCTTGGAGGCCCACGTGGCCAGATGCGTATCGAATTTTATCGAACAAACAGAATACCTGGAGCCAAACCAAGCAGGCTTTCGGCCAGCCCACTCAACGGAGGCTGTAGTCTTCGCAGTCCTGGACACACTAAGAGCTAACTCGGATTGGGGAACTCCCCAGGCCTTGGTGCTTTTGGATTTGTCGGCGGCGTTCGACCTGGTCGACCATAACATTTTGTTGAACCGTGTCGAACAAGTAGGGATCCAAGGTCCTGCTTATAAATGGATCAAGTTGTTTTTCGCAGGCAGAACGCAAGCAGTACGTCTTGGTACCCTTACTGCACCCAAAGTGACCACCTCTTGCGGTGTCCCGCAGGGCTCATCCCTGTCGCCATTGCTATTCAATCTCTTCTTGAGGCCTCTGCTCCATTCGCTAAAAAATCGGAAAGTAACCATCTTTAATTATGCAGATGACCTCCAGTTGATTTTCCTCTGGACTCCCCTAATGCTGCTGCAGAATTCCAAACCACCATGCTCCACATTCAGCCTTGGATGTATAGCAATCATTTGAAACTCAACCCAGGCAAGACGGAACTTGTGTTGCCTGGGATGAGCAGGGACTGCTGGGGACCGCATTTCTGGCCTTGTGAATTGGGTCCCCCCCATCGCGCCCCCTTCCGTAAAAGGTTTAGGGTTAGTAATCAACGCAGACCTCTCATTTAGAGGACAAGTCGGTGCTGTGATCTCCACCAGTCTATACCAACTCCGTAAATTCAGGAAGATCGCTCATTTGCTGACCCACTCAGCCCTAATTCAAGTGGTGATAGCATTGGTCCTCTCACGCCTGGATTTCTCAAACTCCCTCTACATCGGCGTGCCCCAGTGTCTGCTCAAACGTTTCCAAATAGTTCAGAACCAGGCAGCAAGATTAATTAATAAGCAGCCAAAATTGCACTTTGCCAGGTCCTTGTTGATCAAGCTCCACTGGTTACCCATGGAGCAACGTGCTGCATTCAAGACTGGCTGTCTAGCCTTTAAAGCAATGCATTGCAATAGTCCAAAATGTATCAATATCATGATCAATAAGCATGTCCCCCGGCGCAATCTACGTTCATCTCATCTTCATCTTTTATCTGTCCCGACTATCAAACTCAAACGTTATGGAGGATGAAGATTTTCCTATTTGGCGCCCACTCTCTGGAACTCCCTTCCTGTAACAATGAGAAGCTGTGATAACCTACTTGGCTTCAGAAAGGCACTTAAAACATGGCTGTTTGGGCTAGCCTTCTAAATGAGTCCTTACGCAACAACTTGAAGCATGATTAGCGCCATGAAACCTCTGGTGACTGTGCGCTCTACAAGTAACTGATAACATTAACATATGTTTACACCTAGGATTGTGTGTAAGTATACGAATGCTTGGAATTCGGATAGATTTCCACAGTCCACCTGTTAAGCTGGAACAGTCACAGTTTTCTAGGGATGCGCACAATCACTTGTTGTTATACACCCATCATTTTGTGCAGTTATAAACTAATGTGTGTGTTAATGATTACCAGAAGTCCATTTGCACTTTTTTCACAAAGGGGAAAATCATTCCACCTGTGATGATGAAACCATTCTCCATTAACACATACATTTTGTGGTTTTGCCTTCCCATACCCACTCTTGAAATGAATACACTCTTGTATTTTAGAGGAGTAAATGTTCGACCATTTACTGAGTGAGAAGAGGTTGTGAAAACATTTATGACTGCACACACATCTTGGAGTATGTGGATATGAACAAATGTTTAAGGTAATGGCCATCCTAAAAAGCCATTCCCATCCACAGCATCAAATTTACTTTTTCATAATAATACATAAAACTTTGATAATAATAGGTATGAGTAAATAGATTTATGCACCACCATTGTCAGACAGCACAAACTCAGCATAGTATCCTAAGCAGACGACACCCAGCTCATCCTCTCCCTCACCAAGGACCCCATCACCACCAGACTCAACTTCCAGGAAGTAATGAAGGATGTTGCATCCTGGATGAGCAGAAGCAGCCTGAAGCTCAACTCGGAGAATACAGTGGTCCTCATTCTCAGACCCTCCCCCTCTGCATGGGACAACACCTGGTGGCCCACTGTCCTCGGCACCCCTCCCACCCCCACGCACCACGCCCGGAACATCGGCATTGTGGTTGACTCCTCCCTCTCCATGACCTAACAGGTCAACGCCGTCACCTCCAGCTGCTTAAACATCCTCAGCATCCTCCGAAAGACCTTCAAATGGATCCCCTCAAATCAAGGAAGGCCATCAGCCATACACTCATTACCAGCAGGCTAGACTACAGAAAGGCCCTCTGTGCCGGGATCAACAAGTCTCTACTTCGCAAGCTCCAGACCATAGAGTACACCCCAGCCAGACTTGTCCTCGGCATCCCACGACACAAACACATCACCCAACACCTGCAGAACATCCACTGAGTCCCCGTTGAGAAGATAGTTACTTTGTTACTTTCAAGCTACTGACCCATGCCCACGAATGCTTCGACAACGACAGACCCCAATACCTAAATGAAAGTCTCTCCTTCCACGTACCCAAGAGAAACCTCCGATCCGCCAACCTCACCAGCACCAAAGCTCCGCGCATCCACAGAGCCAGAACAGGTGGAAGAGCCTTCTCCTACATCATGGCCAAGACCTGGAATGAGCTCCTGATCGACATCAGATGCACCACCTCCCTGAACATCTTCGGGAAGACACTCAAGACCTGGCTCTTCAACTGAACTGAGCTGCTTAACCCCCCCCCCACCACCGCCTTGAGATCCTTACGGGTGAGTAGCACGCTTACAATTCCCCTGATTGATTGATTGACAAGTGTATATATGCATTTTGTGTGCAAAAGGAATTTACACATTCAAAAGGTTTTGTGATTGGAGCCCGAGAGGTCCATGATCTGCACGTTGGAAGCAAAAGATAAGTACTCGTCATAGACGGTGAGCCTGAACTAGCAGCGCAAGGCAACGAGCAGACCTCCGAACATGTAAGCTCATGACTACTTAGCTCCAGGGCTTTCTACCAACAACTCTATGGCCAAGCATAGTTCTGAAGCATTTGAGAGTTTCCCCTTACTGGAATGACTAAGATGCAAGCTGTCGGAGCCGTGCCGGAGGCCAAGCCTGCAGGAGCCAGGAGCATATTGGTTATGCTGTCATGGCCGCTGTGGTAGCCGCCATTGGGGAAATTCTTTTTTCTGGTTAGGGCACATGCCCACCTGTGTTTGTTTGCTTCCCCGGAGCTGTGCGGGTTGCTGGATGGGTGTTGCATTCGATCCTTGCAACCCTGCAGCTTCACGTGGCCGGCATTCACCATGGTACTCATCTGAAAATAGCTGGCCTTTGGCATGGCTTCCTTGTATTTTAGGAGATCACTTCCTCTTATGGACAACGTGGTGTTCAGAGAACAACCCCACCCTAGAGAGAGAGAGGAGGAGTGATTGATTAAGTGCACTAGTAGCTTCATGAACATTTAACAAACATTTAATCAGAATTGCTTCGCTGGGGGTGAGAAAGAACTATTAGTGCTCTGTTCTGCGGGTAGTGCTGACGGGGTGCAGAATTGGCCCAGCTAGATCTGTGGTGCAGCTTGACTCCGCCAAGTATTCCTGATGCAGCAGAAGACTAAACAAAATTCATTGCACTAAATACTTTATTCATCATCTCTAGCTGAACCCAAATAAACCCTTACAATTTATCCCCCATTCTAATTATCAAACACTTTGGTCCTCCAATGGATCTTTTTGTTGAGCTAACAGGGACTTGGATATTTAGAGAACATGAGGCAATTTCCTTATAAGGACCTGGAATAAAGAAATGACGAATACATGTCTATTTCATCACTTTTCTCAGAGACATAAAAACCTCCTATCTTGAGACAAGATAATTATGACCCCAAAAAATGACACACATGCGAGAATAATTACTCATGGGAAAAATATTTATCTAAAGCATCAACTTGAATGGATAGAACATGATATTGCATTTCATATCAACTTTAATATTAGGTAGTTACTGCAAATAGCCACAGATTACAAAGGAGATTCAATAATTAACTGTTGCTGGTTGCCTAGAGAGAGAGAGAAAAACTATAGACATTTGAGATTGAGTTGTCATATCATACAAACCAAATATGGTTGAGATGTAGTCTGTCTTCAATAAGGCTCTGGCCAAATCAGAACGGCACCACAGCGTGCCATGAATGGAGGTAGTGATGGAGCGAGATAGAAAACAAAATTTTGTTTAAACTCGCAAAGTCATATTTCCATAACATGAATAATAATATTAATGATTTGTGATATGTTGTACTAATACAACTTAGATTAAACTTTACATGTGGGGGGACTAACATATGTGCTCATAAACGTGCATAAATGTTGCATCTTTTTGTTCGTGCAAAATAATAAAATAAATTATTGTTTTCGTTTTTGTCATTACTAACTGCTGCAAACTTAAAAGAAGCATGTGCTTGTTTTGCTTTTCCTTGTCTGTGTGATGTCATTTCTACTATTCTAGGTGCATATGGGTCTCATGAAAAAACGGAGACTGGTAGATATAAACGCTGCTTTATTTGTTTGCAATGGCTAGGTAACATTTGATTAATCGGGTGGGTTAATTAATTAGTAAAACTTGGGGTGGATACAGAATCTACATTATTTCTTACATTAATACTTTTCTTGTGTTTGTTTTATATTAGAAATCATAAGTTGCCTGCTTTTGGGCCTAGTCATTTGAACCGCAGAAAAAGAGCTGACATATAATTCTGCAGAAAGTCACGAGACGCCCATTCTGAATTAAAGCGTTTATTGAAGCTGCATTCACAAAGCAAAAACTGATGAGCTGACATCATTCTGTCGGACATGGCCAAGGTCGAAAGTGAACATTTTGTCAGTCCTTAACTTGGCATCCGCGGAAGTTGTATTGAAAGTCTATGGACGCTGCGAGAATGACTTAATACATTTGTTGCAATCTCAGGAAGCTTCTGGCTTCACGTGGAAGAGACAATGGTCCTTATGAGACTTGATTTAATGGAACTTTTTGAGAATTGGGTGACATGTCACTTGTCACTCTCAACCAATGGGACGTCGAGGATTTCTGAAAACTTTCCTTTGCTAGTTTAGTTAGCGTAGAAAGGTATAAAAAGTCATGCCCTTAGGGTTGGGCTGGCTGCTGCTTTCTGACTTTCCGATGAGGGCGAAGTGCTGCTGGACTTTGCGTGGAGCACGTAAGAATCCTCAAAGAACTTTACTTTAATTTCTATCTATTTAGCTTATTTAGGGACTTAGGTTTTAGAAATGCTAAACTTTAAATATTCACTTTGATTTTTGATTCATTTGCTTAAATTGTATTTTCTCTTAATTCTTTACAATCATGCTTGCTTTATTGCTAATAAAATTCATTTATAAAACCTCCAAATTATATACCATAATTTAGTAAATAAAATCTTACTTTTGACAAACAAGCTGGTCTTGGTTATTCAGAAGTGTAGGTTACTATTAGCTAGATCACGTCGCCTATGGTGGTCGTTTAAATGGTTGGGTTTTATTCTAATGACAATATTCTTTCAGCAAATGTATAAATATGTATATAGTTTGTAGATAATGTGTATAAAGATTTATTCTGACCACCTGATTCAGTAGGCCCAAAATATATCAGGTTTATAAATGGGTCCATATTTAGTATAGAATTTTGTTTATAGGTTATGAAGTTGGGTAGCGTTGTTTATGATATATTTTCTATAGCCCGCTGGATCAATTCTCTGGTAGCAGAAATTTATGGTTGCTAAGAGGTAACCAAGGTAATATGTTGGTTGCTAAGGGTTGCGTTATGGTATGGAAATAGGATCGATGTTCTAACACATGTTAAGTTCGTTTTTCGTGCCTATCTGTAAGCTATACCGGTATAGATTGTGTGGCGAGAAATTAGTCACGCAAGCCATCTGTTCTGTTTGTAGTGATATCGCCGAGTATCACAAGAGGTATCGCCGAGTACCATAGTGTTGTCGCCGAGCAGCACAATTATAGGGCTAGGTCTGAATCTTGTATAGTGAGGGTTTTCTAAGAAATCAAAGCAGCATGAGAATAGGGACAAAGCGCCTTCCATAAAACTCACTGTGATGAGAGTATTAGTTATATTCGAGCTTGAGTGAAGGGTAAATTAACGTCGGTGCATGATTATCTATAAACAGGTTAGAGTCCTGTACGGGTACATGCTTCATATCTATAAACAGGTGAGAGCCCTGTACGGATAAAGTCGTTATTTTGCTAACGGTGCATGATTTCTATAAACAGGTGAGAGTCCTGTACGGATTTCATGTGTGTTTGAAATTAGGGAATTTTCCGTATGAAAGTGCGAGTTTGAATTGTATTTTATGTTCAAGTGGAACTCTTAGAACTTTCACTTCGCGGTGGGTTCAGAGCAAAGCGAGTTCATAATTATACGTGTTAGAAGGGTGGGGTAAGGTTACTCTACTGACAATTGAATATTATCCTTAGTGTGAATAGCGCCGTCTATTCCGAAGTGTGGATACTTGAATGTATGTAAACTATCCTAAATAGTGAAACGAACAGATGTTGTCTTTATAGTCATCGTTAAGAATTAATTTACACTGAAAAGTGTTCTTAAAATGGCGCTGTGAAAAGATTTTGTGAAGGAGGGATAAGCGCCAGGAGTGAGAAACGAGAAACCGCAGCTACTGTGTACGTCACAGAGCCGCGCTGGTATTGGGTGACCTACGTCACAAGCTGTATTCTGATTGGCTCTTGAGTCTCTGACAGCCTGTGAGCTGATTGGTAGTTCGGAAAAACTCCAAATTTATTGGTTGAGCAGAAAAGTGACGTAGCTCAACTGTCATTGGCTTGTTGGTGTGTTTCGCGCACGGATTGGTTGTTTTACGGAACATCCCGGAAATATTTTACGAACGATTTTGTGAATTAGATTTAACTTTAAAAATGAGTTATCATTTTAAACATGTTGAGAAAAAGTCAACATTATTTCAGAAATTCAAGAATTTATTTTCACCTGACAAGAAAATCGAAACGCGAGGTGGTAAACTACTTCATAAGTATAAAACACCTGCAGCGTATATGGAAGATGAATACGGATATCATACTGTCTTATGGTTCGATAATTGGAAACGTTATACTAAAAATGACGGTGTTTTAACTTGGCCTGATGAAGGTTCATTTAATGTAAGAGTCTTAAGAAATTTACGAGAGAAAATGAATGCTCTTGTTCCTAAACCGAGACCAACTCAATTTGAAGCTTTAGTTGAGTGGGAAGATGAGATGTGTCAGTTACAAAGAGAAGCTAGTGGAATTAAAAGACCTTCTAAAAATCCATCTTGGAAAAGAGAAACTCATGAAGATAGATTGCGAATGTGGAGACAGGGAAATATGAGTGAAGGATTGTATTTAATTCATGAAATGGTAATGGGTACTCCTACAGGGAAATCTATGGAAAGTGAATCTGAGGATGCAGTTATGGAAGAAATATATACAACTGCTAGAAAGAATCAGCCTAATCAGCCTTTGAGACCTCCTAGATCATGGTCTACTCCGGTGGTTTCTACTGAAACTTCACCGAGTGCACCTCCAATTAGTGAAGCTCCTAAACTTTATCCAAATAATTGTGAAATCACTGAAACTCCTAGAAGATCAGAATTTGAGAATGTTCGAAATGAAGGTAGACATTTTACAATGACTCCAAGAGCAAGGGAACCTCCAAAAGATTATACAAGAGAGACAAGAAATGTTGAAGATGTTGATTATAATGAATATATAAGATCAAAGGAAGAACTAATAAAAAGAATGACAAAAGGCATGGAAGCTGTCACAGTTCCAGTAACGATTGGTCCTGTTCAACCCGTATTTGAGCAAAGAGAAACAAACAAAACTGGATTAACTATTCCTTTAAATACAGAAATTCAAAAGGCTGCTGAAAGATTTTATTCAGATTTATCTGAAATAAACACTTCTAAATCGAGAATGCCTGATTTAACCTTTAATGAGGATTTATCTCCAAAAACACCAATGGGTGCTGTATCAGATATAGGGAGTCCTGAAGTCAGGGTAACCACACCAAAACTTGACGTGGCCAAATTAAAAGCGAATATCGAAGAATTAATAATTGGAACAATTGGTCCAGATAGTTTAAATTACTATCGAGATGATGAACTACTGTTCATTTGCAAAAGCATTCAGTGGAAAACGAAAAACAAATATGATCAACTAGAGGATCTAGCAGCAGAACTTGAAATCGATGTGAGTAAACAAAAGAATTTTGCAAAACATTACAGATTAGACTTTTCAGAAAGTGACATTGAGAGTTTAAACTCAATGGGAAGAATAGTTCATATTAAAGATTTGATTGTCTATATCAAAAAGCTAGGAGAACTGAATAAATGGAGGGTAAAATGGACGAAAAAGAAGGAAGATGAAAGATTGGATAAATTGTCAAAACAATTTCCAATGAGAGAAGTTGCAGGTGGAGGATATGTTCATATCCCGTGGTCGAGACAAGACATTCTGTTATTTACAAATTATTTTCCAAAATTGAGGGAAAAACCAGTTGAGTGGTACAGGCAAGTTGATAGATTTATCAAAGTGTCAAAAGTTCTGTGGATTGATTTAGATGGATTTTTTGACATTGTTGTTCCATCTGATCTTTGGACAGAATGCAAAATATCGATTAGTTGGCCAAAAGCAGAACCTGAGCGAATTAAAGAAACAGGTGCCCCAAATCCAATTGTAATGGACTTCTATGAAAAAGTAATTGTTTGGATGAAAAACAAAATTCCACCCAAAGAAGTTGATTGGGTTAAAATAGAAAGAACAGAGCAGGAAACAAAGGAATCAGTTCATTCCTTTTATGAAAGACTACTGTTAATCTTTAAACAATACAGTGGTTATGAAAAATTAGATGAAAAAGACATGAGTCATTTTGTCTATAGATTTGTTTATGGATTAAAACCTGAAATTGGAGAAATGATCAGAACTAGTATTGTCGGATGGCAATCACTATCTGTAGATGATATTCTAAGAAAAGCAAAGTATTGCAGTGATGAAATAGAAGTAAAACAGAAGAAGCTGAAGGAGAAAGCCATGTGGGCTCAGGTAAAGGTGGCTGAGCAACAGATTGCCAGCATGGGTAATAAGAACACTAATTTTGTTCAAACTGGAAATACAAACCAGATACAAGGAAAGTTTAAAAGTAATAATTTCCCAAAGAAATTTAGCCCAAAGATTGAGGAGTTAAAGCAAAGATTACCTTGTTTTAATTGTGGCGAAATTGGACATTGGAGGGACGAGTGTCCTCATCCTCCTAAAACCTTAAAGAATCCCTTATTGAATCCACAGATGCAGAATGGTGTTGACCTGCAGCGACAGCTACAGATGCAACAGGGGTTAAACGAATTTAATATTCAGCGACAGTTACAGCAACAGCAACAACAACAGGTGAATAATCGTCAAGACCAATTACCACAACCACCTTTTCCGAATTGTGGGGGAGTTCAAAAATATAATCCAAACGTGGGATTTCAGGGAAGTGAACAGGTAATAAAACCACAGAAACAGCAAAAGCAGCAAAGGGTTCAAATGCAAAATGCGTCACAACAATTCTTATTAACAGAAAGTCAAGACAGCGATTCTGATGATTATTGCTGACGGTGCCCGAGAGAGGAGGAAGAGTGTGTTGTTGGAGCCACTCTTGAGGTTGACCAGTCTGGTCCTTATGTAAACGGGAAAGTTAATGATGTAGACATCACTTTTCTAGTGGACACTGGTGCTACCCGTTCTACTGTTAGATCAGTGGAAATTGAAAACCTACCTCTCTCAGGGGATACCATCCAAGTTGTCGGAGTAAGTAATCAACAAATTAAAACTGACTTAACTGATCCAGTACCAGTTGAAATTGGAAACTACAAAGATAAACACAGATTTGTGGTTTGTAATAGTAGTCCAGTAAATCTATTAGGCAGAGACATCCTATGTAAAATGAATTGTAGAATATATTGTTCTCCTGATGGAGTTGAGTTACAAACAATGGAGGAAGATGGTTTATACAGAATGACAATGATGATGATAGAAGCAGAAGAAACAAAATTGTTTCCTACATTTGAAGAAAAAGATCTACCTGAAGAACTCAAAGGAACAGTGAAATCTGAAATATGGGATTTTACTGGAAATGAAATGGGTCTGATGAAAAATGTAGATCCAGTAAAGATTACATTGAAACAAGGAATAGAATTTCCAAACACTCCACAGTATAAAATGAAAACAGAAACAATTGAAGGTATTACACCTATAATTGAAAAATTAATCAAGCAAGGTGTATTAAAGGAAATGAAGAGTAGCTCTTGTAATTCACCAATTATGGGAGTTAAAAAGTCTAATGGAACATTTAGAATCGTACAGGATTTGAGAAAGGTTAATCAAATTGTCGTTCCATGTTGTCCTGTGGTTCCAAATCCAGCAGTAATTCTATTTCAGATTCCACATGATGCTGAATGGTATACAGTCATTGACCTTTGCAATGCATTCTTTACTGTTCCCTTACATCCAGACAGTTATGAAATATTTGCTTTCAGATTCCAAGGTAAGACCCTTGGATGGACAAGAATCCCTCAGGGCTATACAGAAAGTCCTTCAATCTTTAATGAATTGTTAAAAAGATCATTAGAAGATTTAGACTTACCAGGTAGGTCTACGCTAGTGCAGTATATTGATGATTTGCTGATAGCTGCAAAGACAAGAGAAAATTGTGTAACAGACACAAAAATTATGTTAAATCGCCTTGCAGAAGAAGGACATAAAGTGTCCCCAGCAAAACTACAGTTTTGCCAACAAGAAGTAAAATATCTTGGTCACAGAATTGCAAAGGGAAAAAGACAAGTAACAATAGAGAGAATAAAAATGATTCAAGCAATGTTACCACCAAGAACACAAAGACAGGTCAGAATGTTCTTGGGAATGGTAGGTTACTGTCGACAATGGATAAGTGGATTTTCAGTAATTGCAAAACCACTACAAAGACTGACCAAATCAGATGTAAAAGATCCAATTATTCTAAATGATGCTGAGATGGAATCTTTTGAAAACCTGAAAAAGAGCTTATGCCAAGCTCCTGCTTTAGGCATGCCAAATTATGAGAAAGATTTTGAACTGTATTGCAGTGAAAGAGAAGGATGTGCATTATCTGTGTTAATTCAGAGACATGGAAATTTAAAGAAACCTATTGCATACTTCTCTGCAGTTCTTGATCCAATTGCAAAAGCATTACCGGGTTGTTTAAAAGCAGTTGCAGCTACAAGTATCAGCCTTGAACAAAGTGAAGGAATCATTATGGGATTTCCTGTGAAAGTTTTTGTGCCTCATTCAGTTGAAATATTATTGACAAGAGGTAAGACTCAACATTTAACAAGCAGCAGATTGACAAAGTATGAGAAAATCATACTGGGAGCAGATAATGTTTCGATTTCAAGATGTTTGAATCTGAATCCTTCTACATTACTGCCTGATTCTGAAATTGTTGATGACATTGAGACAGAACATGAATGTTTAGATGTCATGGAATTCTGCACTAAACCAAGAAAAGACATCAAAGACAGACCTTTGTCTGAATCGGATTATGTCTACTTTGTAGATGGGTCATGTTTAAGATCCGAAGGAGGTGTCTTAAAAGCTTCATACTCAGTTTGTACAGTCGTAGATGTTGAAGAAGCATCATGTCTTGAAGGAGTTCGTTCAGCACAAGTGGCTGAATTGATTGCTTTAATTCGTGCATGTGAAATATCAAAAGATATAAGAGTTACCATCATTACTGATAGTCAGTATGGGTACGGAGTTGTGCATGATTATGGACAACTCTGGTCACAGAGAGGATACATGACATCAACAGGATCACCAATTAAAAATGCAGTTTTCATTAGGAGATTAATTGAAGCAATACAATTACCAAAAGAAATTGCCATTGTCAAATGTGCAGCGCACACTAGAGGAACTGATTATATTTCCAAGGGAAATGCCTTCGCAGATGAAACAGCAAAGTACTGCGCAAGGAAAAATTATTCTTACAATCGGGAGAGGAGTAAAGAAACTGATTCAAATTCATTAATGCTAACAACTGTTGTAGAGACATGGCATGAGATTAGAGATTTACAAAACGAAGCAGAAGATGATGAAAAAGACTTGTGGTTAAGATCAGATTGTAGACCACGTGAAGAAGATGGAGTGTGGGTTTACAAAGATGGCAGAGTAGTTTTACCAAATTGTTTGATTGCTGATATGGCCAGATTATATCATGGTCCAGCACATCTAGGAAGAGATTCTATGGTCAGACTTTTCAGAGAAACATGGTTCAATACCAAGTTTAGAACTATTGCTGAATCTTTTTGTCAAAGGTGTTTGTCATGCCAACAAATGAATCCAAACAGAAAATCAGTGGTGGGGACAGGAATAATTGGTCGAGAAGGTGGTCCCTTTACCAGGTTACAAATGGATTTCATTGAAATGCCCTTACACAATTGTTTGAAATATGTACTTGTAATTGTTTGCTTATTTTCAAGATGGGTAGAGGCTTTCCCTACACGACATTGTGATTCAATTACAGTAGCAAAACTAATGCTAAGAGAAATCATCCCAAGGTACGGTTTTCCAGTCACTATAGAGAGTGATGGAGGAAGCCATTTTGATAACAAACTGATGAAATTAATTTGCGAAGCTTTGAGCATTGAGCAGAAAATACACTGTGCATACAGACCAGAGGCATCAGGTGTAGTTGAACAAATAAATGGAACAATCAAAAACAGAATTGGAAAAATGTGTCTTGAAACAGGAATTAAGTGGACAGATGCTCTTCCACTTGTTTTGATGTCAATAAGAAGTACACCAGATAAAAAGACAGGTTTGAGTCCTCATGAAATTTTAATGGGAAGAGTTATGAGGCAAGCTTTTGTACCTGTAGGTAAACTGTTGAGCATAAATGACAGTGCAATTTTGGATTACTGTAAAAGGTTATCTGATATGGTAACTTCTGTGTCTAATCAGGTGGGAACTGAAGCACAATCAAATGAAAAGGTTTTGACTCATGATCTGAGACCTGGCGATTGGGTCAGAACGAAAGTACATCGGAGGAGGAATTGTCTAGCTCCTAGATGGCAGAAACCTAGGCAGATAATTTTGATCACTACTAATGCTGTAAAGTGCAGAGGATTGAAACGTTGGATACATCCTAGTCATACTATTCCAGTACCAACTCCTGAGAGTTCTGATGTTGAAAGTGACACCACAGATGATTCTGATTCTGAGGCAGAAGACAAAACAGAAGGTGAAATAATTCCAGATTCTGAAGATCGACAAGAAAGTCGACATCTGGAAACTGTGCCTGTGAATGGAAATGTAACAAGAAAGGACTTAGAAATAATTGAAATAGATTCTGAAGGTGAAGAGAATCTGTTAAAAGGAAAGATAACTGAGGATTCGGTTGTCTCCATTGAAGACAGAGAAGCTGAACAAAAGGAAGTTTCAGACCAGGAGAGTATCGAAAGGCAGAGAACAAGCTCTGAAGTAAGGAACAAATATCCAAAATCTGGGAAGTTAGAGGTAATTGAAGAAGAGGAAGAGAACGAATTACCGAGTACCAGTGATGGAAGACAAAGTGAAGTTCCTGAAGGAGTGAAATTGCCGAATAGAGAAGTTCCTGAGTCAATTGAAATTTCAGACTACGAAACTGAAGAAAGTGACGTGGAAAGTGAAAGTGAAAAGAGAAAGAAAAGGACTTGGAAGTCAGAATCAAATAATTCTGAACCAAAGAAGAAGTACGTGAGAAAAGCAGACTACTGGCCTGGTGGAAGATTGAGAGTCAGATTGATCAAAAAGCCAATAGAACAAGTTGAAGAAATCAGTAGTCAAAAGAGTCCTGGAAAAGAAGTTGGAGTTGGAAGAAAAATTGAAGTGATATCAAGAAAAGGGAAGAGGATAATAAGACCAAATCAAAAATACAAGTCTCCTGAGTGGACTTACTTAGTAATTCCACCTGTTATTGACATATATGATAGTAGTGAAGAAGAAAACGAAATCCAAGAAATTAGTGACAATGATTGAAGTACAGAAATATTAAATTGGCAAAAGGCTGAAGAAATCTTGTTAGTTGACACAAGGTCGAAGAAAAACTGTTTTTAGTTAAAAGAAACTTATGTATGACATAAGGTCGAAGAAATCTTGTTTAGGGTTTTAAGAGAAAGAAAAATATATTTTAAAAGGGGGGTGTAAATATAAATTTAGAAATTTTAAAATTTATTTTTATTTCTGAGGCTAAATTTAACCAAAAATGCCTTATGTTAAAGAGAACACTTCAAAATGTTCTGTTTTTAAAAGATGCTGTAAGATGACTCTGGTATGTCTGCTCATTTTAGTTCTGCTCTGGTTGGTTCTAGCTGTGATTATCCCTTTAGAAATGAATAGAGAATTACACAAAGTTAATTTAACAAGCAAAGCTCTGGTTAGCCAAACTAAACATAGTGCATCTGCAAAAGTTATTGATCATCAGCCTAACATTCATCAAGATAAATCAATAGGTGATTTTTCAAGTAATACATTCACAAAGCTTTTGAGTGAATATGTCAAGGTAATGGATGCAAAAGACTGTTATGTCTGTGTTAAGTTACCTGCTTCTGTTTCTGAGGGAGTAACATATAATATGCTTCCTCTCACTTATGCTGTACCATGTAGTGTATTAACTAGTTTATTTTATCAAACTGGACGTTTAGAGTATTACTATTCAAATTATGATGAGATTTTTGCTAATGTTAAGATTGATAATGCTTTAAATAAGCATAAGAAAGCAAAACAAATGAGAGAATATTTCCTTGTTACTAACGAACTCACATATGAGTATGCTTACAAGAATAATCTAACATGTAAATTAAGTGCTGAAGGAAAGAAATTTTTGAATATGGTTGAAGAGAGAAGAGCAATTTATAAAAGGAATGAATTAGTCAAGCAGACTAAAACTGCTTTCTGGCAGAAAGAGGATGAGAAGTTAAATGGTAAAATGCTTGAAAATATTGCAATTCACATAGACAAACCTGTTAGTGGAAAACTTTGCATTAGAAGAGATAACACACTTTTTGATAATTATTTTGTAGGTGCAAGTAACTGTGAAGATACTTATTAGATTATGGGAGGTTGGGGATTTAAAGGTGGAAAAGATCCTATCTTTCCTGGGATTTATTTTGTTTGTGGTGACAGGGCCTACTACAACCTTCCAGACCATTGGTATGGAACTTGTTATGTGGGAATTGTTTTTCCTAAAGTGTTTCATGTTGACAGAGATTCAGAAGGATTGTTTAAAATTCATAATTATGTAAATAGAGCTAAAAGAGAAACTTTTACTGAAGTTCTGGGAGATATTTTTCAAGCTGTAATTCCTTTTGTTGGTATAACCCTAAATGCAGGGAGAATCAGAAAATTGTCCACTATAGTTGATAGATTATCAACTGACACTGCTGATGGATTTCAATTAGTGAATGTTGAAGTTATTGCAATTAGATCTATGGTAATTCAAGACCGTCTTGCTTTAGACATACTCCTAGCAAAAGAGGGAGGAGTCTGTGGCATTTTACATGTTCAACATTGCTGTACATATATACCTGACGAAAGTAAAAACATTGAAATGTATATTAAGAATATTACACAAATGCATTCAGAGATAATTCCTTTAGAAGAAGAAGATTTTACAGGGAAACTTTCAAAAAGGTTTCAAGCAATTAAAAACTGGTTTCATAATATCGGAAGTTCAATTCTTGGCAAGATTCTGGCACCTTTGATTGTAATAGTATTCATTTTTATTTTGACCAAATTAGGTTGTTTGTTACATAAAAGAAGGAAACAGTTGAAAGAAAAGAAAAGAATCTATAAACTCAGAAAAGAAGAAGAAAGGGAGATCGAATTACAGGAATTACATAGAGAGCGTCATGTTAATTGCAAAGATTATGCAGAAACAGACTTTTAGGTTTACTGATACAAATGAATTTGAATCGATTTCTTATAAATTTAATTTACCAAAATTTTGAGTGCTGGTGTGGTGATTTGTTAATCACCAGATGAGGGAGTTGATGGAGCGAGATAGAAAACAAAATTTTGTTTAAACTCGCAAAGTCATATTTCCATAACATGAATAATAATATTAATGATTTGTGATATGTTGTACTAATACAACTTAGATTAAACTTTACATGTGGGGGGACTAACATATGTGCTCATAAACGTGCATAAATGTTGCATCTTTTTGTTCGTGCAAAATAATAAAATAAATTATTGTTTTCGTTTTTGTCATTACTAACTGCTGCAAACTTAAAAGAAGCATGTGCTTGTTTTGCTTTTCCTTGTCTGTGTGATGTCATTTCTACTATTCTAGGTGCATATGGGTCTCATGAAAAAACGGAGACTGGTAGATATAAACGCTGCTTTATTTGTTTGCAATGGCTAGGTAACATTTGATTAATCGGGTGGGTTAATTAATTAGTAAAACTTGGGGTGGATACAGAATCTACATTATTTCTTACATTAATACTTTTCTTGTGTTTGTTTTATATTAGAAATCATAAGTTGCCTGCTTTTGGGCCTAGTCATTTGAACCGCAGAAAAAGAGCTGACATATAATTCTGCAGAAAGTCACGAGACGCCCATTCTGAATTAAAGCGTTTATTGAAGCTGCATTCACAAAGCAAAAACTGATGAGCTGACATCATTCTGTCGGACATGGCCAAGGTCGAAAGTGAACATTTTGTCAGTCCTTAACTTGGCATCCGCGGAAGTTGTATTGAAAGTCTATGGACGCTGCGAGAATGACTTAATACATTTGTTGCAATCTCAGGAAGCTTCTGGCTTCACGTGGAAGAGACAATGGTCCTTATGAGACTTGATTTTATGGAACTTTTTGAGAATTGGGTGACATGTCACTTGTCACTCTCAACCAATGGGACGTCGAGGATTTCTGAAAACTTTCCTTTGCTAGTTTAGTTAGCGTAGAAAGGTATAAAAAGTCATGCCCTTAGGGTTGGGCTGGCTGCTGCTTTCTGACTTTCCGATGAGGGCGAAGTGCTGCTGGACTTTGCGTGGAGCACGTAAGAATCCTCAAAGAACTTTACTTTAATTTCTATCTATTTAGCTTATTTAGGGACTTAGGTTTTAGAAATGCTAAACTTTAAATATTCACTTTGATTTTTGATTCATTTGCTTAAATTGTATTTTCTCTTAATTCTTTACAATCATGCTTGCTTTATTGCTAATAAAATTCATTTATAAAACCTCCAAATTATATACCATAATTTAGTAAATAAAATCTTACTTTTGACAAACAAGCTGGTCTTGGTTATTCAGAAGTGTAGGTTACTATTAGCTAGATCACGTCGCCTATGGTGGTCGTTTAAATGGTTGGGTTTTATTCTAATGACAATATTCTTTCAGCAAATGTATAAATATGTATATAGTTTGTAGATAATGTGTATAAAGATTTATTCTGACCACCTGATTCAGTAGGCCCAAAATATATCAGGTTTATAAATGGGTCCATATTTAGTATAGAATTTTGTTTATAGGTTATGAAGTTGGGTAGCGTTGTTTATGATATATTTTCTATAGCCCGCTGGATCAGTAGTTAACCCTTCAGCCTAAAGGTTATTTCCTACTCAACTTTACCAGCTGGCAAAGTGCAGGTTCAGGACAGTCAGGAAAGTTCAGTTCAAGGGTTTTGGCATTGACGGGAAATCTAAGTTCAGTCCGACAGCATGCCAGGCAGGGAAAATGGAACAATGAGAACTGGCTCTCCTACTCCTCCAAGGGGCAATAATACTTCCAAAAGTTCACGGCTTACATCCACAAAGTATCAGCCCAGATGGGTTCCATTGGTTGCTCACGGTGTGATCAATAACTTACTAAGAAATCCAGAAGCATTAAGTAATCATTTTGCAAAATTCATTAAGTTCCAAATGTCCATCCTTTACTCACAGTCTGTCCGTTCCCAGGTGCTTTCCCTGGGTTTGCAATCACACAATGATACATTACTGCCAAGAGTGTTGCTAAATCAAAAGTGAGCCCATTGTTGTTGACTACAGAAAAGAAACTTCAAGGAAGGTTCTCACAGCGTGTAAAGTGACTACTTCAGCTCGATTCTGCATTTTGAGGAAGAAAGTAAATAGCAACTGAGGCCTCCATGAAATTTTGCTTAATCATTACCATCTTGGGATAATTATAAAGCAAACATCAATAATTGTATTTCGACTTCTCTTGATTAATTCAATCACTATTCTTCTTAAGCAGTTACATATCAATATTAGGCACTACTAAAAAATGTTTATAACATCTTTTGCATGTCCATCATTTTCCAAAACAAATATTAACGTGTCATTCTGAAATACATGTTTTGATCACATAACGTTAGAGAGAACTGCAATTTATTTTGCTTTTAATTATTAACAAATTATGCATTTTAATCATTTCAGGAACCCTATTATGCAATATCATTTCATTTTGATACAGATTAGAAGTTATAATCACCTCAATATCTATGTTAACGCAGGTTTGTTTCTTAAACGTTTATACATGCATAGTAAATATTGTTTCTTCTCTCTCTTTGCTTACATATTGACGTTCTCAAGTTTCAAACACTTCAGCATGCTTTTACAATACAGTATGAAATCTCTCGTTTTTCAGCTTAACCGGTTTACATGTTTTCATCAAGAAATAATTATCGAAATCTCTTTTGAAAGGGAGAATCCATAGAGGCAAGCGTCATTTAACATTTGCGCTCCATCACTCCCCCACCCTAGGTTTGCACCTATAGACTGTCCTAGGCCACTATTTACTTATCTACAAATTTACCATTGTATACCTGCCTCCTCAAGCCTCCTACAAGCATCCTACAAGTGACCAGAACGATAGGCACAACAACAGCCTAGGCTCCACTCTCCACATACTCTGCCATTATGCAGCTTTGTGCATCATCACCATCCTGTGAGTGCCCAGTGTAAGTAGTGCAAGGAGTCAGAGGAAATACATGCTATTCAGTGTCAGTGGCTAGAGGAAGGAGTATTGTACCAAATAAGGAAAAAACAGTTGGGCTGACTAACTGTCTAGAACGAAGGACAACTGTACATAGTATGACCGTGATACAGTGTTATGACTTTAGTGATTAGACGCCCCAAACAGGTGTCCTGAGGAACTCACTAAGAGTCTATAACAGACTATTTGCAAATTATTCAAAAGAAAAGGGCTTCAAAAGGAAGGAGAATACAACTACACCAATTGGCATGCCTAAATCCTCGACTGACTTGGCATCTGTAGGATCCACAGAGACCTATTCTACCATCCCCTTGAATGCTAGTAATGTGAGTAGCAATGCCTGAAAGCTCATAGCGAACTTCTATCCGAAGATTGGAAAGGAGTGTACACCTATGCCAGCCATTAGAACTGTGATGAGCCCTGCAGCTCTGGTTTGTAGCAGGTCCAGTACTACAACCGAGTTGGAAATGGCTCAAGAGTTGGAAGGCCCACTCCAGCCTCAAGGGGCCAACTGTGAGACCAAGGCTGGTGTATTCGATAAAAAAGGCCCAGGCACATGAACACACTCTAGCAAGGCCAAATGGCAAAATATGCAAACTGAAAAGTTCAGGGGTCTCAAGACTGTCTGAGCCTAAGGAGTCTGCTAAGAAGCCCAGTAAAATCCGCAACCCCTTTCCTTTTGACTCACCTAATCGCCTGCCTCGGGATTATGCACACCAAAGCCTCTCAGGGCTGCATGACCAACAGGAAGTAAGCACTTGAGTACCAGACAATAAATGTTGCTTGATTATGATCTATCTGATATACCAGTAAGTGCCACGGTGTGCGGGAGGATGAGCATAGGGAGAGCTGAACATTCAGATTATCATGTAATTATACTTGACAACACCGGGGAGGCTCTGGCAGAGTCTGACACCCCTCCAAGGGAAAGCAGTAGCGCTTCCTCAAGATCCTCTAATTTTGATGATTCAATCTTCCAAACAAATCCATTTAACCAATCCTCAGGGAGCATCTTACCCAATTTGAAGACTTCACAAGGTTTCATAATATTAGAAGTGATGAATATCCTCAATAGGGTCCTGTCTTCAAGATTCTCACTTCTAGAGAAGACACTAGGTGAGTCTTATCAAATAGGGTCACTACTGACCTCAATACTCCATGCCTCAGTACCTGAAGGTAGAAGCCAAGATGCAGCTTCGCAAACGGAAACTGAAAACGAGCCAGGAAATTCAACAGCCCAGAAGGCATACCCTGCCCTCCACCATGACACAATGGTTGGCATCTGCCCAGGAGGTGGAGCGTCGTCAGATTTGGTAGTTGTCAGGATTGTACGTTTCGTCGTATATAGGGCCCAAAAGTTTTTGAGTCTGTTGCGGGGTGGTAGTAGCTCGCTATAGTTTTTCGTTTGAGTGCAGCAGTACCTCATGTCTCTGGACCACTGTGCTATTGTAGGTGTTGGGCCATGGAGCCAACAGAGTGCAACGCATCTCTTAGCTAGGAGGAATGCCATATCCACTAGACGTCTGTGTGCTTAAGGAAGAGGTTTGGAATAGCCCAGCAGGGCTAGGAAGGGGTCCGGGGATAGCGTCATGTCCGTGATACGATTAATTTCAGTGAAAACATCCCTCCAGAAGTGGGCAACCCCCGGGCAAACCCAGGCTATGTGAAAGAAATCAGCGATTTGCTCCCCACATCATTCACACTGAGGTCCCTCATGCAGCCCATAGCGATATAATTGTTCCGGTGTGAAGTAAACCCTGTTTAGGAATTTAAAGTTAACTAGTCTATGACATCTGTTGAGCGAGATACGTTAAGTACTCGAGCAGCAGTAGAGCCACTTATTATCCTTCAGCTCCACCTGTAAGTCTCGCTGCCATGCCAGTCGCGGTTTGGTGTAGACACCTCCTCTGGCAGACAATGTGGTGTGATATATTCTGGACACTAACTTAGCGGGTGATTGTGCTTTAATAACAGCAGTTAATGCCAAAACCTCGAGGGGTCTGCCAAATCCCCCCCAGTAATTTCCTGAGAGCATGTCTAAGTCTGTGAAATTGAAATAGTGCAAGGGGCGTCTGTACTACATCCCCTCTCAAACATCCTCACAAGAATGGTCAGTGCCATCCGCAAAGAGGTCTCCCACAGTATGTACGTTTAGTGTCTGCAATGCGGGTATGACTCCCTTGTCCTTGCACAGAGAAAGCCAGTTGCACCAATCAAGACGTGCTAGTGGTGCATACAGTATATTACCGGCTTGAGCGTCCAGTACATAATGCCAAGCGTGGGTGACCGAGTTTATAGAGGCCATTTTGCCTGTGCGTCTATCCCGCGGCATGAACAGCAGGGCTGGGAGAGGCCTGGGGCATCAACTATGGTTTCAATCCTTATGTGCGGAATGTCTGGGGGTCCGTGTATCCAGTGATATCCCTGAGAGCATTGAGCAGCTCTATAATATAATTCCAAGTCGGGGGCTTCAAGGCCCCCCATCGCATATGGCAATGTCAATATCTTCCAAGCAACTGGCTGCTTACCCGCCCAGGCCAGATGCACCATTAGGGAGTGAAGCCGCTGAAAGAATATCCTGGACAGAACCATGGGTATGTTCGTAAAGAAAAAGAGGATGCGCAGTAGCACAATCATTTTCATGAGGGAAACTCTGCCCATCAGTGATAAAGGGAGGCACACCCATCTGTCAACATCCTCCTCCAGCTTGGAGATAGCAACTCCATAGTTCTCCCTGAGGACAACCTCTGAGTCGGTATGCAACCGAATCCCCAAGTAAGGCACTGCTTTTGTGGTCCACTGCAGGGGGTATTCCAGCTCAAAGCGTAACATGGCTGGGGTGAGGGGGAACATGATGGACTTCTTCCAGTTGACTTTTATTCTGGATAGGGAACCGAAGAGGACAACTTCACGCAGAACCGGAGAGAGGTTGGTCTCAGGTTGTCTAACATAAAGAAGCGTGTCATCCTCATATGTAGAGACAATTAAACAATAGTTTGGGAAATGTATACCACTCTGCACATGATATTCCTGTACGGCCCAGGCCAAGGGCTCTGCCATCAGGGCGTATAGTATTGGTACTAGGGGCAGCCCTGTCTTGGGCCCCTGCAAACTCGTATGGAGTCAGTGACCAGGGAGCCAATCCAGATGCGCGCCGTGGGAGAGGAGTACAGTGTCGCGAGGAGCTGCAGGAAAACCGCCCCAACTCCCATGCGGCCGAGGACCTGTCTCATGAAGGGCCACTCGACCAAGTCGAAGGCCTTTTCCATGTCCAAAAAGACCGCAATAGCAGGAACCTCCGATGGTGTGAGATGTAGAGCAGCAAAAACGGTACGCAGATTAAACGTTAGGTTTCTGCTAGGTACAAAGCCAGCCTGCTCCGGAGTCACCAAGGTAGTGACAAGTGGGGCTAATTGGCAAGCAGATTCGCGAAGATTTTTGCATCCACGTTCATAAGGGACAGAGGTTGATACGAGGCACACTCACTCAGAGGCTTCCCCGGCTTGAGTATAGCCACTAGAATTGCCTCTCGCATAGTCAGGGGCATCGTTCCTGAGGTGCATATGTCCTCAAACAATGTAAGAAAGTGTGGTAGTAGTAGGTCCATGAACGCCTTATAGAAGGCGACAGTAAGATCGTCACTCCCCGGCGCGCTCCTCGCTCTCATGTCAGAGAGAGCTAGGACTATTTCTTCCCGCTCGATCGGTCGCATCAGTAATTCATGGTGCAAGTTGGATAGTCACGGAAGCTCAATGTGAGTCAGGTAGTCCAGTATGTGGTCGTCTGGGCTGCAGCTGTGGGAGGAGTAAAGCACCGCATAATACGTTTGAAATTGCTCCGCCACCTGGGCCTCTGTTAGCGGGGAGTCCCCAGGTTGCGGTCTGACATCTGGTATCGCAGTTCTGTCCCTGTGTTTTGCCTAAGGAGTTGTGCGAGAACCGTCCCTGGTCATTCGTTCTCGCCGCATGTTCGGGCGATGGCGTATTTACCAAGGTGTTTTAATTCTGCATCTGCCTCGTGATAGTCCCTGAGTGTCTGCCCTGGTTCTTAGTGAGTTCATCGCTCTGGTTCACCACACGGGAGGCCTCCAGGTCTTTCAATTTGCGTTCCACAGCCACCAATCTATTGCAAATCGACTTAAAACCCCCCGCATGTTTTGAAATTGTTACCCCCTGATATACACCTTAAAAGCCTCTCAGACAGTTTGAAAGGAGTCAACTGACCCGACGTTAACCTCAAAAAACGTCTCGATGGACGTAGTGAGTTCCTCCTTAAAAACAGTATCGAGGAGGGAGTAAGGCGGGAAGCGCCATAGGAATTCGGGGATTTGTTCCTTGGGAGAAGCAAGTGTCAATAGTAGTGGCGAATGATCAGAGTAGGTGCGGGAAAGGATGGTGCATGTACAAATGTGCTGGGATAAGTGTCGAGAAGCAAAACAGTAGTCAGTTCTGGTGTGGACATTATGATACGCAGAATAATGCGTATACCCACCATCGCCTGTATGTCGGTGCCGCCACACATCACACATATCTAACCTTATCAGGGAAGTCTCCACCACTCTGGCTGAGGCTGAAGGGCATCTGCCAGGGCCGTCCGACCTGTCTAAAGCCGGGTTTCTGACAAAATTAAAATCCCACAAGATATGCTCCTGTGCGTATGGTTGGGTCAGATCTGTCAAGCTAGTATAGAAGTCTGGATGGTCAAAATTAGGGCATTAAACATTTAAAAGAAAAAGTTTCAGTCCCTTTCTACAACACTTGGTTAGAACAAACCTACCCTCTCTGTCCGTTTCCAAGGGCGTCAGCGTGATTGATGTCTTGGATTTACCCACGTCATGACCCCCCTAGCATGAGTATTGAAACCCGCAGCATGCACATTGCCCAGCAGCCCCTTAGAACGCAAGATGGGACTATCCGGGGGGAGGTGAGTCTCCTGTAGGAGGGCCACGTCAATGTTATGTGTGTAAAGATAGCTCAGAATTTTGCGGACCTTCCTGTGGTTGTTAAGGCAGCGTACATTCCAAGTGAGCAGGACCATCGCGTCAAGAGTGTTGTCATGGCTAGTCGTCTGTGTATCAGTCATGGGAGAGTATGTAGTTAGGAGGTAGCAAGGTTGATCTCATCGGGGCTACGTCATGGTGAAGCCTCATATCATGGAATGTCACAGCAAGGAATACGTCTTGAAACAACATCAACATGTGCCCACCCCACACCCACGTCAGGCCGAATTTAAGGTGGCCTGCCCCTCGTAACTTCAACCCACAAATAATGCAGCACATAAAGGCAAACTGTGCATGTAAACATTGCAGCAATTCACATGGGATACCCCCTCAGCCCCCTCCCATGCCTGCCCAACCCCAACTTGGCTGTGATATCATCCCTCCCTCCCGAACAGAAAACCCACCCATTACCAAACACCAAAACACATCCCCGGTGTAATTCACGCAGGGGTGGATGTAGCTCGCTCAACAATAAGAGTGGGAGGCCCATAAAGGCCATACTCCGCACCCCGCCACAAGAAAAAATTTCAACTGTGGAATAATGTAGGGTAACATAGCCCAGCAGGCCCTCAGAAGGCACTGAGCTAAGCGGGAGAGCAGCCCAAGTTATTCCATAAGGAGTTCAGCCCAGAAAGGGCACATTGGAACCATTATTACCCCCACCTGCACACAAAGCTAAAGTTAGGGCCGGGTAGTTGATGGCAGCCCCATTGTTATGTCCCTCTCCCTGAAAGGAGCAGCTCTGTGCAGCTCCGCTAGGCAGGTAAGGAGATCCAGTCATAAGGGGGGCAGTGTGGGTCACACATGCAAGGGACATGAGACCTTAGACCCAGACACAGTACCAATGAAATCAGAACCCCTCCCCCCATAATATCAGAACATACTCAGCAGTTAGTGTCATCATGGCGTGATCAGTCCTGTTCTTCCATAGGGCCACCTGCCGCTTCGCCTAGGAGGTGTTGCTCCAGGTGTAGGCGCTTCTCTTTCATCCAGTCTTTCAACACCTTTTGTAGGGCCTTCGGATCGGCAAAAATATGTGAGCGGCCTTGCCGGTTCACTTGCAGTTTTGCCAGGTATAGCATGGCATAGTCTGCTCCGAGTTCACAGAGTTGTCTCTTCATGGAGGTGAACAGGCGCCGTGCCTCTTGGACTCTAACCGTGAAGTCCAGGAACAGTGGTACCATCGATCCCTGGAAGAGTAGTGGTTGTTTCTCATGGGCCAGTTTCAGCGCGACATCTCGATCTCTGTAATTAAGCAGTTTCACTATAATTGGTCTGGGGGTAGCTCCCGGCGCCGGCTTTGGGCCAAGTGAGCGGTGCACTCTCTCCAATACGAACATACTCGAGAACGAGGAATCGCCCCGTAGAGTCTTCAGGAGCCTTTTTGTGAAGAGCTCCATGTTACCTGTTGATGTAGATTCCAGAAGGCCCGTGATGCGAAGATTACAGCGCCAGGTACGGGCTTCCAGCTCCTCTGTTTTGTCCTGTAATACTTGAAGTACCCTGCCCAGCTGTTTATGTTTAGTGTCTCTGTCAATCTGTGCTCCAACATGTCGAGCTGCTCCACATGCTTGTCCAGCCTTTCGGCCATGCGGTCCATCCTGTAGGATAGGGTGTCCATCTTGGTGCCCAGAGAGGATATACCGCCTTGGAGATTCTTTTCCATAGCCAATATTAGTCCGCGGATGTCCTGGCGCTGTTCTTCATTGGTCTGTTCCTGTTCTCCAGGTCAATCCTCGACAGTGGACTCACTGGACCTGGACCGCTTCTGATCGAACGACAATTTTGGCTGCTTCCTATCAACTCACCCCATCCTGGTTTCACGTGGATACCGTTTCACTTTCAAATCTCTTCTCGTGTGTTAGGGCTGCAGCAATGTTGTTATCTTGTCACAGCTACAGTGACTGCAGGGGGCCCTGTGAGGCCGCCCGGATCAACCAGGAACTATTCGTCGAGCCTCTTGAAGGAGGGCCTAAACACAATGATGCAGGCACGAATATCGCAAAATGGCAGCGTGCCCCAGTCTCCTCGGTATGTGGCCCGCAGCCCAGGCCCCAGTAGCAGGGACCACCCCGTCCGCCTCCAGAAAGATGTCGCTGTCCGCCCGGGTGGCCGCTCCGCAGCGATCCACTGGCAGTAACTTGCAGGGGGTTGTCCAGGGGCCTCAGATAATAGTCAGCTCCCACTGCCCAGCCGCCGTGTAGGTAGAGAGAGGCATGCGCGCTGTTTGGTGTCCCGCGCACCTCCGCCAGATAATGGTGCAAGCGTAATGAATGTCAGGGCTGATAAGCCTCCTCTCCTGGTGTTAGTAGGGCATTTAACATAAAATGGCAGTCTCCGTCCCGTCGACTCGCCGAGGTATGCAGGAGCCAGCAGGGGTTAATGAGGTAGTGTGTATTTCACCCCCACAGGCATGCTCCAAGCAGGTTGTGGACAACACCGAAGTGCATATAGTGCCCAGACCAAAGAGCAGTTCCCGGTCAGGAGGCCCGCAAAGTCCAGCAGCCCAAAGGGGGTTTTTCACATGCAGGATCGCTGGGTTGGAAAATCAGCAGAAGCTCCCAGAGGGCCTCGATGTCGGCAGGGTCGCACTCACCACCGTCATACCTGGCATCCAGGAGGCATTCGAGGTAGCGCGGCCTCCGCTCCCTTTGCAGCGCCGGTTCTCGAGTTGCTGCAGGGCCGTCTCCGCCGCTCCCTCAAAGCTGCCAGCCCTGCACGTCACAGTCATTGGGGGCGCAGAGAATCAGCAAGCGCGGACAGAGATAGCAAGGCCCCTGTAGCATCAGGCCGGTACCACAGCAGCAGGGCATCCACAGCGGCTCCTCCACAAGGGTTACACGTCACTTCCCCGGCCGGGGAGGGGAAATCGCCACATCAGGCTCCACGCAGCTCCAGCATCCGGGGCTTGGTCAGCCCGGCACCAGCGATGGGCTGTATCTTCGTTCAGGGAGCAGGTAGACGAGTCACACTTCTTCCCACCCACTCTGTGCTACCCCAGGGGTTCGGAAATCACAGTTTCACAGTGAAAGTGGGTCACAGATGCAGGATACTGAACGGATAGTGTGGCGGGATATCTGAGCTCTCAGCACAAGCAGCCATCTTGGTCGTGAGCAAGCTCCGCATCCCCAGACTGCAAAGACTTATCTAAGCCACCTGCTCCTCTGATAGTAGGAGCAAAAATTAAGGCTACAAAGGCCAGCAAAATCAACAAAACCATTAATATTGAAGATTGGGGTCAATCGGTGGAAACTGCTCATAATGTTGAAGATGGTGAGACTACACAAGGGACGTTGTCCAGGGGTGCTGTGGTGTTGCACAGGGTAACGAAGTATGCTCTGCACTTCAAACTAATAATGCCAAAAGTACAAGTACCATTACAGGACACGTGAACACAGGGAAGATGGACTAATTAAAAAAAAGAAAAAAAGTACTGATCTTACCTGTATCATCACTTAAGTGGGTATTTGCTAATCATAACTGTGATACCAATGATTTGTCCCTGAGTGGTAGCTTTAGCTAGTCCTAAAATAACAGAGAAGATGACTGGCTGAGAACTCCTTACCACGCCGCTAAAGGCACAAATAATACAAGTGGAGTATATAATACCATATGCCCTAAAATAGATATTGCCTTGCAGTCTGATGATGATCATGGAAACAGCCATCTCGAAGCGGTTGAAAAAGAACATTTTACCAGCTAAAAATAAATTGAATCCCAAGAGGAAAAGCTGGCCTTTAAAAAGAGTTGCTGAAGCAGCCCAGTTGGTAAGGGCATCAGACATGGGAACAATGTAGACCAATGTCCAAGGCTTGGGCCTCGACCAGCCCTGGAGCCTGGGTGCCGGCCCCCTAGAGGAACCTGGACCAGCAGCAAGGCTAAACTCATCGGCCCCGATTTTTGCAGAAATCAGACATCAATGTTGGGGGGTGAATTCCAAACAAGGGTTCTTCAACAGAAAACACTACACTGGTGGATTGAAACGCAGCTGACTGCTGCCTGGATTTTATTGATCTTTTTCCAGATAAAGGCTCTCTGAGGCCACTAAACAGGACAAGATTGTTAGAAATTTTGTATGCAATTCCTGAGCTAAGAGTTGTTTCTTCAGGTGACATTGTAGTGTAGTTCCAATAGTACCCTTTCATGCAGGACCGACACTGTTTACGGATATCATATACTGTGGGCTTGGTGGCAAACTGAGTCAGTACAACCCCACTGAATATGTCAGCCTATGTTTTTGCATTAGCTAGCTTGCAGGGCTACTAGAATATCCTGTTGTCAGAGAGATTAACTTGTGAAACATACCAACCTCAGACTCATGGAAACAATATACTACTTTTCACCCAGTCACTCGAGCTTGCGTGTTTTGCTCTCAGAGAGATACACAGAAGAAACAGTCAAGTGTGTTTACAATAAGAATTTATTATACCGTAGTTCTCATATAAAATAAGTGTGCTGCTACAACGGTAACACAGTAGCAGCGATATAGAACCAGCGGTACAGTGAATAAAAAGAAATAGTATTGTTCTACCATTTTGCAATAGTCATGAACACATACATGAATATGAAATGCATTTATAAATTAAAGTGCGTACTCCTAAGATGCCTATCTGGATGTACCTAAGTGTACCTAGCATGTGAGTAGGCCTAAGATCCTAAGTCTAAGAGCCTAAGTCTAAGAGCCAAGAATCCCACTAGGCTTTGGTCGAACCCCCATACCTGAATAGTGAGAGTGTGGGACTTCATCCTGGACTTGAGCTGAACACCCCGCAAGGGATCGTCAGACCACTGGCAGCTGGAGCGATGACATGCCGGAGTTGCAGCATCTCTGGTCAGTGTGTCAGCCTTGAAGACTTGGTTTCCTCCTGATTACTGATAGCAAGAGGTGCTGTATTTATACAGTCTATGTGAGTATGTTCCCCTTTGTTTAGTATGAGAATGACATTGGGTATTAAACCTTGTGATTCGATGGGAGAGGTGAAGTGGACCTCCTGTAGAGTGTACCCATAAATTATTCATATGTGCTAAGGATGACGTCTTAGCAATATCGATTGGGAAAAAAACACCCTTGGCATGGAACTAGGTGAAAGGTGTAGTCCATAAAAGGCTACAGTCCTTATAAGGAGTCATGTCCATACAAGGCAGTCTCTCCTTATTTGGAGTTATGTCCTTATAAGGGTCGTTCATATGAAATGACGGGGAGATGATGTAGGGAAAGTGTACGATGATGCCTAGACCTATATCAGGGTACTGATATGAAATATAACACCATGAAGATAGTGAGACTGATTAGGCAGCAATTTGGACCAGGCTCAAGAGGGAACAGGGTCCAATCCTCAAAAGTTGAATTTGCACTGCCCAGTATCACTACACTGGTGCTCAGTCATATAGATGACTTTCATATAATGGGAGTCGATGTTTTACCTTGCTCAGGTTTTGGCAGAGAAGAAGCAGTTCTACCACAACAGCATTGGTCCTTTACAGCGCCTCCTGGATCTGACCAACTCTCAATCCATATATCATTGTGGGGGCACTGATGAGTGACCTATCGATCATCAATGGTGTGGCCACTGAAATCGTGTGTATCGCTATGAGTAGAAATAGCAGGAGAAATAAGTTCTCAAACCCATGGTGAAAAGGAGGCCAAGATGGACTGTAAAGCTTGCTCATGGATAGTAGTAGCACTGGCCTCCTACCCCAGAGAGTCCACCAGCAGTGAGTCCAATCGTGTGTTGAAGAACCTGCCCCCTCAAATAGGGGCACATGTGGCCAGTGTAGTGGACAGGTCTGGTAATGATGATAATGTGGGGTTGGCCATCGAACTTGAGGATGAAAACTGGTTGAAGTTCATAGAGCAATATGCTATATATTGCATGCAAGAAACGTTGGCCCTTGAGGGAATCAGTGTAAATGGGTTTCTCGATATAAGTACTTGGGGTGTCCGCACCAGGAAGGGGCGCCCAGCAGGAGCGCTTACTCTGTGGGTGTCTTGTGAATTGAACTGCAGGAAATAGCAACTTAGGGCAGAGAATTTTCTGTACAATGTACAACATGTGAGGATTTGGTTAATGGGCCCAAAGTAGGTCTTGTTGATATCCTGAATGTATACACACTGTTAGAGTCCCCAGATGTCCAGCAATATCAACAGTGTCAGGGAGGATGCGGCCAACTTAAAGTATTAGAGGAGAGTACCTGCTGATGATTTGCAGAGATTCCAACACACAACCATCTGATGTTATCAACAACAGCGAGGTCCTATTAGAAGATGTATGCCTGGGGTTTCATGAAACAGCCATGAGTGATGCTTTCACTATCTTTCTGATAAACTACCAGCTGCATTTTATTAATGGTTTCATCACTTCAGATAGTACTGCAATGACATCCTTTGACAATGAAAGACGGTCACAAATTGACTATATAATAGTCAACACAGAGGGGTGGGAATGTGTAGATGACATGACAATAGTCAAAAGAGTGGATAGCCACCGTGACCCTGTGACACTCTGACTGAAGCTTTGCCCAAGGTTGTGTACCAATGTAAATAATCCAAGGGAGGGGTGTATGAACATGTGATCACCCCAACTAATAGCAGGAGTAGAATAATATGGAGTAGCAAGAAGAAGTTACTTGAACTCCCTCTACTAGAATGCATAATGGCCACGTATGGAGTAATAATCCTGAACACACTGTCTGATGGTGCTAAAATCTTAGCAGCCAACAAGGGGGTTATAAATGAGTTGAAGGCTCTGTGGTCTAAGTCCAGTGGCTCCACAACCATCAGTTCTAATGGAGGGAGACACAGTGCTGGGGTCATCTTGTTATGAACCACAATGTGCCCCAATCGAGGCCTAGGTAGCTGCACAACCTTTTACTTATATCTTTCCTACCTTGCTCTGCATACCGGTTCTTGCAGTGACCTCCCAGTTATGTGGCGTATGAAAGTTGTCTGGTTTTCTTCAAAAACTAGCCTCATTTATTATGCATGAGGATTCTCAGTATCATATCTTAATCCCCAGCCCAAGACGTACACAGCAGGATTAAAATATTCTGTATAATAACTCTGCACAAAAGTCACCGCTATCGTCATCGTTGGACGACAGGCTAACAGTACACAATTGCAACCATTACATATCTAGGTAGAACCCCTTGTTGTAAACGTATCTAGGACCCTATTTAAATATTCCCGATTCATGCCCTTATGTGGTTATAACAGAACATATCCTTATAAAGGCATAATAATCATATCCATATTTAGTCATAGCCAATGCAGTACAAATACGGCAAGGCTACTCCCATAGACTTCTAGAAAGTACAACGCGTTCTTTAAACAAACCAAGCCTCCAGCAGCCCGGGAAATCCCCCTGCTTTTGTTTTGATTTGAACAAGAACTCCTGGAGTCCAGAAAGAACTGTAAGTTCTTAGTGACGTCTTATGTCCAACCTTACGTCAAACTCGGCACCTTCCAGGTATAAATATACCAACGTTGCCTTAAGCAAACACACAGTGGTTTAGAGTAGAGTGGCTATCTACTTGCCCGAAGTCCAGCTGATGCGAGAGCTGAAGGAAGCTGACCCTCCCATTGACGCACTGAGAGAGACGCTGTCTTTTCTCCTGCCGAGAAAGCCAGCCCCAGTGTTTCCAGTCACTCTTGCGGATTTCTGGGAGATCGAGTACTGAGAACGAGATACAAGACCTCCTTCATTCTATAACCAAGGTACGGAGCTGATTAGATCCTTAGAGAATTCTTGATTCAGATTCTTGGCAAAAACTAACTTAACTTAAACTGCAGCTCACTTACTCCTTCCCACGTACTAGGCTTAGGTTAGGTACACCGGGGTAGGCGTATCTTAGAAGCACCAGTTGAGTACGTTTAGTCAATGATTTTATGTATGTATATATTTTATCTGTTTTAAGTATCATATGGCTCAGAAACCATATAAATGCTTTTACGGTATTATTTCATAATACTCCTTTTACTGTACGCACTTTACTTTATAACAAGTATTGCAACTGTGGCAATTCACTTTTCTTGCACAAGAAAGAGGACTGCTCAATAAATAACAACTTTTATTGAAAACGCCCGTCTCTCTATTTCTCTGCACTCTGGTGAAACTAAGCATGCACGATTGACTGAGTGAAATAGCTGTCTATTGTTTTCACACGACTCTGGAGATTTACTCCTTATTCTGGAGGGAGCAAAGTTGTCATGTTAATGCGGTTGTCAGAAGCTAATCCCTTCTTGTCTATTCAGGAAAGTTAACTCCTTCCTGTTTACTCGAGAAAGTTTCTAGTGACCTCAGTCCTACGTCTAAACTATCGTTTATGTTATTCCAATGCGCAGAGCCTATTGGGAATATAGGAACTACGCTACACCCTGAGGGTGCCTGATGGGCATAAAAGAACCACATCTTCACTTTCACACTGACAGAAGACACGGGTGTCCAACTCGAGACCAAGACGGAGTCCTTCATTCTCTCCCATCAGTGATGGGGTTGGCTCTTTCCTAGGGTATTCTTAGTTTTACACCCACATACATGCTAGGTACACTTAGTTAGGGGCCGCATAGTAGGAGTACAGTTGATTACTGCTATATATCAAAGTGCTTGCATATATTCACTGTTTTAGCACCATCGCAGAATTCTACCTTTTTTTTACTCTGTTGGTGCTTGTAATCTTATACATCTGTTTCTGTCTAAGGATTGTGCAACAAACATGATTTACACTAGAATGGCGCTGGTACAATAAATGCTGATTTAAAATGTCCCCACTGTTTATTCGTATCTCTCTGAGACCAAGTGAGCTCGAGTGACTGAGCAAAAAGTATTGTACTGTTTCCACGATCCTTGAAGGATCAAGGGTTGTCATATTGTATAGTTACCAGAAACTATTTGCTCCTTGGTAAGGTTAGGGAGCTTATAGTAGCACTGTGAGCTAGCTGGTCTAAAGACTAACATATCCCTTGGGGGTGTCTGGAATCAGTCTGGACACCAATCTCGTAGTTTATGTTGTCTAAACGTGCAGGAACTACACGACATGGTACCACCAACGTTGGGTTGGTTCATATTTAATGGTCCAATCTAAGTAACTCAGTCATGCTTTCTCAGAGACCCCTACTCACATTTACTCAGAGATGTCTGGAGTGGGAAGGGAAAATCTGCTGCATCTTAGTAGGTATATTCTATGTATTGAATTTAGCTTTGTTGAAGCTTGAAGGATTATAGTTCCAGATATTGTTGTGCAGACTTTATCTCTTCTTCTGAATACTTGCTCCCATAAGGTTAGCAGCAATGGGGACGCAGGTACGATTGGTGCTAGTACAGAGGAAGCTGAGCAGGAAGGTACTTTTAACATTTCAAAAAATTGCAGACATGCACCTACTATGAAATTAGTAGGTTATGGCATTCCATCAATTGGTGAGACCGTTACCATCGTGATTGAGGCACCCAAGGGATTCAGGACAGAGGTATTCTATTCTTGTATCAAATTCCTGCCTGTGGTTGCACACACACACATATGTTTTATACTTATATTTCAGATGAGACACCTGAAAAATACTCTCCATACGAGGATATAGAAGTACCGTTAAATTACCAAGAGCATATAAATTGGTTTAAAAGCACCCTCCCCCACATCACAGAAAATGTGAGACTCGGTCCGTTCAGCAGAGACGGAGCGACTTGGCCGTTCCTAGCTGTTTACCCAACCATCCAGCAATTGATACATTGCCAGCAGCAGACTTATGTACACTTTACAAAGAGAAAGTATAATCTTATGGAAATATTACACAGTTTGTAATACTTACAATTCAACCTACAGGGGGCACTCAAGGTGGTCAACTGCAAGGAACTTCAACACGAATCTCCCCACATACGCTGAATGTGATTATGGGAAAAATGCCCAGTAGACGTGAGCAAATGCCGTTCTGGATATCACAGATAATAGCACAGCGTGAGGCAGTATTTCGTCATGCAGGCCCACAAGAAAAACAAGGATTGTACCACTACCGGTACAGTTTTCGCTACCTTCTATACCAGAACTCATGGTACCCCCTCAATAGCAGTCATACCAGAAGTATTGAAACAAATACAGAATAAGTAAGGGGCAGAACCTGCCCTGAACTTAGGGGTGAAACTTATAGGCTATTTTGCCCAGGTACCCACAATTATGTTAGCTAAAATAAAAGGGGAGGCAGCAGTGGTGCCAGCATGCCAATGCCTGAGGGAATGCATTCCTGCACAACAGGAGACAGAATTACCTAAAATTATCAAAGATACCTATGCTTAGCTGGGTAGAGATAATTTGGAAGGTAGACCTTTGAAACCACACTTGATGAGTAATCCTGAAAACGATAAATCAAAGCAAGCACCCGACTCCTCTAAAAAGAAATGGGAGAGCAAACAAACAAAAAATAATAAGCAGAATACATCGCAATCACGGGCTGGGTCTCCTCAACAGGAGCCCTCTAATAGAAAATATAATCTTAGGAACCGTGATAACATTAAAAAACCTGACAGGTGTCAGGATACTGATATACGTTCCTCTCATTCCTTTCAGGGTTCATCAAAAAACTCAGAGAGGGAAGTATGGTCAGAACAAACATCAGAAGAGCGAGTCATGCCAAGAGACACACATCGTACTTCAAACTACATTATCAAACAAGAAGATAAACTCAAATCTAAACCACAATTTAAAAAGAAGAAGGCAGCTGGCCTTAAATGAAGAAATGCCCAGGCTGCTGAGGACTCACCTATAGAATGGGAAATGGGTTCTGATGAGGCTAGACAGCGCAGCCGAAGCAACAGTAGCTCACCAGACCCTGATGGAATTTCTGGTGACAACAGTGTTGAATGAACTCATCATGGTGGAAACACCTGATCCAAGGGTAAATGTCCCACATCGTTTACACAAAATAATGCTCCAAATGGAGGGGGACATACCCAGGAAATTGAAAGGTCTCTTTTGGGAGAACCTTACTTATGGATACGGTATCCTTTTGGCTGAAAAGATTGGCCACCTGAGTTTGTTATGGACTGCCCTAAAGGGGAAGACGTAATATTAGAAGCGTTCTCCGACCTTATTCCAGAGTCACTAAAACATATTTATGTGCAGGAGTGGGTGTTACTGCTAGCTTCCACACTCTACTGCACTCATATATTGTGGGATGCCAAGTCACCTCACCCTGAAATCCCATCAAAACTGATCATACACCACAGAGGCAGTACCCAATAAAACATGATGCAAAGAAACAGGTCAGGGAGATCCTAAAATACCAAGGTGTTATTGAAAATTGCACCTCTTCCATGAATAATGCTTTGTTTCCCTTAATGAAAACCGACAATTCATACCATCTAGTTTTAGACTACAGACATTTGAACACCAGCACGAAAACATACACAGTAAAAAATGCACACAGTGCCGCATTAATAAATAATTGCAAATAAATACAAAACAACAGTAGATATCCCAAAATATAGCACCTGAAACTAGATATTTGACAACATTTTCAGCGCTCGGCTGTCAACCCCAATTCTGTAGACTGCCCCAAGGGTATAGGACTAGCCCGGGGCTGTTCTCAGCAAGAGTATCAGAGTTATTTCAAAATTGTGATGAGGAGGCATTGTCCTACGTAGATGATATTTATCTGATGGACGATGAATTATTGGATCACTTTCACAGGGTGAACAACATAATTCTTGGGTTCGCCACTGTGGGCTACAAATTTAACTTTAAAAAATCAAAAATTGCCCACCTCAATGTCCTATTTTTGGAATATGAGATATCAAGTGAAGGAAAAAGCCTGGCAGGTAATTGTTTAGAAAAATGTGCTCTGCTCCAACATCCAAATATTCTGAAAAGCTTATAATCCATTTTAGGATTCCTAAATTTCGGCAGAACAAACATTTTGGATTACACAGAAAGAGTTAAACCTTTCTACGACCTAATCAGACCTTGGACACAGGAACACACAGACATTCTACGTTCTGTACAAGCTGACATGCTAGCTTCCAAACACTTGCACACACATGTAAACACCACAAATGTGGTGTTCCTTTTAGTCTTGTGTTGATCAGGATACACTTATCTAACCCTCAATGAAGGCAAAATTGTACTCCTTGCATACAAATCAAATTTGTACACAAATGCTGCAATGCATTTTGCATCCACATAAAAAATATCGACAGCAATGCAAACTGTTGTAGTGAGAGAAGGAGCACTATCTCAGAGGAAACAAATAATTGTTGTTCCTCCGGTAGCAACCTCAGAGGCTGTTATCAAAGCAAGCGTTCATAACGCAAAAGCAGTGCATCTGCGATAGCTAAAAGGTCTAATTCTCTCACAGCAGTTGTAGACTACAAATTTGATTCTATATTAAAAACACAAGTATTTCTGCAGTACGAACAAGAATATCCACTCCTGAATGAGATAATGCCTCTAAATCAGTATGAATACATCATTTACACTGGCGTATCTGCCCAGCCGCCATAGGAAGTAAACAGCAATAAAGTGCAGCATGTGCGACTGTGAAGGGACATATGCAGGATGGCAAGTTCCGTCCTAGCAATACACAGGAGCAGTCTCTGGGAGATTGCACGGTACAAATAACAGAACTAAAAGCCCTGAAACTGGAACTAAAAAATACGGATCAGGAATTCCCCACACTCGTTGTGTGTGATTCGTTTTACTGTGTCCAGTCATACAATGAAGATTATCACTATTGGGGCCAGAATGGGTTAAAAGATTCCAAAGGTTGCACAATAAAGCACAATTTGCTTTGAGAACAGGTGGCAGAGCTGAAAAAATGCGTGCCAAAGATTCATGCTATTCACACATTGTCATCAGTGTGTTGGCGTGCATGTTGAAGGGAATTCACTGGCTGATGAAGCTGCCATGGTGACAGTCCGAACTGCTGCTGTTGCTGCAATCACTTATTCTAGTATGAGAATAGACAGACAGATAATGATAGCTGTGAACCCTACATGCGACAACAACTCAGATTTGTCAAGGGGTTTTCCACTCAAGTACTCCTGCAAGTTAGATGGGCAAAACATTCAGTATGCTCAAATTCCAGGAGTGGGGGATAGAGTAATACCAAATATGGATCACCAATTAGGATCAGTTCTAGCTGCACACAAGGGTTTGGGTTCACGATGCGCAAGTATCGCTGCAACTATTTCACTACTAAAGCAGTGTTACTGGTGGCCAGGTCTTACAAAACAGAACAAGGGCTTTGTCCTTAAGTGCAACATCTGTCAGCAGATAAAGGGTTCTACCATAGCATGTCCACCACAAACACCATTACTGATATCAGACAGACCTTTCACATGTGTCTATTTGGACCACTGCAACCCCTTACAATTTGACGGGGCTTACAGGTAGATCCTTAGTGGCAGTGGATTCATGCTCTAGATTCCTGTGGGTTTGGCCTCAGCGCTTAGCTGACACCTGAACTGTTATGAAGGTTTTGCAAGTCTTCATAGGGACATATGGAATTGGCATATTACATTCCAACTGTGGCACTGTGTTTAACTCCCAGACTTACAAAGAAGCCATGGGAAGTGTGGGTGTTGCATTGTGGTATTCCTCTCCGTATCATCCAGAGGGAAATTTGATTGTGGAAAGGAAAAACTGTAACTTACAGCAATCCTTAACAGCAAGGATATTAGGCTCGGTGGCAGTTGGGTCAAAAACCTATATGGGGTCCAGAGGGCACTCAATAACCAAGAAGAAGTTCCTTGGGGGGCTGTACTCCATACAAAGTACTGTTTGGGATTAGAATGTGGGTACCTGACCTAGATTGTGGCAGTACAGTGGCAGATGAAAAACAATTTGTCATCAATGATCGTTTGGCTAATTTACAGGAACTCAATGAATTCTGGGCATTACAAAGTAAAGTTCAAGCCACTGGGGAAGTGAAAGCTGTTCTGGCAAGACCTTCCAGGGTCCTGCAGATTGGCGACCTGGTCAAAGAAAGAAATGTGGACAAAAATGAATTTGGACCAACTTACAGAGGCCGGCACCTGTCCTGGCTATTAAAGGAACAAGAACAGTACTTCTTCTGCCCTCTTGCCGGCAAGAATGAAAAGAGATTCATCTCAATTGATCTGATCAAACTACACTATTTGGCCATTACTCAATAGTAGGCTGAGTAGGCTCCTGGGTAGTCACCGATATACCGCTCGCTACCAAACAGAATGTTCAGGCAGGAAGATTAATAACCTTTGATGATTCTCCTCTATGAAGTGAAGGAGTTACCAGAAATGGAATGGAACTAGTGCCTGTTGAAATTGAACAGCAACAAAGTACAAAGGAAGCACATATCTCAATTCAGCCTAATACAACATTTATGTGAATATGTCTCGAAACGAGTCATCTGCCAGTTCCACAAAACCTGCTAAGCTACCAAATATAGATACAACTATGTCTGGTTAATTAACTGATTTTGATACCTTCTCATTGGATCCAAGTGAACCTGAGTTACCGCCACCACCTGTTTCTCGCAAACAATAATTTTGTGATTTCTACCTTTGGCTGAATAAGACTTAACTTGTTTTTCCATGGTTACAGCTCTGTGTAACTATTGGTCATCTGTTCCTAGTCCTTTGGTAGGTGTAGTGACTGTCTTTTTCCTGCTCCTGAATAGCCATTATCTCCCAGAATGCTGTGCAGTACAACATGTGAACTTGGTCCTGAAACCACATGCATCATCACACCATAAACAGAGACCTGTTCCTAGTGAATATACAGAAGTTCTGTTTCCTGAAGAAATTGCATGGGACAGAGTTTACGATAATGTATATGGTCCTACTGAATGTTTAACAATAGCACATTTATTTAACATATCTCTGATGATTGGGACTTTGAAACTGTAAATACTATGCTGTCTGATTTAGAACAATCTGCTGCATTTTCAAATGATGAATTGTATAATGATACATCTAATTTTGACACCATGTTTTGTTACCAACACTATGGTCACCATTGTTTGCACAAAAGCAAGTATCCCACATAATGTTTTCACTTACCAACAATTGGAACATTACTCAACACCACTGAAAGGTATTTCAGAATCATTTGCACAGAAGTGTGCTTATGTTTCTTGGTTTAACACTTCATACCCAACCTCCTATTATCATAATAAGGATGAACTACACCTGCGAAGAAAAATATGCTCACGAACACCAAGCTGATATACTCTGCTTCCTTTATTTCCTAACTGTCTTTACAGGGTTTTGACTTTTGGAAAACATGTTCAGCCTCCCCTTCATCATACTAAGCCACATGTTTAGCAGATATTGGACAGGAATATTTGCCAAATAGATTGTTAGGCATTCCAGACCTGTAAAGAATTACTCAAGTACAAGATTGCATCATAATACAAAGTGGGTTCTGGAAAGGATGGGGATGTTTGACTATCTTTATTCCGAAAGACATCCCTTCTTTATAGAAAGACCTTCAGTTTTGTTTATTTGACCATTTTATATAACAAGCCTGAAAAAATCAAATCAAAACAGTGCTGAAAAATGTTTTCAACAGTGCTACAGGAGTGCACAATGAATGGAGAATAGCGCCATATGGCGAGAGAAGCACCAAGGTAGCAACATATAGAGATGCAAAGTACTGCCTCCCAGGGCCCGCTCAGTGCATCCAATGTATTAAAGACATTGAGGAAACGTTCTCATTGTTCACCGTAAATGTACCTAGAATCAGTGGAGTGAAAATTCCCACAAAGCTATTTGATGATGCCGTGATACTACTAGCTAGAATTCCACCAGCCCTAGAGCACCAACTTAGGGGCATATTTACAAGCCCCTTGCACAACTCAAAGCCACCCTGCATGGCTTTTCATGGTCTTGTAAAAAGGACCCCCTTTCATGCATTACTCTGCGTGAAAGGGGCCTTCCATAGGTTTTAAGGGAGTGTTCCCACGCAACACCCATGGATTCTGACGCATTCCCAGATTTACAAGATTTTGTAAACCTGGGAATGCATCAGATTCTAACACCTCTCCAATGGAGGCATAAAAGTGGTGGATGAGAAGAAATACCTTTATTTCATCTTGTTTTGTCCTCTTTCTATGTGTGAGGCATTCTGCAGCACACGTGGATTGAGGAAAACACAATCAATGATTGCTTTGGTGCAGGAAAGTGTTTCTTCCTGCACAAAAGTAATCATCGCTGCAACACAGGCACCCTTGCTGCATGGTGCAAGGGTGCCTGCATTGGTGCTAGTCAGCCTATTGTAGGGGAAAGCACAGGGATGGGTCACATTGTTGTAAATATGATGCATCCCTGCACTTTCCTAATGACGCAGCTTGGTGGAGCAAGATGGCTTTCAGTGGCGCTTTGCGTCATTATCTTGTAAATATACGCCTTAGTGTTAACCTGACTTAGTTGTTTTCCATTGTCAGCCTCAAACAAGCTGGCTGCACTTTTCATGACATGAAGGCACATTAAATTTGCACGACAAAAAATTCTCATTTGATTATGACCGGAATAAGAGACATGGTTCTGGCCAGGATTCCCTGAATAGCACAGATGTGATGCATCTTATAAACATTGGTTTCAACTGGATTTTCCACCAAATTTCTGCTCATAACCAGCCATGTTAATCAGTGGTCATTTTGTTATATAAACACCAAGACAAGATCGCTTGAGTTAGAAAGGCCTTCACTGCAGAAGTATCCATAACAGTTCAGATTGCAGATTGCCAGTTGCTGTCCCTCTTGGACTGAGGCTGGACAGATGGAACAGAAGCTGAGTTTAGATGAACTCCACTGCCAGAGGGCATGTTTTAATTGAGAACAGCGTTCCTGCCTCGTGCTGCTCCAGCTTAGAGTCTGAATAACACAGAGGCCTGCTGTGTTTAAGTATGCAGGGTGAAAATCCAAATATTCTGCCATTAGGCACAGTTAGTTTAGCTCATGCCCTCCAAGCAGCGATAAGAGTAGAGTGTAGGATTTAGGAAAAATAAAACTAAGAAAAATTGTACAAATTATTGACGTTTTCACATTTCTAGTCACCCTAATTATAGCAATATGTTTTATATGTCTTGTGATCACAATGCATATACTGAGTAACAGGTTACTGCAATAAATGTCTTTCAACACGCATTGTGTCTTTATTGGTAAAGATGTAAGCTCAAAAGGTGAGTTTCCCAATTACAGTCGTGTCCCTGAAAAAACAAAGGGACTGTTTTTTGTTTACCAGATAGCAACTCTCCCCCATGAGATGGGGCAGAGTGTGGATCTACAGTTCACCAGATTCGCCTTCCTCGTACATAGCATATTGAACTAAGTCCTCGAGTTATAGGTTTAAGGGATCTAAATTTGAAGACATAGTTTATTCCCCTAAGATACATAAAAGGTTGGAGGAAGTGCACACAGCTCCCCAGGTACGCGGTACCTGATGTGTACCGATTTGTATGTGTGGGGAAGGAGCTTCATTGGTCAACACTTGTGTATAGTGAGCCAGTATAGCTCCATTAGGTGTGGAGTGACAAGAGATCAGCATGGGAGGTTGAGGCTGGCTGTTACATTCTGGATGGTCCTGCATAGATGGTGTTGCTGTAATCCAATCTGCTGGAGATGAGGGCTTGGGTTACAGCTTTCCTGGTGCTGTTAGTTAGCCACTTGAAATTTCAGCGTCTTCAAAGTGTGGAAGCAGGCCTCAGTGATGGTATTGACCTAGGCGGACATATCCAGCTTGCAGTCGATGATGGTCCTGAGGTTTCTTACATGTGTCCTTTGGGTGCATCGGTGGAAGTACGAGATTTAGTGGGATTAATGCCCGCATTCTCCATCAAAAAGTGGAAGTCTGTTATTAATAAAAGGCACCAGGCAGTGAGATTCTAATGTATCTTACTATTTAACAGCTGCGAGGAGACATGTGGTAAATGTAAATGGTAAATATGTGGTAAATAAATAAATAATACCCTATTTTTGACTAGACTTATAGCATAACAGATAGCTCAATAAAATAAGAGTCAAGATTCGAGGTAGTAGGAGTTTCTGCAGGTTTATTACAGCATAAGGACAGGATCGGGACAACCTGCATGGGAATAGGACAATAAGGCCCGGCAGGACAACTGGGGCCCAGCAGCTGCCGGGGCTTGGTCTGGGATGAGCGCGCTAACATTCAATAACAAAACATTGATTTATATACATAGCGCAAACACATAGCATTACATTGCAGTAGGCGTAACAGTAGGTGGAGTAGGAGGCGTGACGCGTAGCAGTCGCGAGAGATAAGAGAAATAAGAGGTGTAACTAGGAGTTTACTTAGACATGTGATGC
Organism: Lissotriton helveticus; assembly: GCF_964261635.1. Taxonomy (NCBI): domain Eukaryota; kingdom Metazoa; phylum Chordata; class Amphibia; order Caudata; family Salamandridae; genus Lissotriton; species Lissotriton helveticus. The sequence goes on along the minus strand of NC_136063.1, from coordinate 479,696,435 downwards.
AAAACGTAACAGAATATGTCATGAATGGGCGGAAACATTGGAGGGGGCTACCTAAGGAGCCGGGACCTCTAACCTAATGGTGCGCGAAAACTGACAATGACGTGTTACTAGGAGAAGCTGGGGGCTACGAACTCTGTGCTAGGAGCAGAGACTAGAGTCTGGAGGGTCGGAGCGACATGTACCTAAACCCTATCTGGTATCTAATGTTTAGGGAACATGTTGATATAAACTAGAAGTCATGAGGGGAGAGGCTAACCTGACTCTAAGACTGGACCATGCATTATTCTACATGTAGTGCGTGAAGAATATTAAATGACCATTAAATACAGTATTTCTCCAACGTGGAGACGAGAAGGCTAGACAAATGACGGAAACTATTGATGCAGTTCAGTAGCTTAGGAATGCAGAGGAGGAGGACTGAACTGATAACTGGAACTATAACATACTTTTGGCAGACTCAGAGGCAGAGCCGGGGTGCACCGGGCACTGCAAGGCAGGAAGTAAGTGAAGGGTCGAGGATACAGGTGGGGGCTGTATCGCTCCTTAGCGAGGCTTTCAGGAGACAGGAGCTGAATCTGTGGTCCGGGCCCTTTTTGAGGCCTGGAAACGGGGACTTTATAATTGAATAACGTGCACACTGAGAAACGTGGCAACATTACTTACATAGGCCTGATATTCGTAGTATTCACGAGGACTGGAAACTAACATACTAGAGGTGGACACAACTGTAATTGCGTCTTTAATCAGAAATGGGGAATAACATATGCATATTGATCATGCACACATAACATATGATGGATGAGGCGTAGGGACACAGAACATGGCAAAATTTACTTTTCCACATTCCCTCCTTGTCACTACGTTTCCATCAGGAAACATCAATATTCATGATACCGTCTATCATTTCATACAGTACCATTTGCTCGTCTCGAATTGTCTTGGAACGAGATTTAGAACGGGGCCTGGGACTAGGAATACAAGAGGTAGCACACATGCTGCAAATCGCAGGGCCACATTGTATACAGAGGCAGCAGCTAAATATGATCGCTACTGCAATACCTAAAAAGGACAGGACTTTCCAACCCCACGCGGAAATTATATTCCAGAACCAACCGGACCATGTCCAGGTGCCTAGATCTTGGTGTAACAGATGGGCAATTTTATGGAGTCTGGTTATAGCTGAATAAACAGACGGCGCGTTATTAGGAATGAAAATACAACAACTGGATCCGAGAATTCTACAGGCCCCGCCCCTATCGGCCAGTATGACGTCAAGGACGAGACGATTCTGTAAAACGACAATTCTCATAAAGGATTGCTCTTCAGTTAAGTTACCTAGAGCGGAGGCAGTCTCATCTACTACTGCTTCAAGGGTTCTTGTTAACCTACGAATAAGCTTACTATTTACAACTGTACCTAAATAAGGGAAAACACCTTTATCTATATCAATGAATTGCTCTGCGGCAGTTTCAGTATAATCGACAATCGGGAGATTTCTCTTGTGTCTAGTGTGTACTAAGAAAGAATTCCTATGATAGTCAGGTGGGGCTAGAAAAACAGGTGGCAGTAGGAAAGCAATGTAACAGGTTCCCTCCCAATCGAGGGGCAGACGGACATATGCAGTTTGACCACAAATAAAATAAGAATGACGTGAAGCTTTGAAAATAGATTTCCCACTGTCACTATACTGGATAACAGTAGTACATTCACTATGACCTATATATACAGAACCATAACTACGGACACATAATTCGCCTTTGACTGGTAGTACTGAAATAGCGGGTGAGTCTGGAGTAGTATCAGACTGAACATTCAGAACCATGAAATTCGACGAATAATTTCCTAAATTATATACTTCATTTTCTAAATCTAAACCTGTTCTGTGGGGGAAACCTTGCTTGTCTGGGAAACATGTACTGTTAAGAAAAGACATATCTGTTGAGGATGACGTTAACGTGGACCATGCTCCACACGAACCATTGTGTGAGAATGGATAAGGAAAGAGTGGCAGAACTCCCTTCGGTGTCTGGAAAGGGGGGAGTCGACCACACACCCAACAATTAGTGGCATTGCTGGTCTGGTGTGAATAATGTAACATACGGATAAATGTGTTATTACGCATAGCGAGGCGGTATGCATATTCGTGAGGAGGCAGATCACTAAACGTGTGCTCTACTGTAGCATGAGCAGACATATTTACATGAGGAACTGAAAAACACAGATAGAAAGCATAGCTGGTGCAGGAAATCATTATGCTGATGAATAATACGAAACTCAGAAAAACGATACATTTGATTGAGCTTTGACTGACTCTCTCACTATGGGGGTCTATTTTATACATGTCAGAAACAGTCTAACCGTTTCACCTAGGGGAGGACTTATACAATCAAACTGGCTGACTTATTAGACCTGAGCTTCAACTTATACTCCTGTTGCGGAGTTTTCTCTAACAAGGGAGGGGTTGTAATAATGTCTTGTGCGGGACAGTCCTTTAAAACAATGTTCTGGCGATCCTTCGAATCCTGGGAAATGTTCTTGGAAATGTTTTTGAAGACTGGTTTCGATCCTTTGAAAAGTTTTACATGAGAAAGGTGGACCCACCCCTTCCTGCCTTCCAACTTGACGGCAGTTCGGGTGGTCAAGAGGACCTGACGTGGCTCCTTCCAACGTGGTTCCAGCGGACTTGATCTGTCAAAATTTCTGATCATCACAAGGGAGCCTGGAACGATCTCGTGCGGTGCCACCTCGGTATTGTCTGGAAATGCGGCGGCAACCTGTGAACGACATGAGTTGAGGGCAGACATCAAGGAAGCTAGGTAATCTGTCAGCATATTACATGAAACATCGGTAATACTTCGGGGTCTAGGAGTACCCCACATGTTAGGGGGGCGGCCGAATACGACCTCATACGGGGACAGACCTGATCTGGAATGTGCGACCATACGCATAAAAAATAAAGCGACTGGCAGAGCTACTAACCAGTCCACACCCTTGTCTTTACAGACTTTTGCAATGCGGATTTTCAGAGTCTGATTATGCCTTTCGACTAGTCCAGCTGCTTCTGGATGGCGTACACAATGAAACTTCCACTGGTACCCTAACAACAGGGAAACGTGCTTCATTAACTCTGAGGAGAATGGCTGACCGTTATCAGAATATACGACTCTAGGGAGTCCGTATCTAGGGAAGAATTCACGAACCAACTGCTTGGTAGTGGTCGCGGCTGTGTAATCTGGGACTGGATATGCTTCTGTCCATCTGGACAAGGCGCATACAACTACAAGGACATACTTGAAACCTCGACATCGCTCCATTTGAATATAATCCATCTGGAGGACCTCAAAAGGGTGGTCAGGGGGCTGGAAACCACCTTGTTCCACCGGGACACTTTTACCTGGATTAAACTGACAACATATCATACAGGTACGGACTTTCTGCTTGGCTGCAGCTCGTAAATGCTTGTTGAACCAAATGGTCTGGATACTGTCTAACATAGCTTTTTCTCCTAAATGTGCTGGACTATGTGCGGTATTGATAATAACTTGAACCATAGAATCGGGGAGAAACCATGTGGCTCTACCCTTCGTTAACCATCCTTGATCTGTCTGGACCCCTCCTTGTTCAGACCATTTCTTGATTTCATCGGGGGTAGCATGTAACTGTATATCTATGACATCTTGAGTAGGGTCCTTAACTGTCATGCATGTAATCGGATCTGGAGTATGTGTCTGTGTCTGATTAACTGGAATGTCTGGAGTCTGTGCTGTAAGCTTGGCTGTGCGGTCTGCTAAATCATTACCTTGGGAAATAATGTCAGTGACTTTCGTATGTGCTTTGCATTTCATGATAGCAACAGATGTCGGTAAATGTATGGCATCTAACAGGGCTTGAATAAGGAGACCATGCTGAATCTTGGTTCCATGAGAAGTCATAAAACCTCTCTCCTGCCAGAGCACTCCGAAGTCGTGTACAACTCCGAATGCGTAACGTGAATCTGTGTAAACATTAACTTTCAGGTTCTTGGCATGTATACAGGCTTGTGTCAGAGCGACTAGCTCTGCTGCTTGAGCGGACAGGGTATCAATACGGTGTGTTTCAATAACTTCAGTGTCAGTAGTCACTGCATACGCGGCGACTAGTTCTCCTGTACTAGTTCTCATACATGAACCATCCACATAAAGTGTCAGGTCAGGATCTGGTAACGGAATGTCTGTCAGGTCTTGTCTTGGCTTTGTCGTAATGTTAACTACTTCCACACAATCATGTGTGTCTGGATTTGAACTAACTGATGGTAACAGTGTAGCAGGATTCAGGACGTTGCAGCGTCTAATTTCTATGTGTGGCTGGAACAGTGTCAATTCATAACCTGTTAAACGTGCAATTGTCAAGTGCTGAGTTTGTGTTCGGTTTAAAAGAACTTCTACTGAATGTGGAACTTGTACTGTCAGGGAATGTCCTAAAACTATAGAATCACTTTGTCTGATAGCTAGTGCTGTGGCTGCAACTGACTTGAGGCACGCAGGCAACGCCTGGGCGACTGGATCTAATGTGCTCGAAAAATAAGCACAGGGCTTGTATTGACCTGCTTGATCTTGTGTGAGGACAGATAATGCTGTACCTTCGCGTTCAGTAACGAAAAGTGTAAAAGGCTTACTGTAGTTCGGTGTAGCTAGAACTGGAGCTTGACATAGGGCTTTCTTTAACTCGTTGAAACTAAGTGTATGGTCAGATGTCCAAGGGAGGACAGTCGATACGGCTGCCTCCTGTGTCGTTAACTGTATCAGTGGCTTGGCTAGGAATGCATACTGGGGAATCCATTGTCTACAATAAGAAGTAAGGCCGATAAAGGCACGTACCTCCTTCTGGGTTCTTGGCTGGGGAAGACTCGCTATTAACTGGATACGGTCGGGTGTCAACTGCCTACCCCTCTTGGACAGCAAGTGTCCTAAGTATACCACTTGCTGGACACAGAATTGAAGCTTCGAAGGTGACACCTTGTGCCCCATCTCGGCTAGAAAATACAGAACTGTAAGTGATGCTCGCTCGCAAGCACGTTCAGAACGGGCTGTGATCAGTAGATCATCGACATACTGGAGCAGGGCAGTGTCAGTTGGCATGTGAATATTGTCTAGTTGTCTCTTGAGTGCTTGACTGTAAATACTAGGGCTTTCTGTGAAACCTTGAGGAGCGCGTGTAAACATATAGCTCCTTCCATTTAAACAAAATCCGAAAAGAAACTGGCTGTCTGGATGAATTGGAACACTAAAAAATGCATTCTTGAGGTCTATGACAGTGAAAAACATGGCTTCGGAATCAATGGCTGTTAACAGGGAAGAGATGTCTGGAACAACTGGGTACTGAGGAATAATACATTTGTTCAGCTCTCGTAAATCAATCACTAATCGATATACTGGGGGTGCATTTGGATCAGTACGTTTCATGACTGGAATGATCGGAGAATTACACACGTTGGAGTCAGTTTCTACAACTACTCCTTGAGCCATGAGCTCGTCAATAATTTTGGATAAGGCTGCTACAGCCTCAGGTGGCAATCTGTACTGCCTGATTCGTGGTAACACTACACCTGGCTTGAGAGTCACACGATAGGGTGTGATTTGCATGTAACCTACATCAGTTGGACCTTGCGCCCATAAATGCTGCGGAACTTTAGACAATCTTGAATCAAAATCTCGTAACACATAGTGACCCTTAAAGTCACGTAGGAACAGACGTATTCCCTCTGGGGAACAGCAAATAACTGCACCTAATTCTTTCAGTGTCTTAATACCTAATAGATTTTCTGGACATGACTTAGTAAGTAACAGATCAGTAGTACGGGACAATGGACCTACTTCTAGAGTAACTGGCTTAGATATTTCATTAACTATGGGTTTTCCTGAAAATCCAAGGGAAACATTTCTTGAGCCTGAGAGCGGAGCCCCTGGAACTTCGGCATGACTAATTGTGGTCCTACTTGCCCCTGTATCGATCAAAAACTTTCTGTCTTTCCCTAATACTTGACTGTGAACATAGGGACCTTCTTGATCTACAGGTATCTCGATGAGAGGCAAGCCTACCTCCCTCTCTAGGCTGTTTCATGAATATGACTGGTACTCTGGATACTCGGACTGTGCATACTGGTACATCTGCGATGTAACGTGCTGTGTTGCAGCAATAGGCTGCGGTACTGTAACTGTCTGTAGTGCATTCTGTGACTGAGGAGTCTGTGAAACTTGTTCTTGTCTCGGCGGACGTGGTCTTTCTTTAGTCTTACCAGTAGCTATGTTGTGTTTCAGAACTGCACACTCGTTTATAAAATGACCTGGCTGTTTACAATAATTGCAGTTCCCTTTAACGGGAGCCGCAGGGTGACTGGCTTGATTCGGACCTCTCTTCTGACTGTCTTGAGGAATAGACTGTGCAACTAGCACTTTCATTTTCGTGTCTTTCATACGTTTTCTTTCGTGTTCTTGCTCTTCTCTGATTCTATTCTGGTGGTATTGGAGCATCTGGAGCATCTGGGACGGAGTATTTGCTTGCCAGGTGCTTTCGACTTTCAAAACTCGGTTTTTAATTTGTGGACTTGAATTCTCGACTAATTTGGTAACGAAAAGATGAGGGTATGACTCACTACTTGTCTTGAGACCACTGTTAATACTGAAACATTTCTCAAATCTAGAATAAAAATCACTAATATCCTCATCTTGTTTCTGTTTACAGGCTGAGATTGCATCCCAGTCTTCTTTCCTAGTTGTCAATAATCTGGGTAAAACTTGAATCAATAATTCTGGTAATTCTTTACATTTATCTCCAAGACCGGTACCTGGTACTCGTGCCTTGTCTTCAGCTTCTAGAGCTGCCCAATCGATCTTTTTCTCTCCCACCTCCCATTCTTTTTCCTTTAACTTTTCATACACCCCTGCGGGTAGCAGGACCTTTAACATTTTAATGATATCTGGGTAAGTGTATTCTCCCATACGGAGCATGTCTTTTAATTCTCTATGGAACCCTGCTGGATCTTTGTCGTGACAGGGGATTAATTTCTTCATTTCAAGAAGTTCCATCTTTGATATCGGAGTGTATACAAACACTCGTTGCATTACGCCACCCGCCCCTTGGACTGGGTGGACTTCTCGTAGCGGATTCTGTCTGTCTATGTAGAATGGTTTACTTTCTGGGGGTGAGACATGAACAAAATGCGGGTTCAGGAACGTTCTATACTTGTGGCGCTGTTCTAGAATGACACTAATTAAATCGGTACCTAGACCTCTCCATCTGTACTGGAGTAACTCGTTCAGGATATCATGTAACGGGCCTGGATCAGAATGTTGACCCTCATACAGGGTAATGAGGTGCTGGATCATATACATACCCACCAGTCGTTGCTCGGCTGGGGGCAGTTTCAGAAACATTTGTGCCACTATTTCGTCTGGAAAAGTGGTAGAATCAGTAATCCATCGGACTGCTGATCGGGCTAGTTCTTGTTCATGCATGGTACTTAATTCGCTATATCCGACTCGTGATTTCAGAATGTGATCGGTAGCTTGAAATACTTGTTCTAGAGAACCTTGTTCTGGTGCTAGATGTTGAAAAATAGACTTAGGTTCTGGACGTAAATGGCGATCTGGAAATCTGGATTTTCCTACATACGCTATTCTGGCGGGATTCTCGTCTTCCTCTTCAGGATCAGAGATACTTTCTTTCTCGCTTACTTGTGCTGCTTTACGCTGTTCGTGTAACCTTATTATTTCTTTACGAATTTTCTTGTACATACTTTCCATGGCACTAATGGTCTTGTGCTTACCCTCGGCTATATTATCACTCCACCTTGTTAAGATTCTCATTTCGGCGGGATCTTTAGACGGATAATCTTGTTCTCTTATTAGACAATTGATCAGGAACTTTAATACCATGAGCTGAATCTCGGCTTTCCTTTGAGACATAATCTCGCCAATACTTTCTGGATCATCCCCTGTACGGATGAAACGATATATTCTGTCTAGATCTTCTTTCATATTTGGTAAGGTGACTAGATACTCGGTCACCCTTCTTACGCGTACGGAATATAAAACCATATTATACTCGCCTGGGACTGTGTCATAGACACATTCGGCAAGGGCTTGTCTGATTTCTGTAACAGACTTATTACTTTTAGGAGTACGTTGTGATGCTTGAGCATGTAATTCGAGTGCTGATAGACGCTTGTGTGGCGGTGGGGTTTGAGGAGGACCTCCTCCTGCGGCCCCTAGACTGGAATCGTCGACTGACATTCTTCGTGCTTGCAGGGTCGGTAATTGTAACGTGGGCTGAACTTGTATGACAGGCTGACCCGGGGGTACCGTAACAGGTACTCCGGTGTCTGGAGGAACGGGAAATGCCTGATTTACAGGGACAGGTGGAGCGCGAACTGGATTTGCATATTCTGGAACTGTGTCGTCCAAATAGGACGAAATAAAAATATCAGCTGCGGTCGGTTGGTGACGTAGCTTGGTCGGAACTAATGGTGGCGGGAAATTACTGGGTGCCTCTGGGGTCGCTTTTGGCAAGCCTTCGGCAAGGAGAGGGTACATACCCTTAATAAGGGCATGCCTCTGTCTGTCTGACTGTTCGACTTTGACTTGTTCACCTATCTCGATTAGTTCTCTTTCTTGGGCTCGTTCTTGGGATTCTCTACTTAACTCTGACTTTCTGACTTCCTTTTCCGTTCTTCTATGCGCTTCCTTACGCCATAACTCGATGGCATCTTTCTGTGACTGTCTGGCTTTCTTTTTCCATAATGCTTCCTCTACTCGCATGATACATTCGGCATCCCATGTACCCGATACGGGCCATCTATACTTTTCTTCTAACTGTTTGGTATACTCTACCCATAAATCTAGATACAATATGGCGCTTATGCCATGTTTCTGATACATAAAATGACCTGGACTGTCCCTAGGCGGAACAGGAACTGCTGCTTCCAGCAGACCCTTTCTAGTTTTTAACTGACGTAACTTGGAAAAGAGCGGCATTCTGAACTTGAATCGGAACACAATACAATACACGAAAAACAATAACAATTGGGAAAACAATTCAGGCATACCACGACATTGGAAATACATTAAACAATATCATAACATAACAGTTCGAACAGAATACTACCTGAAAATACTGAAAACAGAAACAGAACAGAATTCTCGAGAACGGAACAGACTAGAGTTCTGGATGCACTGCTGTAACAGTACGGAACATACCGGTCCCATAAAGGAACGCATCAAGACCCGTATCCACCTAGGTGAACACTTCGTTTGTGGGCTTGGGTACCACCAACCCACGGACCAGGAGTCAATTTAGACTGACCCTGTCTAGACACTACCCCAGCAATGGTACTCACCGGGCAGCACGGAACGGAAGGCCTCGAACGGGACTGGACTACGACGGACTTCGGACTTCGGACTTCAGTTACGGGTGGGCCTCCGGATACCTCGGACCTTGGACTCTCGGCTTGGGCTCTGGTCGGGACTCGCCGCGTTCCTCCACCGTCTCGTTCGGATGCTGGACCGCCTCCTCCGTCTCCTCCGTGGGCCTGAGGGATACTTGAAGCAGAAATATCTGCACTTGGCCAGTATGGTTCCGTCACGACTGCAGAGGGTCAGGGGGTCGGCGTGGCTTCACCGACGCGTGGGGAAAGGGCAAGTCCCTATTCGGGCGCCATTATGTGGTAAATAAATAAATAATACCCTATTTTTGACTAGACTTATAGCATAACAGATAGCTCAATAAAATAAGAGTCAAGATTCGAGGTAGTAGGAGTTTCTGCAGGTTTATTACAGCATAAGGACAGGATCGGGACAACCTGCATGGGAATAGGACAATAAGGCCCGGCAGGACAACTGGGGCCCAGCAGCTGCCGGGGCTTGGTCTGGGATGAGCGCGCTAACATTCAATAACAAAACATTGATTTATATACATAGCGCAAACACATAGCATTACATTGCAGTAGGCGTAACAGTAGGTGGAGTAGGAGGCGTGACGCGTAGCAGTCGCGAGAGATAAGAGAAATAAGAGGTGTAACTAGGAGTTTACTTAGACATGTGATGCAAAACGTAACAGAATATGTCATGAATGGGCGGAAACATTGGAGGGGGCTACCTAAGGAGCCGGGACCTCTAACCTAATGGTGCGCGAAAACTGACAATGACGTGTTACTAGGAGAAGCTGGGGGCTACGAACTCTGTGCTAGGAGCAGAGACTAGAGTCTGGAGGGTCGGAGCGACATGTACCTAAACCCTATCTGGTATCTAATGTTTAGGGAACATGTTGATATAAACTAGAAGTCATGAGGGGAGAGGCTAACCTGACTCTAAGACTGGACCATGCATTATTCTACATGTAGTGCGTGAAGAATATTAAATGACCATTAAATACAGTATTTCTCCAACGTGGAGACGAGAAGGCTAGACAAATGACGGAAACTATTGATGCAGTTCAGTAGCTTAGGAATGCAGAGGAGGAGGACTGAACTGATAACTGGAACTATAACATACTTTTGGCAGACTCAGAGGCAGAGCCGGGGTGCACCGGGCACTGCAAGGCAGGAAGTAAGTGAAGGGTCGAGGATACAGGTGGGGGCTGTATCGCTCCTTAGCGAGGCTTTCAGGAGACAGGAGCTGAATCTGTGGTCCGGGCCCTTTTTGAGGCCTGGAAACGGGGACTTTATAATTGAATAACGTGCACACTGAGAAACGTGGCAACATTACTTACATAGGCCTGATATTCGTAGTATTCACGAGGACTGGAAACTAACATACTAGAGGTGGACACAACTGTAATTGCGTCTTTAATCAGAAATGGGGAATAACATATGCATATTGATCATGCACACATAACATATGATGGATGAGGCGTAGGGACACAGAACATGGCAAAATTTACTTTTCCACAGTGAGGACCCTCTCAAATTATAGAAGTTAACATGGGTTTTTATGGATGACAATAAATGATACTCAAAAACTAGGAGCCAGTTGTTTGGTGAAACAATAGGGGTTCTCCACTCATTTATCCAATCATTAATCAATATAATATCCATAGCTATATAGTGACATTGATTTATAAAATAAGCAAAGGAAGAATGCCTCAGATTATCACGTACACTTGTGACTTGGTAATTCCCCAAGAATTTGCCATTACAGCAAGCGTTTGGGCACTTCAATTTCATTTAGAGACAAACAGGCCTGCGCACCTTCTGTAAGCTTGCTTCAAGTAAGTGTCACAAAATGGAATCGGAAATAAAATGAATTCCATAGGTCCAAGGTACAGAGGTCACCAAATGGAGTCCATTGAGGCATGTTTTCCAAAGATCACCACTTTGGTCTTGCCATGTTGAGTTTGAGTCACTTGTAATTTCGTCATTCACTAATTGGAGTTGCTTCTGGTTTTGGGTATTCTATCTGAGAGGGATAGTATCAGTGGCGTATCATGGGTGTTGGTGAGTATGTCAATGTTGTGTGTACAAATGATGTCTAACAGCGGTATGATGTCGATGTTGAAGAGGGTCAGGCTGAGCGAGGAACCCTACAGGACTCTATAAAAGAGGTTCAGGGGTTCTGAAGAGAATGATGGCATGTTGACCATTTGAGTTCCTATGATTAGAAAGGTGCAGATCTTGTGAATGAGTTCTTGAATGCCTTCCTTGTGAAGTCAGCTGATCAGAATCAGATGGGAGACTATATCAAAGGCTCCAGAGAGGTCAAGGAGGAGGCTGAGAAGGACAAGGGCTGCAGTTTATCTTCTGTCGAGGAGGATACTGGTGTTGCCTGCCACTGCAATAAGATCTGTACTGTTGGTTGGCCTACAATTTGATTGATTGGCATCAACTAGCTGTTTGTTGCTGAGGTGATTAGAAAGGTGTCTGTTGAAGCCTTCTTTTATGATCTTGACCAGATATGGTAGAAGGTAATGGTAGAAGGGAGACCTGCCTGTAGATTACAAGTTGGGCTGGGCCTGCTGGGGGCTCTTTTAGTACTGGGTTGATGGATGCATGTTTCCAGGTCTACAGGAAAGTGGTTGTACTGATATAGGTGCTGAGGATGGTAAGCTCTCTTTGATGATGGGAAATGAGCCTTTCTCTAAGGCTTGATCGTGCTAGGTTAAGACAGTGCCCCAGAGTAGATGGTCTTCATGATTTCTGATTCTTCTGAGGTCAGCATACTGCCTTTGTTTTATACTGATAGACTTACTGCAAGGTTGATGGGGTGCACTTGAGGATCTAAATTGGTGCAGATGCCTGTAATGTTGTTGCCGATTAAGTCCAAAAGATCTTTACATAAATATGGTGTGGGGGTGATGCTGATGGTTGCTGCTGGTGTGGTGAATTTCTTGATAATAGCAAAAATGTCCTTGCTGCTGTTGTTGATACACTTAGCTAGGGCCTTCCTTTCATTTCTCAAATTTTCTGGTGGAGCATTACTGGATACATTTAAATGCTCCTTGTGTGAATCTCCTTGGTTCACTCTCCACCTCTCTTCTTTCTGCCTGCAGTGTTGTTGCCTCATTCTGAGCTCTTCTGTGTGCCAGTTGGTTTGCATTTGTGTCTTTTTACTTTTCCGAGGGTCCATGGTTTGAAGTTGTTGATGTTTGTAAAAACGGGTGAAAAATATGAAAATGGCAGAAAGACGGAAAGGCAAAAACAGGCCAAAGAACGAGCAAGAGAAATGAAAATATGTGTGAAAGCAATGAAAGCACAGCATAAACAACAGAAAAGCAAAAAATATGGGCACAAAGGAGGAAAGTAAGAAAAAGATTGAGTGTTATGATGATGAAAGGTGAGAGGAAGCAATTTTTTAAAAGAGCACAAAAGAATATGAAGCAGTGATGCAAGAGAAAGAGAGAGAAAGAGAGCAAGAGAGAGAGAGAGAGAGAGAGAGAGAGAGAGAGAGAGAGGGGCTGATGCTCCGAGCCACTGGAGTCAGATCTGAAAGGACCATGACCGGTCGCACGACCGATCACAGGTAAGTCCTAAGGGGCTAAGGCCAACACCTGCTTAATGGAGATTTTTTATTGAGTATGAGCTCTTCACGCATGATTAAATGTTTATATACCTCCTAAAATGTTTACTATAAGCATATTATTTCTGTTTTCATAAATCATGTATCACAGCAGATAATTGAGCACAACATTGTTATATACTTTCATTAGCATCTACATGTTACTTATAACAATCAGTTGATTTTTCAGTATTACAATGGACCACAAAGTCAACAGTTTGCGCCAAAGATCGTAAAAGGATTTTTCTGCTTTTAAGTCCTTTTACATAAACCAGTTAAGTTTCTCCCTACCTAAATCATCCACACGCCAGGTAAGTCTCTCCCCGTCTAAATTCATTGTCAAGTACAAATGACCTTCACTGAAACAGTAAAGGTTTGCATAGTTGTGTTTCTCTGCACTAGTTGCAATTGTCTACTAGTGTTTTACATGTCTTTTTGCAATAATAATAAAGTTTGCATTATAAAGAAACAAAAATAAATCAAATAAAAAATAGTAAGTCTTAACGGATCATTCAAACTTAAATAAACAATAAATTCGCATATTTTCCAGTAAAGTGCCTGCATTATAAAGGTAACTCACTTCATAGCTCGAGTTCCAAATATAACTCACTTCATAGTTGAGTTATTATTCTCATTATTGTATCAAAAGTGCCAATATTACCAATATACATTATCAAGTTAATCCTCTACATTTGCGTCACCAGTTAATTGCAATATTGGAATTCATAGACACTATAAAACAATGATAGCCCACAATATTAGCATGGTATATTCTATATTTTATGATTTTAAAAACAACTAAATTAATAACATTGGGATTCTACTAGAGTCAAACTGTAGTTTTGACTTGCATCATAATTACTATATTAGTTTTGTGAGCTGTCCAGGAAGTAAGTCACTATATGGCTCTTTTAACTTCAATAGTACTTAGCTATTAAAAAGTTTAATGAGAGAATGTGAACTATGCAAAGCCATATAGTCCATGAAAGAATTGTCTCACATATCAAATGACTAATTTATATGCGTACAAAAGAATGTAAAAGAAAAACATATGACATTTTCTTGAGTCCAGTGTCAAATGCAAACTTTCAATGTTTAATTTGCTACATCCTAACTTTGAAGTCTTATCAGGCAAACTGTTTTCCTACCAAGGTAACCAATGTATCTAATAGTTGAAATGGTATCACAGATTTATCTAAAACATATTCTATTATTAGTATACCTCTTTCTTCAAAATTAAGATTGCACTCCAACACAGTACCCTAAATATATTCATGTATCTCACTCTAACACATTTTCCAGACCTCAATTGGTTTCCAGCTCCACATCTGGAGATGAAGTGACTTTCACAACTTGTTTTTACACATTAATCTGGTTATATTAAGTTGTTCATGATCACACTGTAAGTTTGAAATCAATGTTTAGACCATGTTCTACCACCTTTTAAGTTTCTATCCACCATTTGTCTTTTGATCAATCTGTTTTCTCAATCTCAATCTACAATTAATTTTGATATGTTGTATACGTATCAGATAGATTTTTAGATAGAGATTGATTACCACTAGTTGGCTTTATTGTCCCTCTCATTTGGTTGCTTCCTATTTGATGGTTTGCCTTTTCCATCTTGTGTCACTCTGCCTCCCCTGAAGCATACCCTCTTTACTCATGTCCTTCCTTTGCTCACTTTTAGGGAACTTTTTTTCCCTTTGACTTGCACACTGCATAGTAATGCACATATTTTCCACTTCTCCATCTTGCATTGTCTCCCCTCTTCTGCTCCATATTTCCCTTACTCATCTTTGCTTCACTACCTCCTGCTCTATCTCATCCTTGTGTTGCTCACCCCACACTCATGTTGCTCTCTCTCTGTTTGCTTCTAAGGTGTTCTCCCTCTGCCCTCTACATGATATGATCCCACTTCCTTCTTTACTCATTCCTCTATTAACCCCACCTTCCCCCAACCATCAGAGGCCATTTTAAAGCAAATTACTCCTGCATCATGCCGCTGGTGCACACATGCATCCTGATACATGTGCACATCACTGCAATAACACAACCACCATTACACCTTTTTAAAAATGTTTATTCTGACATGCTGTAAAAGCAATTGAGAAAGCCAATGGATTTCAAAGGCAAGACCCATTGGCTTTGTTAAATCTTGTTTCAGTATCCATTATGGTAATATTGGTTATAAAATGCATGATTTCATTTAGGTGAGAAAGCTCTGGGACAGTTCTTCTAATTCGATTTTGGTCAATATACCTTTCTTGCAGCCTGTGAGGAAAAGGGGTTAACAACAATTTAGTTCTTAAGATACAGTGTGATCATGAATACCACACAATAAAAGTCGGAATCAATAATTTGAAGTTAAAGGTTTATTACAAGCTCAAAGCCAGAGTGATATATATCAATCTCCAAAACATAGTATAAAAATATAGGAAAACCAAAGGGAGACCAAAGTGTCTT
The DNA here is from genome assembly GCF_964261635.1 of Lissotriton helveticus. Lineage (NCBI taxonomy): Eukaryota > Metazoa > Chordata > Amphibia > Caudata > Salamandridae > Lissotriton > Lissotriton helveticus. The sequence goes on along the minus strand of NC_136063.1, from coordinate 479,680,944 downwards.
ACAATATTGGTCCTCAACAGCAAAGCTCATAGACGGATTTCACTGGCATTGATACAAATAATAAGGAAATGAATTTGATGACTAGACAAATGGTTTTTATCCTTCAACGCATTAATGAAAAAGACAAGTAACATCTACTAAACCCTACACTAAACTAAGGATAGGGAAAATTCTAATGGACCAAGAAAGCAAGAAAGGTGTCAGCATCAGAACCTCCGTAGAAGTTATATACGTAAAGAGTCATGCATAGCATGAAGCCGTACAATCGGAGATGTCAAGAGAGGCCTGTACCTCTGCAAGTCGTAAAGGGAATCTGTCTAATCCAAGGTGGGTTGACTAATTAAAATGCACAAAGAACAATCGAAAACCATGACCTCATTCCTATCATAGCAGTTTTCCATTTCCCAGGAAAGAACTTGACACCTTGAACACTACTCCTATATTCCAGTTTCCGCTTCCAAAGTGTTCTTGAAATTCACCCTTCGTCTGACATTACCAACTGGTAACACTCCCTCTGTTCTTCATTAAAATCATTCAACCATGCCAATTGTTCCTCGCCTCACTATCTCTGGAAATACAATGTGCTTTTCACTAGCTAATGAATGGCTTTGGTCTGCCCCTGAAGAAGAGAAAAACATGAAGAAAAACAACTTTCACATTAGTGTTAAATGTCTCGACTGTGTAAGCTTAAGGCCCACAATCATGCTAACTTAACAATTTTCTTTAAATGCATTTTAGTTCTACAACCTACATATAAATGATACTTTACTCTTATGTGTGGCACAATAAACTGATTCAAGTACTGTAAAACAGCAATGACAACTAGCCACAGTTCATAAAGAAAGCATTAAACACACACATGATTCATTCTTACTAAGCCCTGGTGAATGTACTGTATTAAATGCATTTTTGCGCACCACCTTACATTCTAAACCTATAAAAGATTAGTATCAGCAATTCATTTGTTTCTGAAAAGGTAAAACATTGCTATGCATGCACATGTATATCAAAACACACAATAGATGCATTTTCTATACCTTTAGTGCACCTTATCTCTTTAGCATTATTGGGTAACACAAGTACATAAGGCCAAATGTAAATATATTTGTGGCCTAACCAACGGAAAAGAATGGAGCCAAAATGATGCTTCTCCATAGGCGTTCCTTTCACCAGGACATCAGTGAATTGTGGTGGACCAGAAAACTCACCTCAGTACCTAGAACCCCTAACCGACTAGTATCAGTGTCACATTAGCTCTACGTCCTATAGCAAAGGAACCAAAGATTCGACAACCCAGAACATGCGACTTAGATTACTGAGAGTAACCTAAGTTGCATGTTCTGGGTTGTCTAATCATTGATGATTCCTTTGCTATAGGACGAATAGTGAATCCCTGCAACACCCTCAGGATTTCTTATAGCTAATCCTTTATCCCCTAGCACATCTTCTTCCCCCCTTAAAAACATTATTGACCTACTGGGGGAACCTAGGTTTTGCCCCTCTGAGTAAAACAATCCAACTCTCACAATTGACTACCCTTCTAACATGTCTCTATCTTTGTTTGCCACTGGCTTGTCTTTGCCTTGGTGAAATTCTGTCAGGGTGTAATTAAAATATCCGTACCCCTACATTGCTGGAGAAGAATAGATCACCATCTAAATCAACACTTACCTTTTGTTACTCCTGCAACACCCTGACCAAGACCACTATTGTGGTGTTGTTTGTACCCTTAGATACTATCAGGATCATGGCCTTATTTTTTTCCAGTCGCATTATCTGTCTCCTGGGTGCCCTAAAGTGAGCTGCTGCTTCAGTCATCGAAGCCGGCGTGAATGTCTATAGTAGGTCAGTTCAATATGCCATTGTCTCAAATGGAAACTCTCATGCATCTGTCTCTACAGATAGATGTTGATCCATCCCACCCGGCCTAGACACCAAGATCAATGAACTCCCTGCCAAGCATATTCCAGATCCTACTGGCAGGCTCCTCTTTAACATTAAAGTCATAGCTTTCTAATTACATCTCAACATTCACCCCATTGGGTAAGGCCAAGACCAACATGAGAAGGGTCTTCCGCACACCAGGCCTTTCTGCCAAGTAAGTAAAATATGAATGCTCTCGTCCAGCTGTTGAAGCGGTCAGTTATTTACCTCTTCTTCAACCCTCACATACAATCCTTATTCCCTTAATAAGGGCACCCCCCCTTCTGAAGACTTCAACTGCAGGTTACCATTCATGATAAGCAGGGTAGGATTTTCTTATTCTCTTCCACCTTTTCGCTATCTTATTGCCCGATGTCTAATCAAATTGTGATAGATAACCTCCAGTCTCTGGGTTGTAAACCCGCTTCTGATTATCGGAACTGGTTTTATCTGATTAGACTTCTGGATACCTCCCCATCAGTACCAGTGTCCTGTTTCCATCTTTTTTCTGTAGAGGAATCCACCTCCTTAAATCAATAGGTCTTAGAAATTTTATGAAAAGGCGCCTTCTAGGGAAACTTTGTGAATTCTGGCATTCTTGTGCACTGTAGGACCTAGCATTGGCTGAGCCATTGGGCCATGTCAATGCATTTGTGCATGCATCAAGAAGCCTGGGTGCTCAAAGCTGGCAATGTTGGAATGTGTTTTCTATTAAAGAAAATCATTTACAAGATGGCCTCAAATGTACGAGCTGTTTGTGACAGAGCTGGGAGCAGGGTTAGAAGAGGGATATGGCCACAGTCTGGCCAGCATCTGAAAGGTGGAGAAAGCAGCTCATCAGCACTTTGCATCTACTTGGTACCCATATGAAAATGATAAAAAACATTTAACACTAATAGAAGGCTGGAAGCTGGACATAGAACTGGATGGACAGAATTAGGAACAGGTAGGGCTGCAAAAAGAAGATAGAGGGGTGCAATGGACTAGGAAAAAAGTGTTAAACAAAAAGGAGTCTCGTCAGGTATGTAGTGAAAGGATGCAACTCAGAACACTGGAACCAAAATACCCCTAATGGTGCAGGCAAACACATGAACAGGCGGAAAAGCCATTGAATCAGGACCAGGGGAGTGAATTAGATAACAAAGCAATCCAATAATGAGCAAGGGGCTGATGCAAATGCCAGTGAAGATATGTGTAATGGAATGAAAGCCGAAAGTCTGGCCACCAAATAGCTAAAACTGTTTGTAGCTGGACAGACTAAAATAACACTGCTGTCCCTGTAGTCAGACCTGGAAAATAATATTCTATCACAGAATAGAGGGATGCTGGATTACACACTCAAGAAAAGAAAATATAGACCAATAAAAGAAAACTACTTTCCAGCATGTAATTGTGTTAACTTCAGTTCCGAGCAAGGACTGTACTGAGAAGACCTCAACATTTTATTTATCTAACTTAAAGATAAAAATATCCAAGATCTCATTAAAAAAGAGAAATGCCATTGGCAGCAGCGGGATTCAAACAAATGCCTCCACAAGCATTAGAGGTGCAAATCGATGAACTCAAGCACTCAACCGTGCTGCTTCAGTTTGTTGTCTTCTTCACATATTATATTATAGGGGAAACAAGAATACCACGCATCTGCCCTAGGAAATTATGCCCTCGAAATGCAGGCTAGAAAATACCCATGAAAGGTAAGGAATGAAGCCTTCAAGTAGAAGAGCATGTTTTCCAAAGTGTTCTGCCCAGAAAAGTCTCGGAAATTTAATTTATGGAAATTAAAAAAACAAAAATCAAGATGTTATTTTTTTTAAACACACTATTGTTGATAGAGCGCACAGGTCACCTGACTATATTTTTACCATACTCACCTTGGCCCATATACAATAAACATATAATTTAATCAGGTAACCTTTGCTTTACTACCAGATATTTTCCCTACTAGGTCCTGTACCATTAACTTACCAACCCTTGTTGCTGGTACCTGTAAACCTATTGGATCAGAGAGTTAGTTTGAAAATAGGCAGAACCCCGATTGTGTTATCGAATCTTCTGGCAGAGTGCTCCGTAGCCCTCTGCTCTTGGTAACCTATTGAGTGCGTTGGGTCAGTGACAGGTCAGCTATTCGGACAAGTCGGACAAATTAACTAGCTAAGCCTACCCTAGTTATACTATTTTCCAGGTCGGTGTACCCCCCCCCAATGTTGCAAGTGTAAGGATCCCCAATTTTGATTGGACAAGGAATGAGGAGAGGTCATCACACCATACCAGAATGATACTTTTCTTTTGAATATTCTATTAACGTTCCCACCCATTAATTTTTATTTTCCCATGTATATTTTATTCCACCCGACAATGAATGTTCTATTATTTGTTACATTTTAGTTCATATTAGAATTCTGTTTCCTTCGTAAAGTTCAGAAGGTGAGGTAGTGTGATAGACGCATGCGCAGTAGAAAATCCCGTGTAGCAGCAGCCATTTTAATGCAAGTGGATTATTGTTAGTAAAAGCACATATGCAAGCTTCCCTCGGATGTCATGTAATGCGATATTAGTAATACAAACATGTTGGTTAGTATATTTCACGTTATGTTGAGAGGACTGAATACAAGCAAGTCGCGTTACGTGCGAATCCTTGCTCCATCATTGTCAGCAGCTGGATTTGACACGATGCTTTTAAAGATGATTGCACTACAAAGGAGCAAATTAAACCACTCAGGTGTGCTGCCTTGTGCTAGATCCACCCTCACATGTCATTTTAAAATGGAAACTAGCCTATCGAACAGCTACGTAAGGAAGCTGTGCCCTGAGCAGACACAGCAAGGGAGGAGGTAATAGTGCAGGGTATTGGACAAAAACTAATGACTATCCTGAAAAGCTTTTGGCATACTTTTATGTAAATGAAAAAAATGAGTTAAAAAATGTATTTAAAAAATCAACCCCTTTGTATACCTTGAAACGATAACAAAATATTGGAGCTACAAAGCAAGAAATAAAACCCCTATGTCAAACTAACTTGTACGGTTTTCAGGTTCACATATTTCTTTCCAAGGGAAACAAGATTATTTCCCAGTTGCACTCTCTAAGAAGCAATGAGCTGTGTAGCAAGAGCAGGCAGGGGAGAAATGGAGGGAACGAGTAAAGAGCAAACCAGGGAGCTATTGAGGTAGATAGAAAGCAGGGAGGATTGAGGACTTGTGTGAGATCAGGATTAACAAAGGGATGTGAACAAGGTGTCTGTCAGAGAAGAAGACCACACAATTGAATAGAGTGCTAAAAGTCAAATGTGAATTGTACGTTTTCTATTACACTTGGCTTGACATCTGCATACCACCAGGTGCATCTAAGTGAAAATCCTAAGGACCTTACTGTGTTTGTCACAACCATCTGGTGTTTTTTGTTCCACCAGGATGCTTTTTAGCATTTGCTCTGCAGCCTCAGTGTTTTAGATATTTATGACTGAAACATATAGGAATGAGTAGGGGGGGTCAGATTTTTTCAAGATGATGTTTTGATATTCAGCAATACATCTGAGGAATACTTTGAAAAAGTCAGAAAATTCTAATGCTATTCAGTAAGAAAGTGATCACATTGAAAGCTAGCAAATGTAAGTTCTGTTGTCCTGAAATTCCATATTTAGGACATATCATCACTGGAGAGGATGTAAAACCTAAAACCAATTTAGTTGATCACATCTTGGCTTTGTCAAATCCTATGAAAAATGAAGATGCACAGGCTTTTCTTGGCATGGTTGAGCGTTATGTTGGGTTCCATTTCTCCTATTGGTGGCCAGACATGGATATTACCCCTGTAGCTTTCTCAGATAATTTGGGCTTCTTCTCCTCATTTGGATTTCTACATAAACATTTGAAGATGCCTGCCTTGTGCACATGCTTCGTGACATAACCTCTCATATGCATTGTGATGAGAGGAAACCATTTTGGCTTTTTTTATTTTACCATTCTAACATGGCCGATGGTCATGTCAGAACAGTCATCAAAAAATAAAAGCAAAAAAAGTGCACAGAATACCAGTGCCAGCAAGTGATGGCAAAGCCAATAGGTCAGAAGCAGCTGCAGACCTACTTCTGGGGCTCTGCACTTGGAGGGGCACCTGAGGCAAGAGTGGACTCACAGAAGGCAGAGTCGAGCAGCAACTGCAGAATTGTAGGAAGACTTTTGTGTCCCTGAGACTTCAGAAAACAGGAGACAGGCCAGCAAGCCCTTGGAGACCATTTGAAGAGAAGGCATAGTCCAGGTGTCCTTCCAGAAGAGTCAGGGAGCAGCAGGCTTCAAGACAACAAGTCAAAATGCAGTTCCTCCAGAAAAGCAGTCCAGTTGAGTGCTTTATGTAGCACAGCTGTGTTTTGTGACAGAGGTTCAGTCAAGATACATAAGTGTCTGATTTCAGGGGGTCAAAGACCCAGTACTTATACCCAAAAGTGCCTTTGATGTAGGGGGTGATTTCAAAAGAATTCTCTGGAGTTCACAAGGATCCCTATCAACCCAGCCCTGTTTGCCAGGCTTACCCTGGGGGTTAAATCAGTGCTTTGTGTGAGGACAGGATACAGCCTATTCAGATGTAAGTGTGAGCCACCTTTCCCCCTTCCTGCCCAGAAAGGCTATCAGGATGCAGATGAATGCAGAAGAGTTCTCTGTGACACCCAGCCCTTCCTGTGTTTGTAGCTGTCTCAAGATAATGCACAAGGTGTAGCTGTTACCCACCTAGAGGTATATTGGAAACAGGCTGTCAGGCACAAAGAGCAGTAAGTACAGAGAAATGCCAACATTCTAAAACAGTAATGTTAACTCCAACTTCACCAATAATGAGGATTTATCATTACCATTCCAAACATATCACACATGAAGAAGCTACTCCTCTCTGTTCAGGAATTACAGCTTAAAAGTACATGAAGTTATTCCCAATTCTGGCATATGACAGGGGTAGTCCTCACAGTATTGAACAATAAAATAGACTGTTGTCACTTTCAGGACATGCAAAACATAAAGTTACATGTCGTAACTTTTATTTTCATGACACCCAGTCCTTAGGGTTAATTAGGGCCTACCTTAGTGGTGACTTATATGTAATAAAAGAGGAGTTTAACATTTGGCAAGTAATTTTACATGGCAAGTCAAAGTTGCAGTAAACTGCACACACAAGCTCTGATGTGGCCAGCGTGAGACAGGTTTGAAAGGCTACTTCTGTGGGTGGCACTATGAGTGCAGCAAACCCATTATTAGCATTTGTAGCTATCGGTTAATTTTCTGTATGCTTAATATTGTGTCGTGAATAGACATTACTTGATTATGGTACATATCTTGATGAAACTTATTCATAGGACATTGCTGTCCCTGGGTATATGGTACAGCACTTTACAAGGGACTTATTAGTAAAACAAGCATGCAGATCAGGCATCCACCAATGTCCTCATGTTTAGGGGAGAATAACCTGCACTTTAGCACTGTTTAGCAGTGGTAAAGTGCTCAAAGTTCTAAGGCAAACAAACAGAATCAGCAAAATGTAGAGGCAACAGGCAAAATGTTGGGATAATGACCACAGTAAGGATGTCAGGTCTATTAACCACTTAGTGGTTGAATGTAAACATTAAACAGAACTGAACAGTCTGAAGATCTACCAACAGGAGGTAAATATAACTAGACCTAAAGGTGGTAAGGGCCACTGGTTGTGATCTGCTTTTCTGAAACTAGGCAAAACAAGCCAAGCCTTGCCTCTTTTTCTCATTTCTCAAATAAGGTTCTAAGACAGAGCAACACAATATCATGGTTGCCCATATCCAGGGCCAAATGGAGGTCCAGGAGCAAGATCTGCTGACTCAAGAACTCATCTGGCCAAATCCGCCCAAATCAGTAGCTGATCAAGAATGGCTATAAGTACAGATTCTTTGCTAAGTCTTGGTGGAAGTCCATTTGTTAAAATTGAAAAGATTAGACTACCCCACATTGTTAAACAGCCAACCTGATAGATGTTTCCCCACAGATGGTAGGTAACGAGCAGATACGTTTTGAGGATGAAGACATTTAGCTCAGTGTTTTTAGAAGGGGACTGACTGTCTCTTTCTTGAGCTATTGTGGGCCATATCCAGCTGTCCCATCAGTATAAAATGAATCCTTAATTAGTCTCCATAGAACAGGAAGAAGGGCTTTGAAATTTCTGGCAGGGCTAGATATCACCGTCTTGAATTTACCTAAGCTCATCAGCTGGAGTTTTAAGGTTATGCTCTGAGAGGTGGGCAGGTCATGGGGTTCTGCTAGCTTAAAAAGTTCATCTGAATTATCTAGCTGAGTCTCACCTTGTAATATTTCTTGAAGATTTTTAGTAGAGAAAAAATCAAATACATTATCACAAAGCTTTTGAGAGGGTGGGATTCCTCGCTCAAGTGGGATGGTGATCTTTATCAATCCTATTTAGGTCTCTAAATACAATGACTTAGTATTATATTTGGAAAAGGATGATTCGTAATGTTTCGTTGAAATTCTGTATTTATCCTTCTTATACATGGATTAATATTTAGCCTGACCCGCAGTTTTTCTCTTTTGAGATAAGCTGAAAACCAACTGATCACTACATTCATTCATTCATTCACATTTTCCAAGGAGGATTTGATAGGTGCTGCAATGTCGGCTAATAACCTCATCACCAGAAAGAGGGATCGGAAAATTAAAGCTGAGAAGTAATGTTTCAGTGGGGATACATAAAGATAAGAATAGATGTTAAGGTGATTTAGATGTCAACCTTGTCTCACTGCCTCAAGGGCTGCCAATATACCATGTATTCTGGGAAGGAAGGAATGAAGAGCCCATGGGAATCCTGATCAAGCTATGGTAAGCTAAATCACTAGTTCCATACTGAGGACAATTTCACACTAAGCAGTGCAGTAATTACAAAATATAGGATCTGGTATATGTCCATGAATGTTACTGGGGCCAGTAGCCACCTGTTCCAGACAAAGCCCAGTTAGTTCCTCTGACAGAAAGCATTAGGTTAGATTTGTAATTTTCCTCTTGAAAATGCAAGTCCCCTAAAATGACCAGATCATGGGGTCTGAGTAAAACTGAACCACACACCTCCAAGAATTTGTATGAAAAAAGCAATTCATTTCAGGTTTCTTGAAACACCGAAATTCTGCCACCAACAAGAAGAACATCTGAGGTCAGCGTAGTCATGTTTTCTTTTGCTGATTTGATAACTAATCCTGTATCAAAATTGTCTGTTACAGAAGAGACAGCTGCAAAGTCTTGGGGCTTTGGTTATCCTGTAATCTATTTTTGACATCCCAGAATATTGAAATAACAGTGAATGAATGGGATCATGACTTAGCTTGAAAACGTTACATGCAGTTCCTCTTCTAAACACTGATGAGGCTCTTGTCCACTTTTGTGATGGACATATTTAGGCATAAACCATACATGAACAGTGAGTCTTTCATAGCCTCACCTACATGATCCTCAAAGCTGCTGCTTGTTAACCTTATTGTCAAGGAGTAAAGTCGATAAGTTTAAACTGTTCGTTATTTTTGTTTTCTACATGATCTGATGGATCTATAACTCCTGGCAAGTCTGGAAATGGCGGCTCCAACTGCACCATATCTATCAGTACACTTTCTGCATGCTTAATATTGTGGTAAATAGATATTACTATATTATAGATCATATCTTGATGCTTGTATTAGAAATCTAATTCATGGGACATCACTGCCCTGAAGAATCAGAACCTGATTTTGAATCAGCTAAACTCTAGTCCTTTTTAATTAATTCTGCTGAAGCTGCTTGTAATTGGTCAATATTTCTATTTGATAAATATCTTCTATTTTCCCATGGGTCTTTAATGTTGTCTTCTGAGCAACTGTGGGGAAAAGCCAAGGGTGCCTTGTGCATTTTTGTCTCTCAGAAAGTAATATGCAAATATCTTTTCAATGGTTGGTGTTAGAAATGACCCTCTCTGCACCGTCACCACCAAACGTTTTGCCTTCCACCTTGCATTTTTTGCTGGACTATGTTTTTGTTGGCCTTAGGAGTCTGGGCACTTCACCACTGCTAGCCAGTGCTAAAATTATTGTGCTAACTCCGCTAAACATGGTTTGATTGGCATATACTAAATTAGCATTTTTAATTTGCTTGTAAGACCCTTGTTGAGTGGTATACCATATACCAGGGCCTGTAAACTAAATAGTACCAATGGGCCTGAAGCACCTATTGTGCCACCCATCTAAGTAAAATTCTAAAACTTGTCCCAGGTCTATCATTGCAGCTTGAAAGCAGTGTTACACTGCCATTTAGACTTGGCAAGCCTTAAAATCCCTTTTATTACATATAAGTCACCCCTAAGGTAGGCCCTAGGCAGGCAGGGGGCTGTGTAACTAAAAGGTTGAACATGTGCTTTTAAGTTTTGCATGTCCTAGTAGCGAACAGCTACAACATTTGTGTTTCCCTACTGTGAGACCTACCCCTCTCATATGATAATTTTGAGGATACATTTATTAAGCTGTAATTCCTAATTGAGAGGACGTAGATCTGTCATGTTTAGTACCCTTGAAATTGTAATGATAACCCCTCTTAAATGGCAAAGTTGGATTTATGGTTACAATTTTAAAAATGGCACTTTTAGAAAGTTGAAAGAGAAACAGGGGGTTGGGCCCACTGGGAAAGAGGGTAGGTCGGGCCTCAATGTAACTATAAAAATTAGGGGAGTTTACCTAAGCCTCTATTGTAAATTAAACAATGAATGTTTACTATGGATAAACAAAATTTATTAGTCTATCCTGACATTAAATTCGTCAATTTCTTTCAACTGAATCTTCAGATTCTTTTGTGTATGGACAAACCAAAGATCGTCATCAACTTCATGTATTGCCATATAATACCACATTGCACAAAATAGAAAACAAATCATAAATATTTACAGTGAAATAGTCTAGTTCTATAATTCAAAGGACTCTCATCTGCGGCAGAGACGATCGCGACCATCGCAAGCAGATTGACTCCGCATCCGTGTACAAACGAGCCCCCAGCACGACGGCAGAAACGCCGCCAGAGCGAAACGGCTAAAGCTTGCTCCCACGGCAGCGACCACATTTTTTCAACAAGTGCAGCCTTGGACATGAAAAAACAAGTTCCCATGGACCAGACTCATACCGCCCTGATGAGAGTCCTTTGAATTATAGAACGAGACTCGAAACGCGTCGGCATTTTCCCTTCAATGACATTCAATGCCAGCGATTCATGTGTATTATTTAGCTTATATCCTTCTGACTTGTACACAAGCGGATTGATATTGTATCGGGTTGATACATTTTCCAAGATTTCCCTCAAATTGGTGGTCTTGTATTGATTACTGAGACTGTAATAATGAGTAACAGTTCCATGTTTTAGCGAAATTGCGAGCACACTGCAATTGTTTATTGAATTGTATGTTCACTAATGTGTTTATTTCACTGTAAATATTTATGATTTGTTTTCTATTTTGTGCAATGTGTTATTATATGGCAATACATGAAGTTGATGACGATCTTTGGTTTGTCCATACACAAAAGAATCTGAAGATTCAGTTGAAAGAAATTGATGAATTTAATGTCAGGATAGACTAATACATTTTGTTTATCCATAGTAAACATTAATTGTTTAATTTACAATAGAGGCTTAGGTAAACTCCCCTAATTTTTATAGTTACTTTTAGAAAGTTGGCATTTTCCTGCTCTTAGCCCTTTGTACATGCAGCCTCTCTCGGAACTCATGTGTGGATAGGGTGACATCGGGGACATGTGTATTTCTCTAGACAGTTACAGACAATGAGAGCTTAAGTGTGACTTGATGGCCCATCCTGGAAGGATGGGAAAGAGGAGTTGGCAACAGTCTCATGCTTACACCTGAATAGGTTGTGTCCTGTCCCTACACAAAGGGCTACACCCCCCTGTTTAGAGTCTGGGGACAGGGCAGGAAAGTAGGAATTCTGTGCACATCAAAGACCCTTCTTTCTGTCTCCCCCTCTTCAAAGGCACCACTTGGAATGAGTACTGGACCTTTGACACCACCAAGTCAGTACACTTCTGGACCTGTGGATACTATGCTAGGTGAGGAGGACAGCTGTGCTGGTGAAGGACTGCCACTCTGCTGGACTACTGCTCTGGAAGCCCTACTTTCTTACTACGCAGACCTGGTGCCTGCAACCTTCTTTCCCCGGGTGGGAAGAACTGGACATGCATCACTTATCCCAAGAACCTAGAGTAACTCCAATGGCTAGTTGGCTTGCATCCGGATCTGAAGTCTTAGAAACATAAAAAACGTCCAACTATCCTTCTTCTTCACCCGGACTCCATCCTCTGTGAGTCTGCCCTGCCAAGTGGTGCCACCCCAATCCTGGAGCCTTGGAAGTGGGCCTAAGGTGCCTGCTTCAGTCAAACCATGCATCTTCTCTCAAATTGGGGCATCAGCGCTGTTCTGTGATTCAGTGTCAGCGCATCGCCCCTGTTGTGTGACCAGAACTGGTGTATCACCTCTGCTGCGTAGATCGACCAGACACATCGACTTCAGAACCACCACTGTGCAATGCTCTGCCCAGCTCAAGGTCTTTGCATCTCCATCGACGGCAGTCTTGACAAAGATGACGAGCACTCCACATTGTGCCCCCTGCACTCCTCAGAGCTGATGCATCGCTGCTACAGAATAGATCAGGACAGCGCATTGCTGCCACTGTAAGGATCAACATCTGCTCATCACTTCAACATCTACGCATTGCTGTGGCTGCCTCCTGCTTCATCCTCATCAACAGGATCTTCGATGTTAATGCAACCCGGACTATGGTACATTTGCTCAGCGGCAAAGCCTGGTCCCTTTAGCTAAAAAACACTCCATTGCGGTCGGCCTGAACCTTTGACTGTGTCCTGGTGCAGCACGACCAGATTTCCCTTGTTGGTGCTCTGGTGTTTTTTGATGCTATTTTCAATTAATTCTTGAAAAATTGATATCTCTGGTTTTACAGATTAAAGTTTTGTAATTTTTTGGTGTCAAATGATTTATTAAAATATAACTATTTTTCGAATTTGGTTTAGGATTTTTCTTGTGCTGTGTTTTCACTTTATTACTGTTTGTGTGCTGCATAAATACTTTACACACTGCCTCTAAGTTAAGCCTGACTGCTTGTGTGCCATGTTTCACAGGTTAATTTAGTGACTTTTGGTGGTTCACTCTGCAAGGAGTTGTGGCTGTTGCTTGACCAGGATTCATACCCCAGAAAACCAACAATTCCAATTCTCACAGTTGGAGTCCCAGCATAAGTCGAGACTGGCAGAAGTTATTGTACAGCCAATTATTGTTGTGGAGCAAGGGCAAATGAGGAGAGCAGTTTCTCCTGTGCCTCTCACCAAAACGATGCTTTCATCACTTTTATGGCTGCAGAGAATAATAGTAGAAGAAGAGTGTTGATGAAAACATCCCCAATGGACTTTCCTTGGCTCCATCACCTTTGTGTACCAATGCACAAACAATCCCAAACATTAGACTTTTTCTCAGTAAGTTGTGAATACTTTTCTGCAGGATCTGAAAATATTTATAAAACCTGAGGGAACTGTGCATTTCCGGGTGTGCATGTTATGGATGCATATTGAAGATGTTATCCTGCAAATAGTGTATGTTATTACCATCCACATACAGTAGCGGCCCATACCCTGCCAATGTGAGGGAGCAGGCCGGGCCAGAGGAGGGAGGTGGGGAGGAGGGAGGTGGGGAGGGTTTGGGCACAAAATATTTTGTTTTAAATCAATAAGCGTACTTTAATGTTGCTGTCATCATCACCGTCCCCAGCGCAACAGCTCCTCCTGCTTCTGGAGCTGGGCACAGGCTCCCAGCCTGCCCTGTGTCGAATCCTGAACCTGGTCTTGCCTGAGAACAGCTTCAGGATTGGCCTGAGCATCAGCATCTTGCACCCCCAGGCAGACTGGGTACTTGCGTCTGCTCTCTCCAGCCCTAGAAAAGCAGCTGAGGCTGGAGAGAGCTTCAATGCGCATGAGGGGTTTAGCTGGCCTGAGATGGCCAGCCAAACATCTCATGTGCAGAGAAGAGAGTAGAGAGTGCCCACCACTCCTCCACCAGCAGTGTCACCCCCTGGACCTGCCCCCAGAACTCGTCAGAGTCTTGGAGGCGGGTCCAGGGGATCCAAATAAAAAAATAATAAAACAGGCTTAAAACCTGTCTTGTTGTCTTTTTATGAACTGGTGGTGGCAGGGGGGGCCTAATGGCCATCCGACTCTGCCCACCTCCCCTACATGGTGCGTGCTCATCAAAAAACATCTTCTTTTGTGCAAAAAACAACTCAGCAGGTCATAAGTTCTACTAGAAGTCTAAAGAGCAAACACTTTTCCTTCATAGTGTGCCCTCCTTACACAGAATGTTCAGTTTATTTGCCCCCACTATTGCATCTTAAGACAGATTAAAAAAAGTCAGATGTAAGGCCTCGCTGGGGAATGATTTTTGTCACCTCCTTCTATCTAAAAACATCTATATACACCAATGTGCTAGATTACAATAATAATTTCAGACATTACTTTCAGACATATAAATTGTCCCTTAAAAGAGTTATCAAGCGAGCACTCTCCGAAGTTCATAGGTTGTTGACTTTCCTTATTCTTATTAAATTTTTCAAAAACCCTGCCATAGAGCCGATACAGTAGAAGCTATCCAACATCTGCAGGTGAATGAAGGCAGGCCGACCATTGTCTCCATCCTCCTTTTTTTAATAAAGGCTTTAACCACCTTTGCCTCTCTGTAAGATAAAATGTACAAAATAAAACCACGTGAATCGTACTTTGTTGTAATACGTTGTCGCACGGGCAATGACATAAATTTCTTGACCAATCATTGATATTTGGGTATGGAATCAGATGGTGAAGAGTTACGAATCTGAATCTGGTCAGGAGGTATCTTTCGTATCTACTTGGTACATATTGCAAGTATGTTTGAATGCTACACGTGCTTATAATCTGCTGATGGTTAATCACTGTTGGTTTATTCAAGGCAAAAGCTAGCATGTTATCTTCTAAATGGGCCATAATGATCCCTTTAAACTCTTTACCTTTGATGACATTTAGGCTGTCGGGCACGGAAAAATATTCGGGGTGGCCGATATCATGCATAAAATCTTCCACATATTTTAGCCATGGTATTTTACGAGTGTTATCTAGCTTCATTGCAAAAAACACAGTTGATGGACAGAATGTAGAACAATGTCATACATTCACCCCAGTACAAGGATCTGGGCCTAAATCCATCGTTTTTTTGCACTCCACACCACCCTGGGTTAGACACTGGCTATATGCAAATCAGCTCTGACCCTGTGCCTCATGGGAACAGTCCAGTCCGAACTACCAAGCCATGTCTCTCCCAGACCGGAATCAAGCATCCAAGGACCGGTTTCTGGCTATCAGCCTTCATCAGCCTGGATAGCTAGACTCTAGTGGTGTGGAGAGCCTGGGACTCACGTCTGAGCATACTCAGCCCACTCGGGGTGAAAATTGCAAAAAACACAGTTGATGGACAGAATGTAGAACAATGCCATACATTCACCCCAGTACAAGGATCTGGGCCTAAATCCATCGTTTTTTTGCACTCCACACCACCCTGGGTTAGACACTGGCTATATGCAAATCAGCTCTGACCCTGTGCCTCATGGGAACAGTCCAGTCCGAACTACCAAGCCATGTCTCTCCCAGACCGGAATCAAGCATCCAAGGACAATTATCTAGCTTCATGGCATCCCTCATTATCTCATTATCTCCCTATTTAATGTAGCATTCTCCGTGGTCCAAATTCTATGCCATAAGAGGACTGGCTGGGCCCTAATCAAGTCAGAGATGTATATAACTCCCAGCTCAGAATGGCAGTTAAAAACAGATGCGCTAATTGGGATGCTCAGTAGGGACCTCAAAAAAGTATTTTCAGTACGCTGGATTGGGGTACAATCTTGGAACCCACCAAAATTTCTGCCCCGTAAAGGGCTATACTCACGCATTTTGCGCGGTAGATCCTCAGCATGATTTCCAAGGGCCTTTTCCCTAGCTTTTTAGAAAAGTTAAAAAGGGCCGCTACAGACTTCATGTATAGAAGGTTCCTTGCCTTAACTGCTGGTGCCCAAGAACCTGTCCTATCAAAAAGAACGCCCAAATAATTAAATGGATTAGTGGTTTCAACTTCACTTGCCCCCGCCTGGAATTTTCTTAGAGTATTTTTAGTTGTTCCACAGTACATTATAAAGCTTTTCTTGGCATTTAGTCTCAAGCCGAGCCTGTCCATAAAAATGGAATAAAAGGAAAGTGCCCTCTGTAATCCAATTTGACTACGAGGTATAAGGACAGCATCATCGGTGTAAAGAAGGGATGCAATAGGGCGAGAATTTACATAAGGCGGGTCCCTAGTATGTGACACCAACTCCTGCTCTAAGGCGTTGGTATATAAAGAAAACAGGAGTGGTGCCAACACACATCCCTGCCTTACGACTTGTTCAATTTTAAAAAGGGCAGTGCACTCTCCCATACTACCATAGCAGACCTTTGCCCTAGCTCCAGTGTAAAGATACTTTAAAAATTGAATTAAAACAGGGTCAACCATTAGTTCCTCTAGCACCCCCCATAACCTTTCATGCACTACACAGTCGAAAGATGCGGAAAGGTCTACATAGGCCAAATACAACTGCTCGGATTTTACCTTGGTATATTTGCCAATTAAAATACTTAAGTTTAAAATCTGCTCGTTTGTGCCTAAGCCTGCCCTAAAACCATATTGGACGTCGCTTAGGATGTCGTTTTCTTCGGTTCATCACTGCAAATGGTCTAAAATGATCCTGCCTGCAACCTTCATCAGAGAGTCCAACAAGGATATCGGACGATAGCAGGCAGGATAATTTCGGTCTCCCTTTTTGAAAATAGGGACTATAATTGATTAGGACCATGTTTTAATGAATCCTCTCTCGCAACATCCTTGTAATACTCTAGTTAAAATGGGACCCCAGACCTCCAAGTTTGACTTGTAGAGGTCAATCGGTATCCCGTCAGGACCGGCCGCCTTCCCACTTTTGCTGGCTTTTACTGCAGCATTAACGTCCTGCAATGAGATATCAAGTTTAATAGGGACAAAAGGTTGTTCGGTATTCAAGGACTCTAGCCTCTCAGGGGTATCCTCATTGGATTTCTTTTTTGCATATACGATATACGCTAGAGAAAAAAATTATCAAGGTCTGTTTGCTAATCACTAACTCAATGGTTGGTACATCCAATGTGCTCACAAGAAAGGGAGCATTTACCGCCGCCTAAAATTTAGCACTGTCCTTGGACTCTGCGGCATCAATTAAGTCCTTCCAAGCCGTATCTTTCAACTCTTTAATCCTATGATTCCTAGCTTCTTTATACGTTTTCCTATATGCTCTAATATTCAACATGTCTCTCACCTCGCACTGTAGGGCAGTTTATAAATTTTTGAGGCTGAGTGTGCAGTTCTCATTTATTTATTTTATTTATTTATTAAAACATTTATAAAGCGCGAACGAAGGCCCATGGGCATCTCGGCGCTAAGAATCTCTGCGTGTTTAACCAGCAAGGGGAGCTAGAGTTTATTGATTAAAAAGCCAGGTCTTGAGTTGCTTGCGAATAGACCAAAGTGAGGTACTCGTTTTGATCGAGTATGGCAAGGTATTCCAGAGTTTAGATGCGGCTACAAGGAATCTTCTATCTCCCCATGAGACAGATTTGGTGCGGGGTACCACCAATTCGTGTGAGCTGGATGAACGTAATGTTCTGGAGGGACTGTAAGGGATGAGATTTTGAGTAAAAATCAAACAAACCTTTCGTGTTGGTGGTTGGGCCTTTAGTTTTTTTTAACAGAATGTCTCTCACAATCCCTGTGATACTATTAAAAGCATTTAAAACCTCATCATGCATAGGGCTATCAGTTAGGCATATTAAAATAGGATCTAACGCCTTAACCACTATTTCAGTACTTAGCTTCGCCGGGTCCCTAGCCCCCCAATGAACAGCATACCCATTCTTCCTTCCCAGTGTAATATCTTGTAACCATGCTAATTTATTGCCATTTATCTTCATCGTCCCACTAGCGACTGTTATATTCACACTCTGGGCCAGATGTTCACTCATCTCATTAGAGTGAATGACATGGGTTTTCACGAGGCCTGCAAATCGGTTTGGAATAATAATAAAATCTATGGTGGTGTTGGCCCCTCTCCCTATAAAAGTATATCCAAAATCCACAACGGGTGTACACATATGATTTGAGAATCCCAAATCGTTCCTAAACATAACTTCGATTAGGAGATCTTCCTTGATGGAATGTTGGAAGTGGAATGATGGACCATCACCGTCCAAGGTTAGTCCACAGTTCTCAGTTCCCACCGCCTGACACAACTATGTGTTAACCCCCCCCCCCCCATAGGTATGATTTCTAAATTTATCTTTGGTCCTGAATAGGCAATATCGTTACTTAACTTCTCTATTAGGACTCCCAAATTGGACATTTCAATATTGTTATAAAAATTAATCAATAGCAGGGCATAATTACAATCCAACTGCAGTAAAACAGTCTGATCAAATATTTCTGAACTGACCATCTTACTCCTGTGTGTAGCTAATAGGTGAGATATATACACACATAACCCTCCTATGGACCTACCGTTAGATGATTGAATGGCAGGGGTATGGAAAGTCTTGTACCCATTTATATGGATACTATCTATCGCCCAGGTCTCTTGGAGACACAGGACGTCGAAATTCTTAATAAAAGTCAGCCAAACCTGGTCATTTGCCTTGTCCTTTAAGCCTGCCACATTCCAAAAAAGAATTCAGCATAGGCCAGTTTGACTTTCAATTGGGGTCGTAATACCACCTCCGTAGATGTTAAAATTACTGGGGGTATCTATATTGCTTTCCATACGTGCCTCTAGAGCGGAAGTCTGTAAAATAGTGTCTGCCGCGATGTCCACATTATAGGTGTTAGCATTTCTTAGTCAAAATTACTTTCTTTAGATTTTTTGATACATTGATTATCATTAAAATGTGCCATGCTAAGAGGTGTTTAACGTAGTACTGATAAATCTCAAAATATGAAGTGAGAAGTGCTGCAGAAGTGCGCTTACTTACATAGATGAGGAGTTAATGGGAGAAACCATTAGAGAAAATGTCCTTTGTTTTCAGTAATATGATGTAAGCAAACTGCCTGACTGTCAGTGGTGGCCCCTTGAGAAAGTGCTGCAGGTGGTGGGGCGGGAGAGGGACAGTGTGGGGGGGAAGTAAAAACCAGAATACAGCCCAACGGAGTTGTGTACATAAATAAATAAATATAACGAATTACATTGTGCGGTTCATCACCGATTTGATGCTGCGGCGCACGCAGAGTAATTCATTTTACTGACCCCACCCTGCCCCTCCCCCACCTGCCCACCGCCCAGCAGCACTCCCTCGAGGAGCTGCAACTGCTGAGTGTAAATGGGAATATTCAATAACAAGGTACAGCTTTAACCTTGAAAAATGTAGTGACCTTAATATTGCAGATAGGTTTTGAAGTAAAACAGGCCAATGTCCAGATCAGGGAGGTAGGCATATTTTATGATGGCCATTTGGTACAGGTCTCAAAATCTAAATACTAGTGTTCTCCCTCACCGCATATATGGTGGGAAGTCTGCTGAATTATTTTCACAAATATGAGTGTATATGCATGTGTGTATGTCTGTGTATGTCTGTGTCTGTTAGTGAGGAATATTCTGTAGGCTGGTTGTGTGTACAAGGGTCTGTGTGTCCATCAGTATGCGTGCGTAGGCAGATATTTGTTGCACAGGCTCGAACTGCCTGTAGCAAGCATGTATCTTAACTTTGAGGACAATTGTAAAAAAGGGGTACAAAAGCAATAAACGTGTAGTAGACAGGGATTGCTCCCACCAGGAAAGAATCCCCACACAGCTCATCTGCACTTACTGATGCTTTCTTTGATGTACCCCTGATTGGAAGTGGTGAGAGTGCTTCAATGTGTGTTCATATTTATGCACACACAGTGCTAGCTGGTGTTTTTCTTTGCAAGTCGGCAACGACAGTTGAAAAGTCCAGCATAGTTTAAACAGAGATTCCTAGCTACAAGCAATGGCTAGCCCTCAGCTCTTTGAAGCACAACACCAGGATCCACAAAGGTCATATTGATGTCTGTGTTCTTCAAACTTGATCTTATATGCCCAGGCTGACATTTGGGTTCGCTAGAAATGTGGGCAGTACATTTCTACAGTTTGAACTTTCAAGTAACCAAGGTTGGAACAGTCTTCCTCCTCTTATGGGTTTCTTGGAAGGACACCCAAGCCCTTTTCTCTGCATGCCTTTGGTGGCCAGTGATTCATCGCAACAAGTCATAAATATTCAGCAGTATCCTATTCCTGGCAGGAATCCTTGAATATGCCCTGTTTAGAATGTCCTAAAAAATTTAAAGCCCTAGAAGAGGATGAAGTAGGGAACGGTGTGTACTTATCATTTCATTCCCCCAATTTGCACTCAACTTATCAGACAAAAAGATCAGCTAGTTGGCTCCTAACGACAGCTGCACCAAAAGGAGATTACAAAATCACGCATTAACAATATTTGTAACATCAGTGTACACAATGTTCATGAAACTATAGATTAATAATTAAAAAAATAGAAAAAGCACAGAGGAGCCCTATTCCCCGGGTCAATTGTATTTTAAAGGAATGCTGTTACGTCGTGTCTTGCGATACCATGTGGAACAGTCCACTGGTATTGTGATTTCCCATGGCTGAGAGGCTATCTCTCCCCGCTTATGTTGTAAGTTTAGTTTGTTCCGCGTAGCACGGAACGTGACCAATAAATAGCTGTGGGCGTGGTCTCTGTGGGAGAGCAGACAAGGGCCAGCAGACTAATCATCATAACGGTGTCAAATTAGTCCGGCCACCGAAAGTTGACAGATGCGAAGGGGCGCCTGATCAACAACACAACATTGGTGACGAGGGTGGTGAATGAGGAGCCCATGCGGCGGCTGCGCACATGTTCCCCGGTGCGCGCAGTGCTCGTGCCGCGGTGACAGCACCGCTTGAATCTAAGCTGGGTGTGCACACGTCCGAGAGTCGCCGATGAATCCTGAAGCTGCATACATGGATGGCCTAATTACGGCTGTCTGCGAACCTGGTGGGGCAGTGTTTGGGAGCTGATCCTGACTACGTCACATATTGATGCCCTTTTGGGCAGAAGGACTTGTCATTGGATGTGAACAACTCAGTGAGTAGTGCCACTGTGTGGAAATTAACAAGTGGTGTGAAAGGAGTGTGTGCAGCATCGCCCAGTGCACATCCCACGTGCTCAGTGGACAGTGAGGTGATTGGACACACTAGTCATCATGGCCCAATTTCCTGCGATTCAGCCTTTCATTGTGGAAGGAGCACCCTCGGCTCAAGCCCCCAAATGGAGAGAGTGGGTAGAGCAAGTGCAGCTATTTTTTGAGGCCACCCAAGTGGAGAATGAGCAGAAAAGGTTAATGATACTGCATCTGGGTGGAAAGGATGAATACAAAATAACCAAGTCAGTCAATGAAGCCGCACCGAAGACCCATCTCACACCGATTGCTGTTCTGAATGCCCATTTCGAACCAATGGCAAACCAGGACTACAAACGTTTTATTTTCAGGCAAGCCAGACAGCAAACCTGTGGAGTCGCTAGAAGTATTTGATGCGAGGCTCAAAGAGTTAGCTGCCAAGTGCGGGTTTCTTGATGAGGTAGAGGAGATAAGAGGCCAGATCATTCAGGGGTGTGCATCTGCAAAGCTGAGAGAATGTATACTAGAAGAATCAGGAAAACCATTAGCAGTGTAGTGTAGTTCCTATTTCCTAATAGGCTCTGCGCATTGGAATAATATATTCAGCAGTGTAGACGCAGGACTGAGGTTATCTAGGTCTCTACTGACTATATTAGACTTAAGGTTTGCCAGCTAGCTCAGAGGTCACTAGAAACTTTCTCGAATAAACGAGGAGGAGTTTAACCTCCCTGGATAGACAAGAAGGGATTAGCTTCTGACAACCATAAAACATGACAACGTTGCTCTCCCTGAATAAGAGTGTATCTCTAGAGTCGTGTGAAAACAATAGACAGCTATTTCACTCAGTCAAATGTGCGTACTTAGTTTCACCAGAATGCAGAGAAAAGAGAGACTGGCGTTTTCAATAAAAGGTGTTATTTATTGAGCAGTCTTCTTCCTCATACAAGAGAAATGAATTGCCACGATTGTAATGCTCATGGTATTGTAAAGTGCGTACAGTAAAAGGAGGATTATAAAATAATACTGTAAAAGCATTGATATGGTTTCTTAGCCATATGATACTTTAAAATAGATAAAATATATACATACATATATACATTGACTAATCGTACTCAACTGGTGCTTCTACATACGCCTACCCCGGTGTACCTGACCTAAGCCTGATACATGGGAGGGAGTAAGTAAGTAGCAGTTTAAGTTAAGTTTGTTTTGCCAAGAATCTGACTCAAGAATTCTCTGTAAGGGTTTAGTCAGTTCCGTACCTGGGTATTTAGAAAGCAGGAGGTCTGGTATCTCTCTCTCAGGACTCGATATCCCAGCAACCCGCAAGGGTAGGCTGGAAACGCCGGAGCTGGATTTCTCGGCAGGAGAAAAGACAGCGTCTTTCTCAGCGCGTCAAGGAGGAGGGGCAGCGTCGTGGGCTCTCGCATCAGCTGGGCTTTCGGGCAAGTAGATAGCTGCTCTGCTCCAGATTCACCACCGTGTGTTTGCTTAAGGCAACGTTGGTATATTTATACCTGAAAGGTGCCTGGGTTTGACGTAAGGTTGGACATAAGACGTCAATAAAGATGTCACTAAGAACTGGCCGTTCTTACAGTGCTTTACAGGAGTTCTAGGACGAAATCAAAACAAAAGCAAGGGGGATTTCCCAGGTTGCTGGAGGCTTGGGTTTGTTTAGAGAACTCGGTGTGCTTTACTAGGGGGCCGGAGAAGTAGCCCTGCTTAATGTGACAGCATGTGCTACGACTGAATTATGAATATGATTATTATGCCGTTGTATGGATATTATTGATTATAGCCGGACAAGGGCATAAAATAGGAATATCGATTCAGGTTTCCTAGATAAAACACTACACCCACTCCACGAATTAATGTCCATCATTACTAAAACTTAAGCAATAGTAAACATAAAAGGTGCATGTGTATACCAACCCACCCCAAAATACATTTTTGCATTTGAAATGGTGTATGCGAAATACATGAAAATGATTATAGGTACTGTACGCTTTTCAAGCAGTGTAATCATTCACTAAAAAGGATGCATATATATATCGGCATGAATGATTTGCGAAATTTACACATGAAATGACTCTTAATACAGAAAAAAAGGGTCGAGACCATTCCATCACATATAAATACAGTTGCTGTAAATGTGCTAGAGGCTGACGTGATATATTGTTTTTAGAGTTCCTAAAATAGAAGCTCTGTTCTCTAAGAATAGTTCTACTTCAAGCAGAGTACATGTGCCAAAAAAAAATGGTAAATATTTTGGAATTGAAAAAAAAAATTAAATTTCGCTTTCAGGGGAGAGAGAAAAAATATAGTTCCAAATATGTTCAGCAGCTTTTGTTTATCAAAGTCGAAGGCCGAATTCAGAGTTCAGGGAACGCTGTGTACTAGTTTGCTTAAAGGTTATTCTTTTTGTTCGGGGGAAAACATCATTTCAGACAGACTTTCAAAAAAGTGGTTTACTGCTTCAGGTGAAAGTTCGACCAAGTTGGAAAATGCCGCAACTGTGCAGTCGTGAGCATGATTGCTATCATCAATGACAGGATCAGCAGTGCTCACAGAAGGTCGTACCTGGGTGATGTTGCTCTCATCTCGTACTTCACTACCCTTTAATCGCAGTGGTGAAGTCTCAACGAATGCCGTCATCAGGATTGGTAACCGCTGGGGACAACACGATGCATGAGCAGTTACAGGACTTAGCAAAGTATCTGTATCCAATGGTACTGCTGATTGTAGTGTAAGACAGACGTCCAACACGCATTCTTCTCCGCATAGCATACATCGAAGCACAGGTAAGATACAATTCTGCCAGATGGGTCTGAATGAAAGAAACCAGGTTATATTCAGATCTCTTAGCCGGGCTAATCCAAGGACTTTAGTTATGCGGTCCCGATAGCGTATAGCTAGGATCGTTTCTTCCATCATTGCTGGAGTCTTGTCTGCGTTTTGGCTTGCCATAACGAAGCAGAAGTATCAAAAATATAATGCCTGCTACGAGTCCCAACAGGACTGGTAGGCTGCCAAAGACAGAATGGACAAAATTAGGAAAAATGCCCAGAATTGTTGTGAAGGGTGAAAACAGTCCCGAAAAAATTGTCTTAAATATATGTGGGATACCGCCAGTATCGGACATATTTAGGATTTGGCTTAACATTTTCGCGAAATGTAGGGGGCAATTAGCTGATAAAAGGCTATGTATCTCTGCCGTTGTCCTTGCGACTTGCAGATCATACGTTTCTTTTGATGACGTCAAGGGCACAGTTGTCTGCAAAAGGACAGACTTCATTCTGCTTAAAGTATCAATTTGAATAGAAGAGATATTCAAAAATGGCCAAATGTTTTCCTCCCTGTCTGGAGTGCTGTTTGGAAACAATACTTGCATACAGCAAGTGACCATGGAACTAAACCTAACTAGATAAGCTTTTCCTGGCACCATGCCACAACATCTGTGGTCCACTATTAGAATATAGCTCCCGTTAGAAAGCCGTCTAAAGAATGGCTCTATTTGAGTTGCAGGTGTGCCATGCTGGTGACATGAAAGTTATTTGAAGTCCCCTCACAGGCCCCATGCAAGTTAATACCTTGACACAGAAGTATACCACTTAGTGATCTTTTACAATTATTACCACTAAGAAATACATTCTGTTCTTTTTCACTATAACATGTGTGTGTGTAAGGTAATTTCCATGATGACTTAATGTACCCTTTACCCAACCTTTCATACTGGCCTGCTGGTATATATTCTTGACAGAATTTAAATTTGAAAGTTGTAATCGGAATAGTTATTATTCCGTGTCTTATCCATTCAATGACAGGTCGTTCTGACATTGTCAATGGTAATCTCTCAAGTTTTTTAATGCTCAGAATTGTATATTCTGCTCCTTTCTGTGCCAAGCTGATTTGTGTATCAGTAAGGTTAAAGATAGAGAATAATGACGTTGTGTTGATTAAACGCCAAGGCACGTAGCCTGAACACAGATTTTGTAACGTCCAGCCAAGCTGTACAATAGAACGTAATTGGGACTGACCATGTTGTAACATTAGTAAGTCCTGCTCTATTATATCTATAGCAGATGATACAATACTGTCCAGTGAATTTATTCTGGAAGACAGAGTCATTAACCCATTGTCCACAACAGAAAGTGATTTTTCCAAATTAATACGGTCAATTTCCCATATTTTTTCTGCTGATTCAATTTGCATTATTTTCCAAGCTTCGTTGTAAGCTGCATATATACCGGCCGCTATGAAACGTTTTTGACGCTGTTTGCGTGGTCCCATTATGAAATCACGCAAGTCAGCACCGTCTTTAAGTAAAGTCAAGCGTTGCTTAATTTCTGCCAGTGTGGATTTCTGTACCATTCGAGGCAGAGTTTTCCTACACTGTATGTTGTAACTATGCCTGGATGTTGTCTCTGGGAGTATCTAGGGTCTGGCCTGGTCAATTTGAACCCCTGTATTTTGTTCAGGAATCTATCTTGACAGTTATTTGTGTCTGTGGGCCAGATCAACCATTTCTTCCAATCAGGATGTGTTCTGTTTTGGTTAAAAATATGGAATACGTCTATCTCAACATCTGTAGTGTTATTACTGTCAGGTGTTGGTTTTGGAATAGACGGTTTGTTTAAGTCTTTAATTTTGGCTAGGCCAAGACAGGTTGTCTGTTGAATGCTATCATTCAAGAATATAATTTGTTCTTGGATCATGCAGGCTCTAAATGATGATTCTATACCTTGGACCTGCCAATCTTTGGTACCCCAGATTGCTTTTGTTTCAATATTGTTTTTCCAAAAATCAAAACCAAATGTAGTCATTTTTTCATAAAATGCTTCTGAATAGATTAATTTAGTGTTTGTCAGCATTGTTTTCATTCCTGTCTTATTTAACATTTTGAAATAAAAGTTTTCTGCTTCACTTGTGTTGAACCCTGAGAAGTATGGGAATTTCTCATAAAATGTTTTTGAACTGCCTTTTGGTGGAGTTGCACAATGTTCGCATTGATTATAGCTTAAAACATTTCTAGGTTGAGCAGATTTATGCAAGTAGTGATGTGCATAGTGGTTGTAGCAGTACAAATCTTCATAATTAGATGAACCCTGCAAGTAATCATGTTCTGTAAATTTTGCTGACATTACTAAATCTGACATCATATCATTAATACTTTCAAAGTCCCAATCATCAGAGAATGTGCTCGGTTTTACAAAGTCACTCAATGAAATCTTAAACTGGTGTGGATACTTCAGGAGCTCGACTGGGCCATAAATTTCGTAATCTGTTTTGTCCCAAGCTACCCCACCGGGTATTGGATTGGCTGTGACATTCACGGATGATAGTTCTCTTTTCTTGATGTGAGATGACTTGTGTGGCTTTAGGACCAAGTTGATGTTCTGACTTGCTGTGTCCATTGTACTATATTTTCCCTCAATGCATTTTCCCAAACAAAGAACCATGATGAGCCAAAGCAGGAGGAAAAGTAAACCTAACACAATCCAAAATTCAATCCATGGAGAAATCAGATAGGTTTCTTTCAGTTCATGAAAGAGTTCTGTTACTTTGTCTTTAAAAGATTTAGTTGCTGGCTATTCTTCAGGCTCGCTTGGATCCTCAGAAAAGTCATCGAAATTGATGAAGTACCCAGATGCAGTTCTGTCAATTGTTGGAATCGCTTCCGGATTTTTATTTGCTTTTGGAATTTTCTTTGTTTCATTAGCATAGTCTGTGGCTACATCGTTTTAGACAGGTGTTTCATGATGAACTGTTTCAATTTGGGTTTCAAGAGGCACAAGTTCCATGGCAATATTGCATAGTCCTTTTTTAATCACTGCAGGTTTATCAAATGTGATTAGTCTCTCAGTTTGAACCTCTTGGATTGTAGCAAGATTTGGTCTTCTGCTATTTCTTGGGAGTCCACTGGGCCTACTACTTATTATTGGCCACATGATTGTGGTTTTACCAGGTCGATAGATACAACTCGGTTCTCCTTTTTACCAGCAAGGGGCGGTAGTACTACTGATCTTGTTCCGTTGACTGCTAAGACAGGTACTGCTTTTCTGTAAGAAGGCCCAAATTCCTTCTTTACCGCGATCTTCTCTCTGACCAGATCCCCAATCTTTGGAATCCAGACAGGCCTTGCTGGACAGGTGGTTTCCCTTCAGTGGCTGTTGGCTGTTGTTTTAGCTTTACGTTGCTCAGGTCTTTTCTTGTTTCATTTAAGTCCTGTAAAATAGCCAAACGATCTTTGATATCAAAGCATTTTTCTTCTACCACTGAAGTCTGACTATCTAAGTCCTGAATATGCATTCTAGTACAGAACAATATTTCATACGGACTGAAAACTTTTAGAGAATTTCTTGGCAGATTGTTAAGACTACGTTGGACACTTGTTAAATGTTGGACCCACCCAGTACCCGTACCTAATACCCTCGCCGTTATAGATTGCTTTATGTCTCGGTTTTTTCTTTCCACAATCCCGTTTCCCTCAGGATAGAAGGGACAAGAGTACCGCAATGCAATGCCCATGCTGGTCAAGGCCTCCTTATAAGCTCGAGAGCTAAAAGCAGGACCCTGGTCAGAATGTAGCATGCCAATTGCGTATGTGCCGATATAGACTCACAAATGTTTCATAACAGTTCTGGCGCCAGCCGAGCGCTGGGGTCTACATTTTAAGTGAATCTAGTCTTAAATAATATACATAGGGACGCTTATAGATCGCCTTATGCTTTCTACTAGGTGTTCAGGTGCTACTTTGGCCGGTTGGCCAATGCGATCTCTGTTGCAGTTTTGATAGCTCATTACAAATTTGTAATGTTGCAGGCTCATCCCCGGCCACCAGTATTCTGATTGTAATTCCTTCAGAGATTCCTTGATCTTTCGGAGACCTAGACCTTCACCCATGTGTGCGTCTGCTATTAGCAAGACTCTCCTGTTCGTGTTTGGAATTACTCTATCCCCCACTCCAGGGATTCGAGCAAAAGGAACGGAGTTTGCATCGATTATGTATGTATAATTGAGTGGATAGTTCACGGGTAATGCTGCACAGTCGCCTTTTGAAGAAGTTTTTACCGCCAGCATGGTTTCCCCGTCTACGTATTTTTCTGAACGCTTTTTTGTGGCTAAGGAAGCCGGTTTAGTTGCTTCCGCTGTGGCTGTCTCAGCCAATAAATTCCCTGCAGCGTGAACGCCATCACGCTGATGACTCAGTGTATGAATCACGTGAGTCTTTTGTAGTTCTTTCTTTACAAGAACTACTTGTTCCCAAAGCGATTTCTGCTTAATTGTGGCACTTGTGTCATCTTGTAACCGTTTTCAACCCATTTCTGCAAGTCTTCATTGTATGATTTGACGCAGGAATGCGAATCGCACACTATTAGTGTCGGGAATTCGCGATCGGCAATGTCAAGCGCCATATTTAAAGCTATTAATTCAGTTTGTTGACCTGAATTGTCTTTTACAGATTGTGACATTGTTACCAGTGGTCTCAATTTACCTCCGCGCCACCGGAATTTGACAACCTCGCACGTAGCGTTATAAGCTTGTTTTCCCCAAACTGAGGGTTTTGCATAACTGTTTGTGTATATTACGCAGGCGTACTGTTGTATGGGCAGAATGTCGATTGGCAGAGGATATTCTCTTTCATATGTTAGATATTTCAATTTTTTCATTTCCGGGTCAAAATAGTATTTCACTTTTTCTGTAGCAAGAGAATTTTCCCATTGTATCCATTTTGGATCTAATGCCACGGTAGTTAAATAACATGGGCATGTTAATGCCTCGAAGGCTGATTCTGCTGTTAAAACAGTAATCCGTCTGCCTTGGGCCTGGGCTCTTTCTTTTGCTACAGCTGTTTGAACCGCATTTACAACATTTTTCGCAAGACTGAATGTTTTTTCAACTTGTGAGTACAAGTGTGATTTGTATGCTATTGGTACCTTTTCTCCCTCATTAGAGGTCAGGTACGTGAATCCGCATCTTCCTGGGATGACTCGGATTACAAGGTTGCGTGTATTATCGCGAGTTTGCAATTTTGTTTTTGTTAACATGTCTGTTTGCAATGATCTCAAAAATTCTGTGTGTTTTTGAGTCCAATTGATTGGTTTAAAATCAGGTTTTATTGATTCATAGAGAGGTTTAACCCTCTCTGCATAATTTAGAATGTATGTTCTTCCGAAATTCAGGAAACCTAGTATTGATTATAAGTTTCTCAGCGTTTTTGGTGCTTGCAGTACAGCACACTTCTCTAAGAAATTGTCTGCTAGGCTTTTGCCTTCACTTGATAATTCATATCCTGAAAACAGGACAGTTAGATGGGCAATTCGTGACTTTTTAAAGTTGAATTTGTAACCCTCTGCTGCGAACCCAAGTATTATGGTATTCACTCTTTTCAAGTGAGTATGCAAGTCATCATCTGTTAGATAGATGTCATCGACATAAGATAATGCCTCATCATCATACATTTCTAGTAACTCTGCTACTCTTGCTGAGAATAATCCTGGGCTATTCTTGTACCCCTGTGGGAGTCGACAGAAATTTACCTGTGAGCCCATTATTGAGAAAGCGGTCAAATACCTGCTTTCAGGTGCAATGTTTTGACAAAAGAATCCATTAGAGATGTCTAATGTTGTTTTGTATTTTTTGCGCACGATGTTATTCATTAGTGCTGCACTGTGTGAGTTTTGTACTGCAAATGTCTTGCAACATGAGTTAAGGTGTCTGTAGTCCAAAACTAGATGATATGAATCGTCTGGCTTGGAGACAGGAAACAAAGGATTGTTCATTTGTGAGGTGCATGTTTCAATCACCCCCTGGTATTCAAGTTGATCTAAGATCTCCCTGACCTGTTTTTTTGCTTCTTGTTTAATTGGGTACTGCCTTTGTGCAGTTGGTTGACATTTTAGTTGGATTTTGTGAGGAGGAGAGTCCTCATCCCATCCTACATGATTTTTATATAAAGCAGGAGCTTGGGCTACTGCCCACTTTCTTGCAAGTGTATATTTTTTATGAATTGGAATGTGATTTGAGTAGGCAGGCATAATCCTTTCTTCGCCATGAGGGCACTCCCTGAAAAACTTTGGTGGCCAGTCCTTTTCAGCTAAAAGGATGTCATAGCCTTTGGAAAGGTTATCCCAAAATAGACCCCTTACTTTCCTAGTCTTATCTCCCTCTATATGTAATGTTATCTCGTATATTTTATGAGGTTTGCTAACTCTGCTGTCTGCAGTTTCCACTTGAATGTATTCATTCGTGTCCACTGTCTCTAGATGATTCATCAGGATCTTGCGAGCCATGGTCACTTCTGCTGCGCTGTCTAGCACTGTCTGGGCCCACTCTCCGTTTTTCAGCTGTGTCCTCAGTATCCTCGGCATGTTTGACTATTTTAATGCTGGCTACCTTCTTTCTTGGAAATTGTAATTTTTTACTTTGATGAGCAGGTTCTTTGTCTTTGGACTTGACGTGCTCTTCCCTTTGTTCTGATCGTCCTCTTCTTTCCGATTTCTGCGAGGAAGTCTGAAAAGATCAAGAGGGACGTGTATCAATATCTTGATATCTATCAGGTTTCTTTAGATTATCCCTATTTCTAAGGTTGTATCTTTTCTCAGAGGGCTCCCTCTGGGGAGACTTGTGTCCTTGGTCCGGAGATCTTTCTCTCCGCCGAGAAGACCTTCCTCTGGGCTGGAATCTTTTTTCTTTGGAAGTGGATTGTTTATTTCCATCCCAGCTCTTTTTTGGAGTGTTTAAATTATTTTTAATAAATATTTTTTCAGGATTTTCAGTTAGTTGGGGTTTTACTGGTTTCCCACCCAAACTATCTCTTCCTAGTTCTTCATAGGATTTTTCTATGATTCTGGCAAGTTCAAATGGTTGTTCTGCTATATCTGTTTCTTTCAATTTCTGGAGGAATGTTATATCCTCCGTTGCCAATTGAACCAACTCTCTATATGCCTGTGTTAATTCTTTTATTTTAACTAAGAGTTCTTCACTTGACATTTTTTCAATGTCTGGTGTGGTGTGTGGCTGGCTAAAACCGGCCACGTTGCTCCTGGTCTACCTAGTGGACCGAGCCTGGTGATGTGATTATTATGTTTTAGGGCGCCTTTAAACCAGAGCAGGTGCTCTTGGTATTTTAATGGGATTTCCACCTCCTCGAAAGGAGTGTATTCATCCGGAGGTTCCTCTATGTTGTAATAGTGAAATTCGTGTGTGACAGCGTTTGCTGCTGGAAAGTTTATCCATGAATAGAATACCTCTGTCTGCCGATATTCATGTGCCTCAATTATGAATACGACTATACCACCTCTCGATGTTAGTCCATTCTCTATTAGTTTAAGAGTTATAGTTTTTCTTATGTTGACCGGAATGAGTATTGCATTCTAGCTGTCTCCCTTTCTTCTTCACTTTTTGTCATTTTTTACTGACAGAAAGGTTTTTGTTGCAGATCAAGTTTCAAGGAAAAAAGATTTGGTGCACAATATTTTTGGAACACTGTATCCTTCAACATTGACTAAACCAGAAACTATACATAGAAATCTCTTCCTACTAAGTTCCGGCGGATTTTAACCTTTCACCCACTCCAGACGTCTTTTGGAGTTTTTACGGGAAAAAGGGTCTGTGTGTAAAAGCACGACTGAGTTACTCTAACGTCTTGCGTTAGATTTATCGCCTTACCAAACGTTGGGCGCCATGTAGTGTAGTTCCTATATTCCCAATAGGCTCTGCGCATTGGAATAATATATTCAGCAGTGTAGGACTGAGGTTATCTAGGTCTCTTCTGACTATATTAGACTTAAGGTTTGCCAGCTAGCTCAGAGGTCACTAGAAACTTTCTCGAATAAACGAGGAGGAGTTTAACCTCCCTGGATAGACAAGAAGGGATTAGCTTCCGACAACCATAAAACATGACAACTTTGCTCTCCCTGAATAAGAGTGTATCTCTAGAGTCGTGTGAAAACAATAGACAGCTATTTCACTCAGTCAAATGTGCGTACTTAGTTTCACCAGAATACAGAGAAAAGAGAGACGGGCGTTTTCAATAAAAGGTGTTATTTATTGAGCAGTCTTCTTCCTCATACAAGAGAAATGAATTGCCACGATTGTAATGCTCATGGTAAAGTAAAGTGCGTACAGTAAAAGGAGTATTATAAAATAATACTGTAAAAGCATTGATATGGTTTCTTAGCCATATGATACTTTAAAATAGATAAAATATATACATACATATATACATTGACTAATCGTACTCAACTGGTGCTTCTAAATACGCCTACCCCGGTGTACCTGACCTAAGCCTAATACATGGGAGGGAGTAAGTAAGTAGCAGTTTAAGTTAAGTTTATTTTGCCAAGAATCTGACTCAAGAATTATCTTTACGGGTTTAGTCAGTTCCGTACCTGGGTATTTAGAAAGCAGGAGGTCTGGTATCTCTCTCTCAGGACTCGATATCCCAGCAACCCGCAAGGGTAGGCTGGAAAAGCCGGAGCTGGATTTCTCGGCAGGAGAAAAGACAGCGTCTTTCTCAGTGCGTCAAGGAGGAGGGGCAGCGTCCATGGGCTCTCGCATCAGCTGGGCTTTCGGGCAAGTAGATAGCTGCTCTGCTCCAGATTCACCACCGTGTGTTTGCTTAAGGCAACATTGGTATATTTATACCTGAAAGGTGCCTGGGTTTGATGTACGGTTGGACATAAGACGTCAATAAAGATGTCACTAAGAACTGGCCGTTCTTACAGTGCTTTACAGGAGTTCTAGGACGAAATCAAAACAAAAGCAAGGGGGATTTCCCAGGTTGCTGGAGGCTTGGCTTTGTTTAGAGAACTCGGTGTGCTTTACTAGGGGGCCGGAAAAGTAGCCCTGCTTAATGTGACAGCATGTGCTACGACTGAATTATGGATATGATTATTATGCCGTTGTATGGATATTATTGATTATAGCTGGACAAGGGCATAAAATAGGAATATTGATTCAGGTTTCCTAGATAAAATACTACAGCAGAGATACTTACACAAGAACTCTTGAAGGCCTGGGTGGCGCACCTGGAAGCAGCCTTACAGGCTCCCTTCAAAACAGAACCAGTGAGTGCTGTCACTTCAGAGGTGGGGGCAAAACCCACAAAGTCCAGAGAATGCAGAACACGCACATGTGGATACTACGGAGGTCCTTCTCACAGACCGTCAGTGTGTCCTGCAAAAGGAAAAAGGTGCACAGCGTGCGGCAAGTTGAATAATTTCATGAAAGTCCGTAGGTCAAACAGAGGGCAAGCGATGAATCCCCAGGTGAATATGATTCCTGAAGCACCACAGCCTGGCAGCGACATGGACAAGGGCGCCCAAGAAGAACAGACCGTACATGCGGTGTTCACAGTATGGTCGGCATCTACCTCCAGGAGTCCACTGCCACAATGTGAGATTAAAGTAGAGAAGCAAGTGACAACGGCCATAATAGACACGGGGGCTACCATTAACATCATGTCCCGAGACACGCATTGGGAGATAAGACAGTCACCAGCCCTGACACCGGCCAAGATCACGGTATTTGCTTATGGACAGTCCAAGCCTCTTGCAATCAAAGGCAAGTTTAAAACCACCCTGTAATATGATCAGAACAAAGTTGAAACAATTATATATGTCACGGAGGAAGGACGTAGGATGCTGCTGGGTTGCGAGTCGCCGGAGGCCCTCAGGATAGTCAAGTTCACTTTTGGAATCCACCAAGAAGGGGTGAGTCAAATACTGCAAGAATTCCCTAAAGTATTTGAAGGAATTGGATGCCTCAAGGGCAAACAAGTACATCTTCACATTGATCCCTCCATACAACCCATGGCCCTTCGACACAGGCAAGTCGCGTTCCATCTGCGGCTTCTGGTCGAAAAAGAACTACAGAAATTTTAAGATGCCATAATCATAGAGAGAGTAAAAGGTCCGACTCCCTGGGTGTCACCTATTGTTGTCTCCTGAAAACCCAAACAACCAGGGGAGGTCACAATCTGTGTGGACATGAGGATGCCCAATACAGCAATCAAGCAAGAGCGGCACCTCACTCCAACGATCGATGATCTCATAGGGGAGCTGTGCAAGGCTTGCTGGTTTTCAAAGCTGGATCTTAGGGCTGTATATCATCAACTGGTCCTAGATGAACCATCCAAGTACATAACGATGTTCTCGACACATGTCGGACTGAGTCGTTATAGAAGATTGAGCTTTGGAATATCGAGTGCTGCTGAGGTGTTTCAGAACACCATTAGAGAGCTTCTGGCTGACCTCCCAGGAGTCGTCAACGTGAGTGATGGCATTTTGATCCATGCAAAGTATATCATTGAATACAACAGCTTCCTAAGACAAGTACTCCAACAAATTCAAGACCCGGGTCTTACATTTCATAAGGAAAAGTGTGAATTCCTCCAAGGCAGACTGCAATTCTTCGCGTATACATTCTCAGCGGAGGGGAGCGCTTTGGATCCCGAGAAGGTCAGAGACATCAAAGAGGCTCCCACTCCAATCAATGTGACTGAAATGCACAGTTTCCTAGGCATGATCAACTATTGTGGTTGTTTCATCAAAGACCTGTCATCATTGACAATACTGTTGAGAGACCTGACCAAGGCAGCTGTCCCATGGGTCTGGGACCCAGAACAACAAGCTGTATTTCAAAACACCAAAGAAGCCCTGTCAAGCTCTACCACCTTAAGGTATTTTGATCCCCAAATACAAACTCAAGACGCAGTTGATGTAGGGCCAAAAGGTATAGGAGCTGTCCTTCTGCAAAGAAAAACGGATGAGGATGAGTGGGCCCCTGTTGCTTTTGTGAGCCAGTCCCTGACGGGCACTGAAAAATGGTACTCACAAATAGAGAAGGAGGCTATTGCTGTTCATTGGGGTGCCAACATTTTCATCTGTATGTCTACGGGAAAACTTTCTTAGTCACCACAGATCACAAGCCACTCATCCCATTGTTTACCGGGACTGCAGCCAAACCACCACCTTGTATCGAAAAGTGAATGCTACAATTGCAGGACTACAATTGCAAGATTGAGTATCAACTGGGGTCCAGTAACCCTGCAGACTATCTTTCTCAACATCCTCGAGCCGCCACACAAAGTGAAATGAATGAGGCTGAAGAGACTGAAGAACACGTGAGGTATATATCAGACAGATGACATCCAATTCCTATTTCCATAATTGACCTTTGCCGAGCCAGCAGTCAAGATGCCTGTCTGCAGAAGGTATTAGAGGCCATGAGGATGAACAAATGGCATCAGCTCAGGGACTCAGAGACAAGTCTCACCCCGGAAGCCAGAAAGGTGATTGAAAGTCTCTACCTAGTAATGACTGATTCAGTGTCGATCCAAATGGGTGCCTTCTTCGGGGTCACCGGCTGGTGATTCCCAACTCCCTGGTGGACTGTGTGGTTGGGCTGACCCATGCGGGCTACTAAGGGATGGTTAAAATGAAAGGTAGGTTGCGGACTAAAGTTTGTTTTCTTTTCGTGGATAGCAAAGTCGAGGAAGTGGTGAGGTTTTGTAGGTGGTGTCAGGCGACCAGTGAACCGAGTTCCCCAGCACCCATCATAACAGAGCTGCGTCCCGAGGGCCCCTGGGTGCAAGTGAGTATGGATTTTGGAAGTCTACCCGATGGAAGACCCTCCATGGTGTTCATAGATGACTATTCAAAATATCCGGAGGTTGAAGTGCTATCCTCGTTAACTAGGAGAGGTAATTCCCAAACTGGAAAATGTAATGGCAACACATGGATTGATCAAAGAAATCAGAACTTATAAAGGGCCATCTTTTCAGGGTCCGGAGTTTGTGTCTTACCTGACCTCGCAAGGAATCATCCACCGGAGAATTATCCTGAAGTGGCCTCTGGCGAATGGAGAGGCCGAACGGTATTGCCGTAGCTAATGGGGATCTGGTAGAACAGTCGACATATTCGTTCTTACGTGATTACCGACAGACTCCAGAACATCTATCCATGGGGAGGGTCATGACCAACTCCTTTCCTCATCACCCATGATGGACTCCTGAAGAGATCACAGACAATGCCATGGAATGCCAGCAAAGACATGCCAATGATCAAGCAAACACAAGACGGCGGGCCAAGACGTCGACTCTGAGAGTGGGGGATATAGTCCTGGTTCAAAATAGACATTCTGGAAACAAATTCCAGCTACCTTTTGAGAAAGACCCATGGTGCATCATTCGCATTCCAGGTACCCAGGTCAAGGCATTTCGGTTTTCATGAAGTATCATGAGACCCCGTACAATGCCCAGGAAAGACGAAGGTCTGAGGATGGGGAGCATCAATGGGAAGAATGGACACTCATATTCCCACTAGGCTCTCCGAGGGTTCATCAAGAATCGAAGGGCCATCACAGCCCAACATGGAAGTGCCATCAGCTGTTTCGAAGGACAACGTCAATTGCAGAGGTGAACGCACACAATACAGTCTGCGAAGGAATCCGGCACCCTCCAATCAACTTCAAGATTTTCACTGCTGAACTGATGCTGATGTGGGCTGGAAAGCTGGTGGAAAGGTTGTGAGTAGGTAAAGCGCGTTTCCTCCATGATAACGTGAAATACTCATGTAGGATGTTTGTTTTGCTTTGTTTATTGTTTAGGAGGAATGCTATGTCGTGTCTCGCGATATCATGTGAAACAGTCCACTGATATTGTCATTTCCCAGGGGTGAGACGCGATCTCTCCCCGCTTACGTTGTGAGTTTAGTTTGTTCCGGTAGCGAGGAACATGGTCAATAAATGTCTGTGGGCACGGTTTCTGCGGGAGAGCAGACACGCGCCAGCAGAGTAATCATCACAGCGGTGTCGGTGTTTTATTTGCATAATTGCATTGGCATGGCCGAGTGGCACCAGATCACATCGTGCAAATTAGTCCGGCCACCAAAAGTTGACAGACGCGAAGCGCGCCTGATCAACAACACAACAGATGCGTAGAGGGCACCTGCCTGGGGTGCAACTATTCTTCCCGAAACAACAGGTCCTGTAAACAGGGCTCAGTGGGGCTACCCTCTTAACTTAGGGTGCGGAGTCCAAAGGAGGGTGTCAGGGGTCAAAAAGGGTTCAACCTTTATCAAATCCCTGACTCCAACTTTGACTAAGGCTTCAGATACACGATTTCCGATAAGACTTTTGTATTTCGAATTGATATTCTCACTTGATTTATTGTCGTGCGGGTTTCTGACACATTCATGCAGATTTATTTTTATAATAATACACTAAGGTGCTTTTATTTGTTTTTGTGCGCTTTGCCGACCAAATAATAAAATACCTCGACCGTATACAACATTATATATATTTGAAATATGATCAGATAATGGTTCCATCGCTGCATTACCAAAAAGGAATGGGTCTTCGCAATTAACATATCCCTTAACATGTTCTTTTGGTGAAATAAAACATTAGCTCATTTTGAATAGGAGTTTAAAGCTTCTTAATGTTTTTCTCACCTAAACGTGATGAATCATAAAAGAATGTTTACTTCCAACAAGCCTGTAGTTATATTCAACGGCAGAACTCTCTTCTCTTTAAGCATAATGCCGTTATTTCTCCATGCCATCTCGTGTCTGTTATCATAAGGCATAGAATCCAATTAGCAGCTTAAACTGAAGGGTTACTGTGACACCTTTCAACTAATTAGATTGACTTCTCAGTTCGTCCAATTAACCCCGCCCCAATTGCTTTAACACTGATCTATGGAATTTAAAATGAGGAATTTATGAATATGTTCACAGACAGTTTAAACTGTAGAGGCCGATTAAAAAATATTTTGCTGCCACTAACTCCCCATGGACGTCCATCGGCCTAAATGCCAGGGATATCGGAAGTGACACCAGGCACCCTTTGACGTATTGACCTCAAAGTAAGTGACATCATATCATCTTAGACCCTGAATCTTCCCAGGAAGCGATACGATTTGACCGTAACCCGGATGACATCACAATAATTGGCATAACTGACTTCACTTTATAAATGTGTAATTCATATAAAAATCCAACACAAATGACTCTTTTGGGGCCACATAAAATATGATGCTAACATAACCTTTGAAGTGTTGGGGTGCATGTAATACCCATCCTAAAATGAACTGAGCAAAGCAAATGAACCAGAGCTCTTTTGTATGGGTTCAGGGAGAAGGGGTTCTCCGCATTAGAAATGTTTTTGAAAACACTGGGTCAGATAGTGCAGCTTCAAACAAACCTTTCCCACAAATCAGTTAAAAAGCCAAGGGTTATGAAAGGGTACTGCTTAAACATATGTCATTTATGGTGTGCCAAGCCAATGAAACCTGACATACTACTGAAGTTGACTCGCTTTTTTGAAAATGTGCTATTCGTGCACCCATATGCCCAAAATAATCTTTATTTTTTCAGGGCCAGTATTTTGCCATGGGGGTCACCTATAAGCCATGGGCGCCTCCTTTATCAACAATTGCATATAAAATGCCAGTCTTGAAATTTTTCTATTAATGTTATCCATGTTCTACAGGTGACCGTTTTGTCATGTTTGTCACCCTCCTATGTCACAGCTGCCAATCTTTGTTCCAAAAATCACATAGAGTGTGTTAGTGCAAGCATTTTGCCACGATTGCCCCATAGCAAGAATTGCCTCCAGTATGCCTGTGCCAGCCTTTTGCTGTGAATGTTCCATATATATCAAGAATTATCTCTAGCATACCAGTTCCCAGTCTGTTAATAACTGCCTCTATTATGCCAACACCAGTATTTTGCAACAGCCAAAAGCAGACGCCTAAGCCTACCACATTCCCACTCATTCTAATTTACATTAACTAACTCACACAAATTCTCGCATACTCACTCCAAGTCAACCATTCTCACTCACTTGCTCTCATTTATTCCCACTCTCTTGCACTCAGTTTTATACTCACTCACACATTATCACTCATTCTTACACTGATTAACTCACAGCTACTCAATCACACTGACTTGCACTCACTCCTCACTTAGTCCCTTCATTATTCTCTTTCACCTGACTCACCAGACTCACTTACTGGCATTTATTCATATTTATTTCCACTCCGATCATTGGCTGCCACTTTCACTCGTACATATATGTTCACATACACACACAATTGCACATTAAAACTCCCTCTCTTATACACACTCTCAGCCACAAGCATGCACACAGCATACATTAAAACATTATTTTGCTTACCTGATACTCAAGTCTTTATTGCACAAACAGTGAATAATATACATGTATTCACTATTAGTGTAATTAAACATGTGCTGAGAATTAGGAGGTTAGAGCATCCCCTGTCTACTTGGCTCTCAATGTATTTGCCACCTCTGAGGCCAGGGGTCACAAAGGCAGTGGCAGTGGTCGCAGGGACCAAGCTAGGGTTCACAGCTGCGACCTCTGGTGACACCTAAATAAAGACCATGTTACTCTCATAGTACTCTTGGCTTGCTCCTGAATTCCTTGAATAATAGAGGAGTCATCATGGTTTACTTGTGAATTATAGAAGTATGCCAGGAGTATTGCACAAGTAAAACATACCTTCTCAGAGCCAAATCTTTGTGAATCAGTGCGATGCCTTCCAATAACCTTCTTACAGCTCACTTTATCAGTTTCCGATGTTACAGTTCTTTTGCACCTCACCCTATTTTGGTCAAACTTGACATAAACTCTTTAGTTTTTTGCTCACTGGATGACTTCTGTTTTGAAAATATTGAGGGTGACATCACATGATTTCTCCTTAGCAAAAACAGCATGTGCAAAGGATGGCACATTTTAGGGGGGCACATATGGAGCCACAGATAAGATGGCTGGGTATCTATCTATCTATCTATCTATCTATCTATCTATCTATCTATCTGTCTGTCTGTCTGTCTGTCTGTCTGTCTGTCTGTCTGTCTGTCTGTCTGTCTGTCTGTCTGTCTGTCTGTCTGTCTGTCTTTCTGTCTGTCCGTCGGTCCGTCTGTCCATCTGTCTGTCTCTCTCTCTCTCTCTCTCTCTCTCTCTCTCTCTATCTCGATTTATATATATATATATATATATATATATATATATATATATATATATATATATTACCTACTGGCGGTCGCCAGTAGGTAGTTATAGTTAGGACCTAGTTTCCATAGGAAATCCACAACATTCTATTGGGAATAACTTTGGCGCCGGTTGATGAATCTTCACATATTTCTCAAAGAAGATGGCCCTCTCCGTTTTGCTCCTTCACTGAAAATTTTGGGGGGATTCGTGAAGTGGGGGCTGAGAAAAAAGGGGGTCCAAAAACATGTTTTTCCCATGCAATTTTCCACAGGACGATTAGACACGGCTACAGCCCGAACGGCTGAATGGAATTACATGAAATTTGGCAAAATGGTAGAGTCTGATTTTGTTTAAATGTTGTGAATCCCTCCAGTAGTTGTTGAGATACTCAAGTTTACATTTTTTTATATATCTATAAGCGCGCACCGTGCACGCATGGTGCTCGCACCAACTGTGCGCGAGCAGAATTCTGATCTGCTGTTAGACGTCAACATTCCAATCGGTCGAAATCAGGAAGTGTTGGCCACCATTTTTTGTCCGAGGCAGAGGCCAAAAGTGGAAAGTGTGAAAAGGGGGCAGGGTAGAGAGTTCCTGACCCCCTAGGTGTTCTCAGGGGGTCCCTGAAGGACCCCTGAAGACCAAACAAAATAATATATATTTTTTAAAAATCGCGAGGTGCGCGCACGGTGCTCGCACCCTATAGCCGCCATTTTGTGTAGTTTCAGAAGAGAGTGAAAAACGAAAGTGGAGAACGTGGTAAAGGAGGCAGGGTAGAGTCTCTCTGACCCCCTAGGCCTTCTCAGGGGGTTTCTGAAGGACCCCGAAGACAACATTTTATTAATATTATTTTTTAAATCGTGAGGTGCGCGCACGCCAGAAAAACAAAAAAAAATACATTTAAATAACTAGTTTGTGTGTTTAGATGTTGGGTGGCTCTAAAAAGAGCCATTGTGTTCATTGAGTGTTTGTTGTACCTACAAGTAAGTACCGATGCAGAGTCTAAAGTTTAAAAGGAAGACTCTGTTCCCCTCATCTGTAAAATGTACACCATCTCTCCTATAGATGCCTTGCATGTTATAACGCAAATTGTTGTGGTATATAGAACCCATACCATAGTCTCTGAGGAAAGCAGAAACAGACTTATTCACATGTTTCCTTGCTTTCTCAATCTGTGGACAATATTGGTTGGACCAGTTCCATTTTTGCTTTTGGCATATATTAGAATATACCAAGGCAGTTTGTGGAAACAGTGACATCATTTGCCCAAAGGTGTCATTTAAAAACATTTCCAGACCTACCCCAGTCAAAGTGCCTAGGTCATTGCCACCACAGTGCACAATTATGAGGTCAGGGTGTGGGAGATGCATAAAGGAATGTACAAATGGCATCAATTGGTGACATCTCAATCCTCTCTGGCCAATCCACATAATATCCACATTTGGTAAATCAAGGTTGAGAAAGCATCTATTTGCTGCATACCTTTTACTCCAGAAAATATAGCTATGTCCTACAATCCACACTCTAAGCATCTTGAAGGCAGATCTGGTTGTACTCAGATGGTCTCTGGAAATGAAATGGCAGTTTGAAAACTTGGAGTTTAGAAAAAAATGTGGTTGAGATTCAGTGCACTTGAAAAACAAGAAATTATTGGGGGTTTCTGATAATTTAACATTGAAAACTAAGGTGCATACTACTGTTTTTTAAAAGGAATAATACTATTGGTTGAGAAAAAGTAATTGAAAAGAACATTGCACAGGATAAGCTGGAATATTGAGAAGTCAAACACACTTGCTGCTTTGGTTTGCAACATTGAGTGATGAACTTTTCACCTTTTGAGTACAGTTAGGTGGTCTATGGAGAGTTACCATGGTAACAGGCAGAGAGAGCAGTGGGGGAAGGTTGAACATTATGTGAGTTTGAAAGTGTTGAAATGTACAACCAATTAAAATGTTAGTTTGGTTTTGAATTTGTGTGGGAAGAAATTTCATAGGTTATGTACAGAGATATGTGTGAAAAAATGAGAGGGAATCAGGGCCATTTATGGTTGCAGTGTCTGAGGTACATTTCAGAGATTCTGCTTAAGAAAATCTGGTGTGTGATTGACACTGTTCTAAATCTTCAAAAGCATTTTTAAAGGTGAGTTATTAGTTTGTGAGGGGATATATGTTGTGCATTTTAACTTAAGTATAAAAATGAGTTGCAATGTGGATGTTATTCATTTCATTTCATTTCATTTCATGAAGCTTTATTCGGCTCATATAAAAATGACCATAAAAGCACATAATAAAAATCACAGTTTGACAAATTATAAATTACAGATGAAAAAATACCAACAAATACGGGCAGGGAATTTAAAATAACATGCCTTTGCGTGCACTAATAGACTGATTTAAAAACATGGCAGTATAAAAACAGATGTCGACAGATTTCAAGTTAAATATAAGATTTATTGCCTCATCTACTGTACGTACACCATATTTGACGAACATCGTTTCAGATAGATAATACGAAAGTTCGTGTACAGTTTGCATAACAATAAAAAGTGCAAGGTGCTCTGTTTAGATATGCCATCACACAGAATTGGGCCATTAGGATGTTTCTTAAGGTTTGGTAAGGCAACTAGATGGTGTGCTACTCCAAACCTCAGTCTGGTTAGTACATACTTGTGGGATGGCCTGGTCACCGTGGCTAGATAGAATGGAAAACCTTCAGTTGAAGAGTATCTACTAAAAATTATAACTGTTGATATAGATCCACTGGCTAAAGCTCGCTTACTCGCCTTATTGGCCGGAAATTTTGCTTTCAACTCAGCTTTAGGTATCATAGATGCGGCCCTAGGGTCAGACAAAACATTTAGATAAAATATTTCCAAAAAACAATCGGTGACATATTTTATCCAGGGAATGTTCCTGTACATGTCCAAAGAAAGACAATCTTCAATAATGAGTCTGTTAAGAGACTTTTCGTCCTGGAGCCAAATGGAACGCCATAACATGAGTGGTCTTTGGGATGTTAAATCAGTCAGGAAATCAATATCCAGTTCCCAATGGGTCAACTCAGTAGGGGCGGATGGAGGTAAACACAAAAGCTTTTTTTTAAAAATCATGGTTACATCTATGACCCCAGACAGCCGCCCCGTACAGTGCAATTGTGACAAATCTTGCTTGATAGATTTGTAACATATCCCTAGTTTTCTGTCCCCGACTTTTGCCGGAAATCTAAAGACACCATGGGCGCTTTTCGCCATTTTATGACTAATATTATTAAATTCAGTGGACCATTTTCTGTCATGAGAGAAGGTTATACCAAGGTAATAGAATTTATCTACTGATTGCACCTTGTCAGAATCAATAAAAAAGGCATTGGATTTGCTTTTAGCCCCACATGTCATAGTGTGCGTTTTCCCCTTGTTAATGATAAGTTTTCTATCCTTAATAAACATAGAAAATCTGTCAATTAGACGTTGTAAACCAAGGGGAGTTCTAAAGAGAAGCACGGCGTCATCAGCATACAATAACATCGGCACGGAAACACCTTTGATCC
Source organism: Lissotriton helveticus (assembly GCF_964261635.1). Taxonomy (NCBI): domain Eukaryota; kingdom Metazoa; phylum Chordata; class Amphibia; order Caudata; family Salamandridae; genus Lissotriton; species Lissotriton helveticus. The sequence goes on along the minus strand of NC_136063.1, from coordinate 479,637,136 downwards.
GAGGGGCATCAGCTTTTACACTCTTTAAAATTGCATCAATTTCATTTATAAATAAAATAAACAATAACGGGGCCAAAACACAGCCCTGTCTAATACCTCGTTGAACGCTGAACTTGGGGGTACATTCGCCCTTGGTGCCATAACGCACACAAGTTAGTAGTTTTTGGTACAGCCTAGAGAGAAAAAAGATTATACCCTCAGGGGTTCCCATCTGTAACAAGGTTGGCCACAATAAAGTATGGTCGACCATGTCGAATGTGCTGCTTAAATCTGCAAAGCAGAGATATAAACAACCACCTTTGGCTTCTATATATTTGCCAATTATAAGGTCAAGATTTATACACTGGTCTAATGTTCCCCGTCCCTTCCTAAATCCATACTGGCTATCGGCGAGAATGCCCTCTTGTTCAACCCACTCTTCAAGCCTAACCAGCATAACTCTACTCATGATCTTTATTGAGGAGTCAAGGAGGGAAATAGGGCGATAATTTTTAACGTCTGACCTGCTGCCCTTCCTATAAATCGGGATAATAATGGATTCCCCCCAAGTTTTTGGGGCTTCCGAACAAACGGCTATGTTAAATACTATTGCCAGAAGGGGACTTCAAATCTCAGGGGCTGCTTTGTATACATCAATAGGGAACCCATCGGGTCCCTGGGCTTTCCCCCCTTACCTGCACATATTCCATGCTCCACCTCGGTGACAGTAATATCCAGAGGTAAGACGGGCCACCTACTAGGGCTGGTGACCACACAATTGTAAGAGTCAAAAATTTTAGAAAAATGAGTAACCCAACCTTCACTAGGAACATTAGAAGTTAGTTCAGGTAGATTTCCCTCCTTAAGAAAAGGAGAGTTAACCGTGGCCCAAATTAATGTGTTATTGTGTAACTCCGCTGCTTGGTTAAGAGAATCCCAAGCTTCCTGCTGTAACTCACCCCTCCTCCTTTTAGAGCTCGCTTATAGTCTACTTTTAGTTTGGTTATTAGAATGTTATCCCTAGGTTTTTTAGCAAGTACGTGTTTCAGCTTGGTCAATAAAGCAGTACACGCATGGTCAAACCAGCCTGGACTTATTCTACACTTGTCTCCTATTGATCTGGTGAACCTGGCATCGATAGATGTATTAATATCTATAAAAGCAGATAAACCCCGTTCGTAGTCAGTGTTGTTTTCAAGGATAAGGGTGACATCAATCAAACATTCATTGACGATAGAACTTAATAATTCATTGGCTTTTTCCCCTATCCATCTAACTCTAACACCATTTGATCTGTGTGGTTCCACATTGGTAATGGTAGTTCCTGCTACTACAGAACTCTCACCCCAAAGAGTACATTCAAAGATAATATAGTTGTGATCACTTAAAGGGGTGACTTCAATCCTAGGAGATGCACAATAAGGGGTGATATTAGAGGAGACAATCACGTGGTCAATTACTGAACTAGTTCTCCAATTCTTGAAAGTTGGAATGGTCTGCCCATTTACATCTTTTACGAAATCCAAGATTTCTAGGTCATAGCAGCCCATGAAACTATACAGGAGATCTCCATAGATGTTATGCCTAAAGTGCAGATCATCAGAACCAGCATTGTTTATACCCCACAAACTTTTTGGGTTGATAATTCACATAACGGGATGTTAAAATCGCCCACCCAAATAAAATCGAAGGAAACATTATTTTGGTTATTGAGATTATCAATGGTGCTAGCTAAGTCTTTAACTACTGATGTCCTGCTGTCATCAAAAACATTGTTATAGTAGTTAAGTAAAAGTACATTTCGGCCTTGGTCCTCAAGGAGCCAAAGGATATGAACATGTGCTCCCATAGTCATGTACTTTTTGACTACAATCCGCCGGTTAGTAGGAACTAAGGTCAAAAGGCCACCTTTGGCTCTCCCAGATGTAGAACCCTGCGCTGGCAGATTATAGGAAGCAAACCCCTCATAGTTAACCTCCTCCCTACTCCATGTTTCCTGAAAACACAGTATATTATAGGTATTGATAAAATCATTCTAGCCCAAGGCGTCCCCCTTAGATTTCAACCCAGCAATATTCCAGCTGATAATTGTTATACCCTTAAGACCCCTAATTCTATTATTATTTCCGGGTAGGATGGTTCCATTAAGGTCAACTCCTGTATTAGGGTTCCCATTGGCTGTATTCCTGGTGCCACTAGACGAATTGTTGTTGGCGATCATGGTCGACTCAACATCAATATGCTTTTCCCTTATACTAGACACCTGGACATTCGTGGTCACACATAGAGCGGGCCCACGTAACTGAGTATGTCAATCATTAGAATCCAAAGTGCTTAGGACTTGGAATCTATTCTGCGTAGGGACCCCAGGGACCGGGCAATAAGGGGAGCTGAAAAGACTACTTCTATTGGTATCAAGGGGCAGTTTAATAAGGTGACTATAAAAATGGCCAAGAGGGCGGACACATATGCTGTTCTCACCAGGTGTTAAGGAAGCTGCCCTTAACAAGACTGTTGCCACATGTTGGGGGTGTTTGAAATTGACTATTACACAATCACCCCTGCTTGTCTTGATAGAGTTACCTATCCAGTCTCTCCATCTGGTAGTTAGTATTTGGTCAGAATAGGTAAGTGGAAACCCTCAGTGGTTGTGCAAACATGAGACTGTTTTATTTTTTAATGAATCATGGGATTCCTGTGGATGCTAGGTGGAAATTGTTCCAATAGGTGGAACATTGGTTAGTACAGCCACATATGGTGCACAGTCAGGTGGGAGGTTGATAAAACGTTTTCTCTTCAACTCGATTGGCCGAACCTGGCTCACAGGAGCCGCTGGCACTGCTGCTTGTTTAATCTGACAAGTGATGGGCGATGGTTCAGGACGGGGGGTACAGATATAGCTTCATCATTTACAGTTCTCCCCCCTTTAGGTTGCTTTGGGACAGCTTTGGGGACAGCTTTGGGGACAGCTTTGGGGACTGTAAGGCCCTTCTCGACAACCCTAGATCTTTCGGCCGAGGCGATATGGGTGTCCAGAAGACCTCCTAGTCTTATTACTTCAGCAGAAATCTGGTCCAATTTAGCCACTAGGGGTTAATGATCTTTTCTACCTTGGCATCAATGATACTGACCAAGAGATCAAATTGGTCAGTATTCATTGTTACTGAGCCTTTATTGTCCATTGGCTGCACATCCCCTGCGGTACAATTAGAAGGTGTTTCTACTCTTTCTTTTATTGCGGGTTCCGTTTCCCCCCCGGTTAATTTGGGCTTTCCTACATGCTCTCAGCGCAATGTGGATGTTATTCATTCTCCCGCTCTTTCACTCTCCCTCACTGTCTTCCTTTCTCTCCAACACTGTTCTTTTTCCTTCTTCAGTTTCTCTATAAATCCTTCTGTTTTACTTACACCTTTTTCCTTTTTCTTAATATGTTTTTTTTATCTCACTCTCCTTTTCTTACCCTCATATCATTTTCCGCACTGTCATTATTCCTTTCCTTCACTCCTGTTTTCTAACTCCCTCTCACCTTCTGATTTACTTCCTTTTGTTTATTTTTTCACTCTTATTTTCTCTCTCCTTCTGTTTCCCTTACCCTTGCTCTCTTTATACATCACTACTAGCAAGGTCCCCTCCCCCCTTTCCCTGTAGTAATCATTTGACTGAATTGCAAGGATTTCTGTTATGTGTTTTAGGTCACAGTGTGAGTCTCATGTTTGGATGTAATGCTGGGAAAAAAGTAATGCTGCAAATTGGAAATGTATTTTGAAAATGACTCAGATTTCAAAAGTTTGGTTTTAAACTCTTTGTCCAGGATCACATTAAAGAATTATATTTGCACCTTTTTGTATAATCTCCTCTGTCTCTCCTCACAGTGCACCTCTCCCTGCTTATACTGTCTTCTTTCTTCAAAACATTGTGTCTTATGTTTGGATGTAATGCTGGCTGAAAGTAATGCTGCAAATTGGAAATGTATTTTGAAAATGACTCAGATTTCTGCACTGTATTGTAGTGCTGAAATAGATAGGCTGTGTTCTGACTCTTAAACTTTTTCTTGTGGTAAATGTGTTTTGGTAAAATGTATGGTTTTAAAGTTTTTGTCCAGGATTACACTGAGTGTCTGTGTAAATTATAGAATTATATTTGCACCTTTTTCTATAATCTCCCCTGTCTCTCTTCACAGTGTACCTCTCTCTGCTTATACTGTCTACTTTCTTCTGATATTGTGTCTCATGTTTGGTTGTAATGCTGGCAAAAAATGTAATGCTGTGAATTGGAAATGTATTTTGAAAATGACTCAGGTTTCTGCGCTGTATTGTAGTTCTGAAATAGATAGGTTGTGTTCTGTCTCTTAAACTTTTGCGTGTGGTAAATGTGTTTTGGTAAAAAGTTTGGTTTTAAACTCTTTGTCCAGGATCACATTAAAGAATTATATTTGCACCTTTTTGTATAATCTCCTCTGTCTCTCCTCACAGTGCACCTCTCCCTGCTTATACTGTCTTCTTTCTTCAAAACATTGTGTCTTATGTTTGGATGTAATGCTGGCTGAAAGTAATGCTGCAAATTGGAAATGTATTTTGAAAATGACTCAGATTTCTGCACTGTATTGTAGTGCTGAAATAGATAGGCTGTGTTCTGACTCTTAAACTTTTTCTTGTGGTAAATGTGTTTTGGTAAAATGTATGGTTTTAAACTTTTTGTCCAGGATCCCACTGAGTGTCTGTGTAAATTATAGAATTATATTTGCACCTTTTTCTATAATCTCCCCTGTCTCTCCTCACAGTCTACCTCTCTCTGCTTATACTGTCCTTTGTTTTCTGAAATTTCCACTCTTTCCTTATATTTTCTTGTCTTTCTTGAGAGTGCTATTTTTTTAAATAGTTTCTTGTGTTCCCTCTGTTGTGGTTGTTTTTACTGTCTCCTAATGTTCCACTTTCATTTTATACTCCCTCCTCTGCTTTCTTAATAATACTCTCTGTTTTATTAGACCTCCTGTTAGCAATGACCCATTTAATATAGACAGAGTGCTGTATACACTATGGGCAGATTTACAAGCATATTGGGCCTCTTTCTTCCTGTATTGTGTCTCATGTTTGGATGTAATGCTGGCAAAAAACTAATGGTGCATATTGAAAATGTATTTTGGAAATGAGTTAGGTTTCTGCATTGTAATGTAGTGCTCATTTACATGGGCTGTGTTCTGTGTCTTAAACGATTTACTGTGGTATATGTGTTTTGGTGAAATGTATGGTTTTAACATTTTTGACTAGGATCACATTTTTCTATAATGTCATGAGTGTCTCCTTACAGTTTGCATCTCTCTGCTTATAGGGTACTCTTTATTTTGATATTGTGTCTCATGTTTTGATTAAATGCTGGTATAGAAATAGAGCTGTAAATTGAAAAAAGGTGGTGCAGAGAGAGGGTGAAATGGTTCAAACAGAGACACAGATAGTGCAAGGAGACGGGAAACAACCATTACATCGCAACTTTTACAACGCACTACCATTACAACGGAACTTTTACAACGCAAAAACCATTACAACGCAGGTATTTACAACACAGATATTTACAACGCAGGTGCTATTACAACGCATACCATTACAACGTAAGTACTGGTAAGTATATAATTATATTTAAAATGTTATATGTTTGTTTTTTAAATGGGGTATTTTTTGGGTTAAGGGTCAGTTTTGGGTTTTAGGATAAAGGGGCATTTTTAGGGTTCAGGGTGAGATTTGGGTTTTTGGGCAAAGGGGTATTTTTAGGGTTCAGGGTCTGTTTTTAGTTATTGGGTAAAGGGGTATTTTTAGAGTTCAGGGTCAGTTTTCAGTTTTTGGGTAAAGGGGTATTTTTAGGGTTCAGGGTCAGTTTTCAGTTTTTGGGTAAAGGGGTATTTTTAGGGTTCAGGGTCAGTTTTCAGTTTTTGGGTAAAGGGGTATTTTTAGGGTTCAGGGTCAGTTTTCAGTTTTTGGGTAAAGGGGTATTTTTAGGGTTCAGGGTCAGTTTTCAGTTTTTGGGTAAAGGGGTATTTTTAGGGTTCAGGGTCAATTTCAGTTTTTGGGTAAAGGGGTATTTTTAGGGTTCAGGGTCAGTTTTCAGTTTTTGGGTAAAGGGGCATTTTTAGGGTTCAGGGTCAGTTTTGGGTTTTTGGGTAAAGGGGCATTTTTAGGGTTCAGGGTCAGTTTTCAGTTTTTGGGTAAAGGGGCATTTTTAGGGTTCAGGGTCAGTTTTGGGTTTTTGGGTAAAGGGGTATTTTTAGGGTTCAGGGTCAGTTTTCAGTTTTTGGGTAAAGGGGCATTTTTAGGGTTCAGGGTCAGTTTTGGGTTTTTGGGTAAAGGGGCATTTTTAGGGTTCAGGGTCAGTTTTGGGTTTTTGGGTAAAGGGGTATTTTTAGGGTTCAGGGTCAGTTTTGGGTTTTTGGGTAAAGGGGTATTTTAAGGGTTTAGGGTCAGTTATGGGTTTTTGGGTAAAGGGGTATTTTTAGGGTTCAGGGTCAGTTTTGGGTTTTTGGGTAAAGGGGTATTTTTAGGGTTCAGAGTCAGTTTTGGGTTTTTGGGTAAAAGGGTACAAGGTAAAAAATTAAGTAAAATTAAATTTAAATTAAATTAATTAAATTAAATTAAATTAAATTAAATTAAATTAAATTAAATTAATTAAATTAGAATTATTTACATTTGTAATTTAAATTATATACTTACCTATACTTACGTTGTAATGGCAGGCGTTCTAATAGCCCCTGCGTTGTAAATACCTGTGTTGTAATGCCATGCGTTGTAATGGCACCTGCGATGTAAAAGTTGCGTTGTGATGGCATGCGTTGTAAATGCATGCGTTATAACGTCATACATCCAAGGAGACACATACATGGTGTGAGACTACAGGCAGAGAAGGAAAAGTTTTAACATGGTAGTGCTGTGTAATACACACCAGCAGCCATATCTTAATAGGCCTGTGCAGAGGCACACGAGAGGGTGCAGGTAGTGGGAGATGGTTGGTGCAGACAGAAAATGAGATAATGCAGGCAGAGACTAAACTGGTACAATCAGAGGATAGATGGTGCAGGGCTGCAGGCAGAGGGACAGATGTTACAGTCACAGAAAAGATATTGCAGAGAGAGGGTGAGATGGATGAAGCACAGACACAGATAGTGCAAGCAGACACAGACATGGTACACACAGAGGATAGATGGTGCAGGGCTGCTGGCAGAGGGACAGATAGTGCAAGCAGACACAGACATGGTACACACAGAGGATAGATAGTACAGGGCTGTAGGCAGAGACACAGAGAGTGCAGGCAGACACAGACATGGTACACACAGAGGATAGATGGTGTAGGGCTGCAGGCAGAGGGACAGATAGTCCAAGCAGATACAGATATGGTACACACAGAGGACAGATGGTGCAGGGCTGCAGGCAGAGACACAGATAATGCAAGCAGACTCCGACATGGTACAATCAGCGGATAGATGGTGCAGGGCTGCAGGGATAGACAGATAGTGCAGTCACAGAAAAGATGTTGCACAGAGAGGGTGAGATGGTTCAAGCAGAGACACAGATAGTGCAAGCAGACACAGACATGGTACACACAGAGGATAAAATGGTCCAACAGAAAAGAAATGCTGGAAACAGTTTGAGAAATGTTACATGCAGAGGCTAAATGAGCACACAGGGGGGGTTAATAGTGAAGACAGTGATACAATGGTACACGCAGGGGGTGTGAGACTACAGGGAGTGAAGAAAAGGATTTACCATGGTAGTGCTGTGTAATACACACTAGCAGCCATATTTTAATAGGCCTGTGCAGATACAGATGAGAGGGTGCAGGCAGTGGGAGAGGGTTGGTGCAGACAAAAAATGAGATAATGCAGGCAGAGATTAAACTGGTACAATCAGAGGATAGATGGTGCAGGGCTTCAGGCAGAGGGACAGATGGTGCAGTCACAGAAAAGATGGTGCAGAGAGAGGGTGAGTTGGTTCAAGCAGAGACATAGATAGTGCAAGCAGACACAGACATGGTAAACACAGAGGATAGATGGTGCAGGGCTGCAGGCAGAAAGACAGATAGTGCAAGCAGACACAGACATGGTACACACAGAGGATAGATGGTGTAGGGTTGCAGACAGAGACACAGATAGTGGAAGTAGACACAGACATGGTACAATCAGAGGATAGATGGTGCAGGGTTGCAGGCAGAGGGACATATGGTGCAGTCACAGAAAAGATGGTGCAGAGAGAGGGTGAGATGGTTGAAGCACAGACACAGATAGTGCAAGCAGACACAGACATGGTACACACAGAGGATATATGGTATAGGGCTGCAGGCAGAGGGACAGATAGTGCAAGCAGATACAGATATGGTACACACAGAGGATAGACGGTGCAGGGCTGCAGGCAGAGACACAGATAGTGCAAGCAGACACAGACATGGTATACACAGAGGATAGATGGTGTAGGGCTGCAGGCAGAGGGACAGATAGTGCAAGCAGATACAGATATGGTACACACAGAGGATAGATGGTGCAGGGCTGCAGGCAGAGACATAGATAGTGCAAGTAGACAAAGACATGGAACAATGAGAGGATAGATGGTGCAGGGCTGCAGGCGAAGGGACAGATGGTGCAGTCAGAGAAAAGATGGTGCAGAGAGAAGGTGAAATAGTTGATGCAGAGACACAGAGGTGATGTAGTTGTAGAAAGTCCTATGCAGTATGTGTTTCAGGCCACTTAATTTTTAAATTGGGTTTATGCTGTGCAATTTAGATGCTTGGTGTGCTGTTGAAATACAAAAGCAACTGTGTCTGTAGCATGTAGTAATCATTTCAGTGAATTTCATTTGTACATTCTCAGTCACACCTTGACTCACTACACTGCTTTAAATTCACTTCATTGTCCTAAATCCTGAAACTCTATTCCTTGAAAAATATTGTAAACTCTTGCAATACAACTGCAGTGTTGTAAACCCTGAAAGAATATTCCCAGCAAGATTTCCTTTCATTGTATTAATCATTTTACTGAATTGGAAGGGATAGTGTTATGTGTGTAAGATCACAGTGTGAGTCTGTTTTCATTTAAGAGGAATGTGGCTGGATAATTTGCGTAGTTAGTGTGTTTAGAAATATGGGAATACATGTACTTATAAAATTGATAAAGGTAGTTTTTTATTATCTATTAGTGAAAATTATATAATTAAGTGTTTATATTTTTTTGCAAGGTGCAACAAAATTTTCATATTGGTGCAATGGAACAGCATCAGGAGAACTTTGCTTTACATTTTTACATCTCAAACAAACTAATAGAGGAGTTAAAAGGACCTTTTGCAGAGGAAATTAATAAAGAAAATACAGATTTCTTTGATGAGACTTTGGACAGTGAATTACTAGAAGCGGTGGAAGATATTGTATTTGAAGATCAAAATTTTGAAATTGAGGAAAATCAAAATGAAATACCGGATGAAGTGATGTTGGAGGTTTTATTGGAATACGGAATGTTTGATGAATAAATTTATGATTTATAATTAAAAATGATTTGAGTGAGTCTTTTTGTACTATTGTAATAAATTGGATCGTTGATGTGTTTAAAAAATATGGGGATACATATTCTGATGAAGTGTGTTAGGGTTTAGGGTATGTAGTACTAGAATCTGCTATACAGTATGTCTGTCAGGCCTCTTAATTTGCAAATAGTCTCCATGCTGTGCATTGAAGATCCTGGCTTTGTTGTAGAAATGCCATAGCAACTCTCCCTGTAGCATGTAGTAATCATTTCAGTTCCTTGGTGTATGTGTTTTAAGACATGTGAATACATGTACTCATGGAGCGAGTTAGACTTTAGGACATGCAGTGCTTTATACTCCTAGCCCTTGCATGATACCATACACTGCCCAAGCACAACTGTATTGCTCTAAAGTCAGAAATATCAATCCCACCATGACTCCCTACACTTTCTAAACACTACTGCACTGTTCTGAACCCTGAAACACCATTCTCAGCAAATTATCCTACAATGTTAAAACACCTCTGCACTGCCATAAACCGAGAAACAGCACTCACTGCATGATTTCGTACTCTGCTCAGACACTCTTGATGTACCTTCAACTTACTTATGAAGTGAATCAGTGTTTACATCATTTAGTTGTTCTAATTGCTATGTAGTATGTTAGTAGTGGTCTATAACATTCTTCACAATAGATTGTTATTATCTACAGAAAGAAAAACCAAGATGCCTACAAAGGATGCTAAAAGAAGAAAATATAAACAGGCTTACTTTTTCAAGACAATACAATTGCAAGATGTATGTAAACAACATTGTACAGAGAAAAAGAAGAATGCTCCTGGTAAGACAACAAAGGATTTTATAAGGAAATTAACTGAAAGAAAGAAAAATGTGGATAATGTGGAAAAGATAAAAAACATATGTAAGAACAAAGAAAAAGGACTTAAAAAAGAAAAATGTTGCAAAAGTGTGTGGCGATCAAAATGGCAATAGTAATAGACGCAAAAATCAGTTTGTTGAAATTCGTAAGAGAATGTTTTATGACAGAGTAGTATTACATTTATTGAAAAGTGGAAAGACTTCTAAAAGGAAAACAGCATTTTATGAGCAAAAAAAAAGAATAGAAAGTATTGTTGATCAAGCGTTTGAATTAAAAAAGAAATTGTTTATTTTAGTAATGAATAGACTTCGTACACTAGACAAGGCAATTAATCTTTTGAAAGCGAAAAGTAAGTGGAAAAGACTAATAAATAGAACTCATTTTTGTAATGTTTTTTTCTGGAGAATGGAAGCATAGTTCAAGTTCTGAGCCATTTGTTAATGAAGAGGCTTACTTTCACACTAATGATTTGTTGCATGCAGTTGACACCAGTGGTCGAGCATATGAGGTGAAGGATGGTTGTCCAATTGAAAAAGAGAAAATTGTCCCAAAAAATGCAGAAGAGGTGTCAGCTGATGAAGTTTTAGGGAGATGTCCTAAGGCTCCAGTGTACACTTGGAATTGTAGTAGTATTTGTAGTGTACGACAGGATTCAATAGTTTTTTTCCGTAATTTCTTACGTAAGTATACTAAGAAAAGTATTAAACCGAAGATGTTGCAAGAATTCGACCCCTGCCAAGTGAGAGAACAAACGGGTTTGCAAGGTTATTCTCTGGCTTGTCTTTCTAAAAAAGTATGCCAGAGTGTTTTTCACCATTTTAGGATAATAGCAGTGCATCATACTGAAGTCATGAAATTAGTGAGAAGGATGTATTATGCAAAAAGTCCAGCACTTAAACTAAAACAGTTAAACTGTGTTCTTTTACATGGATCTGTGTTAGATGTAAAGTACATTTGTGAAGAAATTGAGGTTAGTTACTTTTGTGAAAAAGAGGATAGTGCAGAAACTGATACAGTAATAGAAGGAAATGTGGAAGAAAATGTACAAACTTTTAGTACAGAAAATTTTGACCAATAAGTTACAAGGTTTAAGGTCATTTCAGGAAAGAGGCCCAATTTTTCTTTGTATTTGTTGTAAAAGAATTCATTATAAAAATCAGACCAGGTTAGTTGATCTATATTTAAAAATGTGAAAAGGAGAATAATAATGAGTGGAAGGAATTAGCAACTTATTTGTTGGGAGAGAATTGTTTTGATTTGGGTTCTGATCAACGTATTTGTAAATACTGTTATAACAAATTAAATGAAAACAAAATGCCAGCTAGAGCTGTACATAATATTCTTGAGTTGGTAAATATTCCTTCTGAACTGATGGATTTAAATACTTATGAGTCTATTCTGATTCAATGTGTGCATCCATTTCAGGCTATTGTTTGTATGGAGCCTAAGACTCGGAAATTGCCTCCATCTGATTTAAAGAGAGGATTAAAGGGAGGAGTTGTATATTTGCCTCTAGATTTAAAGAAAAATATTGAAACAATTGGTGTTGAAAATGTGGAAGAGGACCCTCTAGTTATTCTAGTTAATGGCGTACCTACGAAGAGTAAGAAAATCTGGCAAGAATTAGTGGATGTTAGGACAGTGAAAAAGGCAAAGTTGTATTTGGTAAAAAACAATCAATACAAAAATGTATGTGTAGGAGAAGAGGAAACAACTGTAGAAGAGGACAGTGATTTGTCAGCTGGACAAATTGAAAAAGTGGATGTGTCCAGAATTGAACAAATTTATGAACATTATAGTGTTCATCCACTGCATTCCAAAGAAGTAATGGGGAATGCTATTGAGTTATTCCAAATGAAAGAAGCAAAAGGAAGTCCAATTAGAGTATGGGAAGAAAGCTTGGAAGCTTGTTGTTTTCCTCAATTATTTCCAACAGGTCAAGGTGGACGATATGATGACCGACCTGTGCAGATACCAGCATCTGAATACCGGACATCAAGATTGTATGCAGAAGATCCAAGATTTCGACAATGAATTCCATATTTGTTTCATCTTCTGTTGGAGAGTGACTTGTCTGGACTTTCTTATGCAGTGAACCACATACTAAAAAGTGGAGTATAACTGAAGAATGTTTCGGCAAGGGACTTTATGAATAAAGTCCAAGAGAAAGACTCTGTTTTGGAATCTCAGCTAATTAATCTCATGGCATGTCAGCGTGGTACTAATGAGTATTGGTACCGTCGTCATGGGGAATTGAAATGTATGCTAAGAAACTTAGGAACTCCTACATGGTTCCTTACTCTAAGCTGCGCTGAGTATGCTTGGGAAGATTTACTTCAATTTCTTCGAGAGGCAAATGCAAACATAGAAAATGTAGAATACAAGACACCTGGAAAATTGTGCTCTTTGGATCCAGTTAATGTATGAAGGTATTTCAATCATAGATTTGAAGCTATGATGCCTTTTATCACAAACAAAAAAAATCCTCCTCTTGGAGAGGTTCTGGATTTATTTTGGAGAAAGGAGTATCAAGCAAGAGGTGCTCCTCACATACATATGCTGCTATGGATCAAAGATGCCCCCAAATTTGGAATAGATTCGGATGACACAGTGATGAGTTTTATTGAACAGTATTCTACATGTGCTGTTCCTAAAAACACAGAACAAAAGAATTTAAAACATCAAGTCTTGTGGTTTCAAACCCATCGTTGTGGAAAATACTGTTGTCGAAAGTTCAAATCAAAGGACAAGTTCTACACAAAATGTCGTTTTGGATTTGCACGACCAGTAACATCAAAAGGAAGAGTGAACAATTTTATGTCATCTTTGCGACATACTGTGACACGAAAATCAGCGAAAAATACCCATAACTTAAGAAGAAATGAAGAGTCAAAGTACATAAATGACAATAACCCAGTCATTTTGTCCATGTGGAATGCAAACATGGATATTCAATATGTTGCAGACAACTCTATTGCTGTGGCTCGATATGTAACTTCTTCCATTACAAAATCTGAAAAGACAGACCTAAAGGAAATGTGGGAAGAAATTTCTCATGAAAAGAGCCTAAGCAAGAAATTGTACAGCTACAGTTTGAAGATGTTGTCTCATCGAGAAATCGGAGCATATGAATGTTCAGATCGCTTATCATCTGCAAGTCTATATGCCAAATCTAGAACAATCATTTGGGTGAGGTTAGGTCTTGCAAGAACACGAAACCGAGTTTTGAAATCTGTACAAGAAATTGAGTATTTAGCAGAGAGAGAACCAAACAGTACAGATATTTTGAAGACAAATATGTTGGGTACATACTATCCAAATGGAAGTAATCATCTTGAGAATGTTTGTCTCTATGAAGTACTGCAAAGCTATACTTTTACGAAGAACATGACAGAAGATATCAATAAAGGAGTATATGCTGTGATTGGATCTGAAGGTTGTCTGGTGAAACAAAGAAAAGGACATTTGATTAATCATCGAAAACTGAGTTGCGAAACTACTGACAAAAGGGAATTTTACTATTTAGCTCTTTTTCAACTCTTTAAACCATGGCGTACAGAAGAGGAACTACTTGGAGATTTTCTCAGTTATGAAGATTTATTCAACGCAACCAAAAATACTATAGAATGTCCTGTTTTCATCAATTATCTAGAAATGTTGAACAAGGAAATACAGCAAGAAGCTACAATTGCAGCAGAGATTGCTAGAGACAGTTCTCAAGACAGTCAAAGTTCTGCTTCGTTGAGTCAGGATCCACTAGGAGGACCAATTATCCAAAATGAAGCAAGCTCAGGAGGATGTAATACACAGATGCAGACGATACATAGATTTTGGTGTCCCTCCTGCCAGGACAGGAAGCAGGCATGAACTGGCGCTTTCGTAATTGTATGGAAGTGGTCGGGGATTGGATGGCTAAAAACTGTCTGAGGTTAAATTCTAATAAAACTGAGGTCATTTTCTTCGGGAATAATGCTAATGTCTGGAGTCCAACCTGGTGGCCTCCAAAATTGGGGACCCTTCACATACCAGTGGAAAAGGTAAAGAATCTTGGTGTCTTATTGGATGACAAACTAAATATGAGTGCTCAAGTTAATGCGGTATCATCTTCTATGGGATTTGTTCTAAAAACAGTAAAACAGTAAAAAAAATATTTCCATATCTACCATTTGGAAGTAGGAAAACAGTGGTTACTGCACTTGCAATGTCAAAGATTTATTACTGCAATGGCTTGTACCTGAATATACAGGAAAGATGTATAAGTAAATTGCAAAGATTACAAAATGCGGCAGCCCGACTTCTGTCAAGGGTGCCCAAATTTACATCGGTTATAAATGGTTTAAGGAAATTACACTGGCTCCCTGTAAAGAAGCGAGTACTGTTCAAAGCCTTATGTATAGTTCACAAGGCACTGCAATTCAAAGGACCTGAATTCTTTCAAAAACACTTTTTGTGGTACTCACCTAGTAGAAACTTACGCTCATCAGGTGCTAAACTGGTTGTTGTCCCATCTACAAAAAAAGTCTCTTGGGGTGGACGGAGATTCATCTATGGAGCAGCCAAGGCTTGGAATAATCTCCCTCTATATCTTAGAGGGACCACTGATCTATTGGCTTTTAGAAAGGCCTTGAAAACGTGGTTGTTCCCTAATTAGACGGCATTTTAGTAGACTCAGGTTGCGGCTGTAAGGAGAAATAATGAACGCCAGGACACCTCAGGGTAACCGTTTGCGCTTTATGAATGACTTAACATAACATAATAAACTTAGAAGAATTGGAAACACAACTAAATGTTCAGCAAAAACAAATATATGATGAAGTGACAGAGCAGATTGAGCATGGTTTTCTTCATGAGAAAAAAGAGTGCTCATGTACGTCATTTCAACCTGTCCGACTGTATGTGAGTGGACAAGCAGGAACTGGAAACAGTTTTCTAATTAAAGGAATTGCATCTTATCTACAGAAAAGAACAGAGTCGTCACTCTCTTGTGTTGTTACCGCTCCAACTGGGTTGGCAGCACATAACATTAAAGGGATTACTTTACATCGTTTGTTGATGCTGCCAGTAGAGCATGAAAATAAATTAGAATACCACAAGCTATCTGGAGAAGCTTGTTGTGAAGTTTCCAGAGTCCTGAAAAAAATTAAACTTCTCATTATTGATGAGGTAAGCATGGTATCAAATTTAATGCTTGCTTTTGTGCATTTAAGAATGCAACAAATTCTTAAAACAGAGTATGATGTGTTGTTTGGAGGAAAACACATAATTGTTTTTGGAGATCTACTTCAGCTAACACCTGTGAAAGGACAACCAGTGTTTAAAACTGTTACACATGAAGATACCAGAAAGTTCCTGGGAAGCATTGGAAATGTAAATGTATGGATATATTTCAAATATACAGAACTCACTCAAAATATGTGACAGGCAAAGGATGCTGATTATAAAAGTATTCTTCAAGATATAAGAATTGGAAAACTAAGTGAACATGGCAAAGAAGCTCTACAGGCATGAATTTTTTCCAGTTTGTTTCCAAAGGAAAATGTTGGTGCAGAGAATATATATAGAAAAATTGCAGAAAATAAATCAGTGATATGCTTGATGCCAACTCTACAAGAATGTGCAATGTTCAATGAAAAAATGTTGAAGTTAGAAAATCAAGAAATTATAAAATTGGAAGCTATTGATAGAATAGAGCATGATGGATCTACTATTATTTTGTCAGAAAAGTTGAAGTCAAAATTGGATTCTTTAGACAAATCAATATCTAAAACAGCTGGTTTAGAAAATAATCTATATGTATGTTTAAATTGTCAGATAATTTTACGACGTAATTTAGATGTGGAAAGAGGTTTAGTAAATGGAGCAATGGGTCATGTTGTTGATTTTGTGAATTACCCAAATAGAGATAACATTGAAATTATGAAAATCAAATTTGATGAAATTGAAGAAGTTCAACAATTGTGTCGTTGTTAAACTCGATTTTTGCTTGTAAAAGATTTATATGACCGCCGAAAACAGTTTCCTGTTTGTTTGGCATATGCAGTGACTATTCATAAATCTCAAGGTTTAAGTGTAGATAGTGCTTTGGTAAATATTGGAAGTACTGTGTTCAAGGAGGGTATGGCATATGTTGCTTTATCTTGAGTCAGAACTTTATCTGGATTATATTTGATTGATTTTGATGAGACAAAGATTAGTGTTCTAAATTGTGTGAAAGAGTATAATAGGTTAAGAAGAGAATATGCTCCAAATTTACCTCAATATCCTTTATTTGAAAAGGTTGTGGTAGATCGAAAAAGAAGATTTGAGAAAAAATGTAGTGAGGTTGTAGAGAAAAGAAAGAAAATAGATGATCCAGTAATTGCAAGCAAGAAAAAGGATAGTATTGAAGAGGTTGTTGGATTTCAGTTTGAAAACAGTTCTGGTGTCAACTGCTATGCTAATGTAGTGGTTAATGTTTTTTTCTTCAAACTTTACTGCAACAGATTGTTGAAAATCAGGATCAAAGATGTTGTTGTTTGTTGAATTATGTCTTTCAGAAATGTAGCAGTGATAAAACAAAAATAGAAAGTGTTTCTGATATTCAAAATGTTTTAGACATATGTTCTGGAGTAAATCAATTTTCGCAGAATATTCAGCAAGATTGTCAGGAATTTCTTATGTATATGCTTGTATTGCAAGATGAAGGTATAGATATTGAAAATATATTTGGTGTTTTTTATAAATGGCAACATGACTGTGATAATTGTTCGTTTTCAAGTAGTACTCAAATAGACACAGAAACATTTATATATTTGACATTACCAGACTGCAAATCAGTGACTTTTAATAATCTAGTTAGAGAAGCAAATCAAAGCATGGTCTGTACCCAATGTAACTCAGAAATGTTATTAACATTATTTATACAAAGATATAGACAGTATGTAATGTTAATGCTCCAATGATGCAGACCTGATGGAACAAAATTGACAACTTTAATTAAAAAGTTTGTGGCTTCTCAAATATCAATTTCAGGAAGAACTTTTGTAACTGTAGCAATTATTTTCCATGATGGTTCTTCTACAACATCAGGACATTATACAGCTTACCTAAAATGTGCAAAAGGCTGGACTCATTGTAATGACACTCAATTGACTTTTAAACAACGTTTGCCTTTTGACTTACCAAATTCTTACCTAGTGTTTTTAGAAGCCACATTTTAGGGAAAACAATTGGCCTAGAAAGATTAGTGCTGTAAAAAAAGGTTAATCTTTTGCTGATAATTACTTTGTAAGTCAGGGTGATCAAGATAAAAAAAAACTTGTACTTGTCATAAGTACACATATGTTACACAATATGTTACACATAAGTGTAACATATAGTGAGTGATATGAGTATTACAGGAAATGTTGATCATGAGTGAGGCAGAGGTGTTTTAGGTTTGTTGTATTTGTTGGAGATGTTGGTGACATTTTTCATTCCCTTGTAGAGGTTTCTTTTAATGGTATACCGCTCCTTGGTGAAATAAAGGATGAGCAGAGTGTGATCGGCATACCAGATGATGTTGAGGTTCTGATAGTATGCTATTTGTTTAAGGTTCTATGTTCATGATAAATACCATCGGGTGGAGGTATAACCATTATTAGATTGTCCAAAAGATGTGGGTGCTTTTGTTTCAGAAGGTCGGGAATCGGACGCTTAAGAGTACTATTAAGTAACTTCCAAACTAAGGATTTTGCAGATACTATTTGGCCATGAGGAATAGTATCACAAACAAATGACTATTTCGGGTAAATGTTATTAGCATATGTTTGGATATTACTTTATTTAGAGTGTATAAGAAAGAAGTAGTAATGTTTTGTTACTTTGTGATTGTTCTTCACATTATTTACTTACGTAAGAAATTGGTGTTTTAAAAAGACATTTAAGATATGTTTTTTTTCTAATTGTTATATTGTTAATGAAAATGTTGAATGGGTTTTTTAAACACAAACTTTTTGATTGTGTTTTTTTTGCCTGCTGTCATATGATGAGTTGTATTGAACTCACTGTTTTTAGTGAAATTCAATATATTCTGAGAACAGCAAAATAAAATATATAATGTAGTGTACAAATTATTTTGTATTTTTTATTGTGAAAAATATATTATAACTCAATTGTTTCTTCTCTTCCACAGATATTATATTTAGGTAAGTACAACAAACAAAAAATACTTTTTCATTACTTTCTTACTTCTATTTCTCTCTATCCTTTCTTCACTGTCTCTCTTACTTCTTTACTTTCCCTCATCTTACTCCTCTTCCCTCGTTCTACTTACTCCCCTTCATTCACCTTTACTCTGCTTCTCTCACCATCAGTACTCTTCCTTCACCCTCACTCATCTTGTCCAACTCCCTCTTTCCTTTGTCTATTCCTCACTTCTCTTCCCTATCTTCCTCCATCACTACCCTTGTCTTGCTGTATCGATCAGTCTCTTGTCACTGCCCCCTTACTCTCTTTCCTTCATATGATCACTGAGTGACCTTCACTCACTCCACTTCTTTTACTTCCTCACTCCCTTTTGCTCACTGCCCTTTTCTCCATTTGTGTCTAAGTCTCTTCTTTTGTATCAGTCAGTATAACTGATTTACTACTTCAAAGTCCGTCACTCTCCCTCTGTTTCTCTCTTTTACTGTCTGCCTCTCTCTCCACCAGTCTTCCTTTTGTTTTATCTCTCTTTCCATAAATTCTTCTCTCTTACTTACTTCTTTTTTCTTTCTCTTAATATGCTTCTTTTTCCATCACCCCCCTTCCCTCACTCTTATATCCCTTCCCTCACTATCCCTGCCCTTTACTCAATCTGAGTCTTCTTCCTCCACTTCATGTTCTCTTCTCTCTGCATTACTCTCATTCCATTTCTCCTGCACCCATTTCCTCACTCTTCCTCACACTCTTTCGCTCACTCCATCCGTCATTTCCCTTCCATTAATCTCGTTTCCTCAATCCCTTTTGGTAACTCTCATTCCTTTAGTCTCTTACTCCTTTCAGTCCATTACTCAGTTCCTCTCTTCCTCTGTGTTTCTCCCTCACCCTTCCTTTCTTTCCCTTTCTAGTTTTTTTCACTTCTACTTTCTTTTGTATTATGAAAAATATATTGTAACTCTTTTTTTCTTGTCTTCCACAGATACTATATTTATACAAAAAAAATCTATTAAGTTGTCATTATTTATAAGGAAAGTATGACAAACATAAAATACTTTTTCTTTACTCTCTTACTTGTGTTTCTCTTTTTCCTATTCCTTAATCTCTCTTACTCTTCTTCCTCTAGTCATCTTACTCTCTTTTTCTTATTCTCATTATTGCCCTTCATTCACTTTTATAGTCTTTCTGTGACTATCAGTACTCTTTCTTTTCTGTCACTCACCTTGTCCAACTCCCTGTTCACCCTGTCTCTCACTTCTCTTTCCTATGTCCCTACATCACTACCTTTGTGTTACTGTATCATTTAGTCTCTTCTCACTCCCCCTTTACTCTCTTTCCATAACATTAACCCTCACTGACCTTCACTCACTCCATTTCTCTCAGTCCCTCACTCCCTTTTTGCTCAATTCTCTTTCTTTATTCCTTCCCTCACTCTCCTTTCCTCCATATGTCTCTAAATCTCTTCCTCTGTCTTAGTCACTGTAACTGATTAACTCCTTCACACCCCCTCACTCTCATTTTTGTTTGTCTCTTTTACTGTTTTCCTCTCTCTTCACTACTCTTTCTTTTATTTTGTCTCTCTCTTTCTATAAATATGCCTCTTTTTGAATCACTCCCTTTCCCTCAATCTTATAGCCCTTCCCTCACTGTCACTGCCCTTCATTTAATCTGAGTCCTTTTTCTCACTTCATGTTCTCCTCACTGTGCATCCAACTTTGTCTTTACCCTCTCTGTCCCTCACTTCTCTTTCTATCTTCCTTCATTACTACATTTGTCTTGCTGTATCACTCAGTCTCTTCTTAGTATCTCCTTACTCATTTTTCTTCATATCATCTCTCAGTCTCTTTCACTCACTCCACTTTTCGCACTCCCCTCACTTTCTTTACTTCACTCTGTCTGTCAGTCCGTTTCCCTTACTCCTCTTTCCCTTTCGGAACCCTAATACCACTTTTCTCAGTGTTAATGCCTTTCATTCACCCTTAGTACTTTTCTCTCAGTCAACTTGCCTCCCTCCCCTTTCCTCACTCCCTCAGTCCATCTTATTTAGTCCCCTTCACTTATTCCTTCCCTCACTTTTTTCATTCATTTTTGTCTCCCTGTTTCCCTCTGTGTCACTCAGTCTCACTGGTTCACTCCTTCTCAGTTCTTTGCTCTCCCTCTCCCTGTCTCTCACTCTGTCCTTCTCTCTCCTTTACCCTTAAACTCCTATCCTCTCTCTTTCTATCACTCCTCTTCTATTCCTCACTCACTTTCCCTGTCTCTTAATTTTGTTCCTTCTCCCTCACTCATCTTTTTTCTTCCTCATACTACTTCCCTAAGTATCACGGTTGTTCACTCACCATCATTAACTTTCTCCCTCTGCATTTCATCCTATCTGTATTTTTCATCACTTTACTTTCCCGCACCGTTTTTGTCACTCCCCCTCACTCTGCTTCTGTCACTCCCCTTCCCTCACTTTCCTTCCTTTACTCCTCTTTCATCACACCCTCACTCCATCTCACTTACTCACCTTCGTTTACTCCCACACTCACTTTTTTTGGATTCTTTTTTTTTCTCTGTCTACCTCTGTTTTACTCACTGTATCTGCTTTACTGCTTCTTACTTTACAGATAACAAAGAATATCATCGCAGAAGTTGCATTGGAGGTGGACATTGGCGAAAAGTGGCAAGATATTCAGAGCAGTCGATGAAGGAGATGCTCCTGCAGATGAAGTGCTGGGAACAGCAACTGGAGGGTTCACTGCAAGGGTTTGGGTAGATGCCGTTGCATAAACGTTAGAATGTACATTTTTACATTTTTTACGTGCGTAATCAATGTGTGTATACTAAAAGTCTAGTGTTTCTTTTGGTGTGCTCTAGATAGGACACTACCACAGATTTTGCAGGTGAACTTTGGTGTATTTACTCTCTGGAAAGATGAAAAACTTCCAGATAAAGGATACCTTGGTGTTCTTACTACGTGGCTGCTCGTCAATAAACTCCACATCTGAGTCAGATGATAACGTTTCTTTACTACCCCATTCTCCTTCACTCCATTTCTCTCTCCGTCTCTTTTTCTGTTTCACTGAGTGTAACCGCTTTACTCCATCTCAGTCACTCACTCTCCCTCTCTTTCTCTCTCACTCTAGCTCTGTCTTTCTCCCTCACACTTTCTGGTTTTCTCTTTCTGTTTGCTTGAGTTCTACTTTATCCCTCAGTCCTCTTTCTTCTCTCTTAATCTCCTTTGTTCATTCTCATTCCCTTTTGTAACCCTAATACCACTTTTCTCAGTGTTTATGCCTTTCACTCACCCTTAGTACTTTTCTCTCAGTCACCTTGCCTCCCTCCCCTTTCCTCACTCCCTCACTCCATCTTACTTACTCCCCTTCACTTACTCCTTCCCTCACCTTTTTTCATCCATTTTTCTCTCCCTGTTTCCCTCTGTGTCACTCAGTCTCACTAGCTCACTCCTTCTCAGTTCTTTGCTCTCCCTCTCCCGGCCTCTCACTCTGTCCTTCTCTCTTCTTTACCCTTAAACTCATATCCTCTCTCTTTCTAGCACTGTTCTTCTATTCCTCACTCACTTTCCCTGTCTCTTAATGTTGTTCCTTCTCCCTCACTCATCTTTTCTCTTCCTCAAACTACTTCCCTAACTATCAATGTTGTTCACTCACCATCATTCACTTTCTCCCTCTGCACTTCATCCTATCTGTATTTTTCATCACTTTACTTTCACGCTCCTTTTTCGTCACTCCCCCTCACTCTGCTTCTGTCACTCCCCTTGCGTCACTTTCCTTACTTTACTCCTCTTTCATTACACCCTCACTCCATCTTACTTACTCCCCTTCGTTTACTCCCTCACTCTTTTTTTTAATCCTTGGTTCTCTCTCTGTCTACCTCAGTCTCACTAACTCTAACTGCTTTACTCCTTCTCAGTTAACAGATAACAAAGAATCTCATTGCAGAAGTTACATCGGAGTTGTACATTGGCGAAAAGTGGCCAGATATTCAGAGCAGTCGATGAAGGAGATGCTCCTGCGGATGAAGTGCTGGGAACAGCAACTGGAGGGTTCGCTGCAAGGGTTTGGGTAGATGCGCTTGCATAGTTGTTAGAATGTAAATTTTTACATTTTTTACGTGCCTAATCAATGTGTGTATACTAAAAGACTAGTGTTTCTTTCGGTCTCCCCTAGATAGCACACTACCACAGATTTTGCAAGTGAACCTTGGTGCATTTACTTTCTTGTGCCCCTCTGGAAAGGTGAAAAACTTCCACATAAAGAACTCCTTGGTCTTCTTACCACGTGGCTGCTCTTCAACAAACTCCACATTTGAGTCAGGTGATGAAATTCCTTTACTCCCCCACTCTCCTTCACTCCATTTCTCTCTCCCTCTGTTTCTCTGTCTCACTCAGTGTAACCGCCTTAGTCCCTCTCAGGTACTTGTTCTCCCTATCTTTCTCTCTTACTGTCTCTCTCGCTTTCTCTTCCCCACTCTTCCTGTCTCTCTCTTTCTTTTTCCCTCACTCCTACTTTATCCCTCAGTCCCCTTTCCTCTCTCTTAATCTCCTTCCTTTTCTCTCATTTCCCTTCCCTCACCCTTATACACCTTCCATAAGTGTCACTGTCCTTCACTCACCGTCACTCCCTTTACCCCACTACACTTCCTCCAGTCTGTGTTTTTCACCCTTTCACTTTCGCATTCCCTTTTCCTCACTCCCCCTTGCTCTCTTTCTCTCACTCCATTCTTTACTCCCTTTTCTTACTCCCCTTTTTCTAAGTTCATCCATCCCCTCACTCCACTTCTCTCTCCCTCACTCCCCATCTGTCACTTTCCATTACTCCCCTTCCCTCACCTTCATACCCTTGCCCTCACCCCACTTCTCTTACTTTCACTCCCTTCACTCTGCTCTACTTCTCCCTTTCCATCCCTTACTTACCTTCTGTGTCTCTGTTCCATGCTCCCCTTTTCTCACTCCTCGTCTCTCACTTTTGTTTCCTTACTGCCCTTCCCTTACTCTTTCTTTCCACTTACCTCACTCCTCTACCCTTAGTCCCTTTGTTTCAGTTACTCTTTGACTCCCCTTTTCACACTCACCATACTACCCTTCCCTCACTCATTCCATTAGTAATTCATTTATACACTACACTTTCATTCAAAAAAAAGTATGACACAGTATATAAAAGATATAACTCCTCTTTGAGAAGTGAGGTTAGTTCTGAAAAGAACTTTTTTTTTGTTTTTTTGTTTTGTCTTTTTTTAGTTTTTTAACAATTTTATATTTTTGGTATTTTTCTTCAAACAAAAACAGTAAATAGGTAACAAAAAACTGGAACTGGAACAGAACTGGTACAAAAATAAAAAATGAAAAAAATTATTTTTTGCTGCATACATGCTCTGAGATCCTAATATCAATTAGGTCCACACTTTGTTCTCCATAACAAATTATTTCATTGCAGTCATTGCACGAAATGTGTACTTTAGCAAAATTAGGATGTATGTCCAGCTCCCTCGAACTTGGTGATTGAACTGCCGAAGAGGTGCTTGGCACAGCTGGTGGAAGCTCCCTTGCCTTGGCTCTCGTAGCAGCACGCGCATAATTGTGGGGTTGCACGTTCTTGATGTGCCTGATCATAGTGTGTATGCTAAATGAATATTTTTCAGGGGGTCTCCCCTTGATAAAACAGCCCCACAGATCACACAGGTGACTTTTGGGGCATTCACATTTTTTTGCCCCTTTGGTATAGTAAAAAATTGCCATATGAAATAAAAAATTTTTATCTTTAGGAGGCTCCACAAGGAAGGTATCCACATCACTCTCCGATGAAGATGGTTGTTGTGCCATGTTAGGATTTGTTTTCAGCAGGATATCTGTTGAGGTCCTTCTCCTAACAAAGTGAAAGAGATGGTGAGGGCAGTGGGTGGGGTGTTTGAAGATTCTAGAACAGAAACCGGCATGAACTAATCAAAAGTGTTGTTTTCAAGTCACATGACTTTACGTGCGCGCAACGTGCGGGCACGCACGTGCACACGGTGCACGCACGTCGCTTCAAAATGGAGTTTTGCCCGATTTTCCAAAAAGTTTCAAACAGCAAAAGGAAGGCAGGGCAGAGACTCCCTGACCCCTTAGACTTTCTAAGGGGGTCCCTGAAAGAGTCCGATGGGCAAAAAAACCCATAAAAAAAAAAAAAAATTGCGAGGTGCGCGCTCGTGGCGTGCACCCACGAGTCAGAAGTCAACCAAAAACAATTTTGGAGATTGTGAAAAGGACGCAGGGTAGAGACTCCCTGACCCCCTAGGCTTTCTCAGGGGGTCCCTGAAGGTCAAAAAAAGATATATATATTTTTTTTTAAATCGCGAGGTGCACGCACGTGGCGCGCACCCATCACCCAAAAATAATTGTGAAATTCTAAGGTTTTTTAAACTCTAATTCCTAACTATAACGTGTGTGAAACCTATGGTTTTTTCAGTGAATATATATATATATATATATTCACTGAAAAAACCATAGGTTATAGACCATATATAGTTAGGAATTAGCATTTAGAAAACCTTATTTTACTCACACAAAACCATTGAAATTCCATATATAGTTAGTTGCACTAACTATATATCGCGCACCCGCAATCCACTGCTGATGATGTCACATATTACATCATTCATGACATGGTCAGTGACATCACTGATGACATCACTGATGACATCTCAAATGACATCACTGATGACATCACTGATGACATCTCAAATGACATCACTGATGACATCATGACACACCAATACCAGTTACTACATACGCACTCACTGATTCCTACGTCTACACACACATTCACTCATTCACCCATACAATCACTCATACATACAGTCACTCATTATTACAACACTATCATATGCAATCATACACCTATGCAGACAGTCACACACTGCCACTCATCCATGGAGTTACTCACACACCAAGTCAGTCCTGTAAAGAATCAATCACACTTCCATTTCTTCATCTATACAGTTAAACACAGAACACCATACTTCAGTGACATCACTGATGACATCACTGATGACATCTCAAATGACATCACTGATGACATCTCAAATGACATCACTGATGACATCATGACACACCAATACCAGTTACTACATACGCACTCACTGATTCGTACGTCTACACACACATTCACTCATTCACCCATACAATTACTCATACATACAGTCAGTTATTATTAGAACACTATCATATGCACTCATACACCTAGTCAGTCCTGTGAAGAATCAATCACACTTCGATTTCCTCATCTATAGTTAAACACAGAACACCATACTTTTCACACATATACTAACACATACTTACTCTCTTATACAATCACTGATACAAGTACACATTGATATGCACAGAGTCACACACCTCCCAGCCAGCCACACACACACTCAGTCTTCCATACATCCACTCATTCTTCAATATGTAAAACGTATTTAAACTTTACAAAAACACACAGACACTAGATGATGTCATCAGTGATGTCATTTGAGATGTCATCAGTGATGTCATCAGTGATGTCACTGACCATGTCATGAATGATGTAATATGTGACATCATCAGCAGTGGATTGCGGGTGCGCGATATATAGTTAGTGCAACTAACTATATATGGAATTTCAATGGTTTTGTGTGAGTAAAATAAGGTTTTCTAAATGCTAATTCCTAACTATATATGGTCTATAACCTATGGTTTTTTCAGTGAATTTTCAAGGTTTTGTAAATGCTAATTCCTAACTATATATGGTCTATAACCTATGGTTTTTTCTGTGAATTTCATTGGTTTTTTAACAGCTAATATCTGTAGCTGTAAAATGTATTCTTTAGGTAGTGCTTTTCTTCATGAGGTCTGGTCGCTTCCATACACATACAGATGTTTCAAAGATGATCAAGAAGTTTATCTGAATGGAGAGGAATGCACTGAGACGCCAGATCATTCACTAATGTGTAGGCACATACAGTTACACGGTTCATGCAACAAACACCGACCAAATATGGCTTGCGTGTTGCAAGGCACGCCAGTTCCTGCTATCATCCCCACGTTCAAGTTGTTGGAAAATGGTAGTTATTTGATGCTCAATAATGAAGATTGTTCTGAGTTAATTAAAAGTATTCCTTTTATCGTAACAGTAAGTGAACGGGTTATTTGCTGCAGAAATGTTCTATTTCCTCCCACACATGAACATAGGGAGTTTTCAATCTGGCCACAAATACCAACCTTGGGACACGTTTCAACGGCATGGCAAGAATAAGAGCTCTTTTGTCTCAGAGAGAGGTGGCCTTGAGTTCGGCCCGTGAAACTTTCGTACTTCACATAGCGAACACCCGTACAGAGGTGCACACCCTTTTAAATTAAGATTTGCCTTTCAATTTCAGCAACATGTTTCCGACTATCTTTAACGCATCCTCCACAAAGTCCCTGGCGCACTTTTTTAAAGTTGTTACCAGTGGTCTCGTGACTTCATTTGAGAAAATCTTTGGAGTCATCCCTGCTTCCTTTCATTCCATTTTCTCCACTCTGGTTCGTGGATTGGCATTTTTACTTGCATTACCAGCGGACGCTCTTGTGCTTTTTTACATTTTTAAATATGGATGTCCCTCCTATGCAACCTCACACCCTGCAGCTGCTGACACTGTTCCGCAATCGCATGCTAGAATATTATGGCACAATGCCGTTGGCGATATTAAGCACGGCATATGGATTATCTTTTCGATTCTCCTACTTCACCTGTGTCCAGCCTGTATTTCACTGCCTGACCTGTGATTTCGATTGGGCCATTGATTTGTGTCTCTGCGGACCGGTTTCTCCTGACGTCGACTTTAATCAGCTGATGACTCCTATCATTACTCACGAGTTGGTTTGTCCTGGCGAAAGGATTATGGCTGTGGCATTGATGCATGGACTACTTGGTCCCTGGAATTTACTGGCGGCAGCACAGTCTTTCTTGGAACAGAGCTTTCTTGAAAACCCACCGAGCTGTCCTCTGATGGTGATAGAGGATCCGGTGCTGGGAGAGCACGTATGTTCTTTTCCGCTTTTAAATTGGATGGCTGAACTGTTTTCGGATGAAGACGGTGACTTCCTATTGGAGGCTGTTGCAGCTTATTTTGCATACACAGTTATGTCATAGACCTTTTTCATGTTTGATATGCTGAGTACTAGCATTTCATTGACAATTCATTGACTTATTTGTCAAGTTTTTATTATTTACCTTGCCTATTGGCTTAAGACTCGATAAAGTACTTGGCTGTTTTATTTTTCTTTAGCATTAAATTTTCCTAGTTTTTAATGCTTTACCTTGCGGACCGTCCACATATAAACTTGCAATCTGCTCTCATGAGATGGCACTTCTATTATCTTATTCAGTTCGTTTCCGGATCATGGGGAGGTGTCATCTAGGTCCTGTATATCTTTACACCGTGTTAAGTTAGCATGGGCTCATTACCGGTTTAAACGCCATTTTTCCTTTTTTGCAACTTCTGCACAAGACACTTAGTTGTTGCTTTAGCTTTCCACCTAGTAGTTCATCGTGGTTTACATGAGAATAATATGTTATTGGTCTACTATCTGCTTTACTTGTTAAACTATATCTGTACAGCGAGTGCTAAAGTTTCAAGAACAACACGATACAGAATTGTTATGAGGTCTGATCTCCACGACTTCATACTCATAACATAAGTGCAACTTCTGCCAATTCTGGGCATGAGGCGGGTTTTATATTGCTTTGCCGAACACACATACACAACAGTTGATGCGGTTCACATGAAGAGAGAGCTGGTGTATGCTGATGTGATTCCTTCAAATCTAAGACACTAAAGTATGGGCACGCCCTAAACCAACACAAAGAGACCTTCTTAGCAAATAATATAATATGTGTATTAGGGAGGGTGAGATATAAGCAGCCGCGGGCCGTGGAGGGAGTTACGATGGGGCAGGGAGGCGGGGAGGGGGAGAAGCAGGGTGGAGCCCTCTCTACCTTGCCCCTCCCCCTCCCCGCCTCCCTGCCCCACCGTAACTCCCTCCACGGCCCGCGGCTGCTTATAAGTGTTGCTAACTCTTATTCATTTACAGCATGTTAACATACTGTCACCATTCGCTTTTTATGTACTAGTAACTATGCTGGTAATTTTGCTACTGATAATATGTGTACTTGTATTCTCCACCCTGCTTCTCCCCCTCCCCGCCTCCCTGCCTCACCGTAACTCCCTCCACGGCCCGCGGCTGCTTATAAGTATTGCTAACTCTTATTCATTTACAGCATGTTAACATACTATCACCATTCACTTTTTATGTACTAGTAACTATGCTGGTAATTTTGCTACTGATAATATGTGTACTTTTATTATCTAAGGTACTACGCCTGAGAAGACGGCATTAGTAAATAAACATTTCAAATACACATCTGTTCTTCTTAACTCCATGTTCTGGTTTCTAAGAAATCTATAACGACCGACTGTTCATGAGTTCCACGTATCCTGAGGTACTATAAGTTCATATTCTGGATTGTCTAAACATTGAGAGTTTGTTATATCCAATGTGACACTGTACCTAGCTTGCTAAGGAGTTTTTGATTACTAACGTGAGTTTTGGGACACCCTAATTCGCCGAGGTTCCAATCCTCTGTCCACAGTTCTGTGTGAGAACAGAAACCCTGCGACAGGGGCACCCCCGACCCTTGCTGGAGCTTCATCACACTTGCGATACAACTCCAGCAATGCATTCGCCGAGGTTCCAATCCTCTGCCCACAGTTCTGTGTGAGAACAGAAACCCTGCGACAGGGGCACCCCCGACCCTTGCTGGAGCTTCATCACACTTGCGATACAACTCCAGCAATGCGCCACCTTTACGGCACAGATACATCACGCATCTGTGCTGTTTTTGCCCCATGATGCGCCGCATTGTAAATGCAGCACACCATAGGTGACGGAACAGCGGCACAGAATGACTAACACATCCCTGGTGATGCGCCAGTCATCATAAATGTATCCCTATGCTTCTTATCTTGTTAGAGATGAACCGCCATATGTATCATCAAAGTTTTTTGCATTTCCTAAATAGCGAACTTTAAGGAATAAATAGCGATTCTTTACCATTCCTAGTTTGCGATGAGCTATTTGCTAATTAGCCGAATGTAGCCCAATGAAGCCCAATGTAGCCCAATGTAGCCCAAAGATGGCCGCCAGACACACAAAAAAACAAATGTAGCCCAAATATCAGCCAGATGTAGCCCAACTATAGCCCAGTGACAGAATGACCAATCAGCTTCGCAAACCTCCGTTACGCGAAGCGGAGCGCTGTTACAGATATATATCTTTTTTTGAACGTTAATTTCTCAAAATCCACTGGAGCACATATATTGAGACCTAGCAAAGGCACATCGGGCTACCAGTCCCTAATATTTTGCCAAGTTTCGTGCAAATCCATTCAGCCGTTCGATTATTATTATTATTATTATTTTTTGCCCCGCGGGGCCCTTTTAAAACCTCCACATCAAACCTAGGGGGTCAGCGAGGATCTACTATGCCCCCTTATAGTTATTTCCCCCTTTGTTTTGACCTCCTCTTGTCTCTCGATCCTACCGAGAGACAAGATGGCGACCGCTACGGACTGTTTGGAATGTTGACAGACGCCGGAGAACCAATCAGCTTCGCTTCACAAAGCTCCGTTGCGCGAAAAGTCCGCGTCCTGGGCCGCTGCCCAGTCCGCTGTTACAGATATATATCTTTTTTTAAACGTTAATTTCTCAAAATCCACTGCAGCACATATATTGAGACCTACAAAAGGCACATCGGGCTACCAGTCCCTACAATTTTGCCAAGTTTCGTGCAAATCCATTCAGCCGTTCGGGCTAAAAGTGAGGCCAACCGCCCTATGGAAATTAACATGGGAAAAACGCGTTTTGGGACCCCCCTTTTTTCTCGGCCCCCCCTTGATGAACCCCCCCAAAATTTTCAGGGGCTGCTCAGAAACAAAATGTGCCATTTTCCTGAAAATTTCAGCCAATTCCGTCCACAAACGCCAAAGTTATTAGACATAGAATTTTCAAAAAACCCATAGAGAAAAAATCCTAACTATATATACCTACTGGCGACCGCCAGTAGGTAATATATATATATATATATATATATATTACCTACTGGCGGTCGCCAGTAGGTAGGTATAGTTAGAACCTAGTTACCAAAGGAAAATCGCAACATTCTATTACCAATAACTTTGACGCCGATTGACAAAAATTCGCGAAACATTCAAAATTTATGGCCCGCTTCTATCTTGAAAGTTTCAGTGTGATTTGTCAAGGGGGGGCAGAGAAAAAGGGGGGTCCCAAAACATGTTTTCCCCATGCAATTTCCCATAGGAAACTTTAGACATGGCTACAGCCCGAACTGCTTAACGGAATTACACCAAATTTGGAAAAAAGGAAGCCCTTAGTTCAGAAAGAGCCCTTGTTGCCTATTTGTTAAATGATGTAAATTCGTTCAGTAGTTGCTGAGAAAATTAAAATAAAAAAAAATTAAATATCTAGAGGCGCGCAGGATCCGCACACCCTCCCGATCACAAGCTTAATGCTAATTGGCTGTCAACACTCTAAATCAGGAAATATTGGCAGCCATCTTGTGCCTCGGTAGAACCGAGGCACAAGAAATCAAGAAAACAAATGCAAATTAAAGAAAAGGGGACAAGTTAAAACACCCTGATCCCCTAGGCCTGTTCATGGGGTCCCACAAGGACCCCCAGGGCCATATTTAAAAAAAAAATCACCAGAATCCGCGGAGGATCCGCGTATCCGGATGAAAATATAAAAAAACGAAGCGCAGACTACCGCGCTTCGTTATTAATTAGCCCCTGGGTGGGCCAAGTCTCGGGGGCAATGTTAAGATAGTAATGGGGGGCCCCCACCCACGGGGACCGCCACCCAGGGTGCTTATCAAAAGTATTTGTGGTGAGCTCATGCCCCCCCGCAGCCCCAGTGTTAGGGTTTGTGCAAAGAACCACGCCCAACCTCATTTTGAATCAGGGAACATCTAGTTTCATGTAATTCCTTTTCCTGGGTTATATAGAAATATCTTTTGTACCCAGTCTATGCTTGTTTGTTTCTTTTTTTATTTTGCCAATGTTTGTTTGCTTTCAGGGTCAGATATGTTCCTTTTGCAAATGCTTATTTGTAGGATTGACTAATGCCTGAGCGCCTTGCATTATTAAAACACGTTGTCTCAAAGACAGATTTAGCATGTGCACCAGAATTCAGTTGTAAGCATGCACGTGGTGTCAAAGGCAGTTGCAAAACATGAGCAGCACGTTTTCAGCACTTTCTGCTAAACAATCAAGAAACCCCACCCTCCTGGTACCTATTTAAGTCCCGAACGGGGAGCAATACGTGCCTAGGCTCATTTACAAACCTTCATCTCCTGGATCCAGCATTCTTCGGCGAGGCTTCGTTGTGTTGCATAGGGTATCAATAACAACGCTGACGCTCCAATCGGCTTTCCGGTCCGCCTGCAGAATTCTTCCCTCATCTTCAAATAAACCTCTGCTTGGGGTTTTTTCCGGGCCAACTCTAAAGGAATCTCGAGCCCTGCAATAGAAAGAAAGTAAGGCCTTTTAAAAGTGCGCGCAGAGAACAAGTAAGTTCCTACATATTTAAACATCGGTAACCTTTGAAATATAGCGCATGGTATTTCTGCCTCATTGCAAGAAAGTACGATCAAGACAAGGAATTAAAATACAACTACGACGTTTTTTGGCACGTGTTATTTTGGAAAAAAGAAATGCAGTTTGATTGCAAAGTTTTAGGAGGAATTAATGCGCAAAGACTACTTGGCACCTCGTTTTTTCTGGGAACATAAGGACAGGTTCTTTCCAGATTGTAAGTGAAAACCTGCTTGCTTGAACATTACTAGGAGTTGGTGATTAATAAAACATTTAGGATTAATACCACTCAAATGAGAAAGTGGTACTTACCTTGCATCTTGTGGATGTTTTACAACAAGATGAACCTGTAAAACAAAAGAAAGACATTATAATTACTTTACAGACTCCCTTGAACTAAACAAAGCAATTTTTTGCTAGTAAGTTTATAATAAGAAAACTTAGTGAATTCTTTAGTTAATAAGTGAAAACTAATAGTATTTCAAGTGTGTTTATTTCTTTACAGAAAGTAATTGCATTAAAGCTGCTATAACATGTTGAATAATATTCTGGTGGAGACAAGACCAGAATAGAAAGGTATAATTTCTTATTGGTGTTATGCTTTATAGGTAATAGAAATATAAGATTTAAGTCATAAGCTTATATTTTCTTATTTCTGTTTTTATGATTAGAGACACAGTCCGTATACTCCAGAACACCTGTTACTGAAGCAAGAACTCGGAGTGTTTCTTTCTGTTTATTATTTTGTCCCTATTTCCCTTTACCTTGGGATTTTGCTTCTGTTCAACTGTCTTTACGAACTCAGTTGGACCAGGAGTGAGTTTTAAAGGGGTGCTGAAATTTCTCTTCACGTCTCTCAAGTTGAATGACCTGGACTCTGGAATTCAGGTGAGTGAAGGTTTAACACCCGGGGACCACCACCCCCAGGGCTTGTTTAGTAAATGGGTGCGGAGGCTCAAAGGCCCCCCAAGCCCTGGGGACCATCAGCCCTGGGGCTTTTATAAAATATTGGCGGAGGCACATCGCCCCCACATCCCCGCGTACCGCCAACCCCCCGGGGCTTTTTTTTTTTTTAAAACTACCTATGTGGGGGGCTCATGCCCCCCACACACCACAGGACCGCCACCTCCCTGGGGCTCTAATTATTTAAATTGGGGGTCTGTGACGAACACCGAGGCCCCGGGGACCACCACCCCTGGGGCTTTGCAAATGTTAGGAGGGGGGCCGCGAGGCCCCCCTCCTGGAGCCTGTGATGGCCCAGGGGACCATCACCCCCCAGGGCCGGCTCCTGCAGTGTCCCGGTGTGCCCACCCCCGGGACGCTGCTGTTTAATATGGCAGGGTGGGAGCCTCCCAGCTGCTTTGGTTTTTGGAAGAGAGAGCAGGAAACCTTCCAAAAACCAAAGCTGATTGCTTTTCCACACGGGGAGCTACATCTTAGCAGCACCCCATGTGGAAAAGCAATGCCGGGACCCACAGGAGGCGGAGAGCCGGCGGTACCGTGGGTGGATTGGGGGACCCCACCAGAGTCCCCAACGGAGAGGGCCAGCCCCGGGGGATGGGGTCCCCTGGGCTATTAGTGGCCCGGGAGGGGGGCCACAAGGACCCCCTCCAAAAAAAACAAAAAACATTTTTTTTTAAACGAAGGCCGGCCCCCGGGGATGGGGTCTTCAGGGCCAGAAATGGCCTGAGGAGGGGGGCAAAGCAGCCTCCCTCCAAACAAATAAACAAAAAAAATGACCATGCCCTGGGGGATGGGGTCCCTGGGCTGATTATTTGCCTAGGGAGGGGGGCCACGGCCCCCTTCCAATTTATTTAAAAAATAAATAAATTGGGGTCAGGCCCTAAGGGATGGGGTCGACAGGGCCAGTAAAACAGGAAAATATGGGGGGGCCACAAAGCCCCTTTCTTATTTTTTTTTTTAAAAGACTGGCATCGCGCCTGAGGCCCCGCCCCCTCTCAGCAGCACTCCGCAAACGCGCCCCCTGGCGTTTGCAGACGGGGAACTAATTCCCCTTGAATACTGGGGGTTCCTGGAGGCCAACTAGCCCACCAGGAACCTCCAGTATGCGCCAGGAAGCTGCATTGCAGAGAGGTGTTCAGAGGCCGCGCTCCTTTTTACACCTCTCTGCAACGCAGCTCAGTGGCGCTTAATGCAGGTACCTGGTGGGCTAGTTGCACCCCAGGGACCCTCAGGATTCAAGGGGACTTAATCCCCCAACTTAAAACACCCACAGGGCGTGTTTGCACACATGTCACCTCAGGCCCCCCACCCTACACCAGTGTGCAAACGCGCCACCTCCCTGGGGCTCTAATTATTTAAATTGGGGGTCTGTGACGAACACCGAGGCCCCAGGGACCACCACCCCTGGGGCTTTGCAAATGTTAGGAGGGGGGCCGCGAGGCCCCCCTCCTGGAGCCTGTGATGGCCCTGGGGACCATCATCCCCCAGGGCCGGCTCCTGCAGTGTCCCGGTGTGCCCACCCCCGGGACGCTGCTGTTTAATATGGCAGGGTGGGAGCCTCCCAGCTGCTTTGGTTTTTGGAAGAGAGAGCAGGAAACTCTTCCAAAAACCAAAGCTGATTGCTTTTCAACATGGGGAGCTACATCTTAGCAGCACCCCATGTGGAAAAGCAATGCCGGGACCCACAGGAGGCGGAGAGCCGGCGGTACCGTGGGTGGATTGGGGGACCCCACCAGAGTCCCCAACGGAGAGGGCCAGCCCCGGGGGATGGGGTCCCCGGGGCTATTAGTGGCCCGGGAGGGGGGCCACAAGGACCCCCTCCAAAAAAAACAAAAAACATTTTTTTTTAAACGAAGGCCGGCCCCCGGGGATGGGGTCTTCAGGGCCAGAAATGGCCTGAGGAGGGGGCAAGGCAGCCTCCCTCCAAACAAATAAACAAAAAAAATGGCCATGCCCTGGGGGATGGGGTCCCTGGGCTGATTATTTGCCTAGGGAGGGGGGCCACGGCCCCCTTCCAATTTATTTAAAAAAAAAAATTGGGGTCAGGCCCTAAGGGATGGGGTCGACAGGGCCAGTAAAACGGGAAAAGATGGGGGGGGCCACAAAGCCCCTTTCTTATTTTTTTTTTAAAAGAGTGGCATCGCGCCTGAGGCCCCGCCCCCTCTCAGCAGCACTCCGCAAACGCGCCCCCTGGCGTTTGCAGACGGGGAACTAATTCCCCTTGAATACTGGGGGTCCCTGGGGGCCAACTAGCCCACCAGGAACCTCCAGTATGCGCCAGGAAGCTGCATTGCAGAGAGGTGTTCAGAGGCCGCGCTCCTTTTTACACCTCTCTGCAACGCAGCTCAGTGGCGCTTAATGCAGGTACCTGGTGGGCTAGTTGCACCCCAGGGACCCTCAGGATTCAAAGGGACTTAATCCCCCAACTTAAAACACCCACAGGGCGTGTTTGCACACATGTCACCTCAGGCCCCCCACCCTTCACCAGTGTGCAAACGCACCCCGTGGCGCGTTTTAAAAGGTGGTTTTAATCCCCCTGCCCTATTATGTACTAGTGACTTACAGAGGAGGTCATGCTAATCACAGGGGTACCCCAACGCATAGTGTTCCCTCGTGTATGTAGGTGTTTTCACTGTATTCTAAGTGTCTTTTAGCATACCACTGGCTCTAGGCCTGGTTAGTCAGAGTCAGTTAACACCAGTACCCATCTGAAAAGGTTGTGGGCACAGGATGATTTTGAAACAAGGCCTCTTTCTGCTCCTCTGTTGGTTCTTTCTTCACATGTCTTGCTTCTTCCTGCACTTTTCTTCGTCTTTGTGGACTTCTGTTGCTTCTTTCTGTATTTCTTTAGCTTCTTTCTGAGTCTTTTTTCTTCTTTCTTCACATGTCCTACCTCTGTAGGCATAGTTAGAAACTAGCATTTAAAAAACCTTAAAAATTCACTTAAAAAAACCATAGGTTTCAAGGACATTATAGTTAGGAATTAGCATTTAATAAAACCTTAGAAATTCAATGAAAAAAACCATAGGTTTCAGGGGCGTTATAGTTAGTTGGACATTTCACTCGTACAAAACCATTGAAATGACCCCGTTATAATTAGTTCAGCTAACTATAACTTGCGCGCCCGCAATGCACTGCTGATGACACATATTACATCACTCATGACATGGTCAGTGACATCACTCATGACATCACTTATGACATCTCAAATGACATCACTGATGACATCATCTTTGTGATAGAGTGGCAGACCTTCTCTCACCCTAATATAACCTTTGATACACACACTCAAAAATACAAACTTACATTCTCAAAACGATGGTCATACCAATACCACTTACAACACACCTATTCAGTAATTCTAAGATCTACACACATATCCACTCATTCATCAACAGCCCTATACAGTCACTCGTACATGTACTCACTCATCATATGTTTGTTTTTTTCCGTTTTTTTGGTCCTCATTTGCCTTACCCTCTTTCCAAGAAACGCCAACCACCTTACGTGTCCTACTTTGAGAGACAGATAAGATCTTAATCCTCTCCCTTCCCAGACACGATTAACATAATGGCGGGAAACAAAACCAGAAGACACAAGGAGGGAGGAAGGGGGAGTGTGGACCAGCAATTACTCCATCAAGGTATTTTTCAACCTGTTGGACCAGTTACACTATCCGGGGGAACCAGCAACCCAAGGTCCATGGAGTGTAGTAGGCATAATCATAGGAGCTGGGGAAAAAAATAAAAAAACCCGGAACACGGAAATCCTATCTCCATTGAACTAGCAAGTCCCAGAAAGACAGGTTTTGTTTACTGCAAGGTCTGGCCAAGTCCACCTTAGATGCCGTCTTGCCAGGAGAATTGCGTAAAAAAGGAAAGTCTTTGCCTGGCCGGTAATGCTTTCATCTAGCCCACAGAATATCAATGGCAGAGTAATAGACACTGAAGTATTAAGGATAGCCTCCAGTGAGGACTTTACTTCTTCCCAAAATAAACTAATGGAAGGGCAATCTTTAAACATATGTAGATCAGATGCTTCAGGGAGATTGCATTTATTGCAGCTCTTTCCTGGCTGGAATTTTGATAGCCTTAAAGGAGAGAGGTAGGCACGATGTAGTGTGAAGAGATGATTACGCCTCAGCCAAGCTGGTTTAACGGTTTTATAAAGAAGAGTAAAGGATCTTATCCATAGCTCCTCACATTGAAAGCCCAAATCACCTCCCCAAAGCTTGTCAGGAAGGGTAAACTCCCCATCCTCCTCCTCCAAAATATTCCAGTACCAAATAGCCACCTCTTTGCCTCCCTCTTGCCTCTCTACCAGCTGTTTTTCCAGGTTGCTAGTTTTCCCCAATTGGATACCCTTCCTACCCGCAGTCCTTGCCCAGCTATCAAGCTGCATATGTTTGAATCTGGACAGAGCCGGTCCTACCCTATGTATTTGTAAATGTAAATGTATTTGAGCTTGTAAAGCGCACTGCTACCCGTCCGTAGGTTTCCTGGCGCTGTATAACTCTGGGGAACCCGTCCTGGCTTTCCCTGTGGGATGGTCCCTGCTGGGAGTCCCCAACGTGGAGCCAGGCATCCCCGGAATTGATGGGGCCGTTGTGGAGATTAGGCAAGCTAATGCCCAGAGTTGCCGAGTGGAACCCCTGATTAGAGTAAGCACCGAAGTGAGAATTATCGAGTCCGCTGACCCAAGTCCATGACCCTGCCGCGTCGGGAATTGAACCCTGGTCCCGGGCCGACTTCTGCTCCCAGGTCTGCCGCCTCTAACCAGTGAGCCACACTACTCCACTACACCCTATCACGTAGTACTTCCCATTCTACCATTAGCCCCCCTGCTAATAACTCACCCCATCTTACAATCAGTCACACATGCAAACAAAGTATCAACCATCCATTTACTTGCATAAACAGTTATATACACACCACCACACTTCTACAGAAACTTACAAATACTTACTCTCTTAAACCATCACTTATAAAAACACATACTTATTTATACAGGAACTCTTCCAATCTCTCACTCTCACATATACTCACTTATATACACCAATACTCACATAAACTAGATTAAAACATATGTAGTTACTCATAAAGACACTATTGAGACAGTCATTCACTCACTAACACACCCATACACACACTCATCCACCCATACAGTCCTGCACTCATGCTGTCTTCAACACATACAAATAGTGAGTCATTCATTCATGCATCTATGCGCTAAGTAATAACCCCCAACGACCTACAAACACACTCATTCTGATACTCAAAAAAACAACTAATAACCCATATAGACACTCATGAAGCTATTCACCAACTCATGCAGTCATTTATACACGAAGTGAGAGACTGATACACATATTTACACATTTAAACATTACTTGCTAACCCATGTATTCACTAAGGTACTCTTAATCAGTCAGTTATACAATCAATTTTACAAAAAAAGATCCATTTAGACACCTATATACCCATTTATTCTTCCATCGACCTTCAGATATACATATATAAAACATATTTAATATTCAGTACGTACACACATTTACTGGACTATGTAATCAGTGATGTCATTTGAGATGTCATCGGTGATGTCACTGACCATGTCATATGTGACGTCATCAGCAGTACATTGCAGGCGCGCGAGTTATAGTTAGCTGAACTAACTATAACGGGGGAATGTCAATGGTTGTTACGAGTGAAATGTCCAACTAACTATAACGCCCCTGAAACCTATGTTTTTTTCAGTGAATATATATATATATATATATACAGTCATAGTCATACATGCAAGATACCAGTGACTTCTTAAGAAAAATTGATAATGTGGTGTGGCAGGAAGATGATATCTTAGTCACCCTAGATGTCACTTCACTGTCTACCAGCAAATTCCATCGGTACGGTATTAAAGCAGCGGAACACTTTTTAAGCAAGAAACCAATATGCATTTTGAACCATACCAAAACGTTATTGAATATGATCTCAACATGTTTGACTAACAACTTTTTCTTGTTTCAATACCAAATCTTTCAGCAGACAAGAGGAGTTGCCATGGGGGCCTGCTTTTCCCCAAGTTATGCCTGTCTCCATATGGGACTGTGGGAGGAGCAGGTCCTCAGTGTCAACTTTGCACAAGTGGTAGCTGAAAAGATAATAGTGTGGTATCATTATATTGATGATTTATTTCTTGTTTGGAAAAACAGTGAAACAGAAGTTCTCATGTTTTTTGAACAGATCAATGGCAACGATTTAAATCTGCAGTTTGAAGCACATGTTAGCAACAAATCAGTAAATTTTTTGGATGTCGAGGTGTACATTAATCATGGAAAACTAGAGACAAAGTTACACCGCAAGCATACCGCTGGCAAAACTGTGCTCCATGCCAATAGTCATCATCCTGAGCACCTGATTCGCAGCATTCCCTATGGTGAGATGCTGTGAATCAGGCGCATGTGCAGCATGGATGCAGATTGTGTCTTGGCCCAAAATGAGAGCAAGAGTAGGTTCCTGGCCAGGGGGTACTCAGTAGTTATTCTAGATAAAGCTATCAGGAAAACTAGCACAATATCTAGATCTATGCCATTGACCCCTAAGAAGATGAGTGATCAACCAGTGGGCCTGACTACTAACACTGATCCACCCAGATTAATTGTAACCTATAACCGACAACATCGAGCTCTGTGTAGAATGGTCAACAAAAATTGGGTTGTAGTGCGCAATGACCCGATTATAGGCGGAACTCTTGAAGAGTCACCGAGCATAGTATTTAGAAAGGCACGTTCAATGAGTGACATGCTGGTCAAAAGAAGCCCAGAGATTGTCACGTCTACACGATACAAATGACTAAGGGTTTTGTAAGATGTTCTACGTTTAAAGCTTGTAAATACGGCAGAAGTAGTACAGTTTACAGGAGCCCGTTTCATGAAGTCCCTTTTACCATATCTAAGAGGCTCACCTGCAAAATGGACTTTGCTATTTATTTGCTGGAGTGTTCCTGTGGCCGGCAATATGTTGGTAGTACCAAGTCGCAGGTCCACAAGAGGATACGCCAGCACATAAGGGCAATTAACATTAATGATGCTACTTATCCGCTTGCCAGGCACTTTAGGAGGTCCATGGCAACCGCCTGGACCACCTCAGCTACTTTGTGGTGGATACTATTCCACCACTTAGATGCTGTGGCAACCGTGAGGCCTGTCTAAGGAGATTGGAAACTACGTACATACTGGAGTTGGACACCAAGTCACCCAACTGGCTCAACTCCAGTGATGACCTATAAACCTGCTTATAATTATCTCCAATCACCTCTAAGAATTTGCATGTTACTTTTGATACTTTTCGCACGCCACCCCTCATGAAAACAATTTTATTCTGATATATTTTTTAATTCAAACATTAATTTGACTAATTCTTTCAATTTGAGGTGAGCAAGTTTACAGATAGATGGATATAGAGCTGCATCTGTTACCCATTAAGACCTAGATTATTTGGTTCACATGTCATGTGTATTAGAGATAAAACATCGTCCAGCAGTTAATGTAGATGAAAGGTTCCATCTGTGTTATTATATCACAATCGATTTGGTTAGCCAGCATCATTTTTTGGTGACAGATAATTTAGCAACCAGTTGATAGCGTACTAATTTCACATTAACTATCAGGGCTTGTTTGCACTAAAGTATAATTTCAGCATTTATGAGTTCATGGATGTTTTAATATTACAGTGTGCCCGATATTTTGTGCTTTAATTGTACTCACTTGAATTGTATTCCAATGTATCAGTGGTATCGTTGGAAAAATCCGGCAGTTAGCTTCATACAAGTATATGTCTAATTGTCGCATTCTTAATGTTCATGAAGTTAATGTACATTTTCCAATTTTTTAAATGTATTCCACATTCTAGTTGCTCTTTTCCTAATTATGAGCTTACAGGTCTCGTATACCCACTTGGGTATTATGATTTTGAAAAAAACAACATAGATTAGTTGTCAAACACGATCAAATACGTTGAAAATGTGTTATATTTATATATGAAATTGACTTGGGTTTAATGCTGATTTTTAAAAAATGTTTATGATTTAATATACATGTTTTTAAGTATTTAATGCGACATTGCTCAATACATGATTTACTGCTGCTGGTATGTGATTTCAAGCTCGGAATACATACCTTTTCTATGTCTTTCGAATTTTAGTGTCATGTGACACAGCAGTTTCACTTTAAAAGTATGATCACTCTTATGGCGTCATGTGATCAAGGCCTCTTTGAGGCCGTAATACGTCATGGTGGTAGTGCTGGGTTTTATGAAACAATAAAGACTTTGCACGCATGTTTGGGTCCGTATCTGTCCTTTCAGTAGAGTTGGAGTTACGTGGCGGAGTTCTTATATATATATATATATATATATATATATATATATATACACACAAAATAGCCAGACTGCAGCTCCAGTTCCGAAGAACGGAACAGACGACCACACAAATCCAATATAAGGCAAAAGAGATTTTAATGAGGCAAACTTAGCAGCAAAGCAAACTGACGCGTTTCGGGCAGATGCCCTTGATCACAGTCAAATGTTTACCCACAATGCCTGAATTTTTAAAATGCTAGTGCACACCATGTGATTAAATTTGACATAGAAAAAATACTACTACGTTTGTATGGCACACCAGAGTACAGAGGTAAGAAAAAAACACATCCAATGTTAATATCACATGGATACAAATTCTAAACTGAATAAATTCATTAATTATGGCACGATTGTTGTTTATTTTTTTCAAACAATGGCCATTACGTAGCAAGAGGGCACACAACAGCATTCCGCATTTTGGCATTCTGGCATTTATTGTGCAGTCCGCTTCTCACAGCCATTTAAATTTTGCATTTTGCCGATGCGATTCGAAACCATCGGTCTCTTCTTCCTGGGCTTTCCAGAACCACACAGCTGACGCTCACATTGCGTGAATTACAACCTTTATTCACTCCTAAGCCTGCCCCCAGTGGGCGTCTGTTTAGTACAGTTTGCCTGAAGCATTCTGGGGCATGGAGTCCGACAACGTGATTTAATCCTTATTACCTTGAAGTAAGTTCAATAGTGCAGTTCATTTTCTGGATTTGTATTCACCTTAGTTGGTAATGGAGGTGAAAGCAGGCTAATTTGTGCGTGGAATACTGTGCTTAAAGATACCTCATAGTTCAAGTCCTCGGCCTCTCTCAGCTGGCGTTTCCAATCCTCACCAGCAGATGAAGGTGCTCCTCTTTGTGGCTGGGCAGCCGCATGCAATATTTTCAAATAATGGCCCTTACGTAGCAAGAGGGCACACAACAGCATTCCACCTTCTGGCATTTATTGTGCAGTCTGCCTCTCACAGCCATTTACATTTTGCATTTTGCCGACGCGTTTTGAGAGCATCGGTCTCTTCTTCCTGGGCTTTCCTGAACCACACAGCTGACGCTCACATTGCGTGAATTACAACCTTTATTCACTCCTAAGCATGCCCCCAGTGGGCGTCTGTTTAGTACAGTTTGCCTGAAGCATTCTGGGGCATGGAGTCCGACAATGTGATTTAATACTTATTACCTTAACCCCTTCGCTGCTAGGCCTTTTCCCCTCCTGTGCTAAGCCTTTTTTTGGCTATTTGGGGTAGTGCGCGCTTAGGCCCCTGTAACTTTTTGACCACATAAGGTATCCAGGCCAATTTTGGGTCCTTTTATTCCAACATCATGGGGATTCTAAAGGTACCCAGGGTTTGTGGATTCCCTTTTTAGGGGTCCCTGAATTTACGCAAAATATAGTAAAACTTTAGTTTTTTTCAGAAAAATGGGAAAAATGGGCTGCACATGAAAGCCTCTGGGTTTTTCCCTGCAAATGTTATCAAAAAAGGCTTTTTGAGGCTGAAATCACCATTTCCCCAGCTTTTAGGGAATGACAGTCGTTTGTCAGAGAACCAACATTTTTCACACAGTTTTGGCAGTTTTCTGAGACATAGCCTATTTTTGCTATTTTTAGTGCTTTCAACCTCCTTCCAGTTAATGGTAAAAATGAGTATGAAAGCAATAATAGATCCTGTAAAGCTATACATTTTAGAAAAGTAAACACAATTCTGAATTCAGAAAGGTTTCTTTATAGAAACTAACAGTTAAATATTGGAAAAATTGAAAATTAGTTGAAAAAAACTGCCTTTTGTGTCAACGTTTTCACCTGTAACTTCTTGTAATTATGACAGCTCTTTGAAAGCAATATACCGTTACATCCACTGGACCTTCCTGGTTGTTGGAATATTGTAGGTTCACCAAGAACCCAACGAACCCAGAGCCAAAAACTGAGCAGCAACTTGCAATGGTGTTTTATTATGTACCGGGTTTAGAGCAATTATTCTGGGAAAATGTATACATGGAAAAATCGGTATGAAAGACACCTATGTATTTCTGACATGGGTACAAATTATAGAGTTTAGAAACAGTACATATTTGCACATTTTCAAAATTGGGAATACTCATAATAGCATAAGAATTATTGGTCATTTTTCAAAATACTTCTTTTTTACACAATGTCTTTCATTTGGAAGGGAGAAATAGGTAATAACAGTTGATTTACAAATCTGAATTACCCTAAGTCTCCCGATAAAAACCGGTACCTCACTTGTGTGGGTCAGCCTTGTGCCCATGACAGGAAACGGTGCAAAACACAACTTGATCACACCTCAATTTTCACAGTGAAAAATGACCCTTTTTTGGCAGAGCACCTAGCTGTAGTTTTTGTACCCTAGCTCTGCCGGCACCTAGGGAAACCTAGCAAACCTACACATTTTTGAAAATTAGACACCCTGGAAAATCCAGGATGGGGTGACTTGACTGCCTCCCACCAGGTTCTGTTAACCAGAAACCCTTGCAAACCTAAAAAATTGTCCATAAAAACACATATTCTCCACATTTCTGTGGTGGAAAGTTCTGGAATCTGCGTGGATCAACAAAGTTACACCCTTCCCGCGTTCCCCAAAGTCTTCTGAGAAAAATGGTACCTCACTTGTGTGGGTCGGCTTAGTGCCTGCGACAGGAAACGGTGCAAAACGCAACATGGTCGCACCTCAAGTTCGCAGTGAAAAATTATCCTTTTTTGGCAAAGTGCCTAACTGTAGTTCCTGAACCCTAGCTCTACCGGCATCAAGTGAAACCTAGCAAACCTATACATTTTTGAAAACTAGACTCCCAGGGCAATCCAGGATGGTGTGACTTGACTGTCTCCTACCAGGTTCTGTTACACAGAATTCCTTGCAAAATGTTGTGGGTGTCGGAAAGATACTTGAGACAGTTTCTTTGTAGGTTGTTTAGTTTAATGTAGAGCAAACGAGCCACCGCACCACTCGCTGATACAGGGTGGTACCAACTGTGTAATACAGAACCAGAACTCTCCCAGCCCCATGACAACAGGGAGATTCTGAGAGAGAAACTAACAAGCACAGTTAAATACAACATTATCTCTTTTTTTTAATAAAGCACACTAAAGAACAAGAAAGAAAACAAAAGAAAGAAAAAGTGTTCAATGAAGAAACCATGGAAAACCCCCCCCCCCCACAAAATTCAACGTAGCTTCCATGGGAGACGGGTCACAAGTGTAGATCTTCTCACAAGGGGAGAAGAGACAACATGAGACTCACGCCCAATGGGACTCTCAGCAGGTACACCATTCAACATGGGACACTTTGAGGAAGATAGATTGTCATTGCTGCTTTTCACCTTGATGACTTTACCAACATTCCACCAATGTCCGCCTTCCACCATGAC
Source organism: Lissotriton helveticus (assembly GCF_964261635.1). Classification (NCBI taxonomy): domain Eukaryota; kingdom Metazoa; phylum Chordata; class Amphibia; order Caudata; family Salamandridae; genus Lissotriton; species Lissotriton helveticus. Next base: position 479,592,224 of record NC_136063.1, on the reverse strand, counting down.
AGCATTACCACAAACTTTTTCCATGCAGACAGGTTCTCCAAAGGTATCACAACCTTTCTTAACAGTCCTATAATTTTTGACACGTACCAAATCACCAGGTGATACATTCATGGTTGTAGTCGATTTCTTAGAATTGTTTTTGACGGCCATTTTGTCTTGGGCATTCTTGACACGTACTTCTAACTCAGAGATGTCAAAATGACAAGAAACCTTTTGAGAAACCGTTCTCAACAACCAAGCAGGATAGAGAGTTGAAGTCGGTAACCTTCCCCTGAGGGAAATAAATGGTGCAATTTTTGTGATGGAATGTGGGGTTGTGCGATAAAACCAAATCATAGATCTCACAGCATTTTCCACATCAAAATTATTATTCTTAGCCCACTTTATGCACTCCACCACTACATGATTCATTATCTCAACTAAACCATTTGTTTGAGGATGTCCCACAGAACTCCTCAAATGCTTCACACCAGACTCTGACAAAAAGGCATGCATTTCAAAATTGACAAATTGGACCCCATTATCCGAAACTAAGGCTTCAGGAAACCCTTCTCTCATGAAAATTTCTCTAAGAAAGATAATTGCAGAATTGCTAGTGGGGTTTGCACAAAACTTTACCTCAGGCCATTTGTGATGAAAGTCTATTAGCACAAAAGCAGAACGAAGATGATTGGGAAGAAAGTTAAAGGGTCCTACTAGATCAATGCCAACCATCAGCCAGGGTTTAGAGGGAAAAGGAATAGGTTGGAGAGGAGGAGCAGCAACCTTCAGACCCTTTTCAGCAGAGGTGCAGACACAACACTCCCTGACTCTTTCATCAACATCGCAGTCCATCGACGGCCACCAATAGTGTAGTCTCAAACGCCTTTTAGTCATGGTAATCCCAAGGTGACCATCATGTGCAAAATCTATCAACTTCACACGTAACTTCTCAGGAGGAATACATCTCCCATCCCTCATAACAACTCCATCCTCAATTGATAATTCATCAGAGACCTTCCAAAAGGGTTGAATATTGAAAGGTAATTTTTTTTCCTTAGACCATCCAGCAACAATATACTCTTTTACTTTTGTGAGAGTGGCATCATCATTCATGGCATTAGTCCTTTCATTCTCGCTGCATCCCACATTTTCAACAACATCTAAAGCAGTAATAAAACAGTCTTCCCTATCTTCTTCCAAATCCAAACATTCGTTATCCACCAAAGGGAGTCTAGAAAGCATGTCTGCTGTAAGATTCTCTCTGCCGGGAAGGTGTTTAGAGACAAAATCATATTGCAACAATTTGGTTGTGAGATGGGCTATGCGAGGAGTGGCATACTTGACCCAATCTCCACTTAAGATGTAAACCAAAGGCTTGTGGTCAGTTTGTATCACGAACTTTCTGCCCCAGATATAGGTCCGAAACTTCTCACATGCCCAATAGCAGGCTAATAGTTCCTTTTCTATCACCGAGCAATTTGCCTTGGGATCCCTTAACACTCTGGAGGTATAGCTGATTGTGACATCTTTCCCATCATTCTTTTGAGTAAGTACAGCCCCCAATCCATAATTGCTCACATCAACCGTAATCGTGCAACTGACACTGGGATTGTACGCTTTTAAAGTCTTAGCATTGATCATCTCAGCCTTAACTAGGTCAAATGTCTGTTGACAAACTTCATCCCACACAAAAGCGACACTAGATCTGAGCATGTTAGAAAGAGAATTCATTTTGCTAGCGTAATCTGGGATGAAACGTGAATAGAATTCACGTAAACCCAAAAATGAGCGTAGCTCATCCTGATTCTTGTGTACAGGACAATCAACTACAGCTTTAATCAAACCTGGTCTTGGAGAAACACCATCACCAGACACCAAGTGTCCTAGGAACTCCACTTCCCTCTTCCAAAATTTACACTTGTTCTTCTCCACAACAATACCTTTTTCTTCAAACTTTCTAAGAACAAACTTGAGGGTGTGCTGATACAGGGTGGTACCAACTGTGTAATACAGAACCAGAACTCTCCCAGCCCCATGACAACAGGGAGATTCTGAGAGAGAAACTAACAAGCACAGTTAAATACAACATTATCTCTTTTTTTTAATAAAGCACACTAAAGAACAAGAAAGAAAACAAAAGAAAGAAAAAGTGTTCAATGAAGAAACCATGGAAAAAAAAACCCCCACAAAATTCAACGTAGCTTCCATGGGAGACGGGTCACAAGTGTAGATCTTCTCACAAGGGGAGAAGAGACAACATGAGACTCACGCCCAATGGGACTCTCAGCAGGTACACCATTCAACATGGGACACTTTGAGGAAGATAGATTGTCATTGCTGCTTTTCACCTTGATGACTTTACCAACATTCCACCAATGTCCGCCTTCCACCATGACAGCATTACCACAAACTTTTTCCATGCAGACAGGTTCTCCAAAGGTATCACAACCTTTCTTAACAGTCCTATAATTTTTGACACGTACCAAATCACCAGGTGATACATTCATGGTTGTAGTCGATTTCTTAGAATTGTTTTTGACGGCCATTTTGTCTTGGGCATTCTTGACACGTACTTCTAACTCAGAGTTGTCAAAATGACAAGAAACCTTTTGAGAAACCGTTCTCAACAACCAAGCAGGATAGAGAGTTGAAGTCGGTAACCTTCCCCTGAGGGAAACAAATGGTGCAATTTTTGTGATGGAATGTGGGGTTGTGCGATAAAACCAAATCATAGATCTCACAGCATTTTCCACATCAAAATTATTATTCTTAGCCCACTTTATGCACTCCACCACTACATGATTCATTATCTCAACTAAACCATTTGTTTGAGGATGTCCCACAGAACTCCTCAAATGCTTCACACCAGACTCTGACAAAAAGGCATGCATTTCAAAATTGACAAATTGGACCCCATTATCCGAAACTAAGGCTTCAGGAAACCCTTCTCTCATGAAAATTTCTCTAAGAAAGATAATTGCAGAATTGCTAGTGGGGTTTGCACAAAACTTTACCTCAGGCCATTTGTGATGAAAGTCTATTAGCACAAAAGCAGAACGAAGATGATTGGAAAGAAAGTTAAAGGGTCCTACTAGATCAATGCCAACCATCAGCCAGGGTTTAGAGGGAAAAGGAATAGGTTGGAGAGGAGGAGCAGCAACCTTCAGACCCTTTTCAGCAGAGGTGCAGACACAACACTCCCTGACTCTTTCATCAACATCGCAGTCCATCGACGGCCACCAATAGTGTAGTCTCAAACGCCTTTTAGTCATGGTAATCCCAAGGTGACCATCATGTGCAAAATCTATCAACTTCACACGTAACTTCTCAGGAGGAATACATCTCCCATCCCTCATAACAACTCCATCCTCAATTGATAATTCATCAGAGACCTTCCAAAAGGGTTGAATATTGAAAGGTAATTTTTTTTCCTTAGACCATCCAGCAACAATATACTCTTTTACTTTTGTGAGAGTGGCATCATCATTCATGGCATTAGTCCTTTCATTCTCGCTGCATCCCACATTTTCAACAACATCTAAAGCAGCAATAAAACAGTCTTCCCTATCTTCTTCCAAATCCAAACATTCGTTATCCACCAAAGGGAGTCTAGAAAGCATGTCTGCTGTAAGATTCTCTCTGCCGGGAAGGTGTTTAGAGACAAAATCATATTGCAACAATTTGGTTGTGAGATGGGCTATGCGAGGAGTGGCATACTTGACCCAATCTCCACTTAAGATGTAAACCAAAGGCTTGTGGTCAGTTTGTATCACGAACTTTCTGCCCCAGATATAGGTCCGAAACTTCTCACATGCCCAATAGCAGGCTAATAGTTCCTTTTCTATCACCGAGCAATTTGCCTTGGGATCCCTTAACACTCTGGAGGCATAGCTGATTGTGACATCTTTCCCATCATTCTTTTGAGTAAGTACAGCCCCCAATCCATAATTGCTCGCATCAACCGTAATCGTGCAACTGACACTGGGATTGTACGCTTTTAAAGTCTTAGCATTGATCATCTCAGCCTTAACTAGGTCAAATGTCTGTTGACAAACTTCATCCCACACAAAAGCGACACTAGATCTGAGCATGTTAGAAAGAGAATTCATTTTGCTAGCGTAATCTGGGATGAAACATGAATAGAATTCACGTAAACCCAAAAATGAGCGTAGCTCATCCTGATTCTTGTGTACAGGACAATCAACTACAGCTTTAATCAAATCTGGTCTTGGAGAAACACCATCACCAGACACCAAGTGTCCTAGGAACTCCACTTCCCTCTTCCAAAATTTACACTTGTTCTTCTCCACAACAATACCTTTTTCTTCAAACTTTCTAAGAACAAACTTGAGGGTGTGCTGATACAGGGTGGTACCAACTGTGTAATACAGAACCAGAACTCTCCCAGCCCCATGACAACAGGGAGATTCTGAGAGAGAAACTAACAAGCACAGTTAAATACAACATTATCTCTTTTTTTTAATAAAGCACACTAAAGAACAAGAAAGAAAACAAAAGAAAGAAAAAGTGTTCAATGAAGAAACCATGGAAACCCCCCCCCCCCACAAAATTCAACGTAGCTTCCATGGGAGACGGGTCACAAGTGTAGATCTTCTCACAAGGGGAGAAGAGACAACATGAGACTCACGCCCAATGGGACTCTCAGCAGGTACACCATTCAACATGGGACACTTTGAGGAAGATAGATTGTCATTGCTGCTTTTCACCTTGATGACTTTACCAACATTCCACCAATGTCCGCCTTCCACCATGACAGCATTACCACAAACTTTTTCCATGCAGACAGGTTCTCCAAAGGTATCACAACCTTTCTTAACAGTCCTATAATTTTTGACACGTACCAAATCACCAGGTGATACATTCATGGTTGTAGTCGATTTCTTAGAATTGTTTTTGACGTCCATTTTGTCTTGGGCATTCTTGACACGTACTTCTAACTCAGAGATGTCAAAATGACAAGAAACCTTTTGAGAAACCGTTCTCAACAACCAAGCAGGATAGAGAGTTGAAGTCGGTAACCTTCCCCTGAGGGAAATAAATGGTGCAATTTTTGTGATGGAATGTGGGGTTGTGCGATAAAACCAAATCATAGATCTCACAGCATTTTCCACATCAAAATTATTATTCTTAGCCCACTTTATGCACTCCACCACTACATGATTCATTATCTCAACTAAACCATTTGTTTGAGGATGTCCCACAGAACTCCTCAAATGCTTCACACCAGACTCTGACAAAAAGGCATGCATTTCAAAATTGACAAATTGGACCCCATTATCCGAAACTAAGGCTTCAGGAAACCCTTCTCTCATGAAAATTTCTCTAAGAAAGATAATTGCAGAATTGCTAGTGGGGTTTGCACAAAACTTTACCTCAGGCCATTTGTGATGAAAGTCTATTAGCACAAAAGCAGAACGAAGATGATTGGGAAGAAAGTTAAAGGGTCCTACTAGATCAATGCCAACCATCAGCCAGGGTTTAGAGGGAAAAGGAATAGGTTGGAGAGGAGGAGCAGCAACCTTCAGACCCTTTTCAGCAGAGGTGCAGACACAACACTCCCTGACTCTTTCATCAACATCGCAGTCCATCGACGGCCACCAATAGTGTAGTCTCAAACGCCTTTTAGTCATGGTAATCCCAAGGTGACCATCATGTGCAAAATCTATCAACTTCACACGTAACTTCTCAGGAGGAATACATCTCCCATCCCTCATAACAACTCCATCCTCAATTGATAATTCATCAGAGACCTTCCAAAAGGGTTGAATATTGAAAGGTAATTTTTTTTCCTTAGACCATCCAGCAACAATATACTCTTTTACTTTTGTGAGAGTGGCATCATCATTCATGGCATTAGTCCTTTCATTCTCGCTGCATCCCACATTTTCAACAACATCTAAAGCAGCAATAAAACAGTCTTCCCTATCTTCTTCCAAATCCAAACATTCGTTATCCACCAAAGGGAGTCTAGAAAGCATGTCTGCTGTAAGATTCTCTCTGCCGGGAAGGTGTTTAGAGACAAAATCATATTGCAACAATTTGGTTGTGAGATGGGCTATGCGAGGAGTGGCATACTTGACCCAATCTCCACTTAAGATGTAAACCAAAGGCTTGTGGTCAGTTTGTATCACGAACTTTCTGCCCCAGATATAGGTCCGAAACTTCTCACATGCCCAATAGCAGGCTAATAGTTCCTTTTCTATCACCGAGCAATTTGCCTTGGGATCCCTTAACACTCTGGAGGCATAGCTGATTGTGACATCTTTCCCATCATTCTTTTGAGTAAGTACAGCCCCCAATCCATAATTGCTCGCATCAACCGTAATCGTGCAACTGACACTGGGATTGTACGCTTTTAAAGTCTTAGCATTGATCATCTCAGCCTTAACTAGGTCAAATGTCTGTTGACAAACTTCATCCCACACAAAAGCGACACTAGATCTGAGCATGTTAGAAAGAGAATTCATTTTGCTAGCGTAATCTGGGATGAAACGTGAATAGAATTCACGTAAACCCAAAAATGAGCGTAGCTCATCCTGATTCTTGTGTACAGGACAATCAACTACAGCTTTAATCAAACCTGGTCTTGGAGAAACACCATCACCAGACACCAAGTGTCCTAGGAACTCCACTTCCCTCTTCCAAAATTTACACTTGTTCTTCTCCACAACAATACCTTTTTCTTCAAACTTTCTAAGAACAAACTTGAGGGTGTGGTCATGTTGTTCTAAAAACTTGTTAAAAATCAGTACATCGTCTTGAAAAATTACCACTCCCTTGACATCCTTGAGTACAGTCTGCATAACTCTTTGGAATACCGAGGTCGCCGAAGCGAGCCCAAACGACATCCTACAGAATTGAAAAGTGCCAAACGGAGAATTGAAGGCAGTGTAATGCCTAGACTCAACAACCAGCACGATTTGGTGGTACGCCGAAGCTAAATCGATTTTTGAAAACCACTGCGCCTCTCTTAATTCCTCCAAAAGATCACCAATTTTAGGAAGTGGATGAGCATCCACCCAAATCTCCTTGTTGAGACTCCTGAGATCAATGCATAGACGAATCTCTCCGTTCCTCTTCCGCGCAACCACCAAAGGACTAAGCCACAAACTGGACTCAATAGGCTCAATTATGCCAGTTTTCTCCAACCTCTCAAGTTCTGCGTTAAGATCCACCCTTAAACTAAAAGGAACAGACCTGACCTTGTGTTTCACAGGCACCGCATTGCTCTTAACCTTAATACTATGTTTGAAACCAGCAATTTCTCCAAGCGAATCAGAGAAAACACTAGGAAATTCTCTCTCAAGACACAGCGGATCAGGCATATCCTGCACCACAAGTACCTGTTCCTTAGCACCTGGCCCCAACACCATGCGAAACAGACCCTAATGGTACCAACCCAGTATGTTCAGACCACGCACAGCTACATAAATCTTTCCATGTATCTTCCTTCCCTTAAACTCTAAAATGTCTTCAATGTAGCCCTCCAAATCTATCTTACGACCCTCATACGAGACAGGCGCTCTATCAGGGGGAAACAATTTCCTATCTTCCCAAGACTGCTTGAACAACTCAAAAGTAATCATTGTTATCCTGGCTCCAGAATCCACAAGAAGCTTTAACCAGACATTCCCAACTAAAATATCCACATAGGGGTCTACGCACTCAGAAGGATCACCCAACACCACCCCATCATCAGTAACAGTGACTATCATATCTTTAAAATCTTTAACAATATCACTTTCCGAAACATGTTCCTCCTCCCCCACACAACTAACCTTTTCAGGTTTACTCACACTAGCTTGACAAACTTTCGCTAAGTGACCAAACTTGCCACATTTATAGCATTTTGTATTTTTACCAGGACAAAAACTATTGTCTTTAGTATGTGGAGGATAGCCACACCTGTAACAAATATTTTTCTTGAAAAAAAACTTCTCATTGAACTTTTCTTGCCTAGAGTAACCAGTTTTTGGCACAGACGAAGCAACAACATTTACACTTTCTTGTTTCCACTCAACGTACTCAATTCTTTCATAGAAGTTTGAGCGAGTTCAAGACTCTTAGCCATCTTAATGATTTCCTCCAACGTAGGATTACCCATAGTGAGCAGCTTCTGCTGAATGTGTTTGTCACTGCAGTGTGTGATAAATTGATCTCTCACTAATTGATCACGAAATTCTCCAAACTGACACTCTGCACACAATTTTCGTAACGCACTCAAATATGAATCAACATCTTCACTCTGAAGTTGTGCCCTCTTAAAAAATGTGTGCCTTAGCACAACCAAACTTGGCTGTACATCAAACTTAATGACAAGTTTCTTTACCGTTTCTGGGTATTCATCAAGTACTTCACCCTCCCTAAAAACCAAGCTGGGTAAATGCTTGTACATCTCCCTTCCCTCAAACCCCAAATAGTTCAAAAGTAAGAATTTTTTCCTTTCTGCCCTATATCTGGAAGCACCAATAGCACCTATGTAAGTCACAAACGCATCGAACCACTGTCTCCATTGAATTTGTGGTGTTCCTGGACTTTCTAGGAAGGGGGGTGGTTGATTAACAGACTGCATTGTAGATGAAAAGTAGAAAGTTAAAAAATATAAAAATGAATACCAGTTGACTAGATTCCTTAAGCAATCGACGTGAAAAGCTGAACAAAATGATCTCGAGTGAACCACGTTCTCGAAGAAACCCACGTGAAAAATGCAGAGTACTGTCACAGAAAAGAACACGAAGAAAAAATAAAATGAAAGATGTATTTCTTACTTCACAAACAGTGATGTATTAATGCTTCAGCACAGCAAACCTAATGGTGTTTCTTAAAGCAACACTGGTGGCTCGCTGATTCATTTTCTGTTTCACACACAATGCGCAGCTTCAAATTGTTTAACGTCAAACGCGTGCGCACAGCATCATGTCAGGCGGAATCGCCTGAAACGCGCCGAATGCTTAGATGACGCGCTGTCCGTCCGCCGAAACGCCCAGCACATTCTATTGCGTCATCATTTGCAGCACACACTGAGCGAGAGAGGATCTCGTAGACCAATGAATCCTTCGTCTTCACCAGCGTCACTCTGACAAAAGCATCCGCACCAAATGGTAAGTCAGCTCCTCACAAGCGCCGCTCCGTCCACAGCATGCGCACCAACCGAAAGGCCAACTCCCCCGATGTGGTTCGCTCACAGCATCGTAGTCATTCAGTACCCACCCCTCAACCTCCTCACCTCCAATTGTGTCAAAAACTCAATCTGCGGCTGGGGAAATCCGTTCCGTCTCCCTTTTTTGAAACACAGCCGCGGGAAGGTGAGAGGGAGTAATGGGTTTGGATTTGTTCCATAGACACATTTACCGCTGTGAGTTAAATGCTGCTCTTGAAAATGCAATTTCAATTGTTTTTTGCTGTTTATTTTGTGGCAGTGGCTCGTGACACCAGAACTCCTCGTCCTCGTCGCCAAAATAATGATGTGGGTGTCGAAAAGATCACTTGAGACAGTTTCTTTGTAGGTTGTTTAGTTTAATGTAGAGCAAACGAGCCACCGCATCTCTCGCTGATACAGGGTGGTACCAACTGTCTAATACAGAACTAGAACTCTCCCAGCTCCATGACAACAGGGAGATTCTGAGAGAGAAACTAACAAATGTAAATGTAAATGTAAATGTAAATGTAAATGTAAATGTAAATGCAAATTTCCACCCACCCTGCGTTTCTCAAAGTCTTCTGAAAAAAATGCTACCTCACTTGTGTGGGTCGGCCTAGTGCCTGCGACAGGAAACGGCGAAAAAAACGCAACGTGGTCGCACCTCAATTTTGCAGTGAAAAATGACTCCTTTTTGGCAAAGTGCCCAACTGTAGTTTTTGAACCCTAGCTCTGCCGGCACCAAGGGAAACTTAGCAAACTTATACATTTTTGAAACTGAGACCCCCAGGGGAATCCAGGATTGGGTGACCTGACTGCCTCCCACCAGGTTCTGTTACCCAGAACCCCTTGCAAACCTTAAAAATTGACAAATAAAAACACATTTTTCCCACATTTCTGTGGTGGAATGTTCTGAAATCTGTTTTCTCAAATTTATGTGTGGGAAAGTTCTGGAATCTGCGTGGATCAAAAATTTCCTCCCACCCAGTGTTCCCTCAGGTCTCCCGATAAAAATGGTACCTCACTTGTGTGGGTAGGCATAGTGGCTACAACAGGAAATGGCCCAAATCCTACTGTGGAGCCTGATGTGAGACCCACACAAGCCATACCTCACTGGACTACCCTGGGTGTCTAGTTCCCAAAAATGTGTGGGTTAGGTAGGTTTACCTAGATGGCCACTGAGCCCCGGGGCAAAACTCATGGGACCCCCCCTTGCAAAACCAGGTTGGTTTGTGATAAGTAATTTTGATGTTACCTGATTAGGTTTTGGGCCCTTGCCTGTCGTGGTTCCTTGACCCACCCATGCAAGGGAGGTACCATATTTCTCGTAAGACTTTGGGGAAAGCGGGGTGGGAGGAAATTTATGGATCCACGCAGATTCTAGAACTTTCCACCACAGAAATGTGGAGAGAATGTGTTTTTTGACAATTGTTTTAGGTTTGTAAGGAATTCTAGGTAACAGAACCCGGTGAGAGCCAGTCAACTTACCCCATCCTGGATTCCCCTGAGTGTGTAGTTTGTAAAAATGTACAGGTTTGCTAGGTTTTCCTATGTGCCTGCTGCGCTAGGGCCCAAAATTGACAGGTAATCATATTGCTAAAAACAAATCGGTGCCTAGTTGGCTTTCTGCTGCCCTGGGGGGAGACATCGGGGTGGGGGTTGCCCGATATGCCCCCATGGGGGGCAGAAACACTGTGGCTAGTTTTTTGGGGGGATGGGGGCAGATTGGGGGCTACTGCCCCCATCTTCCCCCCAGGGAGGGCAGAAAGTCAACTAGACGCCAGGGATTTTTTTGGGCAAATTTTAATTAGGGTGGGGGCTGCCCTAAACAGTCATGCCAATGCCCCCACCCTAATTAAAATTTGCCCAAAAAAATCCCTGGCGTCTAGTGGGCTTTTTGCCCCCCCCGGGAGGGCAGATTGGGGGCTACTGCCCCATATGCCCCCCAGGGGGGGCAGGAAGGCCTTTATTTTTCCAGGGGGAGGGGGTGGAGGCATGGGCATGCTTATTTTGGGAGCCCCCACCTTAATTCAAATTTGCCCCAAAAAAATCCCTGCCATCTAGTGGGCTTTTTGCTCCCCCGGGGGGGGCAGATTGCAGTCTAATGCCCCCGTCTGCCCCCGAGGGGGGCAGAAAGTCCACTAGACACCAGGGAGTTTTTTGGGCAACTTTTAAATAGGGTGGGAGCTGCCCAAAACGGGTATGCCAATGCTCCCACCCTAATAAAAATTGGCCCATAAAATCCCTGGCATCTACTGGGCTTTTTGCCCCCCCAGGGGCCAGATTTTGGGTTAGTGCCCCATCTACATCCCAGAGGGGGCAAAAAGGCTGTGATTTTTGTGGGGGTTGGGTGGGGGCATGGGCAGCCCCACCACAAATTATAATAATAAAAAAATCCCAGGCGTATAGTGGCCTTTCTGCCCCCCCCGAAGGGGCAGATTAGGGCCAATGCCCCATCTGCCCCCTGGGGGGGGCAGAAAGACTGTAATAATTGCGGGGGTGGGTGGGTGCATGGGCATGCCCATTTTGGGCAGCCCCCACCCTAAAAGAATCTTCTAAAAATAACCCCTGGTGTTTAGTGGGCTTTCTGCCCCCGAAGGGGCAGATTAGGGGCCAATGCCCTATCTTCCCCCCGGGGGGCAGAACGACTGTAATAATTGTGTGGGCGGGTGGGGGAATGGGCATGCCCATTTTGGGCAGCCCCCACCCTAAAAAAATCTTCTAAAAAAATCCCTGGTGTTTAGTGGGCTTTCTGCCCCCCGAAGGGACAATTTAGGGGGCATTGCCCCATCTGCTCACCAGGGGGGCAAAAGTCTGTAATAATTGGGGGTGTGAGGGCATGGGTCTGCCCGTTTTGGGCAGCCCCCACCTTTTTTTTTTTTAATCCCTGGTGCCCAGTGGGCTTTTTGCCCCTCTGGGGGGTAGATTGGGGGCTACTGCCCCCATCTGCTCCCCAGGGGAGACAAAAAGACTACATTTATTCAAATTAGCCTGGGGGGAGCAAAGGCCCTTGCCCAAGGGGCCCCTCCCCCCTCCCTGGTGTCTAGTGGGTGGAGCCCTGCTTGGGGATCGCCCTCCTGTGGCAATCCCCAAGCAGGGATCCATTAGGGAGGGGTACGATTGGAAAGGGGGAGATTCTCCCCTTTCCAACGATACCCCTCCCGTCTTTCTACGTGCTCAGGGGGCTGAGATAGCCCCCTGAGCACGTAGAAAGGGAAACTGAAATGAACCTCTTGTATGTATGTATGTATAGGCGTTCTTATAAAGCGCTATCACTGTCACCCACCGGGCATCCTGGCGCTACGACTGTTTCTGACACAGAGCGAGATTTTACCAGCTTCTACACATACTACATTGTCCTAGGGAACAGGTAAGTTTTTAGCTCCTTTTTAAAGATGGGAAGGGTTTCCACGCTCCTGAGGCTCAATGGTAAGGAGTTGCACAGTTGCGCCGCGGCTGTCCTAAAGGAGCGACCTCCCATCCTGGTCCTCCGAAACCTGGGTACCACCACCAAGAAGGCCGACGCCGACCGAAGAGATCTTACGGGGGTATACCAGGAGAACAGATCTTGTAAAGGGACCGGGCCTTGATGATGCAAAGCTTTAAAGACAATACATAGAGCCTTGAAATTCACCCGTTGGAAAATTGGGAGCCAATGAAGGTCCCTGAGTGCCTTAGTGGAGGAATCCGAGCGGCGCCTTGAAAGCGCCAACTTCGCGGCACAATTCTGAATCCGCTGAAGTTTCCCAAGCACGGTAGTTGGAGCCGCCAGAAGCAGTGCGTTGCAATAGTCCAGACGACTAAGGATAATGCTCCGCACTACTTCTGGTCTTACCGGTGCTGGGAGTAACGGTAAGATCTTTCTCAAGGATCCCAGTAGGCCCATGCACGTAGCCACAGTCTTATTTACTGCGGAGCCCAGTTGTAGATCGGAGCTGAACATCACCCCCAGATTCCGAACGGAATTAGCTGGCTGGTTTACACCCCCAAAGTCAGGCGGCCAAAAACCGTGGGGAAGGGGTCTAGGAGCCCGATCCAAGGAGCAGTGTAGAACCTCTGTTTTCGAGCAATTGAATTGAAGGGAGTTATTCCCTAACCAAACAGCCGTGGCCCTCATGCAATGATGGAACACCTCCTGTGACACCCCCCCCTTACCCTCCAACGAGAAGATAAGCTGGGTGTCATCAGCGTAGTTGGTGACCGTGATGCCGAAGGACTTGATCAGTGTGATTAACGGCCGGAGGTACAAATTGAAGAGAATGGGGCTGATGGCCGAGCCCTGGGGAACACCCTGACCTACCCTCTTGATGTTAGATTGGTAGGGTGGTAGTGCAACTACCTGATGTCTTTGCTCGAGGTAAGATATCACCCATTCGAGAGCCGACTCTGACACCCCCACCTCGGACAGTCTCCTGATCAGAGTCTCATTAGAGTTTTGGTTTCACTGAAATGAAGTCAGCGCGACGTGCGCGCTGATCGTCATTTCAGAGAAACCAGGGGGGGTGGCTTGGGAGCTGGGGAAGCTCTTCCCCAGCTCCCGAGGTTGTGGGGGAGGAAAGGGAATCCCTCTGGTGCCCGCACCAGAGGGATTTCCTGTGCTAGGTGTCATGCCGAGCTGAGCTCGTCATGAGCACCCTAGCACTGTGTGCCATTGCGAGCTCAGCTCGTCATGAGCACACAAGGGGTTAAAGTAAGTTCAATTGTGCAGTTCATTTTCCGGATTTGTATTAACCTTAGTAGGTAATGGAGGAGATAGCAGGCTAATTTGTGCGCTGAATGCTGTGCTTGCAGGTACCTCATAGTTCGAGTCCTCGGCATCTCTCAGATGGCGTTTCCAATCCTCACCAGCAGATGATATGCTCCTCTTCGCAGCTGGGCAGGCGCATGCAATATTTTCAAATAATGGCCCCCTACGTAGCAGGAGGGCACACAACAGCATTCCACCTTCTGCCATTTATTGTGCAGTCCGCTTTTCACAGCCAATTAAATTTGGCATTTTGCCGACGCGTTTCGAGACCATCGGTCTCTTCTTCCTGGGCTTTCCAGAACCACACAGCTGACGCTCACATTGCATGAATTACAACCTTTATTCACTCCTAAGCCTGCCCCCAGTGGGCATCTGTTTAGTACAGTTTGCCTGAAGCATTCTGGGGTATGGAGTCCAACAATGTGGTTTAATCCTTATTACCTTAAAGTAAGTTCAATTGTGCAGTTCATTTTCTTGATTTGTATTAACCTTAGCAGGTAATGGAGGCGTTAGCAGGCTAATTTGTACGTGGAATGCTGTGCTTAAGGTACCTCATAGTTCGAGTCCTCGGCCTCAATAACATCTGCTCCAGAAGATAAAGTACCTATGCATGTTCTAAGTGCACAACTGGACAATACCCTGCTTTTTTTTTTAATAAAGCACTATCTTGCTATTTGTGTAAGAGGTTAATTTTTTCCAGCAGAAACAATCAGGTCTGCCCTGGAGAAACTTGCCCAAGGGCACACCTGTCCCCATAGCTGTACTTTTCTTTTAAACATGTTTTTGTACGCTTTTCTCCATTTGTTTTCAAGGAGATGCCGTTGGTGTTTGTTTAATACTTCAAGATGTATGTGTTTGTTGTTAATTTGAAAATACAAAAAAAGTTAAACATTTTTGAGAACACAATTTTCTTTGTAGTTGTACAAAAGTGTTAACAAAAATTCTCTGTTCGGAGCTACCCTGTAGTTTCATGATCTACGTTGTTTGTACTGTTTACCTTTAATTCCCTCCCCAGATCTCTTGCGGAAGCCATCTAGGCAATCTCTCACATGCAGACTGAGGGGCTGTGCTTTCAGGTTTGCTGTCTTGAACCTTGTGTGAGATCAGACTTTTTATAACAGACTTTGCTTTTACACTCAATATATCCTGCTGTAGTATGTATAATTTATATACACCAGAATATTAACTGCGTATTTATTTTAATGAAATGCAATCCATTATATAATTGTGGGGAAAAATACATCACTTAGATCTATGAAAACCCCCCACTTGAATGAGATGAACATTGGTACATAGTACACATTGATACTCATTTATGTACTTTAAGGCCATTTATTGTGATTAGAAAAAGTTCAATCACTACTTTTTGTATGATCCCAAGAGAGTCTTGTGAGATCTTAAACTTTTTTTAAGAGGAAGAATTTACACTTTACACATTACAATACTTGTAGCCCAATTAGTAGGGTATGGGGAGAAAGCAAACTTTAAAATTAGACATTTTCACAGTTTGAAAACAGTGCACAGTAGGGTGTGAGGAGACAATGAGATCTCCCTGACACCTCTCCACAGCCTAACAACTGTGTATGGTACACTATGAGGAGAGCCTGTCCTCTCCAGTGAGACCTTGCAGGAAGGTAACCAGTGTCTAGAGTAGGATGTAAAGAGATACTAACTCTCCACTCACACCTTTCTACAGGCTCAGCATTATGCATTGCAGGGCTGGGAAGGTCCATGCCATAGTAAATATAACAAGTACTGGTCTCGCCACTGAGACCTCTTCCCCGAAAATAACCATATATATTAATGTGTGGGAATGGATTTGACTGTCCAGTCACAGCTCTCCTCCGGATGACAAACATATACAGTAATGTGTGGGGAAACATGTTCTCCTCCACTAACACCTATCTCCAGCACAAAATGGATGTGTAGTATGGTGTTGGCAAGGACTGGCCACTCTGCTAGCACCACTGCTTAGACCAACAGGGATATGCAGTGGTGTCTGGGAATGCTGTGATGTATCTCTTTGCTCACACTTCTTCCCATGCTGACAGGTATGCAAAGTAGGCTGTCGGGAGAAACTGTCCTGTTTGCTTACAGATCTCTCTTGCATGATAAGTCTGCATAGTATAGTGTGTGGAGAGACTGGCCCCTCTCCTGTGAACTGATTCCTGGATGATGGGTGCTGAAATTGTGGTGTGAAAATGGGCTTGCCTCTCTGGTCACAGCTCTTCCCAAGATAACAGATATTCAAGTAAGGTGTAGGGATGAAATGACCTCACTGCTGATAATTTGGTTCTCCATTACCAGGTGTCTGTAGAATTAAAGAAGTGCTTACTACCATAGAGATACATATATATGCAGCAGAATATTTACAGTTCCTGAAAATGGAACTGCCAGTTTTGCTGAGTAATACAATACTATATTAAAATTGACATGTATAATAAGTATTAAGCAAAGAAATCAAAAGTTCCTTTAAACACTTTTTATTACAACAAAACAACAATACTAAACTACAACAACTGTATTAACAAAGAATATGAACAACTATTAATCAAACAACTATATAACTTATAAAAATATTTTTACACTAATCAGCAGGCACCATGGTCTCTTACCTTTTTGCTTTATGTGCCTGCTGGATTTTGATTCACATATCACTTCTCTTCCAGTATTTTTGCCACTTTAGCCTGCCAAGGAGTCTTCAGTTTTCTGGTATATATATATATCAAAAGGAGAGGTGGCAAGAACATTTCAGCAAAACACCATATCTATAAATTACAGTTCACAAAGTCTAGCACAACTGTCACTTCCACATCCATCCAAACGAAATACACTGAGCTTCAATAGGTAGTTATTGCTGAAAAGCACAATAATACTTCTTGACAAGTTTCTATTTTCCTTCTAATAAAATTCAAAATAACAAAAAAAGGTAATAGTTACATAATGATCAATAATTCATAACTATGTAACATACTATGTTGTCTAACCTTTACTATATTTTCACCCGCAATCACATATTTACATCTAGTGCACCAGTAAGTTCTTATTCATTTCTCCTAAAAAATACCACACCCTTAAACATTCTATTTTCATATTTTTGAAATTAAATTATAACATGCTATGAACTCTGCTTCCATAACAATTTCTAAAGTAACGCAATCATCTTGACACACATTTGCTAACACTCATTGCAGTTTTTCATTCTAAAATAGCAATATCATCATTCAAACATCTCGCATCTAAAATATCTGTGTATGTGGTTCATAAGACCAGTATAGCTTGTATTATTACATTCGTTGTTTTATAATTTAAGAAGCACTGATTGAAAAATGTTATTGCACAATTACTTAACATCATTTGAAATATTTCTTGCATCGATAAAAACATAGTTAAAATTCTATCTGAATCACATAGGAAAATTATATAAAAATGTTTGTTCAACTTAAAAAAGTATTTTTAGCTGTATTTATTAAGAGTAAATGTCTATTCTCTGTCTTGAGGCCCTCATATGGCCATATTGAAAGGAGATGATGGCATATATACAAGTCGCTGGGTTGTCCAACCACCTCTTGGTTAAAGTGACCAAGAGCCTTGCATCACATAATAAACTTAATATTGGACCTGCATGGCAAGTCTCTTTCCTGCTTGTTTTCTTGTTTCTCGTGCAAGCCACTCTAGTTTCGTCAGGACTTTCTTTCTTGGAAAACCGAGCACGCAACTTAGACATAAACTTCCCAAATTTGGCCAATTCTGTTGGTGTAGTGCAACAGCACAAAACAGATACCGCTTCTGAGCATGTCCGAGCCCCTTTAGATAGACACATCAGTTTTAACAACTTTTGACGTAACGCTTGCAGACCAGGGCAAAAGCACACCAAGTGCAGCTGGGTCATTTTTCTATATTTACAGATTCTGCACCTTTTTATAGAAGCCCGAGATTTCCATCCGGGATTTAGCTCTTTAATTGGAAGGGGCATAAGCCTGGCCCATTGATTATTTTTAAAGCCTTCCTCCTCAGTGCTTGCTTCTGGTAAGGCTTTATACAAAGCTCTTGGGATGATGTAATCAGTCTGAAGCAGTCTCCCCTAGCTGTACAGTTGGTACGTCTGCTTCCCTTGATAATTGCTGAATTTGTTTTTTGAGTGAGCTCTTTGATTGCCACACAGCTTAGCCCTTCCTGACCCCAGTTTTGTGTTACCAGGCCAAGTGTTTCCCCCACTTTTTGCATGTAAGTTTTCCATGTGTTAGTGTCCCTTCATAGATGGGTTTAAGCATGATTTTTACGCTTCCAATGGGTTCTTCCAGAACTTGGTAATAGTATTTTACCTGCGTTCCCAGGCATCATAGTTTGGCTGCACCAGGCCGAACTCCAGGCTAATCAGGCCATTGCAGGTATGCTTTGATAACCTGAATATACGCTTATACGCCTGACATTGTGATTTCTCAAGCGGGCTATCCATTTTGCCTAGGAATGCCTGATGTGCATAGCCCACTATTGACCTTATTTTACATTGTATGACTCATCTTATGGGTACCATCGTTGGACTCTGCAGCTTCTCATGAATTTGCATTGAGCGTAAATTGTCGACTGAGATTTTGAGTTAATATTTTGCAGATGTAAAGTCGCTTTCCCAGAATTGCTAAGCCATGCTCCAAGATAACTATATGATCTTGCAGTGGAAATCGTTTTGTTGCCCATTGGTCATTTGAGTAATGCTATGTTCGCACAGCGCCCAAAGATCATCACTTCAGTCTCATGTGGATTTATGACCAGTTTGTTGGTCTCATTTTGGTATGGTCCATCGCTACCAGGTCATCTGCGTATTGCAATATTTTGAATTTCTTGGGGCCTATTTTAGGACTACAAGGTTTGCATTTTGAAGCATGTTCCCCAAATCTGCTGTATATAAATTGAAAAGACCTAGGGCAGGAACAAAGCTCTTTTTTAGGCCATGATCAGTGTGGCACTTTTTGAGATTTTATTATCTCCTTGTTTGACTCTTACCCACGTTTTATTGCACAAGGAGGTGATGGCATTCAAGAGGTCTACTGGGATTTGCCAGTTCCTTAGCTTATTCCAGAGCTTATGTCAAGAGACCCACATCGAATGCTGCTGAGTAGTTGACAAAACAAGCAAAGACAGTTTTTTTTGTTTTTGATGTTTGCTTTTTACCCCAAATAAGATAGTGCCACTATGTTATCAATTGTCGACCCTCCTTTATGAAACCTGGGGGGAAGAATTTCTTGGTCTTCGATCCATCTATCCAGCTCTGCTAATAGAGTGCTGGCATAAGCGTTCCCTTCAATGTCCTGAAGGGTAATCATTCTGTAATTTGTTGGTTCTGTGATGTCTCCTTTCTTAAATATAGGCTGTAACAATGAGACGTGCTATGATTCCGGGAACATTAGCTTGCAGTCTGCATTTGGTGAATAAAATAGATAGAACTTCTCCCCAATATGACGGATCATCTCTCTACATTGCCCCCGGGAGCCCGTTGGGGCCAGGGGCCCCATCTTTTCCTATCCCCTGGACAACAGGAACATCTTGGTCTTTACCTCCAGCTGCTGTCCTAGGCACACCATCGCCATCTGCTCCCTCGAATGGGCAGTCCTTTGTACTCACCTGCTGAGCCCACCCTTTATTTTCTACGTAGATTGTGGACTTAGCCATACTTCAGCCAGGACAGAGTCGCATCGATCCACATGATCATTTTCCAATCAGGTTACATACTGCCAGAATTGCCTGTGTTTATGATTCTTGGATAACTCATGGATTTTAATCCATTCTTCCTGAAGGTGCTTCTGTTTTAAATTCCAAATCAGATGTTTTTGTACCACCTTGAGTTCTGTACACTTGTGCCATGTGACTTGTGTACCAGTGTTCACGTGATTCCTTTTTGCCCATTTCAAGTTTGGGGTTAATTACCTTAATGATTTATTATCTTGCCAGGTTTGCCTAGTGGGTAAGTGATTTGCATGAGAGCTGTTCCTTGCTCCTCCCAAAAGGGCTGTTTTCAAGGCAAAAATCCATGCTACCCAAGTTTTGATGGTGTATTTGAGGCTAAGACAATTATTTTGGCAATCATGTTCTTATTTCTATGCTATTAGTGTCGCAGCCTTTTGCTCATTCCATCTAATCTTCCTGATTAATAAGTACTCCTCAATGCCTCTAGTGTAGTAACTTGTTTGCTTTGGATGCTTGGATCCACTTGAAGAATTGCGCGGTCACTTGTTTTGTGCATTGCCATTGCAAAATACGCTATTTTGACCAAGATAGTTATACAGGAAGATGTTGTCAATATTTGTGCTGTTATTATATGTAAACATTTTTGGTGAGTTTGAATTTTGGTTTATGTTTAGTGCCTCAGCAGACATAAAGTTGTTGTTTTGTAAAACGTCATTGAAAATTCGTTCTGTTAGGTGTGTTGTTCTACTTGTGTCCGTTCCTAAATGGTGAAGATTGGAATCACCCACAATCATCTTGGCAGTACATGGATACATGCATAGAATTTCCTCTATTGTGGTGATAATGGATCTAGTTGTTTCTAATTTTGCCTGTCCCTGAGCATTGAGGTACACATTTATTATTAGGAGTGAAGATCTTCCTTCCTTGTCCTCTTTATCTCCCACCATAAGCACCTGCAGCATTTCCAAGAATGCTTTTGTTTTTTTGTTGTGAATTCTTGTACATGTTTTATGTAAGTTGAGATTCCACCAGATGGCGTGCTATACCGTTGATTTCTGGTTGCTGGTTTATGAAAGCCTGCAAAACACTCTAAGTGCATGGGCTTGGTTGCCCAAGTTTCTTGTAGGCAATCGATGTCCCTTTCTTGCAGCATCTTCCTGGCCGATTCATGCATGAGTGCTCTTTGAATAGCAGCAATATTCTAGGATATATTTGTAATGGCCACTTGATTAACTTTATTAGTTCTCTGGATTCCAATCCCTGTGTGCATTGTTTGTTTGGTGTTACACAATTCTTGGCGGACCTCCCTGGTGCTAGGAATGGTAAGTGGCATTCACTGTCTTACTGCCTAGCCAGTCATGTTGCTCCCCATTTTAACTTTTTGAAATGTTTTGTGTGTTACTGTTCTTTTTTCAATCGCTCCTTCCTGGGGTTTTAATAATATATTCAAGTTGTTGTAGCTCTGGAACAATTGTATCTTTGTTGTTCTTCTCAATACACTTTGCAAGATTTCTCTGCCCTTCTCTGAACTTTTTCGAGGATTTGTTGGTTGGATTAGCATATGAGGATATTTTTCTTGCTTTCCCTTGTCTACTTCTATGCCCCAGCTTTCAAAGTTTTCTTTTCCCGGAGGACCGTTTCTGAGGAGGAGGGATTTTTCCATGTTACATGGTGTCATCTTGGCTATTATTTTTCTCTTGGAATACAAATTGTATATCTTCACTTGTTATTACTGTTAATGAAGGTATGTGTTGGAAGCGCCTCAGTAGGTTTGCCCATTTGAGTATATCATGCCTAACCTTTGATTTATACAGTGACTGAAATACGATCTTCTGTGTGTTTCTTCTGTTTACTGAATTTGATTTATTTTCCCTCGGGCCTGCAAGTATATAATTTTTTCATGATATTTCTCTTTAAGTTGGACACAGGAAGAACTTTACAGGGCTCTTCCGGCGCTTCCGGAGGGACTCGGCAACAGTGGCTGCGACTATTTCTGGTCACTTTTTGGACACGTGAACATTGGGCACGGTGTCCTGATGAGTGATGCTGGTACGTGCTGACATAGCGCACTCAAGGTCCATACTTTTCTGAAAAGACTGAGAATAGACAACCCCTCTGATGCCCTGATGAAATCGCTAAAACTAGGAGCGATGAAACATGTCGGCTTGAGGACATAAATCTTGATGGTATATAAGTAACCATTTTTTAATAGTGGGGTTTTGCTGCGTCAGAATAAAACGGTAAAGGCAACCAAAGCCCTGCCACACAATTTATTTTTCTTGTGGTTGGTTAGGGGTCTCAATTATATGTTTCTGTACACTACAAGTGGGTGTCAGTGTTGATACGTTTGTCACTATATGTGTTTTCCATCACTATTCTCACGTCCGCACTACCTTCCCTTTTAGTGCACGTTTGTCTTTTCACATAGAGAGAGTGGCCAATGATGAGAAGTGGGTATACCGGCAATTGTTAACCGGGAACCCCCTCGGGTTGTTCTACCGTGAGGTACTCTCTCTATCCTTCACACCTTTTTTTTGGGTGAATTGTATGTGGTCCTGTGTGATTTTATATTGGTGAAGAACGCATCCAGACCTAAGGATTTATGTCATTGGACATATTCCGGGTAGTATTAATAATAAGTATCCCTTGCTTGTCGGTCTTCTATACGGATGCAGTTGTATTTAGGTGAGGCTCTATTTTCAGCTTCGAGGTATTCAAAAGTAGAAGTATCATGGCAGGGCATAGGGGAGAGTTGGAGAACATTTTTGTAGATTATTGCTAGACCGCCTCCCGTTTTGCCAGGTCTATCTTTTCTGAGGGTGAAGTAGCCAGGAGGGGGAGAGGATATCAAGAATGGAAGAGGAGTGTTCTTTAAGCCAGGTTTCTGTAAGAAAGGCAATGTCAATGGATTCACTAAGGATGGTTTCAGAAATTTCAATTGCATGTCGGACAGCTGAGCAACAGTTTACTAGCATGCAAAATAGGGGTATAGGGTTGGTTGTGGGGGGGCAGCATGGCATCTAGGAAATTGCATAAGAACACGAAAGCACACTCTGCAACACACCTCCGGCCACATCTTGATAGCTACCAGTGGCCAACAGGTGGAGGGAGCACAACACCTGCACATGTGTGGGGGTTGCAGTGCTGCGCAGGGTTCTGCTTTCCAATTGTGGCTTCAAGGTGTCTATGAGCTCTAGGATGTCAGTGCTACTCAGCCTGTAGTGGTCATGAATCTCTTCCTCTGTCTTCTCAAACAATGTTAGCCTAACTCTGAATATACTCTCCTGTCTCCACCTACTGTGCTGAGCAGCCAGTATCCACATCCTCCTAACTATCACATACCGGGCAGCTATTGTGGAAAGATTTCTGATGAATTCTGGGTCTGTTTTTATAGGTTGGATCCGGTTACCATCTGGTTCTGGTTAGTGGTAAATCGCATGTGCAAAGGGGACTTTTTGTGCATTTTTGCTATTTGCAACTATTTTGTCATATTAAATAGCAGCTCGCAAATTGGTGGTCGCTATTTTATGAATGCAAAAAAAGGGCACAGTTTTTGCGATTTGGTATTCATTTGCATCACAATTTTGGGTTTTGCAAGTGACTTTTGTACATTGCGTACATCCAATTTAGCATGCACAAATTGGTTTGTGACCAATTTTGAGCTCACACATTGGTTGTTCATCTGGTCCTCAGTCTTTTGAGACTGATCCTGTAATCACATTGTTTAGGTTTTGCTGACCAGGCAATTTGAGATTTCTTCGCTCATTTATCATTCTTAACAGGACTTCCGGGATTGTTGGTAGTTTGTCTACAATATCAGAGCAATGGCACTCCCGACTTTAAGCTCTTTTCTAAATTGTCAAGTTTGGCTGAGGTTTCAATCACTAAGGCTATTGTTTGAATGATTTCCGTTTAGATTTCCAGTTTGTCTGATTGCCTGGTGAGATCAATAATTGCTGCTGTAAGAATTGTATTTATGGTGGACAGCAGTTTGTCTTGGCCCTTGATAAGCTCTAAACTTAAAATTGAATTGTCCTGCAAGGGATTACCATAGATTTTGTCTAGCATAAAAATCAAAGAACTTGAACATGTACTAAAGTCATGATGGTGTTTCCTGGCTTCCTGCCCTTGCTGTGATGGTCCGGGCCTTCAATGTAACCTGGGATCAAGGGTGTAGAGTTGACAGTACCCAGCTGTCACCTTTTTTTTAACATAATTTTATTGATTTTACAGTTGCATATATTCTTTACATTGGTCTTCAGCTGTCCTTTAGTTCCAACAGACTTCATGTGGTATTATTTACAACATAGTACACCCAGTCATGTTCTTTACACTGTGCAGGCATGGATCAGTTTCCGTAGAAGTATACTTATAGCACTTCCTACACAGCATAAGTGGTGGCCTCTCAGACCAACTAAGAAGTAGTCAAATGTGTACATTTTATTTCCACTCGCATCTTTGCATGTGGTTAAAACATTTTGTATCGCGACACGTAACTTACAAACCCTCAACCATACTGCACCCTCCCTCTTGTCCTGAGTACATGTGAGGCTCTCTTAACTGGCGGCAGCACTAACATTATCACTTCATATACCACACATTATTCGGATTGACCTCTTGTACATGTACAACCCAGTCCTAGACTCGTTCGCTCCTTTGCGTGGTGTTAACAGTAGCGGTGGGATCTATAATCAAGGACCTGCAAGCCTTCAGCATGACATCCCATTCCATCGGGGTCTTTCTAAGCCCCCTTGCCTCTTCCCGTCTCAACGCCGCGCTCTCCGCACCTCCCCATCGCAACAATTCCTTGTGCCACGCATATGCTGTGGGCGGGGTTTTGGACTTCCACTGCATGGTGATAGCTCGCACCGCCAATAAGAGCGCCAGGTTTATACACCTATTTTGCACTTTATACTTAGAAGTGCTTCTTCGCAAACCCTAGAATACATCCCTCTATTGTATTAGGTATCTCCCTGTGCATGGCCTCCGTCGTTTGGTGCCTGACCAAATCCCAGTACTCTCCGAGTCATCGGCATGACCATATAATGTGTACTAGGTCCGCCCCCTCTAACCTACATCTGGGGCAGTGATGTCGTGTGGTGAGGTACATCTTGTCTAGTTTTCTCGGTGTTAGGTACGCCCTGTGTAAAATCATGGTTTGGATATACTTGAACCGTGCATTCCGCGACACCTTTTTGGGTTGCTCCATTACTCTCTCCTATTCTTTATCCTCCAGGATCCTACCAATGTCACCCTCCCAGGCATTGCGAAGCGGAGTCAAATCTATTTGTGCGTGGTAGCGCATCCCTACATACCGCCACTTAATGAGGTACCGGCCTCTCCCCATATAATACAGTGTTTTAACCAGGTCATTTGTGGGGGGTTCCTGTCGTTGTGGGGCCCAGTGTGTACGAACGTATTGCAGTAATGCTGCATGCAAGAGAAAGAGGTGTGTCGGTGCCCCAGTTGCCCGCACAAAATTATCATGGTCCAATAACACCCCATCCCCAAAGAGATCCGTCACGGTAGTAACTGCTGCGTCCAGCCACGGTGCAAGTCTACGCGTCGTTAGGTGACCACCTTGTACAGGTATACCCAGCAAAGGTATATTCCCGGCATATGCAGGGGGTGCTTTGGCATATTGTAGGGCTGCTCTCCAACATTGCAGAGCCGTGCGCAACATTGGGGGGAGATCCCTCTGTATCTTGCTGTGTGGCAGCAAATAAGCATGTAGCATTCCTCGCCCTATTTCTTGCTCAGTCATCCCAATTTCCTGCAGGTTACGTCCCGCTGTCCAGTAGGACAGCCACTGCAATTGACTAGCGTAAAAGTACGCTCGGAGATCAGGCACTCCCAGGCCCCCTCCAGACGCACTACGCTGCAGTTTCTTTAGGCTAATCCTTCGCCTACCCGTGCCCCAGATTAGATCAATAAGTAATGAGTCCATTCATTTAAAAGTGGTACTCGGGAGCGGTATATTTGTAAAATAGTAATGTAGCCTCGGTAGGACCACCATTTTTGCTATCGCTGCTCTACCCATTACTGAGAGTGGTAGTGTGGTCCAGAAGGCAATGCTAGACCTCAAGGCACTCAGGGCTCTGTTCAGATTGCCTTCCAACATATCTGCCTGTGTCCGATAAACGTGGATGCCTAGATACTTAAACATGTGGGGGCAACCGTGAACTGTAACATGCCAAATGTGAAGTCTGGTAAGGGCGTCTGTTCTTTAAAATAGAGCACCGTTGATTTAGTTGGATTAATAGCTAGACCCGACAACTGCTCAAAAAGCTCGAATAGCGCAGCTATATTGTCCATAGGGGCGCGGAGGTCACGCAGGTATAGGATAATATCCTCTGCGTATGCCGACAGCAGGTGTGTGGGGTTGCCCATCGTAATTCCCATATCAACCAACTCTGCCCTGTTCTTCAACGCCAGACGTTCGAGCGCCAAGATAAAGAGGAGCGGCGAAAGCGGGCACCCCTGTCGCGTTCCCCTCCGTATCTGATATTCAGCCGATATGTGCCCACCCTTGTTTGCTCTTGCCGTAGGGGCATTGTAAAGGAGGCGGATCCACCTAATATATTCCTTCGGCAGTCCAAATCCCTTTAGGGCCCTAAAGATGTATTCCCATTTAATGGAGTCGAACGCCTGGCGCATATCTAGTGAGATGCAACCCGCGTAGTCATATCGGCTCGGGACCTCTGCAAGCAGGTGATGCAGTTTCCTAGTGCTCAATAATGTGCTCCGCGCCAGCAGTGAGGGAGGGTGGTAGCTGGCCATTTCAGTGGGGTCCCTATCCCGCTTCGGAAGCGAAACCACCAGTGCCTGCGCCATAGTAAGGGGCAGGCGACCCTTGTCCAGCGCCTCTCTGTACAGAAATTCCAGCTGGGGTGCAAGAATATTCGCATAGGTAGCATAGAATTCCGCTGGTAGGCCATCCAGCCCCGGGGTTTTATTTCGGGGGAGACCCTTGATGGCGGCTTTAATTTCTGACTGAGTTATGGGGCCCAGCAACCCTTTCTGTGCATCCGCCGACAACTGGGGACATGGTATTGTGGATAGAAATTCTTCTATGCGTGTGTTCTGTGCTTCTTCTGGCTCACTATAGAGTGCTGCGTAGTATTCCATGAAGGCCACATTAATCTCTCCCTGTGTAGCTACTGTCTCTCCTGCGAGGGTAGTAACTCCATTAATGACAACATTGGGGGGGTTGTCGCACAGCAATTTTTCCAGCAGGGTCCCTGCCTTGTCTGCTTCAGTGTGACTCAATTGCGTGTATCTTTGATAGTCTATGAAACGGAGAGACTCCAGTAATTCGGCGTGTCTAATTCTAGCCTCCTGCAAGGACGCCCGCTTATCCACATTCAGCACTGCCTCCTGCTCCAACTTGTTGAGCCTCCCTTCCACTTCTACCAGGGACCTATGAACTTCTTGTCGCGCACCTACCGTCACCCCTATAGCCTCTCCCTGGACCACCGTTTTAAAGGCGTCCCACTCAATTAATCTAGTGGATGCCGTGTTGCTGTTTTCATAAAAGTACCGTTTGATAGTGTCGGACAAAGTGGTGCGGAACACTGAGTCTTCTAGCATTTGGGGCCCGAGGCGCCATGTCAGTACCGGGGTGGGTCTCTGTCCCATCCAATTGTTATTTCCAAGGGATTGTGGTCCGAGAAGGATTTCGCCAAATATGTGGTCGACGTCACCCGCATCGCTATGTTATCTGAGCAGTATATCCTATCAATTCTCTTGTGCAACATGTGTACTGGTGAGTAGAAGGAGTATTCCCTATGTGTTGGGTGCCTCATCCTCCATACGTCACACAACCCTCATCCATCAGCCCACCCACGCAGTGCACTTGCCTGTTTTCAAAGCCCCATTCCATGAGGGGAGGGTGAGACCTATCAAGAGCCACATCCATTACAGCAATACAGTCTCCACCAATTATCCACGGGTAATCCTCCCAACCTGCCAGGGCCACAGACAGCCTACCCAAAAACCGCTCCTGTTCCGAGTTCGGCGCATATATAGACCCCAGGACTATGGGTTGGCCATCCAGGGTACCCCGTACCAATACATACCTCCCCTGTTGATCTACTCTCTGCTCTAGTGGCATGAAGGGCACTCCATGTCTAATCCATATAGTAGTGCCACGGGCAAACCCCGAACATGTGGTGGAGAATACCTGCCCCCTCCATTTCCTACGGAGTTTCCCAACTTCCTGCTCGACCATGTGGGACTCTTGCAGGCACACTATCTGCGCCTTGCGTCTCTGTAGTTGCGCATGTATCCTATGGCGTTTCTGAACTGAGCCCAGGCCCCGGGCATTCCACGTTACTAGGTTATAGCTATTCTGCATGTATTTCGCTTACCCAGACGTGGCCGTCTTGCGGCAACCACAGCGTGCGCATTTCCGTGCCTGCCCTAAAGAAAATGCAACCCAGGACCTTTTCCCACCCCGATAACTCCCAATGCTCGGTCCAGTCGTGGAACTATACCGGACCACCCAACTAAACAAAGAACACATAAACCAAAATAGCATCCATACAGAGCTTTCGCAACTGGGGGACGTGGCCAAACCTACCCATGCAGTGCACACTCCGGTTCAGGGTGATAATATTAGCTCAACTCCCCCCGGGCCTCATATACAAACAATTCAATGCCTTCTGCAACACGTACGATGAATAGAAATTAACAGCCTTATACATTACTGTTCAGTTCCGATCTGGGGGGGTATGGTAGTCTAGCCCGCTAAGGGATCAGTCCATCCACCGTCTGCGGGGTCACAGAGGGAAACAGTGACATGCTCCCCTCTGAATCTGATCTGTGAGTGTCCACCTCCGAGGTGGTCAAGTCGCCTATTTGTGCTGTACTTCGAAAAGATTAAACCGCAAGGATCGCTGTCTCCTTATCCGTCTGCATCTGCTTGGTCATCGGGTGGAGCCGTGCCTGTCTTCTGCGCAATCTGCGCGAGCTGCGCTGCCCCATCGGATGATCGTCATGTGCCGCAGGGGCTGAAGTCTGGTATGCTGTCCTTGATTGACCCTCTGGTTCCATCACCTCCAGCCATTCCTCCACATCGCCTGGGCTCTCGAAGAAGTATGTCTTTCGGTCGTGACTGATCCGTAGCCATGCCGGGAAGAGAAGGGCGTATTGTAAATTCAGTTCTCGCAGCTTCATTTTTACTGACATGAAGGAGAAGCATTGCTTCTGCACCAGCATAGTGTGGTCTGGATATAACGAGACCTTAGTGTTTTCGAAGCGGATTTGGGGGACTTCTCTCGATTTCTGCAGGAGCACGTCCCGGTCCCTGTAATTAAACAGCTTAATTATGAGAGGTCATGGTGGGGCCCCCGGCTTCAGACGGCCCGTAGGAATCCTGTGCGCCCGCTCAATGCAGAACTGGTCCGAAGGTTACTCTGAAGTGACAAGGTTTCTTAAGCCACCCCTCCATATATCGGGCAGCGTCGTTCCCCTCACTTTTTTCTGGCATACCAATAACGCAGATATTATTCCTCCCTGCTCTTACTTCCGCATCCTCCACTCTCTCCATTAGGGTGGCTACTTGGGTCTGCAATTGTAGAATGTGGGCAGTCTTTTGGGTCTGCTGAGGGGACAGAACACCCAGTTCCACCGCATGGTCTTTCACCTTGTCACCGGTCGTGAGGGCACCTATTTGAGTTTCTAGGGCCTTCTGGGAGTCTGTCACCTCCTGCAGAATTAAGTCCAGCTTGTCCACTGTTTCCATTGCATTGGTAGGCGGTATGCAGTTGACCAGTTGAGAGGCATCCGTAGATGCTGCCGAACTCGGGACGTGGTCAGCGCCAGTGTCACTGTCCTGCTGCTTGCCTTTCAGTCTTCCCATCATAGAAGTACCATGTGCCCAGACCCCCGTGGCAACAGGGAGCCACACACTCCGTCTCCGCTGGGCCAGACTCTCCCCCTGCCAGGCGCCTATGTTAGACTCCTCATGACGCTGTTCTCTCCGCTGCAGTCTTCGCCCCTCCCAGCGCAGGTCGTGGTACCCTTCAGGCTCCAATCTACAAGCCCTTGGCCCTGCCGCCGTTGCTCAGTCCCAGGTGTAATGCACCCCACCTGACGGTGTGCGGCACCGGTGAAATGTGCAGGTCCGTGCCAACCCAGGCGGCAGTATGATGAAATCGCCTCCGGTCACTCCACTGCGTACATGCACTCTCTCAGGCAGTCCCCCCTGTGTCACGTCAACGCTGGCCTCGCCGCACAGTAAGTGTCTCAGTTCCGCCTCCTGTGCCGGCCCGGGCACCTCTCCTGACAACAGTGCTGTCTCGATCTCGCGGGGGTTAGTGGCCCACTCCCAAAGAGCCAGCCGCCTCTGCCGCTCGCTCACCCAGTGCTGCAATGGTGTATTGGGGCAATGTCCTCGCTCTTGCTGTTCCCCGACCATGCACAGCAGTGTCCGCTGCCTGGGCCTCTAGATCCCGCCTCTCACCGCCAGCTCGAATGGTGGACCATCAATCAGGGCTGCTAGAAAGAGGCCTGTGTAGGCCGCGGCGGATCCCCGGCTCTCACGTGGCAGCGTGCCGCTCTGAGCGTGCCGCAACAGCTGAGGTTCACCTCCTCCAGCGTGCCGTGCCCAGGGCGCACCGCAACGATCTCACGCAACTCCGCTAGGCACTCACAAGTCTCACAGGTGTTACTGGAATCAGCTCCGCATGCCCCTTGTCCTCCGTTCAAGTCCTGCAGCGGGTCGCGCCAGCACCACAGCCTGGCCCACCTCAATATGCTGCCATTCCTCGGGCGCCGTAACTCTGGATCGTCCCGCTTCTCTGCGGAGGCCACTCAGGGGCTCAGCCACGTCTCCGATTGCCGGCACCAAGACAGTATCACGGCACCCAGTCCCAGTTTCTGAGTGACTTTGCGAAATACGGCACTTAGACAGGATAATTGCCGCCAGGATACAGAGCTCCCTTAGAAGGTGACCGCCATGTTCGGCAGTTGGCTACGCCCCTCCCACCCAGCTGTCACCTTTAATGTCATACGTATATACTTTTGCCTCAACCATTGGTGCGGTCTCTTTAAGGCCCTGAAAGGAGACCTCCTATATTAGAAGTGCATGTCCTCTTGGCTATAGTTGGAAAGTATTCAGTGAGTGTCTTATTTATTTATTTATGTATTTATTTCTGGCCTATAAAACCATAAAAGTAAAAATACAAATAAAATACAGCGCATGCATGATGGTTAGTAAATACACTCATCCATTGCTCATTACAGGGCACTAAAGTACATCAAGTTGATAAAAATCACAGTTGGTTTAAGTAAAAGTATCATCTGTCCCATAGGCTAGCCTCAACGGTCGGGAGACTAACCTGTTGTCATACTGGTCTATAAAGTGCTTGTGCAATGCATGAACAGCATGTGGCTGTTCACCTTATTCCAGGCATCAACTTCAAATAAAGTGCATGTGTAATATGTGTAAAATGGCGATGTTGTTACAATAGGCCGTTACATTCGACTATCACTATAAGTTGGTTGCAAGGGATAATGGCATTTACATTATTCTTAAAATTGGATTCAATAAAATGTGTGTGTAAAACAAGCTCCATCAATTCATGGGATCATCAAAATGTTTCAAAAAATATAAAAGGAAATATAAATACATGACAAATAAAAAACCTACTAGTTATTACACAAACACTTTTGACTTCAATTTCACTGCTATGTAAACTTAGACAATAACACTTCCAGTTTTCACTCCGCACTAAAATTGATATTTGGCCAACTTCACTATGAAAAGTGCATGTCAAATCAAAGTTTGAGGGCATCAGTATGGTATATGGTTAAAATATCTGTTACACTTGGATTATCTGATGCCTGGTCACATACTACTGTATAATACACCATGGTCACAAAGTACAAGCATCGACCAAGCGTCCTGCTACTGAAGTTACATTTTTGCTCTCTCTTTATCCCTATGAAGTTGATGGCCAGTAAGAATCTTCTAAGCCCAAATACATTTAAGCGGGAATTGTCTGTTCTTAATATTAAAAGCATTTCATTCATTTTCCTGACATTAAGGCACCTACCTATTGGTTTTATCCATTTCGTTCTGGCGATTTTGTATGCTGGGCAAAAAAACAGTACATGTGCAATGTCCACCTCTACTCCCAATTGACAATGGCTACACCGGGAGTTCCCTTCCTTAAATTGTAGCGTTGCCCATTTGAAGGTGAAAGCGTTAATCTGCAGTATTTCATAACTAAATTACAGGTATAAACATTTGCCAGTTGTGGTTCTATTTAGTTAAAAAATGGCTCAGAACAAGGGGTCACTTTAAACTGGTGGAATTGCATGGTAAACCTTCCCAGTGTACTATTTAAAGTTACTTTGTACCTGATAAAATTCCAGAATATGTGCTTGATCTCACGTTTTGATTCAGGTGTGAGTACACTCAGGTTCATCCAGAATCTGCTCAGACCTAGATCAAAGAGACAATTTTTTAATATGAGCCGACCAAGTAAACGTGACTTGGGTGACCAATTGCAACAACTCGCTTAGAGATTCTCTAGACGCTACTAATTCCGCTGCTGTCCAAATTCTAATCCAAAATGACAAAGTTCTCCAGACAGCTAGGTGTTCCAAACAATTGATGCCCATGTCAAAGGTCAGGGGGATCAATGGAGTATATTGAGGAAGGGCCACAAACATTCTCAAGATTTTATTTTCTACAGTTATTAAATATTTAAGTTTTCCACCTCCCCAAATCTCTGAGCCATACAGAGCAGCGGTTTGAGCTCTGGTCTTATATACTTCCAGGGCTGGAGTATTGGCTTTTGAAGACGTTGCAGCTTGTTTTTTTTACAATGGGAAATTAATTTAGCATTAGGAAAGCCTTTGATTTCTCTATTTGTGGAGCCCAGGAAAGTTCAGACTCAATATTTTATTCTTAAAACTCCTATGTGGCCTCAAGGTCATGTATTTTGTTTTGGTTGGATTGATCTCAAGACCTTTTTATTGCAATATTTGTTGAGGCTGTTGAATAAGTTCTGTAAGCCACTGGGAGTCTCGGAGAACAGGATGGTATTGTCTGCAAATGTTAAAGCACAAATATGGTTACCTCCAAGCTTGGGCGAGTGTCTTATGTCTCGCCCTCTGTTTGCTTTTCTTTTGGTTGGTGGACCAAATAATTGTCTTTAGTGTGTTTCTACTTGTTGTGGGAGTTATTGATCATTTTAGTTCTGTTGGCCCTACTGCCTCTGTATTGTTCTTAGACAGTGGCAGTTCACTGTCACTTAAGTAGCTAAAATAACTTCATCTTGATTCTTGTGTTCAGTTATCTTTTCCGTATTTATATTGATCTTTGTTAATTGACATTCACTGTCTATTGGTACGTTGGTCTTTGTTAATTGGCATTCGCTGACAATTGAGTTGATGATGGTCACCCCGTCTTCTTCTTGGGTTGTGGACATGCTTTTTTGATCTCTACTCTGTGGCATCCACTTAATCCGCTTATTGCCTTTCACCATAGCTCTCCTTTGTAAGAAGATTCTGAGGGCTACCTTCCAACCCTCAGAAAACACCTGTTTTGTCCTCAAAGTGGTGTTCACCCTCTTACGCATGAGGTCCACAGAGCGCACCTGTATGTCCTTATACCTACTCTGACTCCGACTCCTAAGCCCACATCAGAGATCTCTTTTCTGCTTATTTAGGCTTGTTAGGCTCATTAATACTGTCACACTATGGGTGGACTGTAAAATGAAGTGAGATGAGGGCTGGTGGTCCAGTGCTTTATGTATGTTGAATATTTCACTTTGTTCTCATTGTTAGTTTCAGAAGGTGATAAGAATATCTACTACTTTTAGTGGATTATTTTAACTACTCCTTTGGGAGAGATGGCCTAACTCCAACCTCCACCCAAGACTTAAAGTTCGGGCAGCTTGTTAACTATTTAATGTTAGCTGCTATTAAGCCGCTTTAATCATTTTTTTCCCATCTTATAGCTACTGTGGTCCTGCTATGGTCTGACTCTGAACTGTCTCACGATGTCCTTATGCAGTGAAGATGAAAGGTGGAGTAAAAGGTGCAATGGAGTGCATAAAGCAAGTGAGCATTATGAGGGAGCCCACAAGCCGTACCTGGCATCTAGCCAGGCTGCCTCCATGGGCCCCTCAAGGCACACTCTCTGCAGTGGCTAGCTACAGCCGCTGCGTTCGCCACACACGCTGACTTTCAAGATCTTTTCTAGACTGCCACTGTTATTTTTTTCTGCTTGACATTTTATTTCTCTTCCAACCTGCACTGGGTTGAGGTAGAAGCTGTACCCCTCAACTAGCTTTGTCTGCAGCCCTATAGTCTGTGGCCCCCCCTCCACCTATCAACCGTTTTCACCCTCACCGGAGCCAACTAGGGTCAGTATCAATGCTACCACCGGTCCCTGGTGCTTGTGTCTCTCTTGTCTGGCTCGTGTTGGTGGGAGCTGGGACGGGGTGGAGCAAGGGCTTGGCAGAACACGGCAGGAACGCAGTACAGTGGTTGGCTCTGACCCAAGCTCTGATCGACTAATGCCCCCAGCCGCCGAGTCCTGGGCCCCTGAGACCACTGTGTGTCGATGTTTAGTGGCGGCAGCACTTGCGGTGGCTCCACTCCACTGCTGCTGTAGCTGTTGCTCCTCCTCTATGTGCATGCCTTGCATGCATTACTCATCATGTCTTCCTTGATTTACAAGTATATACAGTTGAAACACTTTATTTTTTAACACAATCTGCAAACCTTGCTCACATTTCTCTACACTGAAATGTTTACCTCTCAAAGCTATATTAATACATCTACACCTCCCCAAATAGCGTTTCACTGTGTAAACATGGTGTTGAATACATTTACCAACATTGGTACACTTATGACACATCACAACAAAGTTCATCAAATATATTATTAAGTACATGAACTTGGAGTTCTGCCTTAACGTCAGACAAAGACACCATCTCTTTCAGCTCCAAATTAAGTCACTTCTGCTGGGCATAAATCAAAGACACTCCCTTCTACTACAAATCACAAAAAACTGAGCTATCTTTGGTTCTACAGCAAATCACATCACAGCATGTCTTCAACCTTGCAATAAAAATGGCAACTATTGGTTGAGCCTAAGCCTTTTATTTTACTTTCCCTATACGAATTCAGGGGGGCTCCCACAGGATCATAAAACACCTTGTGGCAGATTTGGTAATTTTCCATCTGGGTTTCTGGAGTGTCTTGTGGGATCGCAGAAGCCTCATGGAGCACGCCTCACTCCCTAAAGCGTGCACACTACTTTCACAAGAATCTTGCGGTATCGCAACACAATTGTAGGAAAATAGTATATTGTACGCAACAGCCTCCCAACCAAGAAGCATCTTTTGGATAATAAGTATGCATACTGGAGAATGAGGAAGGACAACCCTTTGCTTTCACATCTCTCTAGTAGGGTGTGTGGTCGGACGGGCCTCTTCCTTGAGACCACTCTCTCAGAGGATGGGTGTGTGTAGTAGGGTGTGTGGATGGAGTAAACTCTTCTTTGATACCTCTTTCTCAAAAGAAGGGTGTGTGTAGTAAGGAGTTGGGAGGGAGTGACGTCTCCTTTGAGACCTTTCTCTCAGATGACAAGTGTATGAAGTATGTTGTTGGGAGAGAGACCGGCCTCTCCTTAGATACCTCTCTCTCAAATGACAGGTCTGCATAGCAGGGTGTGTGCATGTTCTGGCCTCTCTTTTGACACCTCTCTATCAGATGACAGGTGTGCGGAGTAGGGTGTGTTCATGGACTAGCCTCTCCTTTCAAACCGCTCTCAGATGACAAGTGTGTACAGTATGGTGTTTGGATGGACTGGCCTCTGCTTTAAAATCTCTCTTTCAAAGGATGGTTGTGCGTAGTAGGGTATGTGCATAGACTGACCTCCCCTGTCAGACCTCTCTCTCAGATGAAGGGTGCACATAGTAGGATATGTGGAGAGAGACTGGCCTCTCCGCTAAGAGATCCCTCTCAAAAGACAGCTGTACATACGAGTGAGTAGAGAGGGACTGCCCCTTCCTCTCAGAACTCTCTTCCATATGAGTGGTGTGTAAATTAGGGTGTTTATACAGACTGCCCTCTCCTGTCAGACCTCTCCCTCAGATGTCGGGTGTGGATAGCAGGGTGTGTGGGGAGACACTAACCTCAATACTAAAAACTCTGCCTCAGATGACAGATGTGCGTAATAAGATGTGGGTACAGATACTGGCCTCTCTGCTGAGACATCTCTCTCAGATGACAGGTGTGTGTATCTGTGAGCAGAGGGACTGTCCTTTTCCCTCAGACTTATGTGTGAGATGACAGGTGTGCATAGTGGTGAGTGGAGACGGGCTACCCTTTCCTCTCAGATCTCTCTCTTGGATGATGTGCGTGCAAAGTAGTTTGTGGGGAGGGACAGGCCTCTCCAGTCACACCTCTCTCTCAGATGACAGTCATGCGTAGTGGTGTGTGCGGAGGGATTGCTCTCTTCTGTCAGATCTCTCTTTCAGATTACAGCTGTCCAATGTACAGTGGGGAAATTAACTGGCCTCTCCTTTCAGACTTCTCACTCAGATGACAGGTGTGCGTAGTAGGGTGTGTGGAGATAGACTGGCCTTTCCATTGATACCTCTCAGATGATGGGTATGAATAGTAGTGTGTAGAAAGGGACTATCCTCTCCTTTCAGACCTTCCTCTCTCAGATGATGGGTGTACATAGTAGTGTGTGACGAGGGACTGGCCTCTCCTTTTTCACATCTCTCTCAGATGATGGCTGTGCGTAGTAGAGTGTGTGGATCGACTGGCCTTTCCTTTCAGAGCTCCCTCCCAGATGACATATGTGTATAGTAGTGTGTGGAGAATGGCAGGCCTGTCCATTCAGACCTCTCTCACAGATGACTGGTATGCTTAGTGGTATGTGGGGAAGGACTCGCTCCTACTTTTAGGCTTCTCTACCAGAGGACAGTGTACACAGTAGGGTGGGTGGAGGGAGACTGGCCTCTCTGCTAACACCTCTCATCTACGGCGGGAGCGCCGTAGACGCGCCGAAGAGGCGCTCCCAGATCCCAGTCTCGGCCCGGCATTATGGTAGGAAATTGACTTACATATAGTTCTTCTTCCCGGCACGCTTTAAGATCCACCGCTGACCCGCTATGTTTACATTCGGTCCTCCCTATAAACAATAAGGCCCGTTGCAAAATATGTAACTGGGGTCTGTCTACTCCAACCACAGGGAAACACCCCCCAATTTATAATTGGAGGATGTTCCTTCTTAATTGTCGATCGTTGCCGAAACACTGCGCGGAACTGGCCTTGCTGATAGAGGAGCTCAGCCCTGACGTCCTCTTTCTAACAGAGACGTGGCTCCAGCTGGAAACTGATCCTGCTACAGTATGGGCCACCCCTCAGGGTTACACTCTAAAGTGACTGGATCGCAAGATAGGTAGAAGAGGAGGGCTGGCCAACATTTACAGAGACAACTATAGATGCCGTGTCACTCCCTCCACCACACCAGTCTGTGAGAGCCTACACTTCACTCTCGAATTCACCCCCACCACTACCTTCTCAGGCATTTTAGTTTATCGACCACCTGGTACCCCTAATCACTTTGTCGCAAATATGACGGATGTAGCTGCTAACCTAGTGCTCACCTTGGCAAATTTTACTTTGCTGGGTGACCTGAATCTGCATCTAGAAGGACCCGCTTGATTCAGCAGCCAACAGTCTTCGACTGAATCTTCAAGCCATTGATCTGCTCCAGAAAGGCTTTCTCCCAACACATACTAAGGGGCATCTTTTAGATCATATCTATAGTAATCTGGACAGCCTAGAGGTCGAGTCACCTATACCACTGCCCTGGACCGACCATTACCTAATACCCTTCATATGGTCTACGAGTGCCCCCCCATCCTACAAAACCATAAGAAACACTGGGGGAGGAAATGGGCATCGCTTCCCTTTTCCAAGTGGGAATCGGCTCTTGCCGAACACATTCCTCCGAAGGCGACCAACCCCAATACAGCCACTGTTAATTTTGACAGTTGGATTCTTAACTCCCTTGATCAAGTTCTCCCGAAGGAATCCCTGCATTTGATAAATAGGTCTAAAGTAGCTCCCTGGTACTCCCCTGCCTTGAGAATTATCAAACAATCCTGTCGCAAATTGGAGAGAGTTTGGAGACAAGAACACTCACAATCCAAGAAAGCAGAGTATAGAGCCGCAATTAAGCTATATAAAAATGAATTGAAATCCGCAAAAACCCAATTTTATGAATCTAAAATCAACCTTGCGGCAAACTCCCCCAAAGAAATTTTTTAAATTGCCAAGTCATTGATTTCCCCCTCCCCCGAACGTCTGTCATCTGACGGCGCTCAAGCCCGATGTAATAGTTTAGCCACCTTTTTCTCCCAGAAGATTCAGGCCATCTACTCCTCCTTTACCACTGGTAGAAATGATCTGGGGAATACCGCCATTGCTAGTTCTGACCTGCTGGGTTCCTGTTCACTTGACGAGTTCCCCCTCCTGGACACCGTCTTATTAGACAGAATGATCCTTAAAGTCACCTCGGGATCTCCCAACGACCCGGCACCTCCGCAGGCCCTTACCAAGGACATTGATGCCATTCGCCCGGTCATTCTAGATGTCCTCAACTCCTCCATCGTCTCAAGCTCTGTTCCTGCTCCGTGGAAATGTGCGATGGTCAAAGCTCTTTTGAAAAAGCCCTCTTTAGATCAAAACAACTCGGCCAACTTTCGCCCAATTTCCCGGCTTCCCTGGATGAGTAAGTTGCTTGAGAGGCACATTAATAACATCCTAGTAGACTATTTAGAATCTAACAATCTGCTATGTGCCTCTCAGACGGGATTCCGCCCTCAACACGGAACCGAAACAGCTCTGCTGGCATTGACGGAAGAAACTAGATCTGTGCTGGACCAGGGAGGGAAAGCAGCCATTATATTATTAGATCTCAGCGCCGCGTTCGACACGGTTAACCATGCCACTCTATTACATCGTTTGAGAGGCATGGGCGTGTCGGGCGTGGCCCTGGCATGGCTGACTTCCTTCCTGGATGAGCGCTTCTTCCAGGTGTTTGACGGCAAGGTAACCTCCTTCAAGCAACCACTTAGTTGTGGGGTCCCCCAGGGCTCCGCCCTAAGCCCCACGCTTTTTAATGTTACATGAGACCTCTAGCAGAGATAGTCCATCCCTTCGGTGTGCGTATTGTCACCTACGTGGACAATACCCAATTGGTGGTCTCTCTGGACCACGATGAGGGTTCGTCCAACACACTGGGTCCCTGTCTAGAGGCTATAGCCAAGTTGATGCAATCCTCTTATCTCAGACTAAACGGGGAGAAGACGGAGATTATGCTATTGGGCACCCCTGCACCGACCACTCTGGCTTCCACTTGGCCCACATGTCTAGGTTCTCCTCCCCCCTAAACCTCAGATAAAGAGTCTTGGAGTCTGGCTCGATAAGGCGATAAACTTCTCTGTCCAGGCCACCAGAACAGCATCTACTTGTGTCGGGCTAATGAGAATGCTTCGGAAGGTGCTCCCTTTGCTTCCATTCCAGGTGAGAAGAGTCATGGTTCAGGCCCTGATTCTTTTCCGCCTGGACTACGGAAATGCCTTATATCTGGGAGCCCCGACAGCTGTGACCAACAGACTCCAGGTCACTCAAAACTGCGCTGCCCGATTATTATTTAACATTCCTCATTGGCAGTCAGCCTAGAAGGCCCTAAGAGAACTACACTGGCTTCCAGTGGCTGCACGAGTTCAATTTAAGGCCGTGTGCATTCTGCATAAATCCTTCCATCGAACAGGTCCTGCCATTCTGTTCCCCCTAGCTGTGCCCTATATTCCTTCCAGAGCCCTCCGCTCTAGTACACTGCAATTAGCTACCACAACCAAAATCAATAAAGCCCATTGGGGTGGCCGTTCATTTTCGCACACTGCTGCGAGAATTTGGAATTCTCTTCCTCTGGAACTCAGAGAGAACAACAAACGGATGGCCTTTAGGAAAGCCCTAAAAACCCACTTATTTGGAAAAGCATGTTAGTCTACCCTGTACCTCGCCATAGTAATCAGTTAAAGTGCTGCGAGGCCTTCGGGTAGATACGCGCTATATAAATATAATTTTTCATTTAATTTCATTTCATTTCAGAGGGACTGTTCTCCCTGCTAACACATCTCTTTCTGATAATAGGTGTGCATAGTAGAGTGTGGGTAGAGACTGTACTCTACTAACAACTCTTACTGAGGCATAAATAGTAGACTCTAATAAATAATATCTCTAGTAATACTCTGTCCTAGAGTAGCAAGTGTGCGTACTACAGTTTATTCAAAGATCACCTTCTCCATTCTACTTTTCATGATACTGCAAGAATCTCGGAAGGCAATGACATGTTTAAAAACAAAGAATTTGCTTTCTAATCATCACAGTACCTACCCTCTTGCACACTTCCCCTCAAAAACAAGGGCCACATAATGCATTCCTACTGATAGAGTGTATTGAGAACTCCTCAATTCCTTTTCCATATTCACGATCCTGCAAGCGTCCCACAAGATTGTAAAAAGTAATTAAAAACGATGTATATTTATTATCTTCACAGTAGTTATGCTTTAGACACCTTCTCTCTAAAGCTAGGGGACAGTATGCCGTTCTGTGCCCCCCTTATATAGCTTTTTTACTTCATTTCCATAACACTTCTAATTGTTCACAGTAAACAGCAATGGTGGCCATTTCATTTCTCACATTCGAACAGCCAGCCAATCAGGGCGCTAGCTATCACGGCTTTCATGAGAGCGTGAAGGCTCATGGGAAAAACGAGCCCATCAACCAATCACAGGCCTCCGTTTTTATAATTTGTGCTCCATGAGATGCTCGCGAGCCCAACTGTCAAGATATATAATATATTTTAACCCAGAATTTCTCAAAAACAACTTAATGAATTTACACCAAAATAACAAAAACCACAATCTGTAGACCAAGCTCTAGCTTCCTACCGAATATCGTGTAATTTCATTCAGAGGTTTTTGCTGTAGCACTGCCTAAAGAAGTCTATGGAAAATGCATGGGGATCTTATGTTTTGGGACTCCCCTTTTATCTCGGCCCTTGCTTGACATATCACCCTCAAACTTTCCAGGACGGAGCCGAGTTGGATGAACTGTTTTGGAGGAATGTGTTGTGAAGATTTGTCAAATGAGACCACAGTTATTAGAAACCAAAAGCACTCTTAACACACAGGTTAAAATGTGGGTATAGTTAGGAAAAGGTTTTTTCCCTATATAATACAAACTCAAACTACACAAACCTTGGAAATGTTAAGGTTATTGTTATACCTTTCATTTACAATGTATCCACCACCTTTTAATTATAAGCAGTGCACCTCCATACATACTTTGCTCAGGCTGCTAACCAGACAACACTAACTACATTATAGTGGTGTAGAGTGGAATAGCATATTGTGGAGTACCACTATGGAGTGGTGCACAGTAGAATATTGTTAATTGGAGTGGTATACAGTGGAGTGGGGTAGAGTGAAGTCTTTACAGTGGACTGGCACAGCATTTAATAGCATATATTGTGGTAGATTGCCATACTGTGGAGAGGTGTAGAGTGTAATAGCATACAGTGGTGTGGCGTACAGTGGAGTGACAACCAATGGAATAGCATGGAAAAGGAGGGGCATGCAGTGGAGTGGAGTGGAGTGGAATACCATGCAGTATATTGGCAAATATTGAAGTTGCATACAGTGAAATAGCATACAGCAAAGTGGGGTAGGATGGAGTGATGTACAGTTGAACAGTGTAGAGTGGAGTTCAGTGGAGTGGCATAGAATGGAACAGAGCAGAGTGGTGTATAATGGAATGGGGCAGCTTGGAACGGCATAAAGTGGAGTGGTGTAAAGTGGTGTGGCGTCCAGTGGACTAGCGTGAAATGGAGTGGCATAGAGTGGAGTGTCATACACTGGAATGGCATAGATTTGAACAGCCTATAATGGAGTGACATAGAATGGAATAGCATAGAGTGAGGTGGGGTGCAGTGCAGTGGCTTAGAGAGGAATAGCATAAGTGGAGTAGGGTAAAGTGCAGTGGTGTCCAGTATAGTGGTGTAGATTGGAGTGGAGCACATTGTGTGGGGAGAGTGTAATAGCATACAGTGGAGTGGTGTCCAATGGAAGAGCATAAAATGAAGTGGTGTACACTGGAGTGGTGTAGAGTGGAATAGTATATAGTGTAGTGGAATACAGTGAAACTGCATACAGTGGAGTGCTCTAGATTGAGTTGGCATCCAGTGGAATACCATATAGTGAAGAGGCGTGCAATGGTGTAGAGTGAAATAGTGCATAGAGGAGTAGAGTAAATTGAAGTGGTGTAGACTATAGAAGTGTATAGTGTGGCGGGGTAGAGTGTAATAGCATACAATGGAGTGGTATTCAATGGAATAGCACAGAATGGAGTGGTATAGAGTGCAGTGGCATAGTCTGGAGTGGCATACAGTGGGGTAGTGTACACTGTAATTGCATACAGTGGAATAGTATACAGTAGAACATCATAGAATGGAGAGTCATATAATGGAATGGAGTAGAGAGGAATAGGCTGGAGTAGCTTATAACCTCTTCTGTGCTCATGACGAGCTCAGCTCTTCATGAGTCACGGTGCCGCTGTTCTCATGATGAGCTGAGGTCAACATGACAGGCATGGCGCTAACACGCGGGGATAATTCCCCCTCTGTGCTGAACGTTCTATTAAAATGGGCGTGGTCATGACGAGCTCAGCTCGTCATGAGCACAGCGCCACCATGCTGCGTGATGAGCTGAGCTCATCACAAGCACCGCGGCGCTGCGCGTGCCCCCACTACCCCCAGCACAGCGAGGGAATTCAATTAGCCCCGCGGAGAAGGGGTTAATGATGTGGCATACAGTGGAGTGGCATATATTGAAGTGGAGTAGAGTGGCATTGCGTACAGTGTAATAGAGTGCACTAGCATAGGGAGAGCTGCAGACAGTATAATAGCAAAGGATGGAGTGCTGTACAGTGGAGCAGTGTAGAGTGTAATAGCATATAGTGAAGTAGCATACAGTGGAGTGGTGTACATTGGAATGATGTACATTGGAGTGGTGTATAGTGGAGTGGCATAGAGTGTAATAGCATTCAGTGGAGTGACATATATTGGAGGGGTGTCTAATGGAATAGCATTGAATGAAGTGGAGAGAGTAGAGTGTAGTGCCATACACTGGAGTTGAATTTAGTGGAATAGCGTACAGTGGATTAATAGAGTGGAATAGCATATAATTAAGTAGCATCCAGTGCATGGTGTTAAGATGAGTGGGGTAGACTTGTGTGGTGTAGAGTGGAGGTGTGTACT
The DNA here is from genome assembly GCF_964261635.1 of Lissotriton helveticus. Classification (NCBI taxonomy): domain Eukaryota; kingdom Metazoa; phylum Chordata; class Amphibia; order Caudata; family Salamandridae; genus Lissotriton; species Lissotriton helveticus. Next base: position 479,549,282 of record NC_136063.1, on the reverse strand, counting down.
GTGCAATAGAGTAGAGTCCAGTGGTGTACAGTGGAGTTGCATACAGACAAATTGCGTAGAGTGGAGTGGCCTAGAGTAGACTCTCATATAGTGAAGACGCCTAGAGTAGAGTGGAGCAGAGTGGGATAGCATATAGTGGAGTGGTGCACAGTGGAGTGGCAATAAATGGAGTGTTTTAGAGTGGAATGAGATACACTGGAGTGGTGTATAGTGGAAAACCATGGAGTGGAGTGATGTATAGTGGAGTGGCACACAGTGGATTGGCTGACGGATGTACGTGAAATTTAGGAGCAATGTAGATTATGCTGTGCAGAGTTACACAAAACAGCGAGTTGTGCTGCCTACCATTTCTCAAGATTAACCAAACATTGCAGGACCACGCATGGTGACCTTGTGTTGCTTTATAAATCTGACTTAGGTATTAAGTTGTCCATATGTGGTATCCATGCATGACGCAAGGGTACCACAATATGTAACCTTACGGCTAGAGCGATCGACCTCGAAGCTGGGGAGCTGGGTTCGAGTTTCGGCAACAACGCTTAACATCCTGTGATTCTGGGCAAATCACATAATCTCCCCGTGCCTAAAA